>NW_026137983.1:0-736595 GCF_019393585.1 Leptopilina boulardi
TTAATTTTTCTTAGGCAGAAGATTTTATTGCATATTCAGGCACAAAATACATCGAAAAGTGTAGAAAAAAATTGACACCCTGATCCGAGTTATACAGTTTTGTTTTTTTTTATCTATACTGACGACACTGTCTTAAATAGATATATTTTTCTCATTATGATTCGTATATAAATATTTGTCAAATCATCAAAAATAATAATTCAGTAATTTTAGAAAGAAAATTTAAAACTTGACTAAATTCTCTTTTAGGAAAAAGTTCAAAGAGAAAAAGGTCCAAAAGTCAAAGAATCCAAAATTTATTATTCCAAAATAAAAAGTTTTAAAATATGAAATAAGTACAGTAGAAAAATTGTTTGGAAAAAAAAAATGTAAATAGCATCTTCAATATTTCACATTGTTTTTCCTATCCGAATGTGTATATAATAAAATTTCTCGATGTGTAAAAAAAAATTTTTTTCCTTGTATTAATTCTTCCATTTTTATTATTTATTTTGGGTGTACTTCCGAAGTAGGGGTACCTCCGATCTTAATGAAACTTGGTATACTAACGTATTTTGGCGCGCTGATTACGAAAATGATAGTGAAAATTGGCGCAAATTTGATTAAGATGGTAAAAACCATAAAAAATACCATAAAATCATGGTTTTTTGAGATTATCTCGTAAAAAACGCAAAATTTCAAAAAAAGTTTTAGACAAAAGTTGTAGATCTCAAAAAAACACACATTTTATGTTTTATGCATTTTTTACCAAAAGTCATTATTTTTCGAGAAAAATCCAAAAAACGAAAAACACCATGACAATGAAAACATATACCGCAGTCACGGGTAGACATATTATTTGACTCGTATATAGTATCATATCCACCATTAGGGGAGACCGAGGAGGAAAGTAACAAAAATCAGTTTTTTTATGCTAGCATTAAAAATATTTGTCGGATAAATTTGTCCAATATATTAAATGAAAGCTTGGACATTCACCTTTTAAATAAAATTTGAATTAAACATTTATAATAAATTGACAGTTCACAGTATAACTTTTACGCAAGCTCTTCATCTGTTACTTTCCTCCTCACCCCCGAGGAGGAAAGTAACAAGCTCCTAGGAGGAAAGTAATAGTATAAAATTATGTAAAATTCTTTAGACTAATGACTATTATTAATTAGAAATATTTTTATTAGGAACACATAAAAGTTTAAGTACACTTTATACTTCTTTGGCACATATTTCGAACATTTTATGAATTTAGCTCATTTTTTTTCTTAAAGATATTTTATGCTTACCTAGATCACAGGTTTTTCTTAAATAAATCTCTGTTATTCGTAAAATTAAATACGATTTGCTTCAATCATTAGTTAAAACATGGACAATATCGACAACAGGAGAAAAGTAGCGTGTTACTTTCCTCCTCGGTCGCTTTTTTCTTGTATGTCAACAAAAAAGTTAAAACTACACAAATGTTAAATTGTTTGTTTAAGCACAACTTAAAGACAGATAATAAGGCTACAAAATAACGAAAGGCACATTTTGAAAAACAATAAAATTAAAGAAATACGAGACTTTGAAAATTTGAACGAAAACTTACTTTTGACGTTTTTTCTGCACGTCACACCGGAATCAGACCTAACCTTTCCTGTCAGGCTCGGACACACTATGGAGGAGGAAGGGGGAACAGTGCCGACTAAAAATATGTTTGAACCATGTCTATCCGATAATTTGTTTAAAAGTTATAAGCTTTGTTACTTTCCTCCTCTGTTACTTTCCTCCTCGGTCTCCCCTACTCAGGATCCAACGAATTCCGCAAAATACTTTCGGCCATATCCACTCCCTCTCGCCAAGGTTTTTTTAAAAAGAAAAGCGAGCAGTACCTTACGCGTACGAAGGACGTGTTTACTATTTTGCGTTTACCGCTGCTGTAGACTCCACCCCACAATTTCTGCAAATTACTTTCGGACACATCCACCCCCTCTCGCCAAGATTTCTTAAAAACAGAAGAGAGCAGTACCTTACGCGGCCGAAGGCCGTGTTTACTATTTTGCATTTACCGCTGCTGTAGACTTCACCCCACAATTTCCCCAAATTACTTTCGGACCATTTTTCTCGAAAAATAATGACTTTTGGTAAAAAATGCATAAAACATAAAATGTGTGTTTTTTTGAGATCTACAACTTTTGTCTAAAACTTTTTTCGAAATTTTTTGTTTTTTACAAGATAATCTCAAAAAACCATGATTTTATGGTGTTTTTTATGATTTTTACCATGATAATCAAATTTGCGCCAATTTTCACTATCATTTTCGTAATCAGCGCACCAAAATACGTTATTATACCAAGTTTTCTTAAAATCGGAGGTACCCCTAATTCGGAAGTATATCCTTTATTTTAATATTTTTTTTTACTGTTTTAATATTTATAATATTTTACTATTTACAATTTACAAACTGAAATTTTTCCCATTGTCCTATTGTAAACACAGCCATAAGTAAAGTTATCATGTGACGCGAAGGTGGCGCTCCTATTGTTGACTATCGGTAATACTAAACGTCATACACACATATGTACAGTTACAGCATGAAATACGACTTTTACTTCATTGAATATTTTTTCTAATTGTCTCAAATTTTAATCAATAAATTAATGAAGTCATTAATGTGTTGAAATTATTCATTAAAATCATTCTATTGGTGCTACGTAAAAAAATTTATAACCATCAGGAATTATTTGTAAGTACACAAACATAATTATACTCGTTACAGGTTTATATCGTATTATCATTATTTATTTCACTGTCACATTTCTTTATTTTGAGTCGATTTAATTCGCCCATGATTGATATAAATTGAGTAAATTTTTTGCATCAAAAAATGAGACCGTTTCGTGTATCATTTCTAAAAATGATACACAAAACGATCTCTTTTTGATATAACTTATGTGCATCAAAACGTTGCAAAGATTTGATGCAATTTTTGGTCTCAATTTGATACTTTTAGGAAAACTGTGAACGGTATTTTCAATAATTTTTTCTTATATCAGAGCCACACAAAATTGTTTTTATTTCATTACACTGTTATTTTAACATTATAAAAGTACATAGAAAAAAGTTTTTCTTTCTATATGTATCCTCGTAAGTAATTAATAAGCAGAAACTTAATCTCTGTTCTCTCGAAGGAGTGTTCCACTTTTTTTGCCAAATGGTTTGTTGAAAAAAGTTTTTCAGGATCTTAATAAAATTTGGTGTTCTAGGGTTTTTGGGGTCGCTGATTACCAATTTGAAGTCAGTTTTTCAAAATTCAAAATGACGGACGAGAATTCAAAAATTCATTGGATTCGCTCGAAAATTGTTACTCGGGGGGTTTGAGGGTTAGTAAATTTGATCATTTTTAAAAATAAGTTTTAGGAAAGTCCGCCATTTTGAATTTAAAAAATTTGACTTTTATTTTTGTATTTACATTCAATCACTCCAAAATACTTTCTGTACCAAGTTCTGCAAAAATCCGTTATGATTTGATAAAGTTATTGAAGGTTTTGATTGTAAAATGCATTTTAATTTTTAACCTGTTTGATTTTGGTATTTATATATGATGTATTATTACATAATAGGTTTATTATCGTATTTTTTTTGAGTTTTTATATAAGTTTAACAATTGCAATACTTTAAATTTATTTTCCCTAAGATTTTTCTGAAATACAGTGGCGTTCGTATTTACCCCCATATTTTAGGAAAGTTGCAAAGTATCGAGGTAAATACGAACGCTAAGTTTCCTGCGATTGTAATTTATCAAAAATTTTTGCTACCCCATAAAATTGTTCTATGGAAGTAAAGTAACAACTTCATGCATTAGAATACCGGAAGTATTGTCTTTTAAAAGAAAAAACTTATGTTATTATTGAAACTTACTAAAAGCGTTCGGATTTACCCCGGCTGACCCTATATAGCTTTATTATAAGTAATTGTAAAAAAATTTTATTATTTACATAAATTAATTAAAAATTATAATAATTTATTTTTTTGCAATAATTTTTTCTTGATTTATCGTTTCCTACGGAGGAAACATTGACAAATTTTTTTAATTGTTAATAGAAAAAAATTTATAAATTTAATTTAAAAAAAAAATTTTATAATTTGTCAATGCAAATTAGGTATATGGGCATATCTCTAGAACTTTTAATTTTAATGTCCCTCGCATATATTTTGGTAATTTTAATAAATTTTTCGTTGGTTTTTGTTGGAAATATTAATGCTTGATACAATCAATCATTTCCAAAAGATTCCACTTTAATTTATTAAATACATAAATAATTATTTCAATTTTAATACGCGATTTTCAACAATGTCTACTTGTCCTTAACCATACTTTCTGATGCTTTAAACGATATAGTTTTAGATTTAATAAAAATTACTAATTCTGAAATATGTTTTTTCAATGTTAATTAATCGGTGAACACATTTTCGCAGGGAAATTAATATTTTATTAATTGTGAAAAAATTTATAAGCTTTTAAAAGTTGTCCCTCACTTTTAACCTCTTCGACCGTAATCATCGTATTTATGATTTTTCTTTTATAAGACAAGCGGCACGTTAAAATAACTTATGGGAAATCAAAGATCAAGTTACTATAATTATTTTGAGACATAATAAATTGATGTGCTTCATGTCTTCAAAAAAATATTATAAGTTAAGTAAACGAAAACACGCGTGGACAAAATTTGAAAACAACCGTCATACGAGTGATACTTCATGAAAATCATATAAAAGTATTCGAAAAGTACTTGTATGTATTTTCACATGTGCCATTTAACATCCCGTGAATGTGCTTCGAGAAAAAATACTTTATTGCAAAGATAATGTAAAAATATTCATCAATTACGGTCGAAAGTAATCGACCGAAATTTTTTAGAAAGAAATTGTTATGTACGAAGTTGCCGATTATAATTTTTTTTATAGAAACTGTCATTAATTATTAAAACCTGAAGGTTAAGTTTTAATGTTTATTTCGAGACACAAAAATGGATCCAAAAAAATTCATTCTGAAAAAAGATAAGATGCGAGAGAAAAGAAAAATAGAAAAGGAAAAAAGAGAAAAGAAATTGGAAAGTTTACGAATATTAAATTTAAATAGAAAAAAGTCTATGAAAATCGTATGGTAAATTTTAAAAATTACAATTTTACATTTTTAAAACAATTCACTATAATAAAAATCTATTTTAAAATGTAATGTAAATATTCAAATAAAAAATTTATATATCTAGTTAATTTTTGACACATGCTTTTATACCCAGTGCATTATTTCAGTATTTTATTATTCATATAAATATTGAAAATATTAAACGAATTTTATTGCTTTTTAAAATTTGAAGACAACTTGTTTTATCTGTTCACTTGTATAATTGGAAAGCTTAGTTCTTGAAGTTTATGTAGACAAAGTTTCAATACTGTGCTCAAAAAAAAAAAAAATTTTCTTATTAAAAAGTTAAAGGTTTCAAAGATATGCCCATATAACGATACAAATAATTTGGTAATTTACAAACATTTATTTTTTGTCAACTTTTTTTGAAATTAAAAATATTTTATTGCTATTTTTTATATTATTTCATTATTAAAATTACATTGTTTGTTACATTCTTAAAATGGAATGATAAATTGCCAAGTTTGAAAGTTAAATAAAACGTATCCAATATCTATAGTATACATACAATGCGAAATGATTTGTAGTTTTTCAAAATATTAAAATAACTTGCGACTATTACATCGATAAAAATATAACAATGTTTATAAAAATTTAATTTTTAGTAAAAGATATTTATTTTAAGTATTTTTTGAATATTTTATGAAAATACAAATTATTTATTTTTCCTTAATATATTATGATGCAAATAATGTGTTTGTAGAAAACACAATCAAAATGAATTTTTTACTTTTATGAATGATGAATAAATTAACAAAAAAAAAATCATTATTAACGTAATTCCGTAAATTTTAAATAAATATCCTCCTGAGGAGATAGAACAATAGCCTTTGGATTAATAACGTATGTCATTGGAGTTTTTTCACATTTTTCAACCCGGAAATTTTGTAAAATTTTTATGAGTCCTACTTTTGTTTGAAATACAGCAAATCTTGCTCCTAAAATCAATAAAAAAATCTATTTTTAGAAATATATTAGAAACTATTAATTATAAATCTTTAACGTTCAGGTAGAAAATATTAAAATAGAAATATAAAAAAACAACAACATTCGGACATGTGGATTTTTATTAAAAATTTCCTCCAAGGATATTTTATTAAAAGTCCATTTGTTCGAATTTTATCGATTTATTATTTAAATTATACGATGCTGAAGTACGCAACGTTTTATGATCAACGATTAGAAATCAATTTTTATTTAACACGAAAAATTATAAAATTGTTTACCTATGAGAAATATTTTTCTATAATTTGTTAATTAATAAAGACTAGAAGAAATATTTTTTTTTTTGGAAAGAAATTATAGAATTTTTCGTCACTTTAAAAAACCATTTATCATAAACGTTGCGTACATTATAGTTTCGTTAATCTATTCTAATTTGAAATTATTATTATAATTAGTGCAAAAATAAATTATACCAATGCAATTTCTCGGCCCTTCTCCAAATGGCAAGAAGAGCATAGGATGTCGTAAATTTACTTCCTCATCTTCAAATCTTTCAGGATTAAATACTTCTGGTTTGGGATAATTATTTGGATCTCGTTGAATTGCAAAAACTGGAATCCATACTTTAGAATTTTTTGGAATCGTCACTTTGGTTCCGGGAAATGTATATTTTTCCGAAACCTGTCGTTGAAGCATAGTTGCAGGTGGATATTTTCTCAGAGTTTCTAAAATCGCAGTTAGATGTCACAAATTAAATATCTTTTTTTTTCAAAAGAAAAGAAAAAAATAAATAAGCTTTCTGTATATAAATTACCTTGGAAAACTTTGTGTAAATATTTCATACTCTTTACATTGTCATATGTTAATTTTCCATCCGATTTACTTAAAACTTGTTGAATTTCATTTCGAAGTTTATCTTGAATTTGAGGATTAAGTGCTATTTCATATAAAGCATGACTCATTGTTGTAGATGATGTTTCAAATCCAGCCGCAAAAAAAACAAAACATTGAGCTGTCACTAAACTGTCAGTCATTTCTGTAAAATGAGTATAGATTTATAGCTAAAAAAAAAATATGAAAATTTTGTTCTCTAATACATAAATGTAAATTTTTTTCTAACCTCAAAAAAGATGTCTAATCAAACAAAAATTAACGACTTTAGGATTTCGATTATAAAAATTTTCAAAGTGTCGGAAACTAATTTTTCTCTATATAGAAACATGTTATATGAGATCATGATCAATTGTCCGGATGTATGTATGTGTGTGTGTGGATCTCTTTTTTTGTATAGACGATAATTTTAACAGGTTTTAATGGATTTAGATAAAAGGTAGGCTTATTTATCATAATTATTAATATCTCAAATCTGACCAAAGGATTTTAAAAAATACCCAAAAAAAAATTTTATCGTCTTTTTTCCAAAATTTATTTTTAAAACAAAAAAATTTTTAAATAGAAAAATTTAAGGTTATATAATATAACGTTTCATCGTTTTCCTTACGTCAAGACAAATCGATTGGTATATATGTCGTAGGGAAATAGAAGAATCCAGGAGTAAGTCTACTTCCTAGGCAGTAGGCTTACTTGTGGCAATTAGAGGAATTCACGTAGAAATCATTCACATTCATCTATTTGCGTAGGGAGTAAGCTTACTGCTGGGCAGTAGGCTTACTGCCCGATAAAGATTCGGCATTTAGACAACTTACATCGCCATCCGTGTATTTGTTTATGAATCAACCCAAAGTCGCAATTCAAAACAAAGAATTTAATTAGATACACTACCGTCCGAAATTGTGCGAACTCTGCTTTTTCAACAACTATAAAACTGTTCAAATCTTCAAAAATATTAAAACTAAATTTTTTTCCTCTTTATTTTATTAAAGTAAATAAAATTCTGAAAGATATGACACCTTGACAAAGAGAATATGTTAATTTTTCAATTAGATATCTAAGAAAAACCCAATTTTCAATGTTTTTACTATTTTTTTTATTTCTCTGTCAAAAATTAATATTTTTAAACGTTCTTAGGCTCATTGAAATCGTATTTTGTTATGCAATTCAAATTATATAAAACAATTCATGTACACATTCCTCCCTAGCGTATGCAAACCGTGAAAGTTGGCTCATAAAATGTCAAAAAATTGTGATTAATATTTATATGACAAAAAATGATCAGTAAAATGTATAAATCTTAAATTTACTTACATAAATCAGAGAAGTTTAGAATGATATAGGGTAACGGCACCAGTGAAAGAACATTTAAGGAAATGCATACTTTTATCATTTATTATTTTTGAATGCAGTTATTGAAAATTTTTTTACCAATTTTTTTTCGATAGCTAATTAAGTGTAGAATGCGAAGGTCACATTTAATTTTCATAAATATAAGATGTTAATTAAAATTTTAATTAATAAGTAAAACATACCTATTTCACCAGTGAAAGAACAAATTGTCTAATGAAAGAATTTTCTGCATCCAGTGAAAGAACGATGTGAAATATATATTTAAAATATATTTAAAAAATATATTAAAACAAAGATAAAGTAATAAAATGTTTGTAATATACTAAAATAAAGGTAAATTAATGATAATTATGAATATTTTTTAACTAAGTTTGCAGAATCTTATTTTTAATTGAAAATGCATTTATAACCTACAATCAATCATCTACTTGCAATTTATTTTGACAATATTATTGTAACCTAACAGTGTTAACCTATTTGATTTTGTCATTTTTTTGTTTGACTTCAGACTATTCGTTGAAGGTGTTCCTTCATTGGATTGCATTGGAACCAGTGAAAAAACATTTCTGTTCTTTCACTAGTAAATAAAAAAAAAAAACCCCAATGACGGAATTTGCTTTTCTTATGGCAAATTAATATTTTATTAGCTTTTAAATGAAAAGAAGTATTTCTAATACACAAGATAAATTTAGTTTAAAGAAGACCGACGATTTTAGGCAGTTTAAATTAGTTAAATGTGAAAAAAGAAATAACGTGTCAGAGAAGAGTTCTTATTGTTGAAGATAAATTTGCAACACAACATTTTAAAAAATTTTTTTTTATAAAATTTACGTGTTAACTCTCTAGGTATCTTAGATACTAAAGACGTAAATTAAATAAGGAACATAAAAATATATAATTTATAATACCAAATTGCTTATTACACTAATTAGAATGCAAAACATGAAATTTGTTCTTTCACTGGTGTCAGTTCCTTCACTGGTGCCGTTACCCTATTTACTTGATTTTTAAACATTATATTTTATTGTAGAATTAAATTTAAATTTTTTGACATTTTATGAGCCAACTTTCACGGTTTGCATAAGCTAGGGAAGAATGTGTACATGAATTGTTTTATATAATTTGAATTGCATAACAAAATACGATTTCAATGAGCCTAAGAACGTTTAAAAATATTAATTTTTGCCAGAGAAATAAAAAAAATAGTAAAAACATTGAAAATTGGGTTTTTCTTAGATATCTAATTGAAAAATTAACATATTCTCTTTGTCAAGGTGTCATTTCTTTCAGAATTTTATTAGCTTTAATAAAATAAAGAGGAAAAAATTTTAGTTTTAATATTCTTGAAGATTTGAACAGTTTTATAGTTGTTGAAAAAGTAGAGTTCGCACAATTTCGGACGGTAGTGTACTAATGACTCCTAAATTTTCCTCGTCTAATATTCATAGTGTAAGACTTCATAGGTAGTGAAAAATTGGTATTTACAATTTACAAACGTCTTAGAACCGTTGAAGCAAACAGTAGTGATTTTATTCATTTTTAATTTCTATCGTTTTATTATTTTTTATATAAATTAATTACAAATATTAATAATGGAAGTTAATTCGGTGAATCGCTGTGAATTTGAAAAAATATTTAAAATGAAAGTGGAGGCTCAAACAGGAAATAGATCCGTGTGGAGTAAACAGCAATATGAAGCAGTGAAATCAATTTTGATTAATGGAAGTGAAAAAAAGTCAAAAAAATTCTATCATTACTCCAAAATGTATGAAATTCTGCAGATTGGTTCGGAGTGCAGTATAACGCGATGTACACGCGATGTAAGTTGTCTAAATGCCGAATCTTTATCGGGCAGTAAGCTTACTCCCTACGCAAATAGATGAATGTGAATGATTTCTACGTGAATTCCTCTAATTGCCACAAGTAAGCCTACTGCCTAGGAAGTAGACTTACTCCTGGATTCTTCTATTTCCCTACGACATATATAAAGTATAGTTTCAATTTAAATTTAAAGAAATAATAAAAGTTAAAAAAAAATTCCCATTTTAGCTGAAAAATTTTGAATTTATTTAAATTCAAGTTTAAATATAAAATAACTGTGTTCCTTGCATTGAAACAAACCGATATAATTGTAAATAATTATTAATTATATATTATTTTTCATTAATTTTTAGAAATTTCAGATAAAATGTGAATTTTTGCTTTTTTAATTTCTATTAATTCTTTAAATTTAACTCAAATCTATAGGTACTCAAATGTTTATATTATTATTATATTATTTTTGTTTGTTTATTTCAATGTTAATTGTTTCTCAACGAGGAAGCATATTTTTTTGCTGATCGTAAAGAGGAAGCAAAATGTTCATGTAATGAACATCTGAATTTACAATTTCTTTTTTTAATTGTCCTTTATTATATTGAATCCGCCATTTTGAATTTAGAAAATCTGGGGACAGATTCGTAATCAGCGACCACAGAACTTGCAAGCCCAAAAGAATTTTGAGTTACTTGTTTGATGAGACATGTTTTTTTGAGGTTAGAAAAAAATCCTGACGCGATGGAGCAAATCGGACTTCAGATTCGTGTTTAACACAGAAAAATACATCAGAAAATTATATTCCGGTTTGCCTTGGAAAAGTTTGATTTTTTTGTGGTCCTTTGTTATAAATTAAATTTTAATAGTTATTGCCTAAACAGTAATAAAAAAAATTAACCTACCAATATCGTCAACCTTGTCTGGATTTTCAATCACATACCTCATTAAATCAACAAAATCATGCCTAATAATATTATTTTTCTTTCTATATTCCATTGTATCTTTTATTAAACTTGTAAAAAAATTATCAATTTCATTATCTTTCAACAATGGTCCTAAAAGTGAAAATAAATCAGGTGCTAATTCTCTAATTTTTCTTTTTATCGAACTCCATAAACTAGCATCGAAAATTTTTTTTCCTATTCGTATAAAATCATTTTCTTCATCGGACAATGCATTTATATCAATTCCAAAAGCACATGAACCAATGACGTTTGTTGTGAATTTCGATGTAAGTAAATGACACTCGATTGGTTCATTTTTATGCACAATTTTATGTAGATATTTTTCAAAGTGTTCAGAACTCTCTAAAAGAAGGGAAAACATTTCTCTTAATTTTCCCGATGTAAAAACAGGTGACAATTTCTTTCTTAAGGGTCTCCATCTTTCTGGTTCGAGATTAAAGAGATTTAATGAAAGTGGATCAAGTTTTTCATGAACTGGTAATCCACGATCGGCAAATTTATTGAAATCTTTGATGAGAACGTCTTTTATTAATTCTGGATCTTTTAGAATTAAAATTGGTGTACTTCTGGCGTAAATTCCAATCATTGGTTCATTGACAAATTTATCGTAAAGAATTTTTGCCATTTGTCCAGGTGCCAGACGATTTAATAAAATATCTTTTATATTTCCCAAAAATGGCATAGGTTCGGGTCCTTTTACTCCTTGATTTTTCCAGTAGTTATGATTTTTGGAACTATAGTAGTAGAGAAAGAGGAAAATTGCAGCAGCTATACATAACAGCTCAATTGGCCCCATTGTAGATAGTTTTACTCTGTAAAATAATATTTTATTAATGTGGCATGAACATAAAATTTCTGAGACTATAATATATGTGACATTCCACTGAAATCTTTATGAAACCTCCAACAGATTACAAACATTTAATAATTTCACAGCAATACCAAAAAGAAGTATCATGTGCGGCTGAGCCTAGTACTCTACCCCCATATGTATTTTGGTGCTCTGAACACGAATAGGAGGTCAGATTTTCTCCATTAAGGCAAGATTTTTTTCTAACCTCAAAAAACATGTCAGATTTTATGTAACATAAATTTTTTTTTAAAAATTGATTGAATTCATTTAAGTCTCGTTCCTTGTGGGTATTTGGGGTTGTTGATTACGAATATGAACTCAAATTTTTAAAATTCAAAATGGCGGATACAATATGGCGGGTAAATTTTTAAATTTTCACTTAAATTGGTATATCAGGGATTTTTGGGGTCGCTGATTTCCAATCTAAAATCAGATTTTAAAAATTCAAAATAGCGGACTCAATATGGCAGAAAATTTTCAGAAAAATGGATGTTCATATCGCCGGCAAGAATTCGAAAACTATATAAGTCATATTTTCAAGATTTTTGTGTTATTCGATTACTTTCGATCTAATCTCGATGCCAAACTTATTTTTGTCATATAATATGTAATATAATATATAATATATGTCATATAACTGGTCCAACACAATTCTTGAACAGAGTAAATCCATAATTGAGGTTATGTTTTGATATTATTCCGTTGCAAAATTTCAGCAATTGGTAATAATGTGGCATATTACGTTTTGAATAATTTTAAATTTAATTGTTTGGAAATTATTGTCAGTTTATTCTAATTTTATGTATTGAAAAAAAAATTTATTTGTTTCAAAAATAACCGGTTACTTGATGATTATGGAATAAATATTTATTTGTATCAAATAATTATTATTTGAGTCAATGAAATGGTATTTGTTTCAAATACAAAAATTATTGGTTCAAGTACAATTTATTTAATTCAAATAAAAATTATTTGGTAATCAAAAGACCCCGCAAAAACCTCTAGATTTAACTGTAAATAAAAAAAAATTTAATACCGTCGCCATTTTGAATTTTGAAAATTTGAGTTCATATTCGTAATCAGTGACCCCAAAAACTCCGAAGGAACGAGTTTTAAATAAATCCAACCAATTTTTAAAAAATTTGTATATTACATAAAATCTGATATATGTTTTTTGAGGTTAGAAAAAAATTTTCACTTGATGGAGTAAGTCTGACCTCAGATTCGTGTTCATCGTACCAAACTACATGGGGGTAGGGTACTCGGGTTAGCCGCGAACATGATACTTTTTTTATGGGGTTGTGCTATTTAAATAACAATTTTTTACAATTAACCTAATTCTAATGCAATTTTTTGTTTCTATATGTAGAATGTAGATATTGAGTTTCAATATTCCATTAGTTAATTAATAATATTATTAAATTTTAACTTTGGTCCAGACATCGAAACAAAAAATTAATTTAGAATTAGGTTGATTGTATATAATTTTTGAAGTCAAGTAAGTTAATAATAATCAAAATTTCTGAAACGGATCACCAAAAAATTAACAAAAATTTTCAACATTTTTTTTTTATTTGATTTTCATTTAATTATTAAAATCGCACTTACTTTTGATTTGACAATGAGATGATAACAAGTTAGTCTTACTCTCATGAGAAATTTAAGTTGACTGTGGCATTGATATACGTACGGATGTTTTATTATATCTCATTATCAACGTTGTGTGTTTATTATTATTGAAATATAAAATTTATTACTAATATAACTGCAATGAATTAGCAGATGACTTGCAACGTTGGCTCTGAATCCAAACATGCTTGCTCATCCCGATATTTTATTTCTGCTATTTCATTTTTGGAATGCCTCTTCGATATAAATTGAGGCCCATAAATACCGTTTGTGCTCTTTTTAACTAAACTTCTTTTTTAATATTTAATAATACAGATAAAAATATATGACCTAGAGATAAAAAATTAATTTTTGAGATAACACTGTTATCGAAAGTGAAGAAGTTAAAAGTTAGTGAAGCGTTTTAAGGGTCACTAATTTGTATGAATAAAAATTTTGGCAAATGATGTTTCGGTAAAAAAAGAATTCTGGCATTTAAAAATCCCGGCTGAAAAAACTTAAATACAAGAAAATGTACAAGTTCTTATACATGCCCCGCATGGAAATGGAACCATATGGGTAAAATCATAAAAACCATGGGAGAAATTGATTGCCAAGGTAAATACGATTAGACCCGGTTTAAACCTTGTCAAAAATCTCAAAAACCATTGCTTATGTCCGTTTCCCATGGTACAATTTCCCATAGGAAATTTTTTTTTTAATTTTACGTATTTTTAACCATTGCTAAAATCTTGGAAACCATGGGAAAATTAATTTTTTAATTTTACTAATTTTGGGCCATTGCTAAAATCTTGGAAACCATGGGAAAATTATTTTTCTTAATTTACGGATTTTTGACCATTGCTAAAATCTTTCGAACCATGGGAAATTTTTTTTTTTAAATTTACGGTTTTTAAACCATTGCTAAAATCTTGAAAACCAATGCGAAAAAGTTTTATAATTTTTTTGATTTTAAACCATTGCTAAAATCTTGCGAATCATGGGAAATTTTTTTTTCTATTTTACGGATTTTGTAGCATGGTTAAAAACTTGGGAACCATTGGGAATTTTTTAAAATTAATTTTTCATATTTCGCATGATTTTTGCAATGGTCAAAAATCCGTAAATTAAAAGTATTTGTACATGAAACCTGCACAAAAAATATGTATACAAGAAAATGTACAAGTTCATTAATGAACATGTACAAGAATTTGTACATTTTCTTGTACAAATTTTTTCAGCCGGGATTCGACTTAGTTAAAATTCTGTTAAATGAGAATTCTATTTGTAAATAGAAATTTGTAGAAATTGGAATTCTTTTAAGTGAAAAAATTTAAATGTATATTCTGCTAAATGAAAATTAGATTGAAGAACAATTATGTTAATTAAAATTTCTGTATTATGGAAATTTTGTAAAATATTAATTATGTTAAATAGCAATTTATATTAAATGAAAATTCGGAAAAAATTATTATTTTTTAATTTATAATAATATTAAATATAAAATTTTAAATATTCAAATACCATTTTATATATAGTGTACACTTAATAGAAAATGATTTATAGTTGTAATATTAGAATGACTTGCTTCTATAAAGACAAAAACAAATAATATGATAATTAAAATTTTTTTTTACATATTTTTTATGTTACATATGTGATAAGACTTTTTTTTACAGTATAACGGTTTTACTAACTATACATGTTTCGTCTCTTTTAGGTGTTTTTCAAGTTTTTTTATATTCCAATATAATAATATAAAATCGGATACACTTTTAATATATTAAAAAAAATCCAAGAGAGTAAAAATTTTTTTCATTTTAAACATAATAAAACAGTTTTGAGATACTATATAAAATTTTTTATCGATAATCACTAAATCTGAATATGAATGCAAGGAATATGCAAAGAAAACACAGATTGAATTTTCTATTTTTATATTATAGTGATGAATAAATTGGCTAAAAAATAACTATAGGTATTATTAAGATATTCCTGTGAATTTTAAATAAATTCCCTCCTGTGGAGCCAGAAGAAAAGCCCTTGGATTAATGACATATGTCATAGGGGTTTTTTCACATTTTTCAACTCGGAAATTTTGTAAAATTTTTATGAGTCCCACTTTTGTTTGAAATACGGCAAATCTTGCTCCTAAAATCAATGAAATTGAAAATTAATTAATTTTTTTATAAATATATTAGAACATTTTATTACTATTATTATTGTTGAATAGAATATTTAGTGGTTCATGATATGCGTAAGAATAATGAAACTAGATAAATGTTTTTTTTTTGTTTAAACGTTGCGATCCTTGGTTTAGGTTCTCTTCAGTTATTATAGTATTTTCTGCAAAGTACATAAGTTTTACAAGCAAGGAATATAATTCTTTGAAATATAAAAAAAATATTATTAAAAATATGTAAAATTGTAAAAATTATGGACTTTACAGAAAATAATAAATTACTGAAGAGGACCCAAACCAAAGGTCAAAACGTTTAACCAAATAAAGCATCTATAGTTTCATTATTCTTACATTAAGAACGTTTAAAACCGCACTAAACATTCTATTCAACAATTTCTATTATTTAGGTCGTAAAATAGAGTCCAATATTACAACTATTATTATTAGTGTAAAATATAGTTATACCAATGCAATTTCTCGGCCCTTCTCCAAATGGCAAGAAAAGCATAGGATGTCTTAATTTTACTTCCTCATCTTCAAATCTTTCAGGATTAAAAACTTCTGGTTTAGGATAATTATTTGGATCCCGATGAATTGCATAAACTGGGACCCATACTCTAGAATCTTTTTCAATTGTCACATTCGTTCCAGAAAATGTATATTTTTCACAAGCCTTTCGTTGCAGCATAGTTGCAGGTGGATATTTCCTCAGAGTTTCTACAATCGAATTTGTTGATAAAAAAAATAGTCTTTTATCTTATATTATCATTTTATTATCAGTATATATATATATATATATATATATATATATATGACGCTCCACAAGAGAACGGACCTTAACTCAAGAGTAAATAAGGTCCCTTCTCTCGTCAAGCGTCACAATATATATACATAGAAAAGCATAATGTAAGTTTATAATATAAATTACCTTGAAAAACTTTGTGTAAATATTTCATACTCTTTACATTGTCATATGTTAATTTTCCATCTGATTTACTTAAAACTTGTTGAATTTCTTTTTGTAATTTATCTTGAACTGGTGGATTAAGTGCTATTTCATACAAAGCATTGCTCATTGTTGTTGATGATGTTTCAAATCCAGCCGCAAAAAAAACAAAACATTGAGCTGCTACTAAACTGTCAGTCATTTCTGTAAAGTAATATACACAATATAATTTTATATACCTATAGTAATAAAATAAAAACTCAAGTCAAAATTCAAAATGGCGGATCCAATATGGCGGACTTTTTAAAAAAATTATCATATTTGTTTGAAACTTACGACTTGGGGGTTTTCGGGGTCGCTGCGATTCCGAATCTGAATTCAGATTTTTAAAATTCAAACCGTGAATAGAAAATCAGATATCATATTTATAACATGCGACTCCGAAAATACCCGAGTAACGAATTTCAAGTGAATCCGATAAATTTTTACAAAACTTGTGCGCCATATTGGATCCGCCATTTTGAATTTTGAAAATCTGACTTCAAATTCGGAATCAAGGACCCCAGAAACCCCCCAAGTGTTGAGTTTCAAGTAAACAAGATTTATTTTGAAAAAAAGTCCCCCATATTGCATTCGACATTTTGAATTTTAAAAATGTGACATCGGATTCGCAATCAGCAACCCCCAAAACCTTCAAGTGGTGCGAGATTCAAGCAAATATGATTAATTTTGACAAAATGTCTGCCATATTGGATCCGATATTTTGAATTTTTTAAATCTGACTTCAGATTCGGAATCAGCGACCCCGAAAACTCCCAAGTGGTGAGTTTGAAGTTAATATTGTGCGATTCCAGGTGAGATTTTGACATTTTCGGAGTAGGTTAACCGATTGTAAGGGGCCGTCCATAAACCACGTAGCCCAATTTTTGGCACTTTTTAACTCCCCCTCCCCACATGTAGACCAACGTAGACTTTCGCTCTAACCCCACCCCCTCCACTGGTAGAACGAATTTTTTTTTTACTTATTTAAAAATGTATTTCTTTTGAATAGATAACAATTTCCAATAAAGAGAGTTCAATTTAAGAACACATAAGGAATTTTAATTTTTTATACTAATAATAATAAATAATAATAAATAATAATAAATAATTTATACTAATGATTTTTTCAATAAATTAAATGCTCTTAAATATGCTTTTACACACTTTTTAATACCTGAAGGGATTTAAATTTTATTTAACAAAAATTTCATCTGTAAGAATATTACACCTGTTTTTTAATAAGAAAAAATTACTTTTAATGAAAATTTTACGTTATATAATTTTCAAATTATATAGTAATTCGAATAATTAATTAATAATATTAACATTACATAACTTTTAATTTCTATTAAAAATTAATTCTAATAAAAATAAGTTTAACTGAAACATTCTTACCAGTTAAATGTTTGTTAAAATGAAATAATAATGTATTTACCATTTGGTTTTGGCAGCAAAATCGACAAAGTGAAATTCATTCTAATAATTATGATAAATAAAAATATAGCTAATTAAAAATTTCAATGAATGAAAATTTAGTAAATTGTAGAATTCTTAATTAATAAAAATTTGTTTACAATATTGTTTGCATTAATTTCTTCTGATTAAGTAATATTTCTAAAAGCAGATGATTTCGAAACACTAAAAATGCAATTTTATAATTTTCATGGCATATTATTCGTGAGACCCAATTATTTTTTTTTCAAGTTAAAAAATATCAAAATAAATGACTTAATAAATACAACTACGTAGTCATGGCTCGAACCCCTCCCCTCCCCCACGTAGTTTACCGTAGAATTTCACTGAACCCCCCCCCCTCTCCCTAAACTGGCTACGTGGTTTATGGACGGCCCCTAATCAAACTTTGGAATTTTGTTATATATAGTAAGACTAATCTTAAACGTAAATTTCAACTTAAAATATTTGTTAGTTTACGAGATTTGCAATAATAACAAAAAGTTTTAAACTGCTATATTTTCCGTTCTAATAATCGGAATGAGGTCTCCTTTTTTTTCAAAATGTCAAGGAAAATGAGAGGAATAAATCTCTTTCAGAACAATTTTTTATAATTTTACAACTAAAAAAATTATTAAATAATAATTGAATAAATTTCACGGGACAACCTAAAATTCAATCACTTAAATCCTAAAATGATCTTACCAGTGTTTTCTTTAATGTTCCAAAGGAATCAAATTGTAAATGCAAGTTTAACTTATTTAATTTTAATAATTTACGAGTATAAACAATTGTGATTTGTGACCCCAAAAACACCCGAGTGGTGAGTTTCATTAAAATCCAACCGCTGGGTTTCTCGGGGGCACGTAAGGGTTAATTTTCATTCAATGTTCTTAAAATTCATTTACATGAATGGAAAAAGCTTCCAATTCATTCACTTTTTTTAATTATTTGTAATTTTGATAAAATTTTATTAAAAAAAATTTGTTTCTTTATTTTTTTTCCAAAATTTTTATTTTTAATTTTTATAATCGATTTGGTGGAACTCGAATGATATTAGTTCAGATTTAAAAGCAGTAGATTACTAAAAATACTAAGGGAAGAAATAATTTCTCCAAGTTTTTCAATATACTATATCTCTGAGGTTCATTTTTCAAAAATTTTATCATGTAATATTATAGCGGCACTGTGATATTCAGTGGAAATATATAAAAACAAATTAACTTACCAATATCGTCAATCTTCTCCGGATTTTCCTTCACATATCTCAATAAATCAACAAAATCATGCCTAATAATATTATTTTCCTTTCTATATTTCATCGTATCTTTTATTAAACTAGTAAAAAAATTATCCATTTCTCTATCCTTGAACAATGGTCCTAAAAGTGAAAATAAACCAGGTGCTAAATCTCTAATTTTAATTTTAATCGATCTCCTAAAACTAACATCGAAAATTTTCCTTCCTATTCGTATAAAATCATTTTCCTCATCTGACAATGAATTTATATCAATTCCAAAAGCACAGGAACCAATCACATCGGTTGTAAATTTCGATGTAAGTAAACGACACTCAATTGGTTCATTTTTTGGCACAATTTTATTTAAATATTTTTCAAAATGTTCAGAACTCTCCAATAGAAGGGAAAACATTTCTCTCAATTTTCCCGATGTAAAAACAGGTGATAATTTCTTTCTTAATGGCCTCCATCTTTCTGGTTCGAGATTAACGAGATTTTGTGAAAGTGGTTCAACTTTTTCATGAATTGGTAATCCACGATCGGCAAATTTATTGAAATCTTTGATGAGAACGTCTTTTATTAATTCTGGATCTTTTAGAATTAAAATTGGTGTACTTCTGGCGTAAATTCCAATCATTGGTTCATTGACAAATTTATCGTAAAGAATTTTTGCCATTTGTCCAGGTGCCAGACGATTTAATAAAACATCTTTCATATTTCCCAAAAATGGCATAGGTTCGGGTCCTTTTACTCCTTGATTTTTCCAGTAGTTATGATTTTTGGAACTATAGTAGTAGAGGAAGAGGAAAATTGCAGCAACTATACATAACAGCTCAATTGGCCCCATTGTAGATAGTTTTACTCTGTAAAATAATATTTCATTGACTTTATATAGTTGACAGTGTATATAATATTATAAAAATTTCTTTCTTTCTAATTCTTTTCGTTTATTTGTTTAATTTTCACTAGTAGAAAAGCATTTAGTTGATGATTTTTGATATTACTCACTTTGATTTGACAGTTAGATTATACGTCTTACTCCTGTGAGAACTTTATGTCAACTAATGCATACACGGATGTTTATTGCATCACATCTTCATCTATATATGTGTGTGATAATTGAAATAGAAAATTGTCTTGTAACTATAATGAATCATCAGGTGACTTGCGCAGTATTATTCCATTATTATATTTAATAATTGCATATATGCATATACGATTTATAATTACATTTGATTTAGTTAAAAAAAAATTTTTTATTATATGGGTGATTCTCTGCGTAGCGCACAACTTGCTTTTTTTCATGTTGTGAAAGAAAAATCAGAAATAATGTTCACATAATATTTCGATTCCAATGTAAAAAGGTAATTTCTGTGATTACAAACAAAAACCAATACATACCCTACTGAAAATCCCTGTACAAGATCTTGTACAATTTCCTGTACAGGATCAGCAACTGAACTTGTACAAGTTCTGACCAGTTCCTGTACAGGAAAATGCATACGAATTTGGAACAAGTTCATGTGTGAGATCTTGTACAAGATCTGGTGCAAGATCTTGTACAAGAAAGATACTTGTACAAGAAAATGTACATGATCTTGTATAATTTCATGTATAAGTACTTGTACATGAACACGTTCATGTTCTTGCACATGTATAGTTGTAAAATTTTTTTTTTTTAATAAAATTTGAGATTTTGATAATATTTAACCACTAAGATTCGTAACTCATGCATGCTAAAAACTATTGCGCAGCTGTAAAGGTTAAAGTAAACTATTGCGCAGCCTTTGAAGTTTTTAATTTTTAGTAAAGAAAAACATGAATTAACTTGTGCAAGAACATGGACGTGTTCATGTACAAGTACTTATACATGAAATTGTACATGAACATTTTCTTGTACAAGCATCTTTCTTGTACAAGATCTTGCACAACTTGTACAAGTTCAGTTGCTGATCCTGTACAGGAAATTGTACAAGATCTTGTACAGGGATTTTCAGTAGGGTAGTTACTTTTGTATTTAACATTATAATTTTTCGTGAAAAGTGGTTTGAAAACGTCAAAATTTCACCTGTCCCCACAGGATGTTTAAACAAAAAAAGTTAATATTTTTAGCAATGTGCACTAATAAATATAATTTCTGTTGCTATTTTAGTATTATATATTTATTATTATTAAACATTGAATTATTTAAATAAAAGTCAAATGTTAATATAGTTCTACTTCAGTAACAGCAAAAGTTATATTTCTTAAGTTGATCCATGAAGGAAGTAATCAATTTTCTAATTGATTTATCCTTTTTTTACGCACTTCAAGATTCAAATTTGTACAGGACATCACAAAATCGTCTCTACCGGCATCCACCGACCCTTCAATATTATTTAAAAAAATAGAATATAATTAAATAATAAAGGTTAAATAAAGTGTAGTTATATTATTTTAGTCTATATATATGTGAAACATATGAAACCGATTAAAAATAAATGATAATTTTCTGAAAAAAAAAAAAAAAATTATTAACGCCAGTTCCACCGACCCCAGCGTCTCCACCCGCCACAGAATTTCGACCGTCACTAGTGCAATTTTAATACACAATGAAACAAATGAAATTAAAAATATTTATTATAAACTATCATAGCTCCGGTAAGTTTACTATAACTTACCAAATAAATTTCTATAAATTACCGTATAAATTTCCATAAATTACTAAAATAAAATTTTTAATTGTCGTTCGCGCTATATATATTTTTGTAAATTACTGCGAAAATTTTCATAAATTACCAAAATTAAAATTTTTAATTGTGATTCATGCTTTACATATTTTTATGAATTTTAGACTAAATTTTAGATTAAATTAGCGCATAAATTTCCATAAATTACCTCGCAAATTTCCATAAATTACCGAAATAAAATTTTTAATTGTCGTTCGCGCTATTGTATATGTTTTTGTAAATTACCGCGAAAATTTCCATAAATTACCGCGGAAATTTCCGTAAATTACCAAAATTAAAATTTTTAATTGTGATTTATTCTTTACATATTTTTATGAATTTTAGACAAAATTTCTATAAATTACCGCAGAAATTTCCATAAATTACCTCGAAAATTTCCGTAAATTACCGAAATCAAAATTTTTAATTGTCGTTCGCGCTATATATATTTTTGTAAATTACCGCGGAAATTTCCGTAAATTACCGAAATAAAATTTTTAATTGTCGTTCGCGTTATATATGTTTTTGTAAATTACCGCAAAAATTATCATAAATTACCGCGGAAATTTCCGTAAATTACCGAAATTAAAATTTTTAATTGTCGTTCGCGCTATATATATTTTTGTAAATTACCGCGGAAATTTCCGTAAATTACCGAAATAAAATTTTTAATTGTCGTTCGCGTTATATATGTTTTTGTAAATTACCGCAAAAATTTCCATAAATTACCGCGGAAATTTCCGTAAATTACCGAAATTAAAATTTTTAATTGCGATTTATGCTTTACATATTTTTATGAATTATAGCCAAAATTTCTATAAATTACCGTATAAATTTCCATAAATTACCGAAATAAAATTTTTAATTGTCATTCGTGCTATATACTATATATTTTTGTGAATTACCCCAAAAATTTCCATAAACATTTTAAATCAAATTTCAACTATTTTATAGAATTTGAAAAGCAAAGAATTTTTTTTTAATTTGTTTAAAAAAATTAAAATATTATAAAAAAATTTTCCGGACCACCATGGTAATTTATTTCTTGACACTTTATCTTCAAAAATATGTACTGATATTTATCATTTCGATAAAAAAAATATTTTTAAAGTTTCAGACACCAAATTGTGCGCTACGCGGAGAATCACCCATATACAATGAGTTCTTCAAAGTCAAAAGCAGACAACATTTTGAATTTAAATCTCCGATTTTTTTGAAACTTTTTTGTTTCTATTCTACATTTCTTTTATGCGTTCTTTGGGTATGCAAAATTTTCAAAAAGGGCATAGGATATAAAAAATGTACAGTAACAACTGACAAAAGTGACGGCTTTCCTGAAAATTTCCCTCTCTACTATGCGTTTGAAACTAATACTACGTTTTTGGGTAAAGGTAAAAGCAGGTGTAATTGAGCATGCAAATTTAAAAAAAAAAATATTTTTTTATTTTGTAAAAATATACATACTGAAAATGTCCATTTGTCTAAGAATGTCAATGAAGAATTGAATTTTTATTCTTTTTGAAAAACTTTTATAAATTTAATAATAATCAAAGAGAGATTATTAAAGTTAGGTCTATTTAAAAAAAATGATTTTTAAAAATTAATAATTCTAAAATTTAGGCACTATTTTTTACAAGAAAACTGTTAAATTAAAATTTAATTTTAAATTGATAAATTCTTTTTATAAAAATTATTATTTTTGTTCTTTCATGCCAAAAATATAATTTTTCAAAGAAAAATATTATAATAGAAGCACTGAAACTTGAAAATAAAATTGTTAAAATCACTGCAACATCCACAACAGTAACAGGTGTATGTTTTTTATAAAAGCTTTGATACGAATATTTTGTTCCAATCTTATAAATTTCCGCGTTTAGTAGAGTCAATACACCATTTTCATGAAATCTTCGAATACTAAAACAATTTAAACAACATATTATTATAATTTCAAATTAAGAAAAAGAGAAATATAATTATGTATAATAATTATTACCGTCAACTGGGGGACTATTATGGTATGGTACGCAAATCACATAATTTTTATTGTTTAATGTTTAATAAAAAAAAATGTTTTTTTTTCGAATTAAGCTGTATTGAAACTTTGAACTACATATAAAACAAGTTAAAAAAAAAAATCATACACCTGGCCGAAATATTTAAGTGCCAGTTTTAAAATCCACCGATAACAATTTTCAAGAAAATTTTCTGATTAGTGGAGAAAAGTTGGGAACAAATAAATTTTATAAAATATAAAAATTATTTAAAAAATTGAAAATTCATTTGAAGATAAATTCTGTCAAATATTAAAGAGGAATGTGGTGCAAATTGAAATTAAGCGAGCTTTTCCAAAAAAATATTTTAAAACAATTTTATAAAAATAGCAAACTAATTTTTAACTATATTTACGTTACTACGAGTCACAAATGCAAATAATTTAGGATAAATATTTGTAAAATTAATGAAATATTGTCAAAAGAAAATTGTTATACCGAGTGACTCATAAAAATTCATTTAATCTAAAATGATTATAAATTATAATTACACAGATCTGCGAAATTTAATTTTTTTCAGTATCTAAAATAATTCTAGATGATTGTTATGTAGATTTTTTTTTGTTCTAAAAATGAATCTGACCTTCAAAATGCTCCATCACGTCAGGATTTTTAGTAAATGAAGACTAAAGGGTCAATAAATTTATATACTTTAACCATTTTTGATAATTCTTTTGGATAGAAATTTTTTTTTAATTTTCAAAAAAAGGATCTTATATAGTACTACTCTTCAGCTTTAAAAACCATTTTTTAAAAATAATTTACGATTTTTTTAAAAAAAAAGTTGTGATATATTTTAAAATTAACACTTTTGGTAATGCTAACATATATACATTTTGGCTATATATGGCCATACCTTAGAAAAAAATATTAAACATATAATTCAATTTGATTGTCAATGGGTATATTAAGGTTTTTGGGGTTACTGATTTCGAATTTGATGTTAGATTTAAGGTGGCGTATAATGGTTAGCGTATTAGCCTGCGGAGCATTAGGTTAGGGGGTTCGATCCCAGCGAGCGTTAAATAATAATAGGTAGGGGTAAATATGAGGTCTTCAATTATAAATAATTGTTAATTGTATAATTAATTCCATTTTTATTTTACTATAGAAAGGGATTAGACAACGGGCCTGGAAAAAACCTAGCTATTCCTAGCGTCACATACCCTACTTGATTCTGTTCAGTTTTCCTCTCAAGTTGCTTGATTGACTCTAGCTCAACTGTACAGTTTCCATACATTTTCAAGATAAATTTCCACACGGGATGTGAAAATGGAAAATTCATATATAAAACTACAGATTGACACCGTATTTGACTAATAATATGAATAATTATAATAAAATGAAAATTAAATTGTATTAAACATTTTCTCAAGGTTACGAAAAAATATAACCATTTGAGTATATCTGACGCACGGACGAAGTAGACCTGAATGGGAGAAATAGTGTGGGAAGGGGTAAAAGACCTAAAAGACCTTTTTATTTTCTATTTAAAAAAAGGCTGTCGCAAATTTGTCAATAATTACGTACATTTTCGGTTCGTTTACATTTGATGAGTTGCACCTGGCCTTAAAAAATTCAAAATAGCGTACACAATATGGCGAGCAAAAAAAATTTTTAAATTTACCAGATTTACTTGAAAATTGTTTCTTGGGGTTTTTTGGATCGCTGAATTCAAATGTGATGTCAGATTTTAAAAATCAAAATGTCGTACCCAATGTGGTGACCCAATATAGCGGAACATTTACAAAATAGATTCGATTCGTTCAAAATTCGTTACTTAGGGGTTTTTGTGGTCTATATGAATCTAAATTTTGAATATCTTAAATCTGACCTCAAATTTGAATTTTAATATTTCGAAATGAATATTTTACAAATTAATTAAAAATTTGCTTATAGGGTAAATGCACCAGTGGTGGATCAGGTACCAATGGTGGATCAACAGCGTTAAAAAGGTTAAAATAAGCTATTTCTAATTGAACTAAATGTTTCTATCGTTTAGGGGAGGTGTATAGATAAATTTTATGAAATAAAATCATTTGAAAATATTTAGGAAAACAAAGCAATACAACAATTGTTGATTTTATGCTTTTTCACATGAAATCTTAAAAAATAATTGTTTAGTCCAAATTTTTTTAATTTTTAGACTAGAAAGTAATCAATTCTTTCGATATAGAATACTTTTGGAAAAAAATTTACATCATTAAGTTATTTTTGTGTAGTGTAAAGGGGTAAATGATCCACGACTGGAGCAATGTCATTTTATTGTTGAATGGCGGTGTGAGGGGGTGTAAACGTTACAAGCAGGTCGAAAACTACACGATAGTGTCCTTGAAGACTTGTTAATTCATACTATTGTAAAGATTACCCTATATTTTTCATCTGAAAAAATCTGTACACCTTTAAAGTCAAAATAATAAATTTAGTAGGCTTAATTGATCCACCACTGGTGCAGTTACCCTATACCAAAATAGCACCTATTGACAGTAATGTTTTAAAATAATAGAAAAATACTCACTAGTAATTTACTATTTTTGTATATGGACTGTTTTTATTTAAAATTAAAGCGAACTCAATAAATTCACCAGTTGGTATTATTGAAAAATTACAAATACCTGAGAGATTATTGTGATAAATGATTTTTAAAAATAGCATGTCTGCAAAAAGAGCCATTTCATTTTTGCAAATCTAAAATCAGGAAATTAATTTTTTTCTTAGTGCATGATTCCACACATTGAAGAAATATGTGCGACGTTCGACGAGGGAAGGGACCTTACGTTAAAAAAATTTTTAGGTTATGTTTATGTGATAGTTTTATCATTTTAATTATAGGTAATATCGAAATTAGTTTTTATTGGATTTTTTTAATGTAATGGAGACTTAAACATAAATTTTTTTCTATTAAGAGTTGATTCTCTTTGAGTATTTTCACTCCAAAAATCGCGAATAAAAGCCAAAAATTTTTTTGACGTAAGGTCCTTCCTCTCGTGGATAGCGTCACGCATATGATTATTATTGATTATTTTGAATGTTATTACATTTTATTAGTTCCCTAATTGCTTTTTATAAATCGTTATTAAAAAATAACATAAAAAGCATAGAGTTTGAAAAACAATTATTATACATAAGCATTCGTTTAATTTATACCATTTCTAATGCCTCCACGTTTGTCATTGGTAGATTGTCATCACTTACAAGCAATTCGGCTGCTTCTTTTAAGGGAGACTGTGTTGCATTCTTAAAATAATTACAAATAATATGAATGGATCAGTGAAATTTTAATTCATCAAAATTATTACTTTGTTTAGGCGACATTATTGGTGAGGGATGCATGAGTTTATAATAATCTACGATTGAAAAGCATAAAATATTTTTCTCTACAAATTTTTTTTATTTTTGATCAAAAGGGGTCGTAAATGGTAAAAAATTGCGTGACGTATTATATATGTTATTATATTATTATGCATCAAAAAATCATACTTTTACTTTGAAGTAATTTAAAGTATCTTTAAAGACGATTAACTTGTGTGTTTTGACATTGGTGAATTCGGCAAAAGAATTAAATGGTACATTAGAGTCAATGATTGTTAAATGACTAACAAAACTGGCCGAATAAATGGACCACATCAAAAAAGAGAAGAAAATAATTGAGATGTAGAATATTCTAAGTGATATTGCAGTCGTGGCAACTGTAAAGCGAAATTTAATAGAATTATTGTTACAAATATTTATAAATTTTGCGGAAAAAATAATTTTAGATAATAAATAATATAGTATACTTGACACTTCCTGACGACAGAAGAGTCCAAAAATATTATAAAAATCGTCTGCATATGTGACAGTCCCCGAGAGAAGGGACCTTAGCTCACCAGAGGTCAATATTGAGTTTTATATGGTAAATGATAGATTTTGAATTGCTTTTTCACATGCAAAAGTCAAAAACTGATTAGGATAATTGCTTTTGACACAATAACATTTTGAAGATGGGTATGTCAAGCGCATTTCGAGGCGGATTGTGGCACTCAAGAAATCAGCCCCACTACTTTACTTACACAACTATACTCTCGTACGTGAGCTTCGCGTACGTGAGACCCGAAGATACACGAAGTAGACGAAGCTCACGTATACAGAAACACAACGTTGTGTTAGTGTGGTGGGGGAACTTTTCAGAAGTTCCGCCCCACTCTTCGAGTTCCGCGTTTCTGCTTTTTCTTCAAACGCTTGCCCTGTGAAATTCGTTTTGGTGAGCTAAGGTCCCTTCTCTCGGGGACTGTCACATATGATGATTTTTGATAATATTGAGTCGCTAGTTTGTTTTTCATAAAAATACAAATAATTTGAACGACTATGAACATTAATATTGTAGACATCCATATTTCGAATGTGAAAGGCTTGAAAAAATATAAATAGTGAATTGGGAAAGTATTGATATTTTTAAGATAATTAATTACTATTTTTAAAAGAAAAAAAAAAGGAAAATTGTAATTTACCTCAAAATATGCTGACCATGAGACGAGAACTTTAATTTCTGGTTGTTTAATTATTATGATACATTCACCTCTTATCAGTTCTGAAGAGTAATCAATAATAGCAATTTCATTGGGTATAATTGTAAAAAAGCCCAAAGCTATATCGATCTGTTTATTAACAATAAGGCCTATGGCACCATTCCAAGTATGATTACGTTCATCTAAAATTCCATAATCTTCCTCCATTTTTATTTTTTTAATAGTAAAATTTCCAACTTTCTCAAGTGCATAGCACAATTTATTAAAATAGTCTGCGATGGTATCGGTTTCCTGATCAATTGTTATAGAATTTTCATTTCATAGAATTTCATTAGATATATCATTTTTATTGAGCCAAATTTTATTTGTTCGAATTATTATTTTACAGAATTTTCATTAAACCGATTTTCTATATTACAGAATTTTTATATTAACCAAAAAATTCACTCCACACAATTTGAATTTTTATTTTCTTAAATTTTCATTTAACATATAATAGTCATTTTAATGAATTTTTATTAGGTAGAATTTAATTGCATAGAATTTTTCTTTTAGATGTACTTTCATTTGTTCGAATTATTAATTGATAGAATTTTCATATAATATAACCGATTTTTCATATACTATACAGAATTTATGCTTAACCGAAAAATCATTTAACAAAATTTTTAATTGATAGAATTTTCATTTGTCCGAAATTTCAAATGACTGAACTAACCATCATCGACATTAAGATTTTTGCGTTATTTTTAAAAGTAACCAATCACAATTTTTTAGATAATTTTTGATTAATTGATTTTAAAAATCATGCCAAAATCGGGACGCATGATTGTTCCATAATTTATTTATTTTTTTTAAATTAACGTTTAATCGAAATTCAATTAACCAGAATTTATATTTAACAGAATATTAATTTAACAAAATATTCTTTCAACATAATTTCCATTTCCGAATTTTTATTAACACGAAATGTCATTTAACCCATATTAATGCTCAAATGTCCAAAATTTTTACCTCAACTTCAATAATGTAAGTATTAAAACATTAAAAGACCAGATATTTTAATGTCAATGGTAGGGAGTATTAGGAATCGCTCTTTTAGATTTTGGGGTCAAAATAAAGATTGTTCCACGTGGAAATCCAATATGGCGGATAAAATAAAAAAAAAAAACTAAAATAATATTTTTTTGAAGCCAAAAAAAACATTTAATTTCAAGATGGCGGAAAAGTCACTGCATTTTCGTAGATATGAACAGAATATGACGCTGATTACGAATCCGATGTCAGTTTTTATAAACGAAAACGAAAAAATAATTAGACAATATCCATTACTTTGGGGTAAAATTAATGTTATTCGGGGGTGTAACTGGTTTTTATAAAAGGAATTAATTTCTTGAAAGTTTGTGCAAATCAAAATTAGAGATAAATTAACATGAAAATATAATTCTATTTTAATTTTTCGTTTTTTGAAAACGTTGCGGACTTCAGCATCATTTTTTAGTTACATAAAAAATTCTGTAATATAAGAAAATCGGTTTAATGAAAATTCTGCAAAATAATAATTCGAACAAATAAAATTCGACTCAATGAAAATGATATATCTAATGAAATTCTATTATAAAACAAAATTCTAGGAATTATTGATTTTTAGAACTTATTCATGCGTTTCAATAAAATTAGACTTACATATTGCTCCGAACTTAATATAATTCGTGAATAAAAATTTAATAAAAAGAAATGGATAATTTTTATATTTTTTAAGGTATTAATTTAATCTGCAATGCTTTTTAATACCTCATATATATATTTTTTACTGTGATAATTATAATAAATCTCACCGTTATTGATGCTGCAAGTAAAATTTTGTTACTTATGAATTCTCTACCAACAACTAATTTTTTTGATTTTAAAATAAATCCCGTTTTTGGCTTCCAAATGGCTCTTTCGTAAATAACAATCTTATTATTTACTGAATGCCATTCGCGAATTACAGGATCTCGATAACATTTGACAAGAATTGAAACTCCATTATTGAATTGATAAAGTGGATTTTCATTTGGATTCATGCACGATGTCATCAATAGAGGAGATTTATTTAGAAATAAAAGAACATTCAAAAAATTTTTTCGCAGAATTAATTTTGTAATATGAAGTATTCTATGATAATCGTCTTCAGAAGTTATTAAAAAGACAATCAATACATTATCATTTATGCCGAAAATATTATCGTATTTTTCCTCGGTTGTTATTAAATATTTGAAATTTAACAGTTGAAAATTTGATACTTTAAATCTTTTTTTTAATAAATTGATTTGCATGTTAAAAATTAATTTCTTTAAAATTAAATCTATGAAAGATATAGTTATTTTGATTAGTATTTTAAATTTATATAAATATAAATTTTTTTTTATATATTGAAATTACTTACTATCGTTTGAACTGAAGTGAAGTAAAGCAACAGAAGTACGATTAGTGATTTCGTACATATCTGAAATGAAATGCACATGTTCTTCAGATGCCATTGATAATGATAGAGTTATTGTGACTATAAAATATATTTTCTGCATTTTGAAATTTATTTTTTTTTTTTAGAAATATTTTCAATTATTTAACATTTTCAAAGACAATTTTATTTAATTAATACAATTTTTCTCATTGCTCAAAAAAAATTATTTGAAACAATTTTTGCTTTTTAAATTTATAATATATAGCCTTAGCGATGAAACACTTTTATTATTTTTAATTTTGATGTTTCTAAATCTTCTTCTATCATAAAATAAGGTTTTTTAAATGACCAAATATCCCCTTGAATCATCACCAATAAGCAACTATTTTCTAGGATGATGGATTACGTGTTGTTTAAATACCCTAGCTTCAATTGACGTGACACTAAAAAGGCCAATAAAAATTAATTTATTGATATTATTATTACGTCACAATAACTGATTAATAAATAATAAATTATTATTACAATTAAATAGAAATATGACAAGTTAAATAAATTGTCCATTAAAACTAAAATTATTATTATTACTTTTTTTTTTTTTTGCTTAGGGACTATTGGGAAATTTGTATACAGATACCTTGGCTTCCGCATGCCAAGGTTATGTGGGGTTGATAAAAAAAAGGAGAACAATAAACAAAATAAGCTGGCGAACTACTACCAGCCCCGACCCACTAAAAACCCGTCAACCCTTCTTGGGAGCCCTTTTATCCATCCTCGGTACTGTCGTGAAGACTTTTGCCTTCGAGGGTGGCGCTCCAACTCTGTCGCAAAAGCGACTTCGTCCAGTCCTGCGGACATCCTGCGTTATCAATTTTTAAAAATAAACCGAAAATCTATGTCAAGCGGAATCAACAGCACACCAGAAAAGAAAACAATAAAAAGTCAATAAATAAAATAAAAGTAAAATAGACAAAAGTCAAAAAATAAAATTGTAAAAAGACAGATGAACACACAAAATATAACATAAAACTGTAAAAAGACTAAAATAAATAAACAGAAAATTGTAAAAAGACAATAAAAGACAAAATAAATAATAAAATGAACAAATAAATAAATAAAAACTGTGTACTGTCAATTTCGCCTATCTGCGGCCATCGAGATCCTTTCTCATCATAACAGAGATGATAAAGGTCTCGATGAGCTGCCAGTTTTCCTGGGACTGGATCATCAGCGCTACCATGTTCTCCGGTGTAACTGCGTAGCGTTTACACCGGTGAACATGGCCTGCCTCTCCAAGTACCATCGGCTGCAGGTGAAGAGGGTGTGCTCTGCGTTGTCTACAGGGAACTGGCAGTAAGCACACTCCTCGCTATCTATCTTTTTAAAGCGCTGCAGGTACGAATTAAAACATCTGTGACCTGTCAGCGCTTGTGTCAAATAGTAGGAGATCTCTCCATGGTTCCTACTTAACCAAGTGGCAAGTGTCGGTATAAGGCGATAAGTCCATCGATCTTTTACCTCCTTGTCCCATCTTTGTTGCCATTTTTCGACGAGCATGTGCCTCGCTTCGAAGCGGATGCGGTCCTTGCTGGGTCGATCTTCCTCTTCAGAGGAATAATTATTATTATTATTATTATTATTATTATTACACATCAGCTGGAACCAGAGGACGAACCTGTAGACCAAGAAGAGGCGGAAAACCTGTTTGATCAAATGGAACTCAAACAAGCGGTGAACTCCCTGAAAAATAACAAAGCTCCAGGTCCTGATGGTGTCCCAGTAGAAATCCTAAAGATCATACAGCGGGAGCAACCGAATTTTCTCCTGGATATGTATAATAGCTGTCTAAAAAACGGATGTTTCCCGAAGAAGTGGAAGGAACAAAAATTAGTTCTTATTAGTAAAGAGAAAGGCGACAAAAACTCTCCATCTTCTTATCGCCCCTTATGCATGCTCGATTCTGCTGGTAAATTGTTTGAGAAACTCTTAAAGCCACGCCTACTAAACGCGATTAAAGCTGCCGGCGATCTTTCTGACTATCAATACGGATTCCGAAAAGGACTCAGCACGGTCGACGCAATTTCGCGGATCATGGATACAGCAAAGACAACAAAGGAGGGAAATCATTACTCAAGACCAATAGTACTACTAGTCACTTTGGACGTTAAGAATGCCTTCAACTCGCTCAGATGGAAGGATATTATACAAGCCCTGAAAAACAAATTTCAAATACCACCCTATCTTCTTCGTATGGTAAAAGATTATTTGAAAGACCGAATCCTTATATACGAGACGAAGACAGGCCCTTGCCGAAGAAAAGTTACCGCAGGAGCTGCTCAAGGATCCATTTTGGGACCCGATTTGTGGAATGTATCGTATGACGACATCCTTCGATTGGAAATGCCAGAAGATTCTTTTTTGGTGTGCTATGCAGACGACGTGACCGCAATTATAAGAGCACGTAACCTTGAACAATGTCAGCTGAAATTAAACCAAGTCATGAGGCAAGTGAGCAAATGGATGGATGATCATAACCTAGAACTTGCTTTACACAAGACGGAAATAGCCATCATTACGACAAAAAGGATCGACCTAGAGGTGTTTCTACGAGTTAGCGATGAGGTTGTAAAGACCAAAACGGCTGTAAGGGAACTAGGGACTCTTATTGACTCGAAACTAACATTCTGGCAGCATATACAGAAAGCAGCAGACAAAGCGGCGATGAAAATGACGTCTCTGAGTCGGTTGATGGCAAACATGGGTGGCCCAAAACCTAGTAAACGGCGAATAATCATGTCAGTAGTCATGTCAATCATGCTATATTGCGCAGAAGTCTGGGCAGATACATTAAAGATTGAAAAATATAGAAAACGCATGGCCAGCGTGCAACGTAAAGCAGCTTTAAGAATAACAAGCTCCTACCGCACAGTGTCAGAGACTGCCACTCTAGTCATTGCTGGAATGATACCAGTTGACCTTTTAGCGCTAGAAAGGAAATACATTTTCCAAAAAAAGAAGGAAAGTAATACAAATTCAGCTAAAAACGAAGCCAGGAAAGTCACGATGGACATATGGCAGACAAGATGGGAAAACGCAACTCAAGGTAGATGGACCGCAAAATTGATTAAAAATATTGTCCCATGGACAAAAAGAAAATTCGGAGAAGTAAATTATTTTGTGACACAATTATTAACTGGACACGGATATTTTCAGGCGTTCTTATATAAGATAGGTAAAGCAGAAAGCCCCAATTGTTTATATTGCAAAAATAGAAAGGACGACGTCGGACATACGTTCTTCACATGTAATAGATGGAAAAACGAAAGAAATTCTTTGGAAAATGAAATCGGCAGGATAAACCCTGATAATATAGTGGAAAAAATGATTAGCAAAGAGGACGCTTGGCTAAAAGTAGCTAATTTTACGGAATACATCCTCCGACAAAAGAAAATTGACCAAATGAAATAAAAGAAAGAGAAAACAAAAACATTCAGGATACGAAGCAAACTAAGCAAGAGTTTTTATTTTAATTACTGACATGGAATACACAGATTTTAAATTTATGACTAAAAATAAGTATTATTTATACTCGAAAGAAGAGAAAATCCAAGCAGGAAAGAGATGAGCCGAAGTACGGCTAAGAGTCGCCGATGACCTTTACCCCTGAAGAAATGCGTAAGCGGAGACCGGGGGTACTTGGTAGGCGTGAATGGGGGGTGTTTTGGTGCGGTAAGGGCGGCTGCAGAAGGCAGGATCGTTTCAGTCCCACAGAGACCTAAGATCAGGCAGTGCATAAAGCATTTCACCTCCTCCTCTCTCAAAAAAAAAAAAAAAAATTATTATTATTATTATTATATTGGCAATTATAATTAATTAGCAATAATAAATAACAAATTATAATACTATAAATTATTTAACCTTTTTAATGAACAAATTAGTTATAAAGCATTCTTTAAAATTACATTAACTACTACTCAAATACTCAACTAAAAAAAAACTGAAATTTTTTAATATTTAGATAATAAACAAACGGTAAATTAAAATTTTTTTATTGTTAATTAACAAATAATAAAATTTAGCTTATTCTTTTGGTTTTTTTATACACATTTATATAATTAAAACAGTCCATATAGGTGTATCAATGTTTTTTTTTTTTATAATGTATAAGATAAATTCAAATTTGTTTAATAAATATTTATTGGATCTATTATTATATACAATGTATATTTAACAATAAACGGAAACATTTAATCAAGGAAAAATTATTCCTGATATGATTAGGATTACAAATATTTTTATAACATCACTAATAAATAATAATTACGTGTATAATGAGATATGTATTCTCTATATCTAAATTAGTAAAAATGTTAACTAATTTTATTTGGTGACTCACTTTTTACTTATTTAAATTAATTTCAAATTTTTACTAATTCAAACTTAAAGAGTATAAATTTGAATGCTAATTGCGCATTGTTTTCAATAAAGAATATTAATTATATATTCAATTGTTACAAAATTAAATAATAATTTATTAATTAACTTTTTTCAAATGAGTATCATTTTTTTCACAACGGTTTTATATTCAAAAATTTATGCGGAATATAAAATAATTTTTAAAATTTACATATAGAACACAAAGAAAATTGTTTTTTATTAACATTTTATAAATAAACAATTTACAAAAACTGTTTAAATAATAAAAATTATTTTTAAAAACTACGTTCCAATGATTTGGAAATGTTTTTTTGAATATTTGGTCACCACAGATCGATGTATTAATATTTTTCTTTAATATATACATATATTAAGATTTCATGTGTCTCATCAGGCGATTAGTTTGTTTGAAAAGAATTTTAGTTTTATTCTTATTTATTTTCACTATTTTCATTCGATAAAAATTGTACAAATTTTCAAGGAATAATATTAAAACAGATAAAAAAATTCCGCTAAATATTATCTCAAGAAGTAATGCTATATCCCAAATAGTTAAATTTGCTTTATTTGTAGTTGGAAGAAATTGGTAATTACGTTTTGAAAACAATTTCTCTCCCATACGATTGAGAATTCCAAAATTTTTCAATTTCTTTATACTGAAACAATGAAATTTTTCATTTTTTAATTTTATTTTTCATTCTTTATTTATAGGGGAGATTGGGTACAGTTGATTTTTTGTAAAATAGGTACCTACAAAAGTTTTTTAATTATTGAAAAAAAAATTAAGTTGTGAAATTCGTAATTTTGACTCTGCCAAAAAATTAGTTTATATTTTTTACGTGTATAAGTCGAATTGGAAAACTAAAGTTGTTCGCAATAAGTTCCAATATGGAATCTAATTATTTTTTATCCTTTAGACCCCCCATTAATATTAACCGTTTTGAAAATATATTTCATTTGTTTCAACTGTCCTCAGTCTCCATCCTACTAGGAAAGTAAAATAACAACTTAAGGTTGTGATTTTGTATTTCTCATATGTTGAGTAATTTATACATTGAGGTAAAATTTTGTATAAAGAACTCAAAAATAGTACATATAAGAAATTTCTGTTATGTGCCAGACTATTATATAATATTTTGTCAAAAAAATTTATTTTTAAAAACTTGAATATTTGAGGAAAATTCAAAATAAAGGCAGTATAATTTTAGCCATTTCCCCAAATATTCAAATTTTTCAAGAATAAATTTTTCAACGAAATATTACAATAAATTTTTATATTATTTTTGAGTTCTCCACAAAATTTTAGTTGAAACTATCAATTAATTTACAAGAAAACCTACAGAGAATATTTATACATATGAAATCATCAACAATCACATAACCTTAATTATAGAAACAAAAAATCTATAGAATATATTAAGGGTATGTCCAACATGTGATATGTAAACAAACCATGCACATTTTTTCGCACTTCTCATTTGCGTAGAAAATAAAAATTTGTCGTTTTCTTTATGAAAATGGTAAATTAATGTATTACACTTGGTAACTATACTTTATTTTAACTAATTATATGAAAAAATAAGTACAATTGAGGCGCATGATTTTTCCCAAAAATTAAAAAGTTCGAAATTTTAATTGATCGAATTACTTTAAGTCAATATTTTATTTGGTCGAAATTCTAAAAGAACGACAGTTATAAAAGTCGACATTTTCTTTAGTCGATATTTTATTTGATCGAAATTCTAAATGATCGATATTTAAAGTGGTCGACATTTTATTTAGACGATATTTTATTTGGTCGAAATTCTAAATGATCGACATTTAAAGTGGTCGAAATTTTATTAGTTCGATATTTTGTTTGGTCGATACTCTAAATGATCCACATTTAAAGTGGTCGATATTTTATTTGTTCGATATTCTAAATGATAGAAATTTAGAAGCATCGAATTTTATATCCATCGAAATTTAATTTGGTCGATATTTTAAAAGCTTGACATTTTTTTAGCTATACGAGTTTCCTCTCTATGTTGTTATTATTATTTACATCAATAATTTCAAATTTCCCGCAAAATTTCAATGTACTTTACCGACAAACTATATAGAAAGGAAACTCGTATAGCTAAAAAAGTGTCGAGCTTTTAAAATATCGACCAAATTAAATTTCGATGGATATAATTTTCGATGCTTCTAAATTTCTATCATTTAGAATATCGAACAAATAAAATATCGACCACTTTAAATATCGTTCATTTAGAATATTTACCAAACAAAATATCTAACTAATAAAATTTCGACCACTTTAAATGTCGATAATTTAGAATTTCGACCAAATAAAATATCGTCTAAATAAAATGTCATCCACTTTAAATATCGACCATTTAGATTTTCGATCAAATAAAATATCGACTAAATAAAATGTCGACCTTCATAAATGTCGGTTATTTAGAATTTCGACCGAATAAAAAATCGACAGAATAAAATGTCGAACTTCATAAATGTCTATCATTTAGAATTTCGAATAAATAAAATATCGACCAAATAAAATGTTGACCATTTTAAATATCGATCATTTAGAATTTCGTTCAAATAAAATATCGACTTAATGTAATTCGATCAATTAAATTTTCGACCTTTTTAATTTTTGGGAAAAATCATGCGCCTCGTACAATTATAATGAAATGAAAAGTACATTGAATTAGCAATTTTTTCAAGGTTTCGAATTTTTTTTTTTTAGAATTAGAATTAGTTTATTGATATCAATTAAAGTTTTACAAAAGTTATAACATTTGTATTAACATAATGAAACTTAACCTATGGCTCCTGTCTGTGCGACTTATCCATATATATAAGAAATATTATTTTATTTATTTATTAAACATAAATTTTTAAGGAAAATTCAAGGTTTCGAAAAAAAACCATTTGAGTATATCTGAGGCACGGACGTTGAGCACCTAGGTGGGAGAAAGAGTTCAGCCATTGGACAGACACATCCCTTCTCTCACTTTCTCCCACTTAGGTCCTCAACGTCCGTGCCTCAGATATACTCGAATGCTTAAATTTTTCGTAACCTTCAAAAGCAGGTATTTCAGTGTACTTTTCATTTCATTATAATTATACTTATTTGTTCACATAATTAGTTCAATAAAGTATAGTTACCTAGTCTAATATATAAATTTACCATTTTCACAAAGAAAACGACAAATTTTTATTTTCTACGCAAATAAGAAGTGCGTAAAAATGTGCATGGTTTGTTTACATTTCACATGTTGGACATATCCTGAAACTATTTAGAAAAAAAAATTAAGTTCATGTTCAAAATTAAATATAAATGATATATCTTACATTTGTCGCATTGTTTGGGTATAAGGACTATTTTTTCGTAAAATAAATGTAACAGGATGTCTTATTTTAGTTGGAATTATAATATATTGACATGAACTCTGTATTTTGTTATTGAACATCATTTGTAAAAACAATTCATCTGTGAATAATGCTATATTATCATAACAAATCTGAAACAAAATATTTGAATTAATTTTTTTTAGATTTATAAATTGATATTAAAATAAAAAAAATAAAAAATATTGCATTTTTTATTACAAAAAAATAGTTTTTTTTCGCTCGATTAGTGCGACATTTTTTAATTTTACATTTATAACAATTCTATGACAATATTTTACCATATTCATAGCTTCTTTTGCATTTTTTGGTTGTTGACTGTTATCCATTAATAATTTACTTATTTCTTTCCAAGCGTGAGTTCTTGAATTCTAATGGGAAATTATTATATTATTAATATAATAAATGATAATTAGTCAAAATTCATTATTATATTTCACCTAAAGTGAATGAATTTCTTCGATTCAATTATGATTGATTTAAAAAATTTCGAGTTGAAAACTGTTATAATTAATTTAATTTTTTGAAAAATTAAGAAAATTTTAATTCATTTTGGGTGTAACATATACTTTATATATATATATATATACGAATAATATTGTGAGGAAATTATTTTATTAAAGATTTTCAATACTTTTTTACAAAATTACTTGTAAAAATGGAGATGATTCTTAATCAGCTCGCCCTCATCTAATTAATCCGAATATTCCATTTATTTGATTTGAATACTTTGTATTGGATTAAAATAACTATTTATTTGATACGATAAAATAAAATACTTAAGTTTAATAAATATGTATTTGGTTCAAATACATATTTTTTTAATGATTTTTATAGGAAATTCATGTGCCCCAAAAATATTTTCTTTTTAAAGCATTTCTAAAATAACATACTTACCTTTACTGTATTATAACTGGCAGTGTGTTTAAAAACAATTAACTTATGTGATTTGACATTCGCATATTCTTCGACTGATTTAAATGGAATATCTAAATTAAAATTTGTGAGCTTACTGACGAAAATTCCGGTGTAAAGTGATATAATTATAAAAATGAACATAGAACTTGAAAAATGTACAATTTTTGCAGCTCCGGGTTTTGGATAGTCTGTAAAAAAATATCAAGAAATAGTTATTTTAATTTAAAAAAAAATTAACAATATATTTTTAATTTGATTGTAAAAAAAAATTATTTTTTCATTTTGTTAAATTCTGAGCAAAAATTATACCTGATGGTATACTTTGATGTAAGAAAATTCCACAAATAGAAAATATTTCGTCTCCAATACTGTTCTTATTATTAAAATCTGTTTTGAATTTGGTATTTGTGAAAATTTGAATCAATAGACTAATTATGATTATAAATAAAAATGCAATCCACGATTGAAATGTGAAAGGCTGTTCAATTAAAAATGATGTATTATAATTGCATTTGTATAAAATTAATTCTTTAATATACTAAATTTGCATATTTAAATAATAGTGTACCTTAAAGTACGCATACCAAGGAACGTGTATATCTAATTTCGGATGTTTAATCAAAAAAACATATTCAAGCTTTGCCAGTGGTTCACAGAAATCAAAATCTTTAAAATTTTTTGGTAAATAGTGGAAAAATCCCATTCCAATATCAAGGCTTCCATTTGAAAATAATTTTCTCGCATTATTCCAAGTAGAAATATTGTGATTATAAACACCATAATATTTTTTCCACTTGAATCTTTTAATTGTACAATTCCCAGCATTCTCTATATATTTAATTAAATTATCAAAATATTCTTCTTGAATATGATCATCCTAAGGAATTGACATATGTAAATATTAATTAATTATTTTTTTACTAGGGGAATAGTGTCAGGGTTGGACACTTGGCTTTTTTTATATAAGAACACTAGCACCACCTGTGTGCGTACGTGACGAATCTTCTAGTAGTGTAACCTAACTTTTTGTGGCATTACATTTTTGGAGAATCAAAAGTAGCGTCTCCTATGACTTCGGTGCAATCGAAGAGACAAAAAAAGTTTTGTTTGACTTGTGAATAAACCTAAAAAATGTGTAAAAAAGCAGGAATTCTGCAAAGTAAGCTTATTGAATGTATTGTGGGGTACATAATTTAAGAAGAAAAAAAGTGAAAAATCGAATCGCGACACATGTCTGGTTATGGTTAGCACAATTCGAAAATGATACTTCTAGTTAGGGTTGGACACCCATATTAATTATAAATTTGACACAATTTATAAATAAATTTTATTTTATTGATATTTCAGTGCAAAATTGTGCCAAAGATATTAGAAAAATAATACTTAAATTGTATAAATTTTGTTCATCATTTCATTGAGTTATTTGGAACAATAAAGCGTTATTTTTTGTAATTTGAGTTCATTCCTTTTTTAAACCCATGAAGCTTTACAATTTGTAAACAATAAGTAAAGATAAACATGAAAAAATAAGAATAAAAAACATTACAAATGTTATTTTACGTTTTTACCAATAATGCGTTTCGATTTTCAAAAAGTGTCCAACCCTGACTGAAAAGTCCAACCCTGACTAGATTTTCTTTTTTTAAATGTTTATAACTTTTTTAATTTTAGACCAATCAATTTACGGTCCACAGCAAAAGTGTTCCTCTTTTGTAGATCTTTCCACCCATACACCACAATTGACTGAATTTATCTAAACAAAATATTTATAAACAAAAAACCAAAACTGTGTCCAACCCTGACACTATTCCCCTATACATTGATAAAAATTATTAGAACAACTAATTTTTTTTAAATATACATATAAGGCAAAATTCTTGAAGTGATCTAATTGAAATTTTTTTTTTTTTAGATCGAGCTGAGCGCATAGTTTAGCTATAAGGATGAGTACCACTTATGGGGCATTTTGGATGAAAAATTTTTTTAACTTTTGATTGGTAAATCCATTATTCTATAAAAATCATTAATTAGAATTTTCATTTTAAAGAATTTTATTAGAAATAATTAATTTTTAAACGTATTTTCATTTTTCGAATTAGTATTTGGCAGAATTTCTTTTTATACGAATTTTTATTTTATAGTCATTTAATTAACATGACTTTTTATATTTAAGAGAATTTTAATTTTAATCGAAATTTAATTTAACAGAATTCTCGTTCAATCGAATTTTTATGTGATTTGAATTTTTAAATGACAAAAATTCCAATTCACCGAATTTTAATGTTTCTGAATTTTTATTTAATAGAATTTTTAAGACGCCATATTTTTTACTTATCCGAAATTACAAATGTCCAAACAAATTAGAAATTATCAAGAAAATCGTGATTGGTCAATTTTAAAAATTGTATTCAAATCGATTGTTTTTTCGGCAATTTGTAATTTCGGACAAATAAAAAATTCTGTGTCTTAAAAATCCTATCAATTAAAAATTCTTATAAATTAAAATTCGGTGAGTTAGAATTTCTGTTGTTTAAAAATTCGTATAAAAAGAAAGTGTAGTAAATTTTAATTCGAAAATTGAAAGTTCATCTAAAAAATAATTATTTCTAATAAAATAATTTAAAATAAAAATCCTAATTAATGCGATTTTTATGAATTCATTTAAATGAAAAATCATTTTATTGAAAATTAGGTGAAATTAGTTATTTCATATGTTTGGTTAACTGTATATGAATGCATTTATTTTGTTGATTTAACCAAAATTTGATTGCTTCAAACGAATTTTTTTCTGAGTGTAGATGAAAAAAATTTTTAAACCTATTATATACACGGGAGAAAAATGGAAAAACGAATAAAGTAACTTTTACTAAATTTTAAAAGTAAAACCTGAATTGTCCGGAGTTTCTGAGCATTTCTGGTAATTTTTACTTCGAAAATAGTAAAATTCACTATTGCCGGAATAATTTTTACTATTTCAGGAGTAAATTTTATCATTTTCAGAGTAAAAATTACCAAAAATGCTCAGAAACTCCGGACAGTTCAGGTTTTACTTTTAAATTATATAATAAAAGTTACTTTATTCATTTTTCTATTTTTCTCCGTAATAATATAGTTACGCACTAAGAAAAAAAATTTAGTATTTGCAACAAAATTGTTTGGTTAGGCAATTTTGGTTCTTGTAACTAAATTTTGGTTGGCTGAAACAAAGTCGTAGAGTTATCTCAACCAAACATTTGGTTAGGCCAACAACCCACACAGCACAACATCTTACACCAGGCCTACAGCAGGCTTACATGTAAGGTTTGTAAGGTAACATCGTAAGCCCATAGTAGACTTACAGTAAACCTAAAATGTCCGCCTTACAGTAAGCTTACATGGTAGGGTCGAGGTAAGCTTACATGGTAGGGTCGAGGTAAGCTTACACGGTAAGGTCGAGGTAAGCTTACACGGTAAGGTCGAGGTAAGCTTACATGGTAGGGTCGAGGTAAGCTTACATGGTAGGGTCGAGGTAAGTTTACATGGTAGGGTCGAGGTAAGCTTACACGGTAAGGTCGAGGTAAGCTTATGAGTAAAGGCTGTGGTAAGGTTATTATTAAGTTGTAAGGTTGAGGTAAGGTTGTGGTAAGCTTACAAGGTAAGGCAAGTTATATTCAAATAATAATATTAATAATAAATAAATATTCAATAAAAAAATTTTTCTTTTGCCTTATTCTATTTTGGGAACCTATCATTTCGCAGAAAGTTTTGAAAACAAATTTGGGAGGAGTAGGATTCGAACCCGGGACCGAAGTATATACCTAACAACCTAACCAACTGAGCTAAACGGGGAACTGACAATGAGAAAAGTAATCTTGCTTTTAAGGAGTTGATTATCTTCTTGGTTCCACTTTAAAAGTAAGATTACTTTTCTCATTGTCAGTTCCCCGTTTAGCTCAGTTGGTTAGGTTGTTAGGTATATACTTCGGTCCCGGGTTCGAATCCTACTCCTCCCAAATTTGTTTTCAAAACTTTCTGCGAAATGATAGGTTCCCAAAATAGAATAAGGCAAAAGACAAATTTTTTTATTGAATATTTATTTATTATTAATATTATTATTTGAATATAACTTGCCTTACCTTGTAAGCTTACCACAACCTTACCTCAACCTTACAACTTAATAATAACCTTACCACAGCCTTTACTCATAAGCTTACCTCGACCTTACCGTGTAAGCTTACCTCGACCCTACCATGTAAGCTTACCTCGACCCTACCATGTAAGCTTACTGTAAGGCGGACATTTTAGGTTTACTGTAAGTCTACTATGGGCTTACGATGTTACCTTACAAACCTTACATGTAAGCCTGCTGTAGGCCTGGTGTAAGATGTTGTGCTGTGTGGGAAAATTATTTGGTTGAACATTTTTAAATTCCAACCAAAATTTGATCAAGACAACAAAATAATTTGGTTAACACAACAAAATAGTTTGGTCTAAAAAACCAAATGATCATTTATTGTCCGAATCAAAATTTGGTTGTGACAACCAAATAATTTCTCAGTGTGACTTCTCAAATAATCTACTATTCACACTTTTGTTGAATCAGTTGAAAAATTTTGCCCCACACATATGTATATATATATATATCTCACCACAGACTTAATGGATTGTAAAATTTTCCCACTCAAAATATCATAATCATTGAGAATTTGTTCTTCTGATGTTTCATTAAATCCCGTTTCTCTATTCCAAATGCCTCTATTGTATATTTTTGTTTCTTTACCATCAACTGAATGCCATTCGCGAATTATAAAATCATTGTGACATTTAACAAGAAAAGACACTCCTTTATTTAAACCAAGTGGATTGCTGTATGGATTCAAACAAATTTCCTTTAAAGCATCATCTCTGCTCTCCATGAATAAAGCGAAATAAATTATTTTTGTTCTATTAATGAATCTTGTAAAATTTTTCATATCATTCAAATCAATGAGGGATGTTAATAAAAAAACACTCATTGCATTGTCATCCTTTCTCAACCCTTTAAAATTATGATATCGTTCATCTGCATCAGTTAGAGAAGCTAAAATTTCTAAATTAATGTCAGAAGCCATAATATTCTTTTTGAATAAAAGAATTTGCATGTTAAAAATTAAATTTTTCTGATACAAATCTGAAATGAAATGCAGTTAAATTTAAGTTAAAATTGTATAAGTTTTGAATCTGAATTTAAAATTGTGAATTAATGTTATTTTATAATAAGTATCTCAGGTTTTTGAGGTTCTTAGAGAACGATTAATATTTATTGTATATACATTTACACGGAGAGAAATTTATGCTACTGGGTAACATAATGATGTTAAGGGCAACCATATTTAGTGCTAAATATACAGACAGCGATATAGATTGTAGTATTTACTATCAGATGATTATAGAAATTTGATTGTACAATTTACAATCTTTGATGTTAAAAATTTTATACGATCTCTTTACGTTCTCGAGTGGCAAATATACACGAACCTAACCTCGCTTTTTTTGTAAACTTAAATAATTTCATTTTATTGTAATAAGACATTTCGATAAGAATTTAAACTTTAAACTTTTTACATAAAAAAGAGTATGTCTATTTTTTCACTCCGTCTATAAAAAGGACTTGCTTAAACATAAATATGTTTATCAAACGGTATATTTTTTTCACAGAGTCAATTGAATTTGAATTATTTTACTAATTTTTAAGTTTAAAAAAAGTAAGAAAAAATATGAAAAAGTTTTTTTTCCAAAAAAAAATTTCAATAAACTCATGTACATTTATACAAACGAAAAAAAAACTTACTTGATTTTTGTAATCTTGAAATTTTTTAAAAAATTTTAAGCGAGGTTCTGGTTTTGGTATAATGAGTGATATTGTATCATTGTCCAGTAAGTAAAACGATTCTTCATCAATTTCACCGTCTAAACAACGCAAAATTGTTTTGAGGTTATAAACACGTTCACACTTCAGTCTTCGCTAATTCAATCAAAATAATAAACCTACCTCCAAAAGATGGAATTAAAGATTCTATATTCCACGACATTAATAAATTTTTAACAAACTCGTCCATTTTTTTATTCACAACTTTTTTCACTATATATAAACACGTGCGTGAAAACACAAGGACCGCAATTGAATAGGCGAAGTATACACCACAATCAGCGCATGCGCTCACATTTAATTTTTACAATATTTGATAGTAGTGACTACAATCCAAAAGCTAACATATTTTACGTCTTTGGGTAACATCTTGGATAGTAAAATGTTGATAGTAGATTCTTGTCAGTAACACAATGATAGCACCTTGTACAATCTTTCTTTTTACTATCAAATTCTTACTATCCATTTCTCTCAGTGTACTTACCATCATCGCGAGTAAAGTGTAAAAGTGCTACGGAAGTTGATTTACTCCATTTGGAAATTTCGGAAATTAAATTCACATAGTCCTTGGAAGTTAACGAATCGGATTTTGTTAATAAAATTGTTAAAAATATATTTAAAATTTTTAAAATTAATCGTTTCATTTTGAGATTTTTTTTTTTTTTGGTTACATATTCAAGAATTATACATTTAATACTAAAATGTGTTCTTTTTGAAAAATTATAGCGGAGAATGATTTTTTTTTTATTGGTTAGTAAATATTATTTTGTTTCTGTCGAAATAGGAAATGATTGAGTAGTCTTCATGTCCTAGAAAATATGTGTTAATTTAATAGACGTGACATGCAATTATCGAATATTAAGGGAACGTTCTTTTTTGTTTATTTAGGGGTGTTATATATATAATAATAAATATCAACATTTATTTTTAGATAAAACTTTTTATATTATTAGCTTCTTATATTAATTTATTATTTTTACTAGGGTAAATGCATTAATTATGGCGCGATTCGAGTCAAAACACATTTGAAATAGAAAATTAAAAATCTTAAAAATGTTTCAATTACGGCGTGGAAAAAAAATTTCATCTCAAATAATTAAATTTATAATTGTTTAAATGTGCATCTCTATTAGTAATTGTATCAAAAAAAGATTAAAATAATTTTTTACAATCATTTTGCAACTGTTATATTAAATATAATAGTATAATGATATAGTTATTTTTTATGCACGCGCCGTAATTAATGCACTTACTCTATTTAATTTCCTAATTATATTATTTTTTTTATTTACTTTTAACTCAATGATTCAAGACGCATAAATACTACCAAAATTGAATCTATGACCTAATTTTTGTGATAAGAATTAAAAATTATCGAATTTTTTTTAAGCAAAATTTGATAAAGTGTATTTTATATAATGAGCCTAATTTTCGAAGAATTTATTGAATTAATTTTATTTATTTACTTTAATATTTTAAATTAATAGAATTTTTATTTAGAGGCCGTCCATAAACCACGTAGCCCAATTTTTGGCACTTTTTGACCCCCCCTCCCCCATGTAGTCCAACGTAGACTTTCGCTCTAACCCCCCCCCCCACTGGTAGAACGTAGTTTTTTTTTACTTATTTAAAAATGTATTTCTATTGAATAGATAACAATTTCCAATAAAGAGAATTCAATTTAAGAACATATAAGAAATTTTAATTTTAATTTTTAATACTAATAATAATAAATAATAATAAAATAATAATAAATAATTTATACTAATGATTTTTTCAATAAATTAAATGCTCTTAAATATGCTTTTACACACTTTTTAATACCTGAAGGGATTTAAATTTTATTTAACAAAAATTTCATCTGTAAGAATATTACACCTGTTTTTTAATAAGAAAAAATTACTTTTAATGAAAATTTTACGTTATATAATTTTCAAATTATATAGTAATTCGAATAATTAATTAATAATATTAACATTACATAACTTTTAATTTCTATTAAAAATTAATTCTAATAAAAATAAGTTTAACTGAAACATTCTTACCAGTTAAATGTTTGTTAAAATGAAATAATAATGTATTTACCATTTGGTTTTGGCAGCAAAATCGACAAAGTGAAATTCATTCTAATAATTATGATAAATAAAAATATAGCTAATTAATAATTTCAATGAATGAAAATTTAGTAAATTGTAGAATTCTTAATTAATAAAAATTTGTTTACAATATTGTTTGCATTAATTTCTTTTGATTAAGTAATATTTCTAAAAGCAGGTGATTTCGAAACACTAAAAATGCAATTTTATAATTTTCATGGCATATTATTCGTGAGACCCAATTATTTTTCTTATTTTCATCAAGTTCATAATAATCATTTTAAAATAATTTATACATATTTAATTTTACAAAAATTCTACTTTATATTCATATAAATAAATAACTTAATAAATACAACTACGTAGTCATGGCTCGAACCCCTCCCCTCCCCCACGTAGTTTACCGTAGAATTTCACTGAACCCCCCCCCCCTCCCCCTAAACTGGCAACGTGGTTTATGGACGGTCCCTTAACTGAACCATTATAAAAGTGATATTTTAAAATATCGAATTTTCGCCTTATGCTTTGCACCCTCCTTTATCAAGTCTTAAATATTTTAACCCAAAATCATTATTTATTTCAAAGAAAGTTGGAAACCACAAAAAAACGTCCTTTGCCCACATGGCCTTAAACAGAAATTCTATTTTGTTGAATTTTTAAGTGAATTGTCATTGTCATTTAATGGAAATGAAATAAAAAATTTCAGAGGGAGTTTTAAAATCCACCAATTTTAATTTTCTTGATAATTTTTGATTGGTAGATTTTAAAACTCCTATTTATTAATTTTTTTGTTTTCTATAAAGGATTTTTCAAATGACTAAATGCATGTATTTTTAAATTATTATTATTATTATACAAACTATATAACAAATTTAAAAATATTTTTCAAAAAAAAAAAAATTTAATTACACTTTAATTTTCAATCGATGTATTCTGCTTAGAAAATTTTTTATTACTCTCGTTCTTTCATCCCAATAATGAAATTTTTCATAGAAAAATATTATAATAGAAGCACTGACACTTGAAAACAAAATCGTAAAAATTACTGAAACGTCCAGAACAGTAACAGGTGTATGTTTTTTATAAAAGTTAATAAATGAATATTGTTTTACATTCTTATAAATTGCCGAGTTTTGTAGAGTCAATACACCATTTTCATGAAATCTTCGAATACTAAAACAATATTGAATTTAAAAAATTCTTTATTTTAAAATAAAATTAAGGGAAATATATACGTATAGGACGGATTTCAAGTGATGTGATCAAGGAAAAAATCTTATCTTTTGTTAAAAAAAATTGTGTCTTTAAATCAAAAAAAGTAAAATTAATTATATTTTTGGTTATCTATAAGGACCACGTTTAAAAAGAAACATTTTTTTTACTTTAACTATTTCACGTGAAATTTCTCCTTTATGTGTATTTATTTGTTCCCTTTTTTTTGAAGTACGTATATAATTTTAAATTATTAATAAAAATACTCACTAATAATCTATCGGTGATCTATATGGACTGTTTTTATGTAAAATCAAAGAAAAGTCATCAAATTCACCAGTTGGAATTATTGTTAGATTACAAATATTTGCCACATTATTGTGGATCACTATTGGCAAAAACATGTCGTCTATAAAAAGAGCCATATTCTCTTTGCAAATCTGAAAACAGGAAATTAATTTTTATTTTTAGATAAGTGAATAATTCAATGAACTAAAATTCTATAAGTATATAAGAATTTTAGTTTCTATTTTAAATGGTCTATTTAATATACAATAATAAAATACAATTTTATTATTGTATTAAATAGGCCATTAAAAATAGAAACTAAAATCCTAATATACTTACCTATAGGTGGGTCAAATCATGCCTAAAAAATCAAAGTTGTCCCCTATAGGTTTTCGATTTCGATGAAACTTTGGGAAAATGTAGTGAAATACATATGCTAATGAAAAATCCAAAAGCGATTTTTGAAAATTTTGGGATTTACAGGACTTTTAAAATTTTTTTTGAAATTTTGAAAAATTTGTATCTCAAAGAAAAACGAATCGATTTTAATGATTTTTTCAGAAAATACGTATTATTAGCTAACAATTTAGAAAAAAAATTTACAAAAAAAAATTTTTTTTTTTAAACAAAAAAAATTAAAAATTATTGTTTACATTGTTTATTGTTTACAATATATTGTTCAACAAAATTGCAACAATTATTGTTGAAAAACAATATTGTAAACTTGAAAAAGAAACAAAAGTTAATTTAATTTTTTATAAAATTATTTATAACAATTTTTTTATTATGAAAAACAATTTTATAGTAAGTTGATAGATTAGGGAAATTATTAAAATTTTTATATAAAAACAGTAAAATTTCTAAAAAAAATATATGAAATTTAAAAAAATTTGTTTAAAATAATTGTTTATAACAATTATTTTTTAATATGTAAATAAAATGGATTTATCCTTAAAACAAAGTTTAAATCATTTGGATAGTTTATCAATTGTTTTTGTTGTTACATTTTGTAAAAAAAATAAAATTTTAAAGAATTTAATAAATATGTGTTAGTTGTTTATTTAAAAATATAAATAATTAATAATTAAGCAATAAAAACGACCCGATTTCTCTTATATTTATCACTGATCATTAGCCAAGAGGAAATATTCAATTCTGTTAAGATTTACAAGCAAGCTTGCATACAGCGACTAGCATTGAAAGCGCAGTTCGCCGCTGCGCGAAAAGACAAAAAATTCAATATCTCGGAAAGTTTAAGAGTCTCCATCGATTTTTTTTTATGAAAATACTCGTGAGATCCTAAGGAATCGAAATATCAGTATTAGAAAAAAATTAAAGATACCCTTATCAAAGAAAAATTTGTTTAAACAATAATTTTTAATTTTTTTTGTTTAAAAAAAAAAATTTTTTTTTTGTAAATTTTTTTTCTAAATTGTTAGCTAATAATACGTATTCCCTGAAAAAATCATTAAAATCGATTCGTTTTTCTTTGAGATACAAATTTTTCAAAATTTCAAAAAAAATTTTAAAAGTCCTGTAAATCCCAAAATTTTCAAAAATCGCTTTTGGACTTTTCATTAGCATGTATTTCACTACATTTGCCCAAAGTTTCATCGAAATCGAAAACCTAGGTGGGACAACTTTGATTTTTTAGGCATGATTTGATCCAGGTTCAAAAATTTCCGAGATATTAAAAAAAATTCGATTTCGTCCCATATATTTTTAATGTTTGTTTACGAACTGGTTATTTTTCCCCTATTATTTTATAATAGAGAATAAAATTTGGGTCAAACCATTATATTTCAACTAAAGTGGTCGCTGACTAATTTTTAAAAATTATAATACTTTGCAGGAATGATTTTGAAGTTATCAAGATCACGAAATGAAAAGAATTTTATTAAAAATTTAAATATTTATTGTAAAATATGAATTTAAAGTATATGAGGTGCTAAAAACTGTCAATTTTTTAGCCATTAGAAAATATGCAAAAAAACATAGAATTTACCATAAAAATAAAAAAAAATTATTGGAATTTACTAAGAATGAATAAATTTATCATTATCAATTGATATAATTATTTAAAAATGTGAAGTAATATATAAAATATGATTTCCAAGTGCACCTGTCAAATAACCTAATTTTGCGATTTTTATTCATTAATTATAAAAAATAGAAAACATTAAATTAAATAAAAACTTACCAAATATGAAGTTCTTGCCATAAACTTTTAGAATTTCTTTGCACTTTTCTTCTTTTCTATTCATAAGTATGAAAAATTTAAAAAATAAAATAGCTACTTTGTCTATTTTCACTATTTTTGAAAGTCAATAACTTTCTTGGAGAAAAATGAAAAAATATGGGGTTTCGAAAATTATTTAAATACACACTACATATACATTCACTGAAAATTTCGCATTGGTCCCGAAGCTATTTTCGAAGATAAAGTAAATTAAAAATTTCGTATTTTTTAGGCTATATTGACATGGATTTTAAATCAATGTGAAGGTGGTTCACTGGTGACGACAAACTTCACATTGATTTAATACCTTTAAAACCCATGTCAATATAGCCTAAAAAATACGAAATTTTTAATTTACTTTATCTTCGAAAATAGCTTCGGGACCAATGCGAAATTTTCAGTGAATGTATATGTAGTGTGTATTTAAATAATTTTCGAAACCCCATATTTTTTCATTTTTCTCCAAGAAAGTTATTGACTTTCAAAAATAGTGAAAATAGACAAAGTAGCTATTTTATTTTTTAAATTTTTCATACTTATGAATAGAAAAGAAGAAAAGTGCAAAGAAATTCTAAAAGTTTATGGCAAGAACTTCATATTTGGTAAGTTTTTATTTAATTTAATGTTTTCTATTTTTTATAATTAATGAATAAAAATCGCAAAATTAGGTTATTTGACAGGTGCACTTGGAAATCATATTTTATATATTACTTCACATTTTTAAATAATTATATCAATTGATAATGATAAATTTATTCATTCTTAGTAAATTCCAATAATTTTTTTTTATTTTTATGGTAAATTCTATGTTTTTTTGCATATTTTCTAATGGCTAAAAAATTGACAGTTTTTAGCACCTCATATACTTTAAATTCATATTTTACAATAAATATTTAAATTTTTAATAAAATTCTTTTCATTTCGTGATCTTGATAACTTCAAAATCATTCCTGCAAAGTATTATAATTTTTAAAAATTAGTCAGCGACCACTTTAGTTGAAATATAATGGTTTGACCCATTTGTTAAGGATATATATGGACAAATGACGTTTTTTTGTTGTTTAAAACTTTCTCTGAAATAAAAAATGATTTTTGGGTTAAAATTTTGGAGAAATGATTTAGTTTGGTTTATCAAGGAATCTCCCTGTTCTACTCATTTAATATAACTTGATGCAAAAATAAGGGAATACCCTATACCCGTGCAGAAATTGCCCGACTTTGCCCTATTTAAAGTAAGACATTGGTAAGGGCCTCATCAGTTTTCCCTGTTTAAATAAAATGTGAAGAAATTATAAATTTTTTAAAAAATTTTCCTTTATAAAGTGTTGTTAACAATATCAAATAAAATCGTTTTACAAGAATTTTAAAGTTTTGACAAGAATTCCCTACCAAAACCTCAAATATATTATTATTTAAATAATAATATGTAAATAATATATAAATTTTATAATTCACAATATTTCTCTATACAATTGGTTTTTATAAATTTTAATATTAATTCATTAAAAATATCAGAATGCATACAACAAACTCAATTGTTTAATTTTTTTACCTTTTCTATAGCCTGCTCGTTTGTTTCCGGTAGTTCGTTTTCACTTACAAGCAATTCGGATGCTTCTTTTAAGGGAGACTCGGTTGCGTTCTTAAAATAATAGAAAAACTATTAAAAATGAACCGGTGAAATTTAAATTCATAGAAATTTACTTTACATTAGCGATATTATATAGAATATTTGAAATTATACCACATCACGAAGAAGTAAATAAAAATTTTATTAGTTAATAATATTTTTAATAGAACTCGAAATTCTGGAAAAATAAAAATTTGAATATCTGATTTTTTTTTATATATATATACACTTTAAATCTGAATCAGTGAAAATTGCACAGAATTCAAATCAGTGGCTCAGTTTTCATTAATTCGCCAGTGGAATTTTCACTGATTCAGATTTAGAATGTAATTACATAATTTTTTAAAAATATAGTTGCAATTAATGTTCCTATAAAAGTGTAATATTTCATTTCAAATTGAGAATTAAAATCTAATTAAAAAAAAAAATAATTACAATAATTATAGGGATAAATTTTTTCTAACAAAAAAATTGTATACACACCAAAAAATCTTACTTTTACTTTGTAGTAATTTGAAGTTTCTCGAAAGACGATTAACTTGTGTGTTTTGACTTTGGTGAATTCGGCAAAAGAATTAAACGGTACATTAGAGTCAATGATTGTTAAATGACTAACAAAACTGGCCGAATAAATGGACCACATCAAAAAAGAGAAGAAAATAATTGAGATGTAGAATATTCTAAGTGATATTGCAGTCGTGGCAACTGTAAAGCGAAATTTAATAGAATTATTGTTACAAATATTTATAAATTTTGCGGAAAAAATAATTTTAGATAATAAATAATAGTATACTTGTCACTTCCTGACGACAGAAGAGTCCAAAAATATTAAGAAAATCGTCTGCATATGATGACTTTTGAAAATATTGAGCAGGTAGTTTGTTTTTCATAAAAATACAAATAATTTGAACGATTATAAACATTAATATTGTAGACATCCATATTTCAAATGTGAAAGGCTTGAAAAAATATAAATAGTGAATTGGTAAAGTATTGATTTTTTTAAAATAATTAATTGCTATTTTTAAAGGGAAAAAAAGAAGAAAATTGTAATTTACCTCAAAATATGCTGACCATGAGACAAGAACTTTAATTTCTGGTTTTTTAATTATTATGACATATTGAACTCTTATCAATCTTGCACTGTAATCAATTATACCAATTTCATCTGGTAATGCTGTGAAAAACCCCAAAGCTATATCAATCTTTTTATTAACAATAAGACCAATTGCACCACTCCAAGTTTGATTTTCTTTATCTAATGTTCCATAATTTTCCTCCTTTTTGATTTTTTTAATTGTAAAATTTCCAGCTTTCTCAAGAGCAAGGCACACATTATTAAAATAGCCTGCGATGGTATCGGTTTCCTGTGATCATATGTTATAATCTTTTATATTTTATATTATCAAATTACTTATACATTGCTTACAATTTAAATATTTGTGATTTAATAAGTCAAAAAAAAAATACAATTATTGCTAACAGATTTTAACAGATTTTATAGATATATATATATATATACTAGAGGGGCTACGCCCCCCTGCGCGCTTCGCGCGCCAACCCCCCTGTTTTAATCATTTTTTTTAAATGTTCTTATTTTTCCAAATGAACCACCTATTTCAAAGAATTATTATTACAGAGAGAGATGAGGGAAGGGGGAAGGACTTACTGCTTTATTAGGGTCTTAAAACAAACATAACCTCAAAAGCCAACCCCCCTATCTTTCATTTATTTAATTAATTGTACATTACCTTTATGATTGTTCTTACATACTTCTATACGTTCCTTTCTTATATTTTTCAAAAGAATTTCTAGAATTTAAAGTGATATTTATATACATTTATATAAAATATTTTACTGATTGGTTTTTTGCCTGCTTTTATTCCTGTAATTATCATAACTTTTATGTTGAATTTATATAATTCTAATATTTTTAATCGCGTCCCATTACAAAGGCCATCATTAATACTTAAATTTCGTATGAGCATTACTATTGCTCCAACTTTTAGAATTAATTTATGTACCGGTAATCCTGGAAATTTTAAAGAATTCAAATATTCTATTGGAAAGTTTAATTGTACGTCATCGTCTGTCTGGTCCATCCCTTTATTTTTCGCGTAATCAATGCTGTAATATATTTTTTCTTTACTTTCAATTTTTTTTAATATTTTATTATTCAGATTATAAATGTCTTCATTGTGGCTTGAAAGAATTACTTTATTAGAAAGATCAATATCTTCTGAAATCACTGAACCATATATTTTTTTACAAATGTCTGTTGCTTTCCACTTTTCAGGAATTTGCAATAAATCAATTTGACCCTCTCCAATTTTTAATAAAAATTTTGAACAATTTAAATTAGAAGATCTCATATTATTTTTCAATTTCATAATTTTAAATTTACTCCATAAATTTGAATATTTAATACATTCTTGAATTATATTTATTCTCCCACCGTGTTTTACAACCGGCAAAATTTGTCTAAAATCTCCCCCTAAAATCATTAATTTTCCTCCAAAAGGTAAATCTTCTAATTTGCAGCAATCCCTTAAAGTTCGATCAACAACTTCTAAAGCTTTTTTTGGTATCATTGAAGCTTCATCCCAAATTATAACATCACACTTTCGTAATTTTTCTTTATCTGATTTTAATTTTAAAAATGTAGTTTCTATATTTGAAAAATCTAATGGCAATCTAAATGTTCTGTGGCTTGTCATTCCACCAGGAAGCAAAATTGACGCTATTCCTGTCCATGCCATTGAAACTACTGTCTTACCTTCTCCTAAATAATAATATATTAACGTTTTATATAGAAATGTTTTACCGCTTCCCCCAGGACTATCAATAAAAATCATTGAATTTTTATTTTGAATAATTTTATCAAAAATATTTTTTTGATCGTTATTTAATTGATTTATTAAAGTTATACCAATCTCTTTATTTTTACTTAAAAACAATTTTTTTTCTTCTATTGATTGATTATTTTCAATATATTTAGGATCCGGTAAACCGAAGTCAGAACATGATAAATTTTCCAAATTAAAAATTACATTAATTTCTTGTAAAGCTCTTTGTTCATGATTATCTTTAAACCCTTCACAAAAGTATTTTTTAAATTTATCCCAAATTGTGCATGATAAATTAGGTGAATTATCTGAAATAAGATACCATGCAAAAAATTTTCTTAATTCAGAAGGCATCATAATATTGCAAGCTTCTTCAAAAATGTTAAATACTTGAACATCTGTTTCTACTAAACCCATAGCTATTGCTGCATTTTTAAATGAATCATGAACTGTACCTTCAAAAGTTCTTAAATCTTTAAATAATTTTGCTCCAACAAATTTATTTAAAATTAATTTTAAATGAAACCTTTCACTGTCTTTTGGGCTGACGCTATTCATTCTACCTAAAGCTTTAGAAAATTGTTGTCGTTTTATCCAAATTTTTTTCTTTGATTCAAAAAAATAAAATTTTGGAATATTGGAATATTTGATTCGGTTAGCAGTGTGGTCTGTTTCATTTAATTCTAATAATATGATATAATATTCAATATAATTCTAAAAATGCTAAATAGTTTAATTATTTCATATTTAATCTAATTAATTAATTTACCTGCTTTGTAATTTGCAATTAGTTTTATTTTTACTTTATTAAAATTAACACCCAATTATGTTCTGTACACTTTAAAAATAGGTTAAAAACTTGGAAACGATGTATACTTTAATTATACAAATTATCGTTTCAAGACCTATCGAAACATAATAATAATAAAAAAATAATAAATAGAAAAGAGATTATAGAATTTATTTATCGTAAATGATTAATCACATAATTATATTTTAATTTATTTATAATTATTATAATTTATAATTTCTATAAATTATATGCTTAATTTATAAGAAATTTTATTAAATTTTAAGTTTAAGTTATAAAAAATTTTTATATATTTAATAAAATATTAAAATATTTTTTACTTGTTTGAATGATATAATTAATGATTACGAAGTAAATTGTTTTAATTATTTATAGATCCGTTGTCTGTTATGTAGAGCAAATTCATAAAATTAAAACTTTTTATAAAAAGGATTTAGAAACAGATTCTAAAGAATGTCAATTATTCAAATTTTTATTAAATAATAATAATGGTACCAAAATCTCATGTACTTCCTGAAACAAAGATGCCATTAATTTTTCAGCAATAATAAAACCGAATAGAGTAAAAAAAACTTTTTTAATTAATCTTATTTTACACATAAAACTGTTTTTTAACATTTATATACATTTATTAATAATTTAACTTTTTAATTTTAGAAAATACTACTTCAAAATTTAACAGTAAAACCAGCAACGTCGTACAATGAAGGATCAATGCCATATGAATTTATTCTTAAAACTAATACCAAAATTATAGACTTAGGGGAATTCAATATTTTAAATAGTGATAGGGAAATTAATAAAATAAATTTTGATGAAACAGACATATCTAAAGCAACTGGATGGATTGAAATTCGAGGATATTTAAGAGATGAATTTATATTAATGAATAAAATCAAAAACACTCAATATTTTGGTAGCATTACAAATGGCAAATTTAAATTAATTGTATCAATTTCAAATGTTTTGGAAGAAATTAACTTTTCCCAAGGACAAAAATTGAATCTCATTGGAGTTTTAACCGAAAGCGGTATACATTACATATATACATTTTGTAAGAATTATATAACTATATTACAGATTATATTACTATTATTACAGATGATAATAGTATTTTCCTTCAAGTTAACAATATTTTGGATGTAAAGCCTTTGAATACAGAAGACTATATGCCATTGGATAAATTATTATTAGGTGGACAATTAATTTATCGAAATCCAAAATTATAAAGTGAATTTTATATTTATCATAAATAAATAATAAATATCATTAAAAATTTTTTTTTGGTTCAATTGGGAAGGTCAAAATCATTGACCTAATAATGTTATTTTACTCCCTGTTATGTTCGCCTCTGGACTAAAAAGGGGAGGGGACTTGCGGCTATATTCAGAGCCTTGAAACGAACGTAACATCAAAATTTCTGGCGCGGGAGGGGAGGGGACTTGCGGCTATATTCAGAGCCTTGAAACGAACATAACCTCAAAATTTTTGTCATTTCTGGCGGGGGAGGAGAGGGGTCTTGCGGCTATATTCAGAGTCTTGAAACAAACATAACCTCAAAATTTTGTTCATTTCTGGCGGGGGAGGGGAGGGGACTTGCGGCTATATTCAGAGTCTTGAAACAAACATAACCTCAAAATTTTGGTCATTTCTGGCGGGGGAGGGGAGGGGACTTGCGGCTATATTCAGAGCCTTGAAACGAACATAACCTCAAAATTTAGGTCATTTCTGGCGCGGGAGGGGAGGGGACTTGCGGCTATATTCAGAGCCTTGAAACGAACATAACCTCAAAATTTAGGAGGGGGGACTCCCCCCCCCTCCTAGGTCAAGAATTCTTGAAACAGCGGCGGCGGCGGAGGCGGCTGCGATATCTTTTTGTAATATAGGAAGATATATGTATATAATATGGGTGATTCTCCGCGTAGCGCACGATTTGGTGTCTGAAACTTTAAAAATATTTTTCTATCGAAATGATAAATATCAATACATATTTTTGAAGATAAAGTGTCAAGAAATAAATATCCATAGTGGGCCGGAAAAATTTTTTATAATATTTTAATTTTTTTAAACAAATTAAAAAAAAATTCTTTGCTTTTCAAATTCTATAAAATAGTTGAAATTTGATTTAAAATGTTTATATGGAAATTTTTGGGGTAATTCACAAAAATATATGTATATAGCACGAATGACAATTAAAAATTTTTATTTCGGTAATTTACGGAAATTTTCGAGGTAATTTATGGAAATTTATGCGGTAATTTATAGAAATTTTGTCTAAAATACATGAAAATATGTAAAGCATGAATCACAATTAAAAATTTTAATTTTGGTAATTTACGAAAATTTCCGCGGTAATTTATGGAAATTTTCGCGGTAATTTACAAAAACATATATAACGCGAACGACAATTAAAAATTTTATTTCGGTAATTTATGGAAATTTATGCGGTAATTTATGGAAATTTATACGGTAATTTATAGAAATTTTGGCTATAATTCATAAAAATATGTAAAGCATAAATTGCAATTCAAAATTTTTATTTCGGTAATTTATGAAAATTTTCGAGGTAATTTACAAAAATATATATAGCGCGAACGACAATTAAAAATTTTGATTTCGGTAATTTACGGAAATTTTCGAGGTAATTTATGCGGTAATTTATAGAAATTTATACAGTAATTTATAGAAATTTATTTGGTAAGTTATAGTAAACTTACCGGAGCTATGATAGTTTATAATAAATATTTTTAATTTTGTTTCATTGTGTATTAAACTTGCACTAAGTGACGGTCGAAATTCTGTGGCGGGTGGAGACGCTGGGGTCAATGGAATTGGCGTTAATCATTTTTTTTTTTTTTTTTTTTTTTTTTTTTTGAGTAAATTATCATTTATTTTTAATCAGTTTCATATATTTCACATATATATAGACTAAAATAATGTAACTACACTTTATTTAACCTTTATTATTTAATTACTCTCTAAATCTGAATCAGTCATATTTTACTGCTTAGAAGTAGAAATCTACTAATTGCCATATAGTACTTAACCTAAATGTCACATATAAGTATTAAAATTCTTGTATTTAGAATGTTTTTTTTGAAAAATTTTCCCCTTATAAAACATTATTTGGACATAAACAACACAATAGTTAAAGAATTACGCAATGTTGTTTCGATTTCAAATAAATTTTCAATATCAAGTAAATAATGACCGTTTGGTGAAATAGGCATCTACAGCCGCCATGTTGTCACTTTAAATTTAATATACATGTATCTTAGATTTCAATACCTGCAGTGCATATTCGCTTCATACGCATGTATATTAAATCTAATACAGATTTTTCTAACAGTGTATACAATATTTAAACATTTTCAAAGTTTGTGTTTTTGATAATATGTAAGATTTATGTAATATAAAATTTTAATATTAACGCTTATTTATTGATGAAATCAACTTCAGCTCCACCTGTACATTTCTAATCTAGAGATATGTTTCGCCCTTCTATTGAGATTTTACATTCCCCATGCTTTTAATTAAAAGTTCGATTTTTTCGAGAGTTTTCGATATATCCACACTGAGAAAAAAAATTTAGTATTTGCAACTAAATTGTTTGGTTAGGCAATTTTGGTTCTTGTAACCAAATTTTGGTTGGCTGAAACAAAGTCATAGGGTTATCTCAACCAAACATTTGGTTAGGTCTACAAAATTATTTGGTTGAACATTTTTAAATTCCAACCAAAATTTAGTTACGACAACAAAATAATTTGGTTAACACAACAAAATAGTTTGGTCTAAGAAACCAAATGATCGTTTGTTGTCCTAACCAAAATTTGGTTGCGACAACCAAATTAGTTTGATTCGCTCTTAGATCATAGCTTAAGAGAACAGTTAGTTTAAATCTTTCACAAGGATGGGTAGTCCAGTGGTCAGAGCTCCTGACCTTCAGTTTTAAAACAGAGGTTCGATCCCAGGCGGAGGTGAGATTTTTCAAAGTCCATAAATATTTCAATTGGATAAATATAAATTTAATGTTAAATTGATAAATAAATAATGAAATAAATAAAAATGATAAAAAGAAAAGAGATAAGGTAGAATAAAATTTTTAATTTTACAAAAAAACTGTTTGTTTGATCAACCAAACATTTTTGTTGACCTAACAAAAAAAATTTGGTTGAGCTAACCAAACATTTTTGTTATGCCAACAAAAAACACTTAACCTAATTTTTTGGTTGACTCAAACAAATAGTTTGGTTGCTTAAATACCAACAAAATTTTTTTGTTGGCCCAACCAAATTTTAGTTACTCTGACTAAACATTTTTCTCAGTGTATTCGATCTTTTTATGTCATGTATTTTTTTTAGAAAGGAACAAAAGTTTTGAAATTCGTTACACTTATTTTATATTCAAAAACTTACCATTATTGATGCTGCAAGTAAAATTTTATTACGAAGATATTCTCTATTACCAACAACTAATTTTTTTGTCTTTAAAATGAATCCTAAGGTTGAATTCCAAACGGCTCTTTCGTAAATAACTAACTTATTATTTACTGAATGCCATTCGCGAATTATTGGATCCTCGTAACATTTGACAAGAATAGAAACTCCGCTATTTAATTGAAGTTTATTTTCATTTGGGCTCATGCACGTCATCATAATTGCAGGCAATTTTTCAATATTTATAAATATAAAAACATCCAATCTTCTTCTTCGAATCATTGTTTTTGTAATAACTTGCACTTTATTATAGTCATAGTTTGAAGTTATTAAGTAGACAATCAATGATTTGTCATTTTTGACAAAGGTTTCATCGTATATTTCTTTTGTTTTTATTAATTGTAATTGTTTAAAATTCGAAAGTTGAAGAATCGATACTGGGAATCTTTTTTTCAATAAAAATATTTGCATGTCGAAAACTAATTTATTTAAATCTACACAAAAAAAATATATATAATTATGTTTATTTTGATATATATATATTTTTGAAATTAGTATGGACTAATTTTTATATGAAATAACTTACTATCGTTTGAATTGAAGTAAAGTAAAGCAACAGAAGTACGATTAGTAATTTCGTACATGTCTGAAATGAAATGCACATGTTCTTCAGATGCCATTGATAACGATAAAATTATTGTGATTAGAAAATAAACTTTCTCCATTTTGAAATTTATTTTTTTAGAAATATTTTTAATTTTTTAACATTTTCACAGTGAATTTCAATATTCTTTGTTGTGCAAAAATGAATTGAAATAATTTTTGCACTTCGAATTGTATAGGCTTTTGTTATAAAACACTGTTACACTATTTTTACTTTCGATATTTGTAAACTTTCTCCTCTTATAAAAAGCTATTTAAGTATCGAATCACTCAATCACCAAAATAACTATTATCCAGGATGATGGATTATATATTATGTTTACATACTCCAATTTCAAGTAACATTTGATTGAAAAGGCCAATAGAGACTCATCCTGATTAATTTATTAATGTTGTTATCTTAATTTTATCAATTTTGTTTTTATTGTGAAAACGTAGTTTCTTCTTATATATTAATTGTATAATTAATAAATTATAATATTAATTATATATGACATAATTATTTTTTGTGCAACATGTATTCTATTTATAGAAATTATTATAAAATTTGTTTATTTTTACAAAATATAATACATATAATGGGGTGAAGCTTTGAATATGTGAAAAGTAAGTAAAAAAAAATTAAGGGAATTTTTTTTTAAAACTTGGTAGATACCCTGTTGACCATTTTAGGTGCACTTTTTGATTTTTTTTTTTGTATATGTCTTTAAAAGAACTGTAGCTTTATTCTGATTAACTTTCGCTTTTTTAGTTTGATATAAAATATATACATTTTCGAGAAATAATGTTAAAATAGAAAAAGTAATTCCACAAAACAATATCGCCAAAAGTATTGCTATATCCAAAATATTTAATTTTGCTTTATTTGGCATTTGTATAATAATTTGGTATTTAAATACTTGTCTCATGCGTTCGAGGATTCCAAAATTTCTGAACTTGTTGATACTGAAACAAGAAAATTTATTCATTCATTTACTTTATTTTTTGTATTTACTATTGTAATTTCAGTTTTTATATAATTAAACTAGAAAATAAAAATGCACATAGGGACATTTGGAGTCAGACTTTTAAAATTCGAAATGGCGGCTTCAATATGACGCTATCTTAATTTGAATCAGTGAAATTTCACTGGTGAAATAGCTAGCAATCGGTTACTGAATCATTTAGTGAAATTTTCACTGAAAATCAGTCATATATCACTGATTTCCAGTGAAAATTTCACTAAATGAATCAGTCAATCTGTATTATCGGTAATGGGTAAAACAGACTTCAGTAACCGACTTCTAGCTATTTCACAAGTGAAATTTCACTGATTCAAATTAAGAGAGCAACTACTCTGTTAGTTAATCCCTTCGCAGTCGAGTAGAAAAATCGTTTGTGGGCCCAAAACGGTCCAAAAAAAAAGTTTCCAAAAAAATTTTAAATCATCATATTAAAGGTTTTTGGGGTCGCTGAATACAAATTTGTGGTCAGATTTTAAAAATTCAAAATGGCGGACCCAATATGGCGGAAAAATTTAAAGTTGATTCGATTTGTTCAAAATTTGGTACTCCGGGGTTTTTTTGGGTCGCTAAATTTTAAATTGATTCGATTCGTTCAAAATTCGGTATGGGGGGGGGGGGGTTTTTTGAGTCGCGGAATCCAAATTTGACCTCAAATTTAGATTCAGCGACCCAAAAAATCCCGAGTACCGAATTTTGAACGAATCGAATCAATTTAAAAAATTTTCCGCCATATTGGATCCGACATTTTTAATTTTTTTAAATCTGACATCAAATTTGGATTCAGCTACCCCAAAAACCCTCGAGTACCGAATTTTGAACGAATCGAATAAATTTTAAATTTTTCCGCCATATTGGGTCCGCCATTTTGAATTTTTTAAATCTGACCTCAAATTTGGATTTAGCGACCCCATAAACCCTAAAGGAACCATTTTTATGAAAATCAAGTAAATTTTTAAATTTTTTTTAGACGCCATATTGGGTCCGCCATTTTGAATTTTTTAATTCTAACCTCAAATTCACTTTTTTTGGACATATATATGGGTCATCGACAGTCAAGGGGTTAAACTTTTGCATGGAACTATTTTTGTAGGTGTGGTTATTATTTCTTGTTTACCAATTCTAAATAGTTGCGCTTGACATCGAAATTATTAAAATTCACTAAAAACATTACTGAATTTTACTAACTAAATAGGCAGGAAAATAAATACCTCCTTTACTAATAAAAAAAAAGTAGTAGCCCCAACCATTCATATTTCTCTCAGTGTAGATATACCAAATTTTATATAAATTCATTAATGTTTAAAAAGAAAAATGATGGAGCTAAACGCGGACTTGAAATATTAGTGTTTCTGAGGCTGTGTAATTATATTAATTGTAATTGTCAAAATCATATCTTACATTTGTCGCATTATCGGTGTATAAGGACTATTTCTTTGTAAAATAAAACTAACAGGATGTTTTATTCCAGTTGGTATTATAACACATCGACATGGACTGTGTACTTTGTTATTGTACAACATGTGTACAAATTGTTCATCGGTGAACAATACTATATTCTCATTACAAATCTGAAACAAAATACATGTGAAATTACATTAATCACATAACTTTTAATAAGTTGTAAAAATTTGGTGCATTTGAAAAATATTAAAAATTGAAAAAAAAATCTAGGGTCAGTTGGGGTAAATGGGGACAAAATACATATTTTTCACAAATTACGTAAGTTTTAGGTCTGTCTTCTTTGAAATGCTCGACCAAAATACTGAAACAGTTTGACTTTAATTTTTAAGTTTTTATGCATTGAGCGATAACTTTTTTTTATTTTGCTGTCAAGATAAAAGCTTGGCAATACTCAAAACCTTTTGTAGGTGATCTGAGGTTAAAATATTGACGTTGAATTTAATTTTAAAACTGTAAATTAAGCTCCAACACTTCTTGTCCCCATTTACCCCAACTGACCCTACAGCAATGAAAAATAAAAAAACTACATTATTAATTTACTTATTCTTAAATACAGAAAGCAATATTTTATAATATAAAATTTTGAAATTAAAAAAGTAGTAAACAAATTTTTCGTTCATTTGAACGTTCAGAACTTCATGTGCATAAGTTTAATCTATAATTTTTCGTTTTTTTGAATTGATTTGAAATTTAAACCATGGAAGTTCTGATAAATAAAAATTAAGTAAAGTTGCGTTACAAATAAGAAACTGATTTTTAATGGATAAAGTATACTCTCCCTTTTTTTAAAAAATAGGACTTTACCAAAGTTACAAGCCAGTTTTTTAATTTCGGACAACTCGAACTGGACAGTTTAGGAATTTTGCCCCATAAAACGATTCTAACAATATTTTACCATATTTAAAGCATCTTTTGTTTCTTTTGGTTGGCGATTATCTTCCACTAATAATTTACTTATTTCTTTCCAAACGTAAGTTCTTGAATTCTGATAGGAAATTATTATTATTAACATAATAGACGGTAATGTAGAAAATTATAATTAACTTTTTTATGTTTTAAAGTTTTTCTAAAATATATATAAATATAATACCTTTACTTTATGATAACTGGCAGTATTATTGAAAACAATTAACTTATGTGATTTGACATTAGCATATTCGTCGATTGATTTGAATGGAATATCTAAATTAAAATTTGTAAGTTTCCTGACGAAAATTCCTGTGTAGAGTGATATAATTATGAAAATGAAAGTGGAACTTGAAAAATATATAATTTTAACAGTTCGAGATTTTGGACGTTCTGTAAAAAAATATCAAGAAATAGTTATTTTAATTTAAAAATTAATTTACAATATATTTTAATTTGATTGTAAAAAAAAATGATTTTTTCATTTTGTTAAATTCTAATCAAAAATTATACCTGGTATACTTTGATGCAAGAAAATTCCACAAATAGAAAATATTTCGTCTCCAATACATTTCTTATTATTAAAATCTGTTTTGAGTTTGGTATTTGTGAAAATTTGAATCAATAGACTAATTATGATTATAAATATAAATACAATCCACGATTGAAATGTGAAAGGCTGTTCATTTAAAAATGATGAATTATAATCGAATTTATATAAAATTAATTCTTTAATATTTAAATTTTATAGGGGAATGTAGTCATGAGTAAACCACTTCCTGGTTTTTTTTATGTAAAATAAGTCTGTGTGCTATTCCATGAGTTTTTTTTTTATCACTTTTCGGAGTATAACCTTTCCAAATTAAATGAAACATTTTTTTTATAATATTTATTAATATAAAGGTCCAAAATAATCACTTTTTAAGAAAAACAATTGTTTATTTAAAAAATACAATAATAAATAATAAAAAAAATTCACTTTTTTCTGCATTACCAAATAAATTGGTTTAAAGATCAAATCCAATATGGCGGACGACAATTTGAAAATATAATGTAATTCTCTTAAAAATGGGTATTCGGGTATTTTCGGGGTCGCCATCTTGAATTTTAAAAAACTGATATCAGATTCATAATCAGCGACTCCGAAAACCCCTGAGTAAGCATTTTCAAGCGAATTGTATCATATTTTCAAATTTTCGTCCGCCATATTGGATCCGCCATTTTGAATTTTGAAAAACTGACCTCAGATTCGGAATCAGCGACCCCAAAAACCCCCGAGTAACCAGTTTCAGAAATATTTGAGATGTTTTTCATCACTTTTTTTAAGTTGCGCATATATGCGTAAAGAGCACTTTTGGCCAGTTTTAGTTTTTTTAGTCATTTTTCTTGTGCGGTATGAAAGGTTGAAAAATAAAGAAAATTTTGATCTTTAAACCAATTTATTTGGTGGTGCAGAAAAAAAGTGAATTTTTTTCATTATTTATTATTTTATTTTTTAAATAAACAATTGTTTTTACTTAAAAAGTAATTATTTTGGACCTTTATATTAATAAATATTATAAAAAAAATGTTTCATTCAATTATTGGAAAGGTTATACTCCGAAAAGTGATAAAAAAAACTCATGGAATGGCACCTGTGCATAGAAATGTTTATTGTTGGAAGCAAAAATTTTTTAATGTTTAGGTTAAAAAATTTTAGATCGCATAAATGCCGTCTTTAATTCAAAGAAACCTTCTTTGAAACAAAGAAACTTTTTTCTGGTTGTGTATATTTATATTTTTTAATCTATTCCGAAAAATTTTCCATTTATACTAAAATTTTATTATTAAATTATTAAATGGGACAAAAAAAGAAGGTTATTTATTAAAATTTTTTTTTTTTTAATAATACTGTACCTTTAAATATGAATACCACTGAACGTGTATGTTTAATTTCGGTTCTTTTATTAGAAAAAGAAATTCCGTATTTAACAGTGGTTCACATAAATCAAAATCTTGAATATTTTGTGGTAAATAATGAAAAAATCCCATTCCAAGATCAAGACTTTCATTTAATAATAATGGTTTCGTATTATTCCAATTATAACGATTGTAATTGTAAATTCCATAACTTTTCCATTTATATTCTTTAATTATACAATTCCCAGTATTCTCTATGTATTTAATTAAATTATCAAAATATTTTTCTTGAATATGATCATCCTATAAGGAGATAACATTTATTGTTAATATTAATTAATTAATAAAAATTAATCTTTTTTCTTCAATAATTCTTCTTTAATTAAACATCTGACCAAGTGATAAATTCGATAATCAATTATATTTCGACTGAACTCGTTGCTGACTAATTTTTAAAAATTATAATACTTTGCAGGAATGATTTTGAAGTTATTAGGATCACGAAATGAAAAGAATTTTATTAAAATTTTAATTATTTATTGCAAAATATGAATTTAAAGTATATGAGGTGCTGAAAACTGACAAATTTTTAGTCATTAGAAAATATGCAAAAAAACATAGAATTTACCATAAAAATAAAAAAAAAATTTTGGAATTAACTAAGAATGAATAAATTTATCATTATCAATTGATATAATTATTTAAATATGTGAAATAATATATAAAATATGATTTTCAAGTTCACCTGTCAAATAACCTAAATTTGCAAATTTCATCTATTAAATGTGAGAAAGAGAAGTCATTAAATTGAAAAAAACCTTACCAAATATAAAGTACCTGTGACTAATTTTTAGTTTTTCTTAGCACTTTCTTCCTTTTTTCTTCATAAATGTGAAATAAAAAGCAATAAAAATTGTCACTTTGCTTATTTTCACTATTTTCAAATGTAAATAACTTTCTTGGTGAAAACTGAAAAATTACAAAACTTGGGCAATATCTAATTGATCACTGAATACACACACTGGAAAAAAATTCGCTTTGGTCCCGAAGATACTTTTTGAGATAATTAAGTTTAAACTTTTCACAATTTTTATTAGGTTAATACATGTAATTTTTATAAAATTGAAGTTGGTTAAAAATGATTAACCAATAAAACCTAACTTTGTCCTTAAAAAATTACATGTATTAACCTGATAAAAATTGTGAAAAGTTTAAACTTAATTATCTCAAAAAGTATCTTCGGGACCAAAGCGAATTTTTTTCCAGTGTGTGTATTTAGTGATCAATTAGATATTGCCCAAGTTTTGTAATTTTTCAGTTTTCACCAAGAAAGTTATTTACATTTGAAAATAGTGAAAATAAGCAAAGTGACAATTTTTATTGCTTTTTATTTCACATTTATGAAGAAAAAAGGAAGAAAGTGCTAAGAAAAACTAAAAATTAGTCACAGCACAGTGGCCGATTTCCCGAAAAACCTGGCCAAAAGTCAAAAATTTTTTTTTAGAAATTTATACTTTTTATTGTTGAATATTATAAAGGAGGGTTCACTGCATAATTTTGCGAAAAAAAATTACACTTTTTTTATCACCAATTTATTATGTGAACAAGTAAAAGTGATCTTTGCCAGAGATTTACTCAGAACGTTTCATAACTATAAATTTTCGTCACAGTTAAAATAGTGAAAATATACTAATATACAGCAGATTTTTGAATATCTTTTTTTGGGAATTATTAACAAAGGTGTATGAAATATGTTGAATGTATTTATAATCACATTTAAAACGTACAGTTTTTAAAAAATGACATTAAACATCGCTATTCATGGCGACGATTTTTGTATTGTTTTATCAACGTAAATCATGAAAATAGTTGTGAAATCCACCGATATCCGCGCTCTACCTGGTATTATCATAAACTAGAATATATTTTTAATTCATTTTAATTGAAATCAGTTGCCCCAAGCTGCCCCTGCAGTTTTGGTATCACTTTTTATTTCACTAAGCGCGGTTTACCGACAGCGCGTTGCACCGGCCGGCGGTGCAACTGAACGTGAAAGACTGACTTTTTCTTCATTCGCATTCGCTTTAAACTAAAATTTAAGCACTGTCTGTAATTTAAAAAAAATAAGCTCTAACACATTTACGCAATTTTATAATACCAGCAAATATTTTGGATCCGCCATATTGAATTTGATAAAACAAATGTAAAATTTGATTTCAGAAACCTAGTAAACGTAAGTATACTAAGTTTGGTTAAAATCATACAATTTTTTAATTTTTAGCAAAGTTTTTTAAAATCTAAACGGCCAGTTTAGATCCGCCATTTTGAATTTGACACAACCAATGTAAAATTTGAATTCAGAAGCCCAAAAAACATGGATATACCAATTTTGATTGAAATCGTATCATTTTTAGATTTTCAGCAAAGTTTTTTAAAATCTAAACGGCCATTTTGGATCCGCCATTTTGAATTTGACACAACCAATGTAAAATTTGAATTCAGAAGCCCAAAAAACATGGGTATACCAATTTTGGTTGAAATCGTATCATTTTTCGATTTTTGGCCAGGTTTTTCGAGAAATCGGCCACTGTGCACAGGTACTTTATATTTGGTAAGGTTTTTTTCAATTTAATGACTTCTCTTTCTCACATTTAATAGATGAAATTTGCAAATTTAGGTTATTTGACAGGTGAACTTGAAAATCATATTTTATATATTATTTCACATATTTAAATAATTATATCAATTGATAATGATAAATTTATTCATTCTTAGTTAATTCCAAAATTTTTTTTTTATTTTTATGGTAAATTCTATGTTTTTTTGCATATTTTCTAATGACTAAAAATTTGTCAGTTTTCAGCACCTCATATACTTTAAATTCATATTTTGCAATAAATAATTAAAATTTTAATAAAATTCTTTTCATTTCGTGATCCTAATAACTTCAAAATCATTCCTGCAAAGTATTATAATTTTTAAAAATTAGTCAGCAACGACTTCAGTCGAAGTATAATGGATTGACCCATATTATACTGAATGTTAATATTTTTTCATTATAAATTCATTCAAATACAGTCCCACAAAAAATAAGTAATTGATTTTTTCTTAACCTCAAAAAACATTAAATTTCTGGTTGTATACGAATTTATTTTTTAATCATTAATGGATTTACATAAAATTTGGGGTCACTTAAGGGTATGTAGGAACCTCCCATGTGACCTAGAATGGGAAAATGTGTGTTCTGGTAGTATAAATTTCATTCTAAAATGAAAGAAGATTTTTGTCTAAAATTTCGAGGGATAATAGATAAAGGGTACAAGGAATCTCGCTGTTCTCCGAAAAATACATAATTTTGAGTTAAATTATTAAAAAATGATGTTTAACAAGTGAAATTTTTAAACGAAAATGAAAAAAAACATGGCGGCGCATACACAGACGTTGCTTGAGTGTGTCAGTGCTCCAGTAAACAGCGCCAATTCGAGCAAGTGGCCACTCAATGAACTACGATTAAATACATTATTACAACTATTTATTGCTTTATTTTTATTATTTTCGCGTTAAGTTCTAGTAAATGAGAAGAACAGCGAGATTTCTTGTACCAAACAAAATTATTTTTCCAAAATTTTAATCCGAAATCATTTTTTATTTCAGAAAAAGTTTCAAACCACAAAAAACGTTCTTTGCTCACATACCCTTAATTCGAATCAGATTTTTAAAATTCAAAAATGGCAGATTCAAAATGGTGAACAAATTTTTTAATAATTGATAGCTATTTACGGATTTTTATAATAAATTGATTGTTATTAGAAAAAATAAAGAATGAGTAATTATAAACATTAATAATTAATAATCAATATATATATGTGTGTGTGTCTCACCACATATTTAAAGTAATGTAAAATTTTCCCACTCAAAATATCGTTATCATTGAGAATTTGTTTTTCTGATGTTTCATTGTAAAATCCCATTTCTGTATTCCAAATGCCTCTATTGTATATTTTTGTTTCTTTACCGTCAACTGAATGCCATTCGCGAATCATAAAATCATCGTAACATTTAACAAGAAAAGACACTCCTTTATTCAAATCAAGTGGATTGTTGTATGGATTTAAACAAATTTCCTTTAAAGCAGCATCTCTACTGTTCATGAATAGGGCGAAATAAATTGTTTCTGTTCTATTTAATGATCTCGTAAAATTTTTCATAACATTAAAATCAACGAGGGATGTTAGTAAAAAAACACTCATTGCTTTGTCGTCCTTTCTTAATCCTTTAAAATTATGAAACCTTTTATCTATATTAGGTAGAGCAGCTAAAATTTCAAAATTAATATCAGTAGCAGCAATGTTCTCTTTGAATAGAAGAAGTTGCAAGTGAAAAATGAAATTTTTCTGAGACAAATCTAAAAAAAGGAACACAATTAAATTTTAAGATTCATAAATTCTGAATTTAAAATTGTAAATAAATGTTTATATTATTTTATAATTTTATAAATTTAAATATAATAAGTTATGTATTGCTATAAATTTTGAGGTTTTTAAAAAATGATTAATATTTAATGTATACATTTACTTACCATCATCGCGAGTTAAGTGTATAAGTGTTACGGAAGTAGATTTACTCCATTTGAAAATTTCAGAAATTAAATTCACATAATCCTTGGAAGTTAACGAATCGGATTTTGTTAATAAAATTATTAAAAATACATTTAAAATTGTCAATATTAATTGTTTCATTTTGAGATTTTATTTAATAACATCAAAACAATTCTAGTTTTAGCATATATTAAAATTGTGTCTTTTCGAAAATTAGTAGCAAATTGTTTCTTTATATACAACAATTATTTCTGACATAATATGATTAAGTGTGTGGTCCTAGCGTCATAGAATATAGATATATTTAATCAAGCACTTGACGTCACTTGTAATTATCAAAAAATTATAAGAAACATTACATTTTTATTTATATATTAGGGGAATACTTATAATACACAATAAATGTCAAATTTTCTTTTTATTGTTAGGCAAAATTGTTTATATTACATTATATAAGAAAACAAAGTAAAAAAAGTAAATATTTTATAATTATGTATCATCGTCAACCAAGATAATAATAGCAACAAAAACGCTATTTTTTTAAATTAAAATTCATGAATTAAAAAAAATTTAATTATATTTAAATTTAATTAAAGTACGCGTTTAATTCGATTAGATTTTGTTTGAAAAATGTTAATATTTTTTATTTCTTTTGGGGGGACTTTCGCTATAACCCCCCCCCCCCTCCACTGGTAGAACGTAGTTTTTTTTACTTATTTAAAAATGTATTTCTATTGAATAGATAACAATTTCCAATAAAGAAAATTCAATTTAAGAACACATAAGGAATTTTAATTTTTTATACTAATAATAATAAATAATAATAAAATAATAATAAATAATTTATACTAATGATTTTTTCAATAAATTAAATGCTCTTAAATATGCTTTTACACACTTTTTAATACCCCTAAACTGGCTACGTGGTTTATGGACGGCCCCTTTGCTCTTCGAAAATGAAAATAGAGTCGTTCAAAAAATAATATTACAACAGAAGCAAAAGCGCTGGCAATCAAAATTGTTAAAAGTATCACTATATCCATAAATTCAACAGCTTTGTACTTGTTTTCAGATTCATTTTTCAAATAAGTCGGTATACTTTCGGCAAGTATACGCTTCATGCGTGACATTATACCATTATTTAAAAATGACCTCAAACTGAAAAAAATTTATATTTAAAATAATAAAAGTTAATTATTTTACAAGATTGCAGATCATGATATATTGTATATATATGGATTAATCCACGGAACCATACGGTTTAACATAACTTCAAAAATTGAAAAATGGTTTTTAACGTAAACAAAAATTTAATAAAAATTAATTTCAAACAATTTCTGTAAGATTTTAGTTGAATGTGTTGAATTAATATATCTTTTGTTAAATAATAATTATTTTAATGTTTTGCCTTTTTTTCTTGCTGCTTAGATGAAAATCGCAATTTTTATCCAATTTTTATAAACAATATGGGTTAGTCCACTGACTCTCGTCTAATAGTGGTTGCGACCAAATTTTTAAAAAATCTAGTTTTAATATATGTGAAACTCGATGATTCCCTGAGTTCATTAACCATAATATTATCGTAAAAATTTTATTCCTTTTGAAAATATTAAATATCAAAAGTAGGAGGTTCACAATGTGATTTTGTAACCTTAAATTTTTCAATTTTTTTAAAAACGCTATTATTAAAAAACTATTAAAAATTAGATGTTGGAACTCACCAAAAACATAAATCACTTTATTCTGCACAGAGGAACGAAAGAATTATTGCAAAAAATTTATTATTTTTGAATGATATACGATTTTAAAAAAAATTTTATTTAAATATTCTCAAGATTTTTATTTACTTATAACTTTTTTGTCGGTGCTCCGAAAAAATTGAGGTTTTGCACAAAGATTTTTTATAATATTCTTTACTTTCTATTAAAATCTTACGAAGGTGTTTTGCTTCGTTTTGGAGATAATAATTTTAAAAAAAATTTATTTAAAAAGGTTAATTAAAAGACTTGAAGTTAACTAACCAAATTCAAACTGCTCCATTTTTTATAAAAATAGGGTAAGTGTGGGTATTATCGTGGTTTTAAATCTAACGCAGACTTAGTCAAAACATTCTGAACAAACCTTACAAGATATTTGTATAATTTTTTTTTAAAATGATCTTTGACTTTATTTGTTGTAATAAAAAAATTGAGTATGTCGTAGAGCGTATATTTTATTAAATAATAAATATTTTAAAAAGTGGTGCGAGTGCAGGTATTTCCGTGGTGCTAAAAGCTTGAGGATCGAAATTCCGTGTGCCAAATACCGTGGTACTAATAATAATAATCACAGAATACGTTATAAATCTATTAACTTTCACATTTTTAATGGTAATTATTTTCAAATTTTTATCAGGTACTAATAATAATAATCACAGAATACGTTATAAATCTATTAACAACTTTCACATTTTTAATGGTAATTATTTTCAAATTTTTATCAGGTACTAATAATAATAATCACAGAATACGTTATAAATCTATTAACAACTTCCAAATTTTTTAACGTAATTAATTTCAAATGTTAACAAGAATTATTATTTAAATAAAAGTATTTAGTACCTAATAACATTTAATTAAATATTTTTTATAAAAATAGTAATTATTAAACTAACAATAGTATTTGGTCTAAGCTATTTTGAAATTCTTTTTTAATTTACTCGTTTTTCCTTTAATTCTGCTTCTTTTTGTAAAAGTTCATCTATTTTAAATTTAATTTCTGCTTCCTCCTGAATTTGTCGTAAAGCCTGTTGTTTAGCGTTTTGTTGGGCCTCTATTTCCTTAATTTTTTCTTGATGTTTCGCAAACTTCTCTTTCTGTTTTTGGATTTTCATTTGCTCTTTTTCAATTTTTTGTTGTTTTTTCAAAATACGATTGTTTTCTTTTTCAATTTTTGCTGCTTCTTACTTTTCTTGTTTGATTTTCTTTCTTGATATTTTATCTTCTTCGATCTTAAGTTTTTTGGTCTTCTTTATTTTGCGCAATACTTTGCCACTTAGGGCAAGTTAAGACCGACGGAAATTTGGTTTTACTATTTGCACGATTCGTTTTCTTTTGTGTATCTTCTTTTGGCTAGAATAGCAATTGTCCAAAACTTTCGGAAAATTTGTCTGCCTTAGATTGTGGGTTATTGGTGTTTACACTTTCAAGAACCTGTAATTCTTTCGCAGTTTCTTTGATAAGCAGTGCGTTAGATACGAGGTTTCCTGAGTCAGCAGCTAAGTATAGATTCTTGTCCGAACTATTCAAATCTGAATTAATTGATTGAATTTTATGGAGATTATTATTGATTGCAACGACTAACTTTGTAGTTGATAAATGGTCAGTTGGAACGTGTACAATATCAAGGGTATCTTTGTCAATATCTATGCTGCGATTTTTCGAAAGAAAAAATATATTTATTAATGAATATTCACTAATAATAATTTCAAAAAATTATTTTTTTATGCTTTATAACTGGAAGGCTCTGTGATTAAAGTATAGAACTCACCTCGTTTGGAAACTTCAACGAATACCAAAGTTTAAACAGAGACGTATCTTCAGTTTCTCCCGTCCAAGTGGGGCTTGAATGTAATTTGAATATTTCCAATTTTTCCTTAGCCAAAACATTTTCCAGTCCTTTCAAAAGATCGATATTTTGATTGACTTTACTTGCAGATGGGACTTCAGCATCACAAATGGTTTCGTTGGAAAAATGTTGGATTCTTTTGAAAACTTTACTGAAATTTATAGCATTCACATTGAGAGGAGACAATCCACAGGTCTCGAATCCGTTTTTTAGAATCTCCGCGATATTAATATTTTTTAACGTTTTATCAAGCAAGATTGTAAATTGATGTTTTTTAATAGATATGGAGCCAGTATTTTTGCAGAAATCCTGAAATGTTTTTTGCCAGGATACTTTGAATGGACAAAAAAAGATACGTCCAATGGCTGTAGAATATGGGTTGCATTTGGTAAGAGAGCAATGAGCACAATTTTTTTTTCGTCACAAAATTTACTTAAAGGCAGTGTCATATGGGACGAATGTCCATCAATGAATAAAATAATTGGGAGTATTATTCCACTTTCTTCAAGCCATGGCTGAAAGACGTTATAGTTACATATTCAAAAAAGTTTTTCGCTGTCATCCAACCGTTGTCGGAAAATCCTAAGCTGTAATTAGCTGGTACTACTTAAACAGCATCTTTTGGGATACTTTTACCAGAAAAAAGCACCAGGGGTGGAGCAAGTGTTCCTTCCGCGTTCGCAGTCACTAACACTGTCACGTTTTCTTTTTCATTGTTGTTTACAACGTTATAAACGTTTTTAGAACCCCTTGGGGCGAGAACTGTAGGTGGCTTCGGATTTAACGGAACTCCTGTTCTCCTCTTCAGAATTGAAGATTCTGCTGGGGTCAATAAATAACAAATTTTGTGCAGTTAGGTATTCCGTGATTTCAGCAAACCATGAACGGATACTGCGCTCTGACACTTGAGCTCGATTTAATGTTACATTTTCGGCAATTCTTTGAGAAAGTTCCGGGTGTCGTTTTAAAAAAGCGTCGAACCAACTGCGCGCTGGCTTATTATTAATAAAAGGTGTCTTTTTTTTATCGTGATCACACAACAGTTTAACGCTTTCCAATAGTTGATCTTTTGTTACTGGGAATCCTCTCTCGGTGCAGTGGAAAATCCACCTAACCAGATTATTTTCTTCCTCAAAACTAAGAACGGTGGCTGGGCCCGGATTTTTCTCGGCATATTTGCAGTTTTTTTATCTCGTAATGTGGATTCCGGAATGTTGTATTTTCTTGCTATTTCAGAAATGGTAGCACCTTTGGAAATTTCTTCGGCGGCAATTTTTATATGTTCCTTTTTGTATAGGAATCGTTTTTTTGACTTTGAAGTTACTTTATTCGTTGATTTCTTTTTGGCTTTTGCCATATCTTCGTTTGCTTTAATATTCACAATAATAACTTGAAAAAAGTTTGTCACTCTTCACATTATTTATTATGACAACATCGGTTAAACCAGGTTAGGTATATCTGACTTATAGGTTGGGTAGGCAGCCATTTTGGACTGGACAAGTCCCTCGGTATTTGGCGCGCAAGTTCAAAACGTTAACCAATTACCGTGTCGATAAAATAAAAATAAGTCGAATCATCATTTACCACGAAGTTTTAATTTAAGAAATACATTATTTAATCGAAAATATAAAAATTAACAAGTTTTAAAGTATTAATAGTAAAAAAAGCGATTTATATAATACTTTATTTTTGCATTGCACCCTACCGGAAGGGTGGTACTGGATTGGTACTGGGAAATTGGAACTGAGATCTCAGTACCAACTCAGTACTAATTTGGTGCATTTTGGTACTGAAATGGAACTGGGAAATTTACCTGCGAAAAGGGTCGAGTTACCGTTAATACCCTCATAAAAGTGAAAAGCGACTAGCTTTTTCAATATGTTTAAACTAAAACTTTATATTTATTTCAATATTATATTTGTTTTTCATGGATTTATATTATTTTCATACATTATTATGCATATGATATTTCCTTTGTCAGCTAAATTCAAAAATGATGTCCATTTTTTTATCAAACTTAAGGTATACGAGATAAATTATAACTTTTTTAAATGTAATTATTTTATGATAAATTTTAGATATTCATAATCTGGAAATATTAACGAATCTGAATATATATTTTTTAAAGTTGAGTTATTAAAATTACAAATTTTTTAAGCAATAAAACTCGGGTTAAAATTTTAATCCTTCAACAAAGGACCTAGGGGTCTATTGTTCAAGGAGGGATTGCAATATAATTTCCAAACTTAACAGAAATTTTCTACAAACTATTATGTTTTTTTTTTTGCTGTTTTACACGTATATCGTGAGAGACGGTTTGTTGATCTTATATACCTTTAAAACTATTGTTAAAGTACTTTAAAAATGTCTTCTTATGGGTTATCAGGTAGTGGTACTGAAGTGGAACTCAAGCCAAGTCCAATTCAGTACCATTCCAGTACCACTCTTTCGGTAGGGCAATAAGCATTTTATCAAACTTTACGCTCCTAAGAAATTTAAAATTTTTTGCAGCGATAAACAAAAGTTAAATAACTATAATTTTTTGTTTATTAAACACATACAATATGAAAATAACTATCTGAATTTTTTGGGTTAACAAATTGGGACGTAAATGATAAAATTTGCCAGAAATAGCGAAACCACGGTAACTCATGCACTCACGGTAATATCCACACTTACCCTATATTAAAAAAAAGAATAAATCTTTATAATTTTTTAACATTATAACAATTAAGAAAAGTTTACAATTGTAGAGAATATTTTACTGAATAAAATAAGCTTTTTTTTTATCAAAATCGGATAAAATTTGCGATTTTTGAAGAAAGTCAAAATATTAAAATAATAATAATTTAACATTAAGATTTTAACTCATATAATTTTTTCCAAAAATTGTATAAATAGATCTTCTAAAATTGTTTGAAATTAATTATTATTAAATTTTTGTTTCCGTTAAAAATCGTTGGCCCTTAAAGGTTAGGTTGGTTTCCATTGTCCCTACTCGCCATTTGTCATATATAATTATCGTCAACTACCGCACCCTGCTCTAGTGAAAATTTAGTAACTTTATAGTTAAAATTAAAAGTTAAGGTGCTTATATACCTCAAATTTCGATCAGATGAACATTATTTCTGGACCGTGAAAATGCGTGAAAAGTCATTTTCACGGCGGGTATTTTTGAATTGTTTTAAACAAAAAATGTTTTTTTAAGAAATATAATATTAAATAATTGTTTTAATATGTAAGAACACTTTAAAATAGTGATAGAGAGATGATTTGATTAAAAAATTTAGCAAATTTTGCTTTAAAACGTTTTCTGCTACAAGAAAGTGTAAAATGACGATGTTTGTGAAATGGTTTGTACAGTGTACATGTGTACATGTTTCTTTCAGTTATTCGAAACAATTAGTTGAATTTAAATTTATTTGATAAACATTTCAACTTACCGATTTATTTTCAGCACTCATTATTTATTACAAGTTAAAAAGAAACGACATAACATAAACAAAACTCTGAGAGACACTCACAAGGAAGAAGCACTGTACAAACCATTTCACAAACATCGTCATTTTACACTTTCTTGTAGCAGAAACGTTTTAAAGCAAAATTTGCTAAATTTTTCAATCAAATCATCTTTCTATCACTATTTTAAAGTGTTCTTACATATTAAAACAATTATTTAATATTATATTTCTTAAAAAAACATTTTTTGTTTAAAACAATTCAAAAATACCCACCGTGAAAATGAATTTTCACGCATTTTCACGGTCCAGAAATAAAGTTCATCTGATCGAAATTTGAGGTATATAAGCACCTTTACACACAGTTATACAGTCCATTTCACTAAAGCAGGGTGGGATAGTTGACGTTGACGAGAATTATGATAAATGGGGAGAGGGGGCAATGGCAACGTTCATAACATGTTAAATTTAATTTCATAAGTTTCTACATACACTAAAACGTCAATCGAGAACAGACGAATGTGCAGTGCTGTTCTCGATTGACGCGATTTTTATCGCTCGAAAATAAAAACACTCAGGGCCGTATGAAGGGCCTTACGCAACAATGTGAATTCTATCTAGGGGATTTTCACTAGTGGGGCACTGAATCCACCTTAAATTTAAAAATCACAAGTACGACTTTGGCGTCAGTCATAACCTAAATTCTACCCGCTTCCCCACTTCCCTTCAAGTGTTCCCTTGCTCTGTTCTCGACTGACGTGTTCTCGATTGACGTTCTAGTGTATATGAGTAGCATAAAAATTATGATTTTGCTTCCTCGTGGAGAAAGCTTTGTAGTCCTTTCGTTTATAAAACTTTTCAAAGTGGCGGAAACAAATTTTTTTCTTTATAGAAACATGTTATATGAGATCCTGATCAATTGTCCGGATGTATGTATGTATGTGTGTGTGTGTGTGTGTGTGTGTGGATCACTTTTTTGTTTAGAAGATAACTTTAACAGGTTTTAATAGATTTAGATAAAATTTAGTAGGCTCATTTATCATATTAATATCTCAACTCTGACCAAAGGATTTTTAAAAATTCTCCAAAAAAAAATTTTATGGTCTTTTTTCCAAAAATTTTTTTTTAATCGAAAAAATTTTTAAATAGAAAAATTTAAGGTTATATATAATAAAAGCGTATTCTTTACGTCAAGACGAATCGATCGATATATATAAAGTATTCATTTGAGGTAAATTTAAAGAAATAATGAAAATTAAAAATCAAAAATTCACATTTCGTCAATAAAATTTTGCTTTCTCCACGAGGAAGCAAATTTTTTTGCTGATCGTAAAGAGAAAGCAAAATGTTCATGTAATGAACATCTGAATTTACAACTTTTTAGTAAGTTTTTCATGCTTTTGGATGCGTTTTTGGTCATAAAAAGAATTGAATTTTTTTGGTTAGTTTTTCATGCTTTTGGATGCGTTTTTGGTCATAAAAAAGGTCTTCCTCTACTCGGATCTGAGTGTCAATTTTTTTCTACACTTTTCGGTGTATTCTGTGCAAGAATATGCAATAAAATCTTCTGCCTAAGGAAAATTGAATTTTTTTGATTAGTTTTTCATGCTTTTGGATGCGTTTTTGGTCATAAAAAGGGTCTTCCTCTACTCGGATCTGGGTGTCAATTTTTTTCTACACTTTTCGGTGTATACTGTGCAAAAATATGCAATAAAATCGTCTGCCTAAGAAAAATTGAATTTTTTTGGAAAGTTTTTCATCTTTTGGATGCGTTTTTGGTCATAAAAAGGGTCTTCCTCTACTCGGATCTGGGTGTCAATTTTTTCTACACTTTTCGGTGTATTCTGTGCAAGAATATGCAATAAAATCGTCTGCCTAAGAAAAATTGAATTTTTTTGGAAAGTTTTTTAAGCTTTGGGATGCGTTTTTGGTCATAGAAAGGGTCTTCCTCTACTCGGATCTGGGTGTCAATTTTTTTCTACACTTTTCGGTGTATTCTGTGCAAGAATATGCAATAAAATCGTCTGCCTAAGGAAAATTGAATTTTTTTGGTTAGTTTTTCATGCTTTTGGATGCGTTTTTGGTCATAAAAAGGGTCTTCCTCTACTCGGATCTGGGTGTCAATTTTTTTCTACACTTTTCGGTGTATTCTGTGCAAGAATATGCAATAAAATCGTCTGCCTAAGAAAAATTGATTTTTTTTGGAAAGTTTTTTACGCTTTTGGGTGCGTTTTTGGTCATAAAAAGGGTCTTCCTCTACTCGGATCTGGGTGTCAATTTTTTTCTACACTTTTCGGTGTATTCTGTGCAAGAATATGCAATAAAATCGTCTGCCTAAAAAAATGGAATTTTTTGTGTGTGTGTGTGTGTGTGTGGATCCCTTTTTTGTTTAGAAGATAACTTTAACAGGTTTTAATTGATTTAGATAAAATTTAGTAGGCTCATTTATCATATTAATATCTTAAATCTGACTAAAGGATTTTGAAAAATACTCCAAAAAAAAAATTTTGTGGTCTTTTTTCCAAAAATTTTTTTTTAATCGAAAAAATTTTTAAATAGAAAAATTTAAGGTTGTATATAATAAAATCGTATTCTTTACGTCAAGACGAATCGATCGATATATATAAAGTATTCATTTGAGGTAAATTTAAAGAATTAATGAAAGTTAAAAAATCAAAAATTCACATTTTGTCAATAAAATTTTGCTTTCTCCACGAGGAAGCAAATTTTTTTGCTGATCGTAAAGAATAAGCAAAATATTCATGTAATGAACATCTGAATTTACAACTTGTTTTTTGCTATTTCTGTTAAATATATGTGTTAGCAAAAAGTTACAGATATTATAAAAAAAATTATAAATACATAATTTAATAAATATGGTTTAAATGAGAAGTATAACGTGAAATCGTAAGGTTCCATATGAAAATTGACCATATACTATTTATTATTAAAAAATATTCACTTACTAATTATTTATTGGTGAGGTGAAAGGGCTATTTTTATTTAAAACTAATGCAAAGGAATCAAATTCATTTGTTCCAATTGTTACCATTGGACAAATATTGGGAATGCTGTTATTATAAGCTATTGCTAGAAACATGTCGTCTGTAAAAAGAGCCATTCCTTTATTGCAAACCTAAAAATAATTTATTGCCTTTGATTCTATAACCATTAAGTAATGAAACACAAAAAGAATTGCAAATTTTTGCCTTTCCATAGAAAATGATAAATTAATCAATCTTTTTTTAATTCCATTTTTATTTAGGCCAGTCAATAAAGACAAAAAAAGCCACTAATTGCTTACAGATTTTTCTAAACGGATTTTGGTAGTTTTGGGGTTTGCAAATTATGGGGCTTTTATACTACTTTTTGTCTTTATTAACTGGCCTAATTCAATTCTTTTGTATTCTTTGTTGCGATTAAATTTCACCTGAAAATAAATTCTAATCTATTCCTTTTTAATATTTCGTTAACTTTTCAATTCTTTTTAATTGCAAAATACCCATAGGTCTGATTTTAAGTATCTTTAAAATTAAGTATTTTAGATACAGTTGACATAGGTTCAAATTTTCAGTACTATTTTTTTCTACATTAAATTTTAAAATGGTTTTAAAAAAATTTGAATGAAGCTTATTTTCAATTATTTCAAATGGATACAAAAGAATTGAACATACACTGAAAAAGGTATATTCTAGATTTAAGAATTTCTTCTTAAATAAGAAGAAATTTTATTTAAATTTTTATTTAAAAAGAAATTCTTAAATCTAGAATATAATTTTTTCAGTGTAAATAGAATTCAGAAGAATTAAAAAAATTCTTAATTCTTCTAAATTATTCTTGCCCTTCTTTCTGAGTGTAAAAAAAAAATTAGAAACAACAAATATTTACCATTTCTATAGCATCCTCGTTTGTTTTTGGTAATTGATCATCATTCACAAGTAACTCTCTTGCTTCCATTAAAGGTGAATATTGAGCTTTCTAACAAAAAGAAAAATAGCAGAATAATTATTTATTAATACTGTATATAATAGAATATCAAAGTTAGAAATTTTAACATACTTTTATTTTGTAATAATTTGACGTATCTTGAAAAACGATCATTTTATGTGATTTCACTCGAGTAAATTCTTCCAATGTTTTAAATGGTACATTTGTGTCAATAATCGTTAACTTACTGGCAAAAATAGCAGAATAGATGGACCAAATATAAAATGAAAAAATAATAATAGAAATGTAAAATATCCTCAGTGGTGTCACACGTGAAATACCTTAAGAGAAAAATTTACATTAATATAAATTTAAAAAGTAAACTTTTTCTTCTTTAAAGAATAAAAAAAATAAATAAATGAATTTGTATTTTATTCTTTTTGCGTGTGTTACTTGGCAAATCTTGATGCAGAAGAATTCTGCAAATATGAAAAACACTATCAGCATCATATGTCTCTTGAAAATGAATGATGGAGTTATTGTTGAAAAATACACTAATCATTTGAATTATTATAAAGAATAATAATAATGCTAACCAAGCTGAAATGGTAAAAGGCTGAAAGAAAATATTAGTTAATTATTTTTTTTTTTTATTTTTTTTTTTTTTAATAAAAAGAAATGTTTTCTTTTACCTGAAAATATCCAGTCCATGAAACACGTACTTTAATTTCTGGTGTTTTTATAAGAATAACGTACTCTGCTCTATCAATTGTTACAGTATAATCAACAACAGATAATCCTTCTGGTAAATAGCTAAACCATCCTAGTGCTATGTCAATTTCATTGTTAATAATTAATTCTATTGCACCACTCCAAGTTTTGTTATTTTCATAGAAAATTCCATGCTCCTCTTCTTCTTTAATTATATTAAATTGGAAATTTCCCACTTTTTCAAAAGCTTTTATTAATTTTGGAAAATATTCTCCAATAGTTTTAGATTCCTGTCATCAACAAAGTAAAGATATTACGATATATATATTTAAAATAAAAGGCATTCTCTGAGAAAAAAGCTACCGCAAAATTATAAAGTTATTGAATTAATTTATAGTTTTTTAAAAAGAAACATTATTTACAAATTAAAATGCATAAAGTTTTATTATAAAAATAACTTTGTCGAGGTAATTGTAATTAATTGTAAAATTGAAAATATTTTAATCACAAACTATATTTGAATCAGTCACATACGCTTACTTTTATTATTGCAGTACGTAAAACTTTTTCCATAAGTGTTTTTCTATTGCCAATCAATAATTTGCTGGATATTTCATTAAATCTTGGACTTCTTTTAGGTTCCCAAGTTGCTCTTGGTATAATTTTAATTGATGTGTCATTAATGGAGTGCCATTCTTGAATTGTAACATTTTTCCCACACTTGACTAGAATTGAAACACCTTCACTTAATCCAAATGGATTTTCAATTGGATTTAAACAGATATTTGTATAAATTTTTCCATAATGTTCCATAAATATAACAAAATTGATAACTTCAGTTCGTCTTAATAATTTTATGTATTTCTTCATTTCGTCAAAATCGTTTATATAAGCTAAAATAAAAACACTCATCGCATATTTGTCTTTTCTTAATCCTTTAAAATTATGAAATCTATTGTCAGTTAAATTTGATATAATACGTAAATTTATATCCGAAACAGGAATGTTCTTTTTAAAAAGTAGCACTTGTATTTGGAAAATTAAATTCTTTTGCATTAAATCTGAAAATAAAAAAATAACATTATATTCACATTTTCATGTTTATATATATGTAGACAATTCCTGAAATATTTATTAATTATTTTCGATTTCTCCTTTCGATAAAATTAATAATAGGTATCGTTAATTATTTGCGTACTAATTTTGACGAGACGGAGGAATAAGCTCCTATAATTGAATTTTCATTTGACAGAGAATTTCATTAGGATTTAGAATTTATTCTGAATTTTTATTTCTTTGAATTATTATTTAACAGAAATTCCATTTAAGGGTATGTGGGCAAAGGACATTTTTTTGTGGTTTGAAAATTTATCTGAAATAAAAAATGATTTCGGGTTAAAATTTTGGAAAAATTATTTTGTTTGATACAAGGAATCTCGCTGTTTTACTCATTTACTAAAACTTAACGCAAAAATAATAAAAATAAAGCAATAAATAGTAAAATAATGTATTTAATCGTAGTTCATTGAGTGGCCACTTGCTCGAATTGGCGTTGTTTACTGGAGCATTGACACACTCAAGCAACGTCTGTGTATGCGCCGCCGCATGTTTCTTTTCATTTTCGTTTAAAAATGTCACTTTTTAAACTTCATTTTTTAATAATTTAAGTCAAAATTATGTATTTTTTCGGAGAACAGCGAGATTCCTTGTACCCTAATCTATCATCCCTCAAAATTTTATCTTTTTTCATTTTAGAGTGAAATGTATATACTACCAAAACACATTTTCCCATACTAGGTCACGTGGGAGGTTCCCACATACCCTTAAGGCCATGTGGGCAAAGAACGTTTTTTTGTGGTTTCTAACTTTCTTTGAAATAAATAATGATTTTGGGTTAAAATATTGAAGACTTGATAAAGGAGGGTGCAAAGCATAAGGCTGTTCTACTCATCCATACTATGAAACGAGTAGATATTCAAATTAGGCAAGAGCAAGACATTCTTATGTTATTTTCATGGACAGAAGAGAGAAGATGATTGCGTTAAATTTTTAGACGAAAAGGGTCTTATGATATTTTCCTTAGACAGAAAAGAAAAAAAGATTTCAAACAAAGACATTCTTATGTTATTTCTTTGTGATAGATGAAGAAAGAAAAGCGTTAAATTTTTGCGTTAGATGACAGAAAGAATCTTATGTTGTTTTGCTTGAAATAGAGTGAGGTAGGCAATCCTTCTGACTTCGGCTTCCCCTCTTGTGATTGTTCCGTATATACACTGAAAAACTTTTGGGGCAGCTGCTCTCCCAATCGAAAAATTTCTATATTCAGTTAACTTCACTCATATAAAAACTCATGATAAATATTGAGTATGAAGTTAACTGAATATAGAAATTTTTCGATTAGGAGAGCAGCTGCCCCAAAAGTTTTTCAGTGTACCTGACTTTTTGTATGTCAACCGTCATTAAAAGGGGTCTATTGTTTTCTAGAATTTTATTGAACGTTGATTTAAAAATTTTCATTTTAAGTTTTATATTAACGTATGATTAACTAAGTAGTAAAGAAATAAAAAATAAAATAAAATTTTTATGTTAGAATTGAAAAATTTATTTAACCCTTTAAGGTGCAAATTAACTATCGTAATAATAATTTCTCATCATATATCATATTTAAAGTTTTTGCGATGCTGATTACGAATATGATGTCCGTTTTTAAAAATCCAAAATGGCGGATTTAATATGGCGACCCAAAATTCAAATATTCATCTCCCACACAGCACAACATCTTACACCAGGCCTACAGCAGGCTTACATGTAAGGTTTGTAAGGTAACATCGTAAGCCCATAGTAGACTTACAGTAAACCTAAAATGTCCGCCTTACAGTAAGCTTACATGGTAGGGTCGAGGTAAGCTTACATGGTAGGGTCGAGGTAAGCTTACACGGTAAGGTCGAGGTAAGCTTACACGGTAAGGTCGAGGTAAGCTTACATGGTAGGGTCGAGGTAAGCTTACATGGTAGGGTCGAGGTAAGCTTACACGGTAAGGTCGAGGTAAGCTTATGAGTAAAGGCTGTGGTAAGGTTATTATTAAGTTGTAAGGTTGAGGTAAGGTTGTGGTAAGCTTACAAGGTAAGGCAAGTTATATTCAAATAATAATATTAATAATAAATAAATATTCAATAAAAAAATTTTTCTTTTGCCTTATTCTATTTTGGGAACCTATCATTTCGCAGAAAGTTTTGAAAACAAATTTGGGAGGAGTAGGATTCGAACCCGGGACCGAAGTATATACCTAACAACCTAACCAACTGAGGTAAACGGGGAACTGACAATGAGAAAAGTAATCTTGCTTTTAAGGAGTTGATTATCTTCTTGGTTCCACTTTAAAAGTAAGATTACTTTTCTCATTGTCAGTTCCCCGTTTAGCTCAGTTGGTTAGGTTGTTAGGTATATACTTCGGTCCCGGGTTCGAATCCTACTCCTCCCAAATTTGTTTTCAAAACTTTCTGCGAAATGATAGGTTCCCAAAATAGAATAAGGCAAAAGAAAAATTTTTTTATTGAATATTTATTTATTATTAATATTATTATTTGAATATAACTTGCCTTACCTTGTAAGCTTACCACAACCTTACCTCAACCTTACAACTTAATAATAACCTTACCACAGCCTTTACTCATAAGCTTACCTCGACCTTACCGTGTAAGCTTACCTCGACCCTACCATGTAAGCTTACCTCGACCCTACCATGTAAGCTTACCTCGACCCTACCATGTAAGCTTACCTCGACCTTACCGTGTAAGCTTACCTCAACCGTACCATGTATAAGCTTACCTCGACCCTACCATGTAAGCTTACTGTAAGGCGGACATTTTAGGTTTACTGTAAGTCTACTATGGGCTTACGATGTTACCTTACAAACCTTACATGTAAGCCTGCTGTAGGCCTGGTGTAAGATGTTGTGCTGTGTGGGCTGATTCGTTTAAAACAGTTTCGAAAGGGGTTTTCAGGGTCACCGATTACGAATATCATGTCTGTTTTTGCAAATTCAAAATGGCGGGTGTAATTTTAAAATTCACCGGAGCATTTTGAATCTCATTACATTACTTAGAGGTGTTCGAGAACGCTGATATTATGAATATAATATTAGATTTTAATAATTCAAAATGGCGGATCTAATACCACGACGAAAAAAATTTAATTAGTTTGGAATTTCTCGAAAGTTGTTATGTGAGTATTTTCGGCATTGCTAGTTGTGAATGAAAGTAAATATTTCTACCATTTAGGGAAGGTGTATAGATAAGTTGTAATAGATGGTATGGACTATTTCATTCATATAATAGTAAAATAATGTATTTAGTTGTAGTTCATTTATTGGCCACTTGCTCGAATTGGCGCTGTTTACTGGAGCACTGAACACTCAAGCAACGTCTGTGTATGCGGCGCCATGTTTCTTTTCATTTTCGTTTAAAAATTAAACTTTTTAAACTTAGTTTTTAATATTAATTTAATAAATTTAACACTTACTATAATTTTTTTTATTGTTTTCTAAATATTTTTTTTTTATTTTAAAGCATTTTAAATAAAATAAATAAACCTATAAATTAAAGAAGAAGGAGATAAAAGTAAACTCACAATCATGTTACATATATTTTAGGTACTAATATATTAATTTTGAATTATTTTTTGATTTAATTATAAGAGAATATATACTTTATAATATAATAATAAATATATTTTTTTTATAATTTTATAATAAATAATCTTGTAAAAAAGCTTGAGAGTAACTAATAGGTATATATATTACACGATGTTTTTTAAAAATTACAAAATCTTGAATCAAGATAATGGTGTTTTATTTTTGTTAGCATTAATGGCTACTCAAAAATGTCATTTGATTTTAATAAAGTTTCGCAACAATTTTTTAAAGTTAAATTATAAATTATTAAAAAAATAGTTAAAACTGTAACATATATGTCTATGGTGACATATGACATTGTGGCAATAATTTTCTTAAATGGGTTTAGCAGTAATAGAACCTTTCAATTTTTCTTTTTTATACTAATAATGTAAGTCTTTTTGTAAAAGCGATAAAATAAACAGAAATTGAAAATAACATTCACAAACATTGTATATACAAAAAATTTTGGCAACTTCTCACAGCCTGGTATCATGATAACTGAGATTTGTACAAGTACAATGACAAATTGACCCTGAAACAATAATACTATTAATCCAGAGATCCCATTAGCAAAATATTTAGTCGTTTCTTTACGTTTGAAAAATTCTAAATTTTTTGTAAGTTATGTTTAAAATAAAATTGTATTGTAATTTGTTCAAATTATAATTGGAAGAATGGCCCAATTCCAATTAAATAAAAAAAAAAAGGATTGAAAAATAATAATCTTAATTAAATTGTAAATATTCAAAATATGGAAATTAAAATTTTATGATTATATATGTAATTTACTAATAACAACTCTATACGCTATAGTTGTAAAAATAATACACAAATTTTTTAAATACAAAGAGCGCTCGATATTTTCAAACTTTAAGCAATAATTTATTGAAATTGTTATATTTACCATTTGTATGAGAGTCATGTAGCGTTTGAAAGAAATAATCATTTGTTTAATTGGACCTTCAAAATTACTAAGAAAGTAATAAAAGTACATTATCACATGAACAGAACAATTCAAAATTGGACCCAACATAACGACATCTACACTAATATATCTTGAAAATATTGAACTAATTATAAAGGTACTTAAATGATGGTATAAATGTAAAAATGTAACTTGATTATTTTTCTTTCGAAGTATAAAAACTACTGTTTCACTGAGATCAATAAGTTTTAAAAACATTCCTATATAAGCACATTTTACTATCTGAAATTATAATAAAATTATTAATATCATTTCATAATAAATTATATATTTTAGTATTGTGAATTATCTATAAATTAAAATAAGTTCACATTTAAAAAATAACGTACCATCATACTACAAGGATCTGTATTGTAAACAATGGGACGACATTCAAAACTACGAAGAAATGGATAGCAAAGTGATATGTTTATAACTATATACGCATTTGAAAAAATTTGAAACAGATTATAACATTTAATGTATGTATTTAGTTTATAGGCTGGTCGATTTTTCATGTAAGCTGGTGCCAATTTAAATACCATGAGTATATAGATCAACGTAATTATAATTAGATACCAAATGCTATTCATAAAAAACCAATCCCTTATTCGTGGATCTGAAAATTTGTCAAGAAAATATATATATATATATATAAATAATGGGGAAAAAATATATAGTAATTTTTACTAGTTATAAAGAAAAATCTAAACTATCAGAAACTTCTGCACATCTCTCGCAACTTTTGTTTCAGAAATAGAAAAAATTACTCCTGAAATAGTTAAGTTTACTCTGGAAATAATAAAAAATTGACAGAAATACGCAGAACTTGCGGTAAGTTTAGGATTTACTTTAGAAGTTGTACATAGTAAAAATTACTTTATTTTTTTTCTTATATTAATATCTTACCAGCCAATTCGTAGTAATAATAATTAATAATTTCCATTGGACCCATTTTGAAAGATTGCATAAATAATTATTTTAGAAAATTTTTTAACAATATGTCATTAATAAATTAAAGTATTATATAACATAATAAAAACAATAAAATTGTGTATCAACGTGAACTTCAAAAATAAGAATGATAGGCATGTTAACTTTAAAATAATTTAAATGTACATGTCATTAAAAATCACTTGACCTATTGCCAGTAGAATTCAGAATTAAGTATAAAAATGTTAAAACAATAATTGGAAATTTTCTTCCTTATATTGAGGAAGTATGCGATTTTCTTTTCACAATATTTTAATCTTATTTGACCTCACAAGAGTCGAAAAATTATATTTTAAAAATTTTCCTTATTTATGCATAAATATGAGTGAATTGAACATTATACATTATTGCCTCAATTGCAACGCAATTTGATTCAAATATATTACTCCTCTGTACTCGTCTAAAAAATATACGTAATTATAAATATCTAAAAAAAAATTATTATTCCCAACATTAATTTTTTTTAAACAATAAGGATTGTTTAACAATTATTGCTCTTTTGAATTTTCATTATATTTAAGGAGATTCTGTCGATAAACGAATAAACAAACAGATTTTGATAAAACTTGGTGTACTGCTAGATAAAATGCTTCTAAAATTATATGTATAGTTAAATTTTTGAAACCTATATAGGTTCTTGAGAAAAAAGTTATAATCGATTTATTTTTCAAATTATTTTCAAATTATTAAACAAAGAGATATTGAACAAATTTTGTATAGTTAAAGATAGATGTTATGAACTGATATTTTGACAAATTGCGATTCGGGAAGTTTAATATTCTGACAACTGCAAATTTGGAAAGTTAAATATTTTGACAACTGGAATTTCGGCAAATTCAATATTCTGACAATTGGAATTTGGGAAGTTAAATATTATGACAAATGAAAATTCGAGAAATTAGTTATTCTGACAACTGGAGTTTCGGAAAGTTAAATATTCGGACACATGAAAATTTGATAATTTCAATATTCTGACAAATGTAAACTCGGAAAGTTAGATATTATGGCAAATGAAAATTTGGGAAGTTAATTATTCAGGCAAATGGAGATTCGTTAAGTTAAATATTCTGAAAAATGGAGTGTTTGAAAGTTAAATATTCTAACACATTTAGATTAGGGAATTTAAACATTCTGACTAGTGGAGTTTTTGGGAATTAAGTATTCTGATCAGTGGACTTTCGGTTATACATAAATATTCGGAGAAATAAAGGTGCTTTTATTGGCGATTCAAACAGCTACACTAGCGCCACAGTTGAACTAATTTAGGCGTGACTCGCTCTAAAGCAGTCTCTGTTTTGACATTTTATTTCAAATTATTTAATTATTCTGATATTTTTATTGCGTTTGTAAAATTATTTTTAAGCGTTAAATAAAAAAAAATAATTTAAGGAGGTTCGGGGGATCATTTGAGGGGCAGGCAGGGAAGAGGGAGTACCAATGCTTCAGCATACGAATTTTAATTTCATACCAACATAATACCGTTAATGAAAATATGCATTTACTTTAATTCTATTGTATGAAACACACCTAATTTAATTTATTTAATTATATTTTAATATATTCTTGCATATAAATGTGTATAATTGTGAATTTATCGTTAAAATAATTTAAAAGAAATATAACATTTGACTGCAGTTGACTTGGCAACGCTGCATTTATTGTGTAGTGTTGGCTAACATGAGTAAAACTTTCGTTGTCTATTTTCATCTCAGTCCGTCGTAGGTTATCTCATTTCCTTTCTCGCTTACTCTGTCAGTGTATTTGCTGACAACTTCACATAGTATGCGCGTGTGTTGTCAAATGTCAATTGACAAACCTAACCCCAAATAAAATGCAAACATGGAAAGTGTTCTAAGGTATAAAGGCAGATTTATTAATAAAAAACAATTAGATAGGCGTGTTAAACAATTTTCTTTTTCAATTTAACACATTTTGTTTTTTATTACATTACATTTCGTATTTCAAATTATAAAATTACTTTAAACCATAGAATTGTTATTGCAAAAAATATATCTATTTATTAAATATAATTAATTTTTTTTCAATTAAATTAATAATTATGATTATCATAATCATAGCATTAAATTTTTTTAAATTAATTATCAAGATAAAAATTAATTGAAATAGCTAACATTGATCATTTTAATATCCATTAAGATTTGTTATTTATTTTTTTGTAATCGATTGTTAATAACTAAATTTATAAATTTTTGTAAAAAAATAAACCATTTTTTAACATTTTTTAAAATTTAATATATTAAGTTAAAATTGTTTTTTTTTCATAAAAACGTTTAAAATAAAAGTTTGTATTTTATTGTATTTTTGAATTCTCGCGGGTAAAGTCAACGCGTTGATCACATTACAGTGTTGCCGTCGTTTCAATGCCCCTGTCCGAAATACTGCTTGAATGCATGATTTCTAATTGATTTTTATTAATTATCTTTAAAACTATGCGGTGAAAATACAATATTATTAAATGTTTACAATCAGAAATGTTTCCGCTATTCAATTCAAAGTTTTTTAAAACAGTGTAACCTTTTTTTATGCACTTTTATTGATATTTTGTCTCACCTTAGAACACTATCCCATAAGAGCCTATGTATAAAATGTGAACTTTGACTTCAATTTTCTCAAAAAGTATACGGTAAATCATTTTCATACTTGGTGGAAAATTGAATGGCATCCCAGACATTAGGAAAAAAAATATTTCAAAATTTTTTAACCTTTTTCAAAATACCCCCGAACCTCCTTAAAACACATGGAGTGCTACAGAGCGAGTCACACCTAAATTAGTTCAACTGTGGCGCTAGTGTAGCTGTTTGAATCGCCAATACCTCAAATTTCGATCAGATGAACATTATTTCTGGATCGTGAAAATGCGTGAAAAGTCATTTTCACGGCGGGTATTTTTGAATTGTTTTAAACAAAAAATGTTTTTTTAAGAAATATAATATTAAAAATTGTTTAAATATGTAAAAACACTTTAAAATAGTGATAGAAAGATGATTTGATTGAAAAGTTTAGCAAATTTTGCTTTAAAACGTTTTCTGCTACAAGAAAGTGTAAAATGACGATGATTGTGAAATGGTTTGTACAGTGCTTCTTCCTTGTGAATGTCTCTCAGAGTTTTGTTTACGTTTTGTCGGTTCCTTTTAACTTGTAATAAATAATGAGTGCTGAAAATAAATCGGTAAGTTGAAATGTTTATTAAATAAATTTAAATTCAACCAATTGTTTCGAATAACTGAACGAAACTTAATTTATACAGAAAGTATTTCAGAGATGAGTGGAAAATTGATTTATAACCTCAAATTTATTCACTTACTTTTTGTGTTTTTAAATGTCAAGTTTTATAATTACTTATGATTTTCATAAGTAATTATAATTAATTTTCGAAACAATTAGTTGAATTTAAATTTATTTAATAAACATTTCAACTTACCGATTTATTTTCAGCACTCATTATTTATTACAAGATAAAAAGAACCGATAAAACATAAACAAAACTCTGAGAGACACTCACAAGGAAGAAGCACTGTACAAACCATTTCACAAACATCGTCATTTTACACTTTCTTGTAGCAGAAAACGTTTTAAAGCAAAATTTGCTAAACTTTTCAATCAAATCATCTTTCTATCACTATTTTAAAGTGTTTTTACATATTTAAACAATTTTTAATATTATATTTCTTAAAAAAACATTTTTTGTTTAAAACAATTCAAAAATATCCGCCGTGAAAATGACTTTTCACGGTCCAGAAATAATGTTCATCTGATCGAAATTTGAGGTATAAAAGCACCTTAAAAGCAGAATTCGGTTTTATGAAAATAAAAGATCTTATTACTTTTTTCAATTTTATCAACATATTTTGTTGATGATTATTATGAATATTTTAAAAAAAATTTTAATTTTTAAAAATTAACATGTTATAATAAGTATATTGTTATATTGATCAAAAAACATTTTTATATGCAAATTATCATATATTAATGTATTCAAATAATAAAATTTGCATGAGCAAATATTTAATTAAACAAAAAATTTGTATGTAAATATTATTTGAATTCGAATTTAAAAGAATATATGTGTAATAGAAATAAAATCGTCTAGACTAATAAGATACTGTCTGATTGTCTTAAGTAAACTCTGAGCGAATTTTATCAGGTTATTCGTTCAAGTTTGAGCACATTCATTACTATTATAACTAGCAACTTTGTCGTCCGCAAGCGGCCGACTACGTTGCTAGTGTGCATTAACCATATTTTTTATTCATTTTTTTCAAAAAAATTTAATATTAGAAATGTAAAAAAAAATTTCTTTATATTGGATCTACCACCCAAGTAGCACGGAATATTGCTTGAATGTCAAGCTGATATCAACCGGAAATATTTTTGTGACATTCAGGCGATATCATAATGTCCTTTTCACGGGGACATTCCTCCGTGATGTATCTATGTTACGGTCTTTCACACAAAAAATGTAACGCGTTACAAAACTTACATTCTACATTTATTAAACCTAAATAATTCTGTGGTACTTTACTTTCATCTAAATCTTCAAAAGACATTATTGCAACTCCTGCACTTTTTTTATTCCGATTATCGTTTTTACATGTCAAATTCTTTTCTTCACACATTCTTTTCATCTTCCGTTGCCGTAGAAAATTTTTTCTTCTTACATGACAAATTATTTTCTTGACGTACTTTCTTTTCATCTTGAGTTTCCATTGATATATTTCTTTTCCTACATGCCAAATTTTTATCCTTGCGTATTTTCTTTCCATCTTCAGTTTTTATAGATAATTTTTTTTTTGCATGTCAAATTTTTTTTGCGCTCTTTCTTTTTTATTTCTGTTTTATTACGATTACGTTTTCTCAATCTCTCATACTCCTGTCTTATTATTTACTGCTAATATGTAACTTCGCGCCTTGCCTTCCTTTTTCTTCCCTTCTCTTTAATTGCTCGATTTATCTTTTTATCATTTTCTTTACTCAGAAAATTTTTCATTGTTAAATATTCATGTGGTAAAATTTTGTTCACAGTATTATAAGTTGTACGAATTATTTTCTTTTCACTAGTGTCATTTAAAGAATGTTTAATTTTTAACTCTTGTGTTAATAGAACTCTGTTAATATTATTACTGGGAAAAGTATTAAAAACAGAACAATAGTTTAAAATATAATTTTTATGTTCCTGAGTTCAATTTATGAAAAGACGGTTCTAATCATTCTCTATTATCGAATTCCTATTGTGAGACGTTCTTACTGTCGGAAAATGATTTAAGCAATTATTTTCAAACATTGACTTAAAATGGTTTCTCATTTTGTTATTATCAGTTTCATAATTTACACGGTTTGGCATTACGTTAAATAATATAGATGTTGCAAATGTTATTGCATGTACTCCACACTCAACACTACCAAAAGGTTGTTGATCAACAGCTTCAAAAACTACTGTTGGTTTAAAAGGGAACAATCTAATTAAATATTTTATTTGCTGCACATTTAAACACCCCTTATTAAGGCTATCAAAAATATAAAGCCTTACTCTATAGTAATAGACATAAATTCAGTGACCATAATTGTTATTACCGCTAAAAAGTATTTAAATATGTTTATCACCGTCTCTAATTGGGACAATAAAATCAAGCATTTGTACATACAAAGCACTTTGCATATTAAAAAAAGAATTGGAATCTTTTCTTAATAAATCTTCAAATTTGTACATATGCATGTAATTTAACAATTTATATCTATTTTCAATAATTTTTAAATCTTTATCACTTAAAATAACATACTCTTTTATGTTGGCCATATTATACTTCGTTTAATTTTATTTTTGATTCATGAAAATCTAAATATCTTTAACCGTTTTGCTCACTTTCTCTAATATAACCAATTTTGCCTTTTATTAAATATAACCAATTTTTTCTTTAATTCAATACAACTAATTTTACCTTTTACTAAATATATCTAATTTTTCCTTTAATTCAATATAACCAATTTTTACTTTAATCCAATATAATTAATTTTGCCTTTTATCCAATAAAACTACCAAATATCCAAAAGAATGAGAAAACTATGAGTAACTATAAATCAGTAACTACTGATCAGCCAATAAGTGCAAAAAGGAAACTCTTATATGAGTAATCAGTAGTTCATTATAAATAACATATATACGTATTTATACCTGTATTAAAACCCCGGAACAAATACCACAAAAGAACCAACCATTGGACAATAGAACCTTTGTTAATGAGGATTAACTCTGAGGACCCAGGTAATAATTTCTTTTTTCACATTTATTATATAGAAAAATAAAGATGTACCAACCCTTGGCCAATAGAACCTTTGTTAATGAAGATTAACTCGGAGTACATAATGAAATGCAATAAAAAATTATAAAAATTTAAACTATTATTAAATTATGAGTGTTTTGAAACATTTGTTAACGTTATTTAATGCAAAACATATATATTTACAAAGTATGAAGCAGAATATTATTATTAAACAATTATTCATTATTTAATAATTAATAATAGGTGTCCCACTGTTTAACACAAACCTTAAAAACAAGAAAAATGTATCAAGTTCCAAAAACTTGAAATTTTATGGTAGTACCAAAAAGTGTCCAAAAATATATAAAATTGACATATTAATATCTCTTTAAAAAAAAGTGTCCCACTGTTTGTCACTCTCCCCTACATACATATATACATATAAATGAATTTTTTTTTATTTTTAAAACAAAAATGGAAGAAGATTAAGATTTTAGACGATGATGTTCTTATGTCATTTTCAATCATCTAGATAGAGAAACGCAATGTTAAACAAAGAAGTACTTATGTTATTGGCGATTCAAACAGCTACACTAGCGCCACAGTTGAACTAATTTAGGCGTGACTCGCTCTGTAGCACTCCATGTGTTTTAAATTATTTTTTTTTATTTAACGCTTAAAAATAATTTTACAAACGCAATAAAAATATCAGAATAATTAAATAATTTGAAATAAACTGTCAAAATAGAGACTGCTTTAGAGCGAGTCACGCCTAAATTAGTTCAACTGTGGCGCTAGTGTAGCTGTTTGAATCGCCAATATTTCTTGGTGTAAGAAAGAAAGGTATGCGTTACCTATTCAGTTTTACACTTTCTTTATAGCTTTTTCACGTGATAAAGGGAGAAAGAAATAATTACCTGGGTCCTCAGAGTTATTAATTAATCCTTCTTACTTGCAGGTCAAGCGAAGCCTCATTTGCAAAATAAAGGGGCAGACCACTTTTCGCCGCCAACTCATCCCCGTGTACCTGCTCAGCGGCAAATTTTCGTCCCCGTATGTTCCCCCACTACCGGCCGTACTGTACCCCTCCGTTCAGTTCATTTTGGGTAACAATTGAATTTTATTTGATTTTAAATTGAAAATTTTAATAAAATACATTTTTTTAGTATAAAATGTAGATATTCTTCAGATCTTCTTCAATTCAATTATTTAACAAATTTTGAACTAAAATAATTCTTCATTAAATTAATTATTTTTAATAATTTTAATGAAATTCATCACAAATTCAATTATTTCAAAATTATTTTTCAAATAAAATTTTTATAAAATTTAACAATTGTTTATAATTTTCAAAAAATATCGCAATAAAATTGAATTTTTTTCAAAAATTCCAATTCAAAATAAACTAAAATTAAATTATTACCCAAAATTTCAATTAAAATTTAATTATTATCCAAAATTTCAATTCAAAATCAAAGAAAATTCAATTATTTTCAAAAATTTTCAATTTAAAATCAAATAAAATTCAATTGTTACCCAAAATGAACTGAACGGAGGGGTACAGTACGGCCGGTAGTGGGGGAACATACGGGGACGAAAATTTGCCGCTGAGCAGGTACACGGGGATGAGTTGGCGGCGAATCGTGAATCGCCCAAATAAAGATATATCTTTCTCTCTCCATAACTTGTTCTTTTCTCTGTCACCGAAAACCCAGCAGGGGTCCGGACGGAATGAATGAATGAATGAATGAATACCAAGATTATTTTACTATTATAATTATTTAAAAATGATGAGAATTAATTAATATTCCATTAATATTTTCATAAATAATATGGTATTTATTTCATTTGTTCACATTTAATTTTTAGTATGTAATTTTTTTATTTTTTACTATCTAAAACAAAAAAAAATAAATTAATAAAAAAAATTGAATAAGAAAATTTAATGTAATTATTTTATTCTTTTTCTCATGATTAAATTTTTTGTGTTTTAGAAATAAACACAATTTTGTTTATAGATTTTATAAAATAAAAAACAAAAATTAAATATTAATAAATTATTAATACATATGTATAGTTTGTTAAGGATTAAAATTTTTTTAAACACGTATAAAAAGTTTAGATAAAAAAAGAAAAAAACTATAATTATATTTTATATATTCCAAAAATGACTTAAAAAAACTTTTACCTATAGTATGAAGATTTTTTAAATAAACAACAAATCGACTACAAATATTAACACTTTACACAAAAGAATATTTTGTTGAAAAATATTGAAAAATAAATTCAATATTAAATTCAATACTTGTATAAAAAAAAAAATTCTAAATTTATCTATAAAATAGTTTTTAAAAATCAGTCCAACAACATTTAACAGTATAATCATTAATTATAAATTAAAAATACTATAAAAGTCAAAAACAAAAAAAAAATATATAGAAATTAAAAATAAAATAGAATTAAATTAAGTATCAAATATATAGAAGTTAGAAATACAACAATTAATAAAATATTAAAATCGAAACTAAAATAAATAATTAAATTTTTTTAGTTGCGAGCACCGTAAATTTAAATAAAAAATTATTATAAAGCTTTATTGGTAACTGGCAAGTTGATATATTCACCATAATATTGCAGTGATGTTAAGTAAAATTAACGATAAATTAAAAATTAAAATTAATTAATGATGATAATAATAGTATTTAAATATATAATGGTAAAATTAATAATTTAAATATTAATAACCTAATATTGTGTAAAAAGTAATTTAAAAAAAAAATTAAATAAAATTAATATTTAAATATGAGGCAAAATTTCTGAAGTAATCCTCTAATGTTCATTTTTTCAAAAATGTCGAAAACTTTTATTTATATAAAATAATGTTACGAATAACAATAAAAATAAAAGAGAACGTGAATATTTTAAGAAGCGTTAAATTAAATTACATGAATTATTAAATAATTTCATTATATTTATTGAGAAATTTGTTAAATAAGTAAAAATTGCAATTGGAAATTTTTTTTTTTAAGTACTAAGACTTAAAATTAACAAAACAATTTTACATCTCTCTGTTCTTTTATGAGAATAGTGAAAGATGTAAAAAATATTTTTAAATCTAATATTTCAGAAACCAAGCAAAATATCTTCGCTAAATTTAAATAGCAAATAAATTATGTTAATAAAAACATATCTCACAAAATCTCTAATTTTTTTTTTTATTATCCTGAATAAAGTTTGCAACCTTCAAAAGATTGGAAAAATTTTTATATTCTATATTATTAACTGATAATAAAATGTTTTTTCAATTTATCATATCTCTGTTAGAGTTTCTTCGAAAGTCATTATTACTTTGAAAACAATTCTAATTGAAATGTGATAATAATTTTGATATTTATGTTGTGTTTAGATTTTCGTTAATGTGAAACGAGACTTTTGTGTTTAGTAAATACTTATTTCACTTAAGTATATTAAAATCTCATTTTCAAATGATACAAAAGTAAATGCCTATTTCACTTGTATTAAAATCTCATTTTCAAATGACATCTCATTAAAATGCCTTCCTTGTTTGAGGTATTACCCCCGCTAATTATTCAAATACTATATTTGTCTACGCCCAATATTTTTGATTTCTCCCACTTTTTGAATTTTCGACACTATAAATTCAATTTTTGAAAGTATCTTCCAAAACAGTCTATGTTTAACTGTCGCTTAGAATACTTGACAAAGAAAAATCATTCTGCAAACATTTAATTAGTGACAACAATTGTATTTCAACATTTACAAGTCTTCATCAATATGTCTCCAATCTTTACTCTTTCATTACTTTTGGCCATTGCTGCAGTTCGTAAGTATTTTTTGTTACACTATGATTATTTTTATATTCATAAAAAATTGTTAAATTTTTTTTTTTTAAATATGCATAATACAATTTTTTTTCATTAAATAATTTATTAAACTATCTTTTGCTGATAAATAAATTTTCTTTGAAATATCGTTTCTATCTATTAGTAGAAGAAGAAATAAATTAAATAATTATAAGTGAGAAATGTAAAAGAAAAAAATATTTTGTTTTTTTTTTAAATTGTATAGATATTTAAAATGAAATTTAATTTTAATTATAGATTCCAGTAAGTACAATTGTGGACCCAATGCAATTTTTGAAGAGTGTGGAAATTCAAGGGATTGTCACAAAACATGTGACAAGTTAGATAATTCGAGGTGTATCAATCAGATGGTAAATTCTTTAAATATAAAAATAATCATTATTGAACAGTAATTAAATATAATTAAATTTCCATTTTTCAAATTTCAGTCCTCTTTTGGACTACGGGCATGTATTTCAGAAAATAAATAAATTCAATTTCAATTTCTTGCAATTTAATTATTATTATTATTTTTTTTTTTTTTGAAAATTATGTTTAAACCTTACATTTGATTTTATTTACAGCTTTGTCGTCCTACCTGTGAATGCATAGAAGGATATGTAAGGGACCGTAAGTCCGACAGATGTGTTTTACCTCATCAATGCCCAAGAAAAGGTAAATTACAAAATATAACTAAAAAACATAATAAATATAAATCATTATTTGCATCTAAAAAAAATTTTTTCCTTTCTTTTAATTGTATAAATATTTAAAATAAAATTCAATTTTAATTACAGTACCCCAACAGCCAAACAATCAATATCAATGTGGACCCAATGCAATTTTTGAAGAGTGTGGATATTCAAGTGATTGTCACAGAACATGTGACAAGTTAGATACTTCGAGGTGTATCAGTGACATGGTAAATTCTTTAAATATAAAAATAATCATTATTGAACAGTAATTAAATATAATTAAATTTCCATTTTTCAAATTTCAGTCCTCTTTTGGACTACGGGGATATATTTCAATAAATAAATAAATTCAATTTCAATTTCTTGCAATTTAATTTTTTTTTTTTTTTTTTTTTTGAAAATTATGTTTTAACCTTACATTTGATTTTATTTACAGATGTGTTATCCTGGCTGTGTATGCCGAGAAGGATATGTAAGGGACCGTAAGTTCAACAGATGTATTTTACCTCATCAATGCCCAAGAAGAAATATGCCAGTATATAATGTTTAAATAATCGCACTTAAAAAAATTATATAGCAAATAATAAAGTAGGGCAATAATAAAATTAAAAAAAAAATGCATAGAATGTTTAATTTTTTACTCGCCACCTCACCCCACCAATACAGATTTTAAAAAAAACGTAAATATGTTCATGAAAACTTAATAAATTGCCAAAATCAAATGATATTCGTTTTTAGCAATGAATTCCACGTCAGATTATACTCACAATAAACTATTTTCAAAAAAAAAATTGAAATTTAATTATTATTCAGCTTAAACAGCAGTTAGTTTTCAAATAAACGAAACTCAAAACACAACATAAATAGAAAAATTTATCATTTATTTCAATAATTAGAATTGTTTTTAAAGTTTGTCAATATTTTGAAATTAATATTGACTTTCGAAGAAATTATAATTGACATAATGATAAATTTCCCTATTTGATAGATAAGTTTAAAAATAAATTTTCATCTAATGTTTTTGATCTTTTTACACAATATTCAATTAATATAAACAATAAATAAATAAATAAGTGAGGCAAAATTTCTGAAGTGATCAATAATAAATTCTTTTTTATATAAATAAATAAAGATTATATAAATAAAAAACACATTTAAATATCTACTTTGTATAAATTTTATTTTTGATACCTTCACTCAATGTGTTAAGGGGGGAGGGCAGGGCCATTTTTTGCAATTTTTTCGAAAAAGCTCGTAGCCATCAAATCCAATCTGTCTCGCTATATTTTTCCTGTAATCTACACGTGAAAATACGTATGTGTACTAAATTGCAGTTTTTCATATAGCAAAATGCGAGGGGGAATTTACTAGTTAAAAACGTGTACACTTGACTACCGTTATTACACCTCATATTACCCTTATTACTAAGTATTACACGTTATTACAGAGTATTACACATTATTACAGAGATATTACAGAGTATTACACATTATTACAGAGATATTACAGAGTTTTATGCGTTATTACAGCACTGTAATAACGCATTATTACACGGTATTACACGTTATTACACAAGTACTACAGGAAGAGTGTACACTTGACTACCTGAGTAAATTCCCCCTCGGCAAAATGTAAAAGTTAAGGGGGGGGGCACAAAGCTGGGTCGGACGCAAGAGTCTTTTCATAAGGGTTCCGTCGGTACACCGAAGGTGTACGGAACCCTAAAAAACACAAAAAAATAAAAAGCTGTTTGGCCGAGACACTACACTAGTCTATTTCCATGTATTTTTTCCCGCTGAATTCGAATCCGAAATCAGAATTGTCAGATTAGTTTTTATTTTTGAAATAAACTCAAAAAACTGATCAGAAAGAAAAATAAAATCAAAAAAGTTAAAAAAATTTTGAATGTCACTGCGATAGTGTAATTTCATGTATTTTTTGCCGCTGAATCCGAATCAAAAGTCAGAATTTGTTAGATTCGCTCAAATTTTTGAGATAATTGCAAAAAAAACTCAAGTAACAAAAAACTCAAAATCAGTTTTTTGGACTTATCTTCAAAATTTGAGCCAATTTGTCAATTCTGATTTCGAATTAGGATTCAGCAGGAAAAAATACATGAAAATGCAGTATCGTTGTGTTTCAGGGAAAAAAAAATTTCTTTGAGCTAATCGACAAAAACTGATAAAAATTCTGAATTAAGGGCACAGATAATTTTTTTTGCCGAAACACTACGTTAGTTTATTTCTTTGTATTTTTTCCTGCTGAAACCGAATACGAAGTCAGAATTGTCAGATTGGCTCAAATTCCCAAAAAAACTGATTTAAAATTTTTTTGAGTTTTTTGCAATTATCTCAAAACTTTGAGCGAATCTAACAATTCTGACTTTGGATTTGGATTCAGTGGTAAAAAAAATACATAGAATTACACTATCGCAGTGACATTTAAAATTTTTTTAACTTTTTGATTTTATTTTTCTTTCTGATCAGTTTTTTGAGTTTATCTCAAAAATAAAAATCAATCTGGCAATTCTCACTTCGGATGCGGATTCAGCGGAAAAAAAAATACATGGAAATAGACTAGTGAAGTGTCTCGCCAAACCACTTTTTACTTTTTGTGTGTCTGTGTTATTATTAATTTTTATTAAAAACTGTAGAAGGAGGAGAGGATTAAAATTTTAGTGAAATATGAACAGTCGATTTTTTAAAAAATCATAACTACTTTATAACAGAGTGAAAAAAAATTGGATCGTTTTTTAATTAATTTATTTACATTAATTAATATTTCAAAAACAAAAAAAAAATTTATTTAATTTGTTTATTAAAAGCATATATTTAAAGCTTCATTTTAAGGGGTAAAAAAAAGAAATAAAAATTGTCCTTTATTAAAAAAAAGTGAAAAATATTTTTGACTTTCAAAAAAAGGTGTAAATTTTGAATATTTAAAAAAAAAATTTCTATATTTCTGTATTTTTTTCATCCTCGCTCCAATCAGAGATCATGGACCGCAGCAAACACATTATCGATGAGTGATACATAATAAAATTCTTCAAAAATTCAATTATCTAAAAGCATTTTGCAATTAAAAAGATTTTTAAGTTCAATTTTTGTCTGTAATTTCTAATAAATTTTTCAATTATTTTCCAAAATTTTAATTGAAATTTAATTATTTTTAAAATTTTAAATTCAAAATCAAGTAAAATTCAATTATTTTCAAAAATTTCAATTCAAAATCAACTAAAATTCAATTATTTGCAAAATTTTCAATTTAAAATCAAATAAAATTCAATTATTTATTTATTTATTATAGTTTATTTGTTTATGAACTACTAGTTTATGCAAAAGAGTAACATTGAGCTTTATTCATAACATTTTTAAAATAGAAAATTATTGACTTTACAGTTTCCTCAGTAGCTGAATTTAAGACATCGATACAGAAATCAATCACTGCGTTAATGTGTCGTGTGAAATAATGATATATGATATAATATATATAATATTATTATTATAATTATTATTATTAATTATATGATTGGAATCGTTAAAATCTAATAATTACAAATATAATATTTAAAAAAATATTATTTTAAATTTAAATAATTTTTTTTATTTTGCGTTAAAAAGTCATAAAACCTGAAGGAGCCTCGAAAGGACCCTTCTATTGGAAGAAGGGAATATATTATACAAAAGGTAAATTGTAGTGGGTAAAAGTAAATAAGAGGTTTAAATGGAATAAAAAAATTGTCCTAAGGATTTCAAATACATATTTAAAATTTTTTCATTGAAATTAACTATTCAATTTTTTAATTTTTAACTATTTATAGAATTTTTTGTATGTCTAGAATCCTGAAAAATTGAATCTTCCAAATATCTCATTTTCATATATGAATAATACCAAAAAAATAGAAATTTTTTTTTACAAATTTAATGGCTTTCTTAACACAATAGAGTACCTTTTTACAAAAAAAATAAAACGTAGTGAGAAATAGTCACTTTTCAGAAACATAAGGCCCATAAAAACCATTTAAGTCAGAATTAGTCAGAAGCATTCACAAAACATCAAAATAGTCTCAAAACGTCAGGATTTCTAACGTTTTGAGACTGATTTCTGATTTTATTTTTAGCAGGGATGAAATATAATTAACTTCGGGAATGTAATAATATTATATTAAATTTAAAAATATTCTCTTTTCTGTGAAACTTACTTCCTTCCTTGGTAAAATGTATTAGAGACACTGAAGAGGAATTAGTGGAATTATGAATATCGCTAATAAGATTTGCATAATCCCTTGTAGTTAACATTGAATCGGTTGCTGTTACGATTGTAAAAACAATTTTCAACATCACAACCAAAATTATTTTCATTGTTCCTTTATATTTTTTAAATTCCTTAAACTATAAAATTTTCTTTTTATATATATAGTACACAAAAAAATTATTAAACTTTTTCTTTTGATTATGGTTTTAAAAAACTTTGTTCACATTTGAATATTATTTCTAAAAATATAATTTATCACGTCGACTCTGAATAGTTTTAATGTAACTGCAGTAGGTATTCTGAGATTTTTATTGTTCATTTTTTTTTATAAAGGAAATGTTTTTTTTTTTTTTTTTGTTTATTTAATAAGAAATCCATTCGTAACTATACAATCTATATTTGTATCTCTCATTTTTATTTTTTTAATTTGATCCCGAGATTTAGATATTTTTTTGCCTATAATGAGTCGAAATAAATATTTTATTTTATATTTTTCGATAATCTCTTCTATTATTGATTGTTACTTTAATTTTTTTTTATTTTAATTTATTCTTATTATTATTTAATTTTTTTTTCGTATTCGAAAAATATAGAGAAAAAAATAATATTTGTAATTAATTTAAACTTTTTTTTTTAAATAAAAATAAATAAAGTACAATACTGTTTATTAAATAATGATTTTTAATTGGAAAGTAAATAATTGTTCATTTTTTGAATTTCAATAACGAATGTGATGAGTGTTGCGTAAATTGATTATAATCTTTAGTTTACTATCAAAAAGATCGCATTAATAATTCAAACTAAATTTCTGGTTTCAAAAATATAATAACTGAAAAACAAATTGTCAGATTGTTATCAAAATAGAAGGGGGAAACGTTATTTACATTTTCACGTTCATCAATACGCAATGTTATATTTTTTTTATTTGATTAACTGAAAAATTATTTAACTATTATTATAGGAAATTAATAAGAAGAAATATATTCGAATTTTTTGATTTTATATTATTTTTAATATTTATTTTACAACTTTGAAATACACAATTTTTGTACAATATTTCCATTAATATTTTCATAAATAATACGGTATTTATTTCATTTGTTCACATTTAATTTTTAGTATGTAATTTTTTTATTTTTTACTATCTAAAACAAAAAAAAATAAATTAATAAAAAAAATTGAATAAGAAAATTTAATGTAATTATTTTATTCTTTTTCTCATGATTAAATTTTTTGTGTTTTAGAAATAAACACAATTTTGTTTATAGATTTTATAAAATAAAAAACAAAAATTAAATATTAATAAATTATTAATACATATGTATAGTTTGTTAAGGATTAAAAATTTTTTAAACACGTATAAAAAGTTTAGATAAAAAAAGAAAAAAAACTATAATTATATTTTATATATTCCAGAAATGATTTAAAAAAACTTTTACCTATAGTATGAAGATTTTTTAAATAAACAACAAATCGACTACAAATATTAACACTTTACACAAAAGAATATTTTGTTGAAAAATATTGAAAAATAAATTCAATATTAAATTCAATACTTGTATAAAAAAAAAAAAAAATCTAAATTTATCTATAAAATAGTTTTCAAAAATCAGTCCAACAATATTTTACAGTATAATCATTAATTATAAATTAAAAATACTATAAAAAGTCAAAAACAAACAAAAATATAGAAATTAAAAATAAAATAGAATTAAATTAAGTATCAAATATATAGAAGTTAGAAATACAACAATTAATAAAATATTAAAATCGAAACTAAAATAAATAATTAAATTTTTTTAGTTGCGAGCACCGTAAATTTAAATAAAAAATTATTATAAAGCTTTATTGGTAACTGGCAAGTTAATATATTCACCATAATATTGCGGTGATGTTAAGTAAAATTAACGATAAATTAAAAATTAAAAAAAAAAATATTACTTCGTCTGACTAGTATTTGTTTTTTCAATTAATTAAATTAATAATAAAAGGGGGAAATTAAGTTTGTTGTGTCACATGTTGTACTCGACGTGGTAAACCAACATAAATAACTTGTCTTCGTTCTTCCGGATGTATTAGTTCATCAGTATTTTTCCAACGCCATTTTTTCTCATTTTCTTTAACTCTCCGACGATCAATGTAACTTATTACACAACTCGATGGAATCCATACCAAAGCCGTGCTAATAATAACTGCCCCAACAATATTGTCCTTTAAAAATCTTATAACTTTATTGATATTAATGTCTTCAATAATATCCCAGAATCTCTCCACCACATCTTGAATTGTCTTTTCACAAACTCCCTAAAAGGAAAAATTATCAGCAAATTTTTTATTATTATTCTTAATACTATTAATAAATACTATTAAATTAATTTTTTGAAATTATTTTACCTTATTACAAAATCCTTGAATGCAAGGAGTGCCATCGGGTAAAATATCCTGTGGATCGATGGGAAAACATGTTTCATTCAAGCTCATTCTACAGCATCTCTTACAAGCTTCTGAAACTGTGAATTAAAATGAATATTATTAATTCTAAAATTCTCATAGAATTTTAGTTTAAAATTGAAATTATCAAAGGAGGTTATATTTTATTTCTTACATCATTTGGATCCTAAAATTATACAAGGTGGTTAAAAAAAGAAAATTTTAATTTATTTTTTGGACAAATTTAGAAATTAGTCTTCAAAAAAATTAAAATTTTCAAAAATTGTACTTCTTTCACAATTTTTACTATTTTCTTTAGACAAATTTTTTCCACACTTTATTAATGATTCTTCAAAAAATCTATCGCATGGATTTTCAAAAATTTTAATTTATTTAAAAAAATAAAAATTATAAAAGGGTCAAAAATTAAAATTTATTTTTTATGTTATGTCCAAGGAATTTAGACCATTAAAGTTATAATTTTCAAAAAAAAAAAAAAACAAACAAACAAACAAATATTATACTGAATTGTGCTCGACTTGTAATCATTTCTGTTAAAATTCATTTTTGTAAAAACTCAAAATTCCGGGCAAAAATACCAAAACACTTTTGTAAATTTAAAAAGTTAAAGTTTTCCAAAAATAAATATCGTGTTTAATTGTGATCTTTTGTGCAAAAATTACATAATTTTTTAAAAACTCAAAATGCCGGGCCAAAAAAAAAATTAAAACAACATTTTTTTATACGTCTAAGTTTAAACATTTCAAAATAACAAATTTTGTTGCCTAAAATTTCGGACAAAATAATCAAAAAATTAGTTATTTTTATTTTTTTACAAATTTTGGTCAAAAAATTATTTTAATTTTAATTTTTTACGTCACAATTGAGAAAAAAAAGCTTAATTGGGAATATTATCAGGTTTCTAAAAGAATTTAAACTTTACAGATGTATAAAATAATATGTTTTTTTGATGTTTTTGCCCGGAATTTTGAGTTTTTCCAAAAATGAATTAATACACAAAAGAGCACAAGTCAATACAATTCAGCACAAAATTTATTTTTTTTTTTTTTGAAACATTTAAACTTAGTCGTTTAAAAAAAGTTTTTTGATTTTTTTTTTGTCCAGAATTTTGAGTTTTTCAAAAAATTATGTAAATTTTTGCACAAAACATCACAAATCGAGCACAATATTTGTTTTTTGAAAATTTTAACTTTACTGATATAATTTACTCGACATTTTCATGTTTTTAGGATTCAAATTCAAAATTAGGGGTAGAGCATTTGAATTTAAAACATCATTAAAATTCTGAAAAATTCATATCTCGTAAACGGCTTGCCAAAAAAAAATTGAAAAAAAAAAAATCATAAAAGCCAGTCGCAATTAGTACAAAGCTGAAGTACGCAACGTTTATGATAAACGATATTTAAAGAAATAATTTTTTAAAATGAAAAATTCTATAATTTTTCGCCTAAAAAATATTTCTTATAGTTTTCATTAATCAACAAATTATAAAAAAAATATTTTTTAACAAAAAATTATACAATTTTTCATTTTAAAAAATTATTTCTTTAAAAATTGTTTATCATAAACGTTGCGTACTTTAGCTTCGTCAATTAGTACTAAAAGAAAAAAAAAATAATTTTTTTTCAAAAAAAATTAGTGATGTTAATGTAAATTATCACATCTAGTATTCATTGAAAACTCATGGAATTTTAAATGATAAAATTTTTTTTTTCAAATTGTTAACTTTAAAAAAGTATTCTTACTTGTATCGCACATGCAACTTTGTAGACCTTGAGTTTCACAATAGGGAACGCATTTTCCAAGACGACATTGTCCCCTCTCAAGACATCCGGTTCCATCTTTCATTGGTGGTGATCGTGGACATTCGCTTGTCGCTCCAGTGCAACGCGATTCCTGTTCACACGTTGCATATTGTGCTTCACGACATTTTGTCCCCTGTTGCATGTAAATGCAATTTTGACAGCAAGGCGAATTTTTGTCACTACAAACGGCACCCTGATGACGACGTAATTTACAATTTTTATCACAACACGCATCATTGTCTTCTGTTCCCAAAAGTCCAGCATCACATTCCTCATCGCCTTCAACGCGTAAATTACCACAAAACGATTCCTCAGGTTCCGAGAAACATCGTCCACTTTTTGCCTGTAGAACTTTTCGAATTGATCGCAAACTGCACGGCGAAAAACGCTACAAAAAAAAAAAATTTCAATTTTAATATTGAACATTTACTATTAATGTTAAATTAAATTTTCATTAAAAATTAACAATTATTATTAATAAAATTGTGAAAAACTATACATTAGAACAGATAAATAATTTTGTTCCTTTTTTTAGTTCATACCTTATTATTTACGTCGTATCCACTAACACTGTAGGTATACATTAAGTACGAACCACCTTGACTAGCACTTGGACTGCATTCCTATTTTGAAAAAAAAACCGATATTGATTGAAACTTTTTATTTCAATTTTTATGAATATTAATAATAATTTTACAAAGAAATTTCATTCTTTACTCTTGATTCTAGAAATTTAGAAAAACTTTCTATACATTTTTTATGAATTTCGTTTCTTTTATATTTTATTATCAAAGTTTTTAAAATTTTTTTTACTGTTATTAAACTACCATTAATATTATTATTTTTTTTATTATTATTATTGCTTAAAAAAATGTATATAATTTTAAAAGACTCAATAAACAATACCGTAATATCAGGATCGTGTTCAGACCCCCAATTGTGTCCAAATTCATGAGCAGTCACTAAATCTGCTTCGCGAGTTATAACACGTTGTCCATAATGATTTCTACTTGAACTCAAACCGGAATTAAGATACAGAGTGTAGCCATTTTTAAAATATTCTGTAATAGAAAAAAATTAAATTCTATAAATAAATTAATAAAAAGGAATAAATAATTTTTCTAAATTATGGATTTTTTTTTTAATATTCCAGAAAGTTCTGAATGTTCAAATGAACGAAATAATTTTTTTGGTCTACAAAATTTTTTTAAAAATTACTTACTGCAATGGAAAATAATAAAATTAATTTTTTTATCAAATTATTAATATAAACAAAACTTTGAAAATTATTGAAATTCTTATAGGATATGTTTTTGAATTTATTTAAATAAATTATTCTTGCAATATTTATCAAGAAACTTTATAATAAACTTTTAAATAGCAAAAAAAAAAAAAATTATATCGATAGAAAAAAAACACCAAATTTTAGAAATTCAAAAACAGAATTTTAAAGAAAAATTGAAAAAGAATTAAAAAAAACACAAGAATTTTAGAAAATAAAGAGAAAATTGAAAAATTTAGAAAAATACCTATAATGTAAAAAAATAAATAAAAAATGAAACAAAATAAAATAACAATTTGTTGGAAAAAATTGAGAATTTTATTCTAATTTGTAAAAGTAAATATAAGTAATATATTTTAGGAATTCCAGAAGAATAAGTATTTGAGAAAAATTTTGTTTGGAAAAAAATGAAAATTTTTGTTTTTAGCCCGTTAAATTATAAATAAATATATATAATAATGAAAAAAAAATTATAATTTATAAAAGAAAAATATAAAAATTAAAAACAAAAATCGAAAAATGTAAGAGAAATATCTACAATGTAGAAGAATAAAAAAAAATTGAAATTAAAATCGAGAATTTTAGAAATTATTTATTGTTAAAAACAACTTTTTAGTTTGATATTATGATAATGGGCTGAGAACCTTATAAAAAAAATGAAAATTTTTACTTTAAGCCCGTTAATTTATAAATAAATATATAATAATGAAAAAAAAATCAAAAAATTAGAAATAGAACGTCTTAAAAAAAGACGAAATTTCCGCAAAATAAAATGACAATTTGTGGGAAAAAAAAATTGAGAATTTTAATCCCAATTTATAAAAGTACCAATAATTTCAGAAGAATAAGTATTTGAAAAAATAATTGTTTGAAAAAAATTAAAAGATTAGAAAATGAAAAATTATTTTAAAAAATGTCTAAATTTTAGTTAAATTTTTTTTTTTTTGTTCCTTACCAGGAGTACAAATGCCACCGACAGAATTTCTTCGTGGTGAACCAACATAAGCCAAACCCAAAATTCCACCCTCGAATTTTAGATCAGTAAACAAATGAGCCAAACAAAAATCCTTGTGACTATATTCCCTGCTAAAGACCTAGAAAAGAAACATAATTTTTTTTTTCAAATTCCATATTTTATAGAAAGAATATTAATTTGTTTTAATGTGAGATATTTTTTAGTAATTATATTAAAAAAAAATTTTTTTTTTTTCTTTTTGACAAATTAAATTAAATCTATTGCAAAATATTTACTTCAAGAAGTGTGCGAACATCCCACTTTTCTTTAACCATATTGTAATGCGTTTCACCACCTCGAATACGAGTTGGTTCACTGTGAACGACAATTTTTTTAATAACAAATCCCATTCCTTTAAATCCGTCCTGCTCTTGACGATCTTGCCAGAGAGTGTCATTGTATATTTTATGCACTCTATCGATTAAACTTATCTGCAAATAAAACAAAAATGTTTTTCAATTTACTACCATAATAATTAATTAATTAATAAATGCTAATAATGTTCTATAAAATGATTATGAAAATTATTTTAAATTTTAAACGAAATGTAAGATATTTTTTTATTTTAATTAAAAATACTAGAATTTTTCATCAAAAAAAGGTGAAATTAAATTAAACTCAAAAATTTATTAACAAAAATTAAACAAAACCAACCAAATAATTAATTGTTGTTTTTGTACTGCTGGCTCCCATTTCCTGATAGAATCTATAATCAGCAACAAGTAAAAGTGGACATCGTGTTTTTGTCGGTGTATATTCATAAGTTTCAGTCTGTCTTTTTTTTCTTGTTTGATTATCAAATTCTTCCTCGAGTGTCACATCGAGTTCCAATTTTTCTTCGGGAATGTCTAAACAAATTCGAATATTATTTATGCGATAATAAAAATTAAATTAAACAAAAACGAAGCTTTTTCAAACATACGTAAAAAAAACACCAATTTTAATTCTTAAATTACCTGATTCCTCTTTTACGTAACCACATGTTTTTGGAGCACTATGCGTGTGACCTTCTCCATTTTCAAAATGTTCCCAACTTAATTTTACATCCGACGCTTTATAAACTATCATTGATTTGTTATCCAAGTGAGGAAGATGCCTCCAGGATGGCTGAAAATTAAAAAGTTCATTTTTTTATATGTATATAAAAATTGTAAAAAAAATATTTACAAAAAAAAATGTTTTTTTTATTAAAAAAAAAAAAAATGAAAATAATTTAATTTAAAAATTTTTTTTATAAAAAATTAGACATTACCTCAATATGAAAAGTTTCGTCAGGAATAGTAACAGTTCCCGTAAGAACACCATTGTCAATATGAATCTGTGCGTGAGAATCTACTTCTCCAAATACTCGACCATGATAGAAATTGTCATGATCTGAAAATATTTTTGTATATTTGTCAATTTATTATAATTTTCCCTAAAGTCGTTAAAGGGGTATTTTTAGAAAATTCTTAAAATTCCCAATATGTAATAATTTTTTATATCCGTACAATTTATTTTTGGCAATTATTTTATCAGGCCTCGGATTGACTTAAAAAGGCACCAAAACAAGTCGTTTTAGTCGATTTCACTAAAAACTTTATTATAAATTGCAGATAAAAATACAATAATTTGAAAACCACTTTTAATTGAAAAATAGTTTCAGATAGTTGAATTTTCAAAGAATATTATAAAAATAGTTAAAAATAATTAAATTTCCTTAGAATTATAATTGAAATTATTAAATTTCAAAACATTTTCGATCAAAAAATTAGAAATAATTAAATTTTAGAAGCTTTTAATTTCAAATTTTTGAAAATAATTGAATTTTAATTGAAATTTTGGATAATAATTCAATTTTTATTTATTTATTTAAAGTTATACACGGGCATGAGAAGCCCTATACATGAAAATGCAAAAATATAAATGTATATACATAATTGGACCAAAGGCGTCCAAAATCAAAAACAAAAGAAAAACTTTTAAGCAATGAACGACCTGGTATTATTAGAACGATTTTTAAAAAGAGTTGTGCGCAAGGATGTAATAAATCCTCTCAAACTAACGCCAAAGAGATCAAGATTCTCGCTATACAGATTGGCTTCGCGACATAGTCGATTAATGACAGAGTTTTTACCATAATTAGTTCTATGATGTTGAATATAAAATAAAGAGGAATTTCTTAATTGTCTAGTTGGCGAACAGAAATTTATCATTGACAGTATCGCCGGACAATTTGTGACACCATTGATAATTTTAAACAAAAAAAGTAAGTCGTTATAACAAAATCTGGTCTCAATTTTAGGAATATTAAATCGCGAACGTAATTCATCATAATTATGAGAGAAAAAATCATAACCAACACCGAGTTGTCTGGCCAAGAAGCGCAAGAAACGATTCTGTACCCTTTCTAATCTAATGATGTGAACAAAGTAGTGGGGAAACCAAATAACGGAGGCAAATTCAAGGATAGATTTTACAAATGAAAAGTAAAGTATTTTTAAGGAAATTAAACTTTTAAAATCAGAAGCACTCCGCATAATAAAACCCAAAGACCTTAGAGCCTTATTCACTGTAAAAGATACATGTTCAGAGAAAGATAAATTGTCACTCAAGATGACCCCCAGATCCCGCACCTGGGTTACACGGTTTAAAGAAGAATCTCCTAATTTATAATTATGATTAAAAACAATTTTTTTTCTCGAGAAGGAGATTGTTAAGCATTTCTTTATATTCAGGAAGAATTTGTTACGATGACACCATTCTTGCAGTCGATCTAAGTCAGATTGAAAATTATTAAAATCAGAGTTAGAATTAATAGTCATGTATAGCTTAAGATCGTCTGCAAAGAGCAAAAAAGAACAAAATTTAAAAATTAATTTAATGTCGTTAATAAATAGTAAGAATAAAAGGGGACCCAAGTGCGAACCCTGGGGGACACCGGAAGTAGAAGTAAATGTTCGCGAATATTTACCATCTACACGGACATATTGACCTCTATTAGTTAGATAACTTTTTATCCATGATAATGCACAAATGCCGAAACCCATTAATTTTAATTTTTCAAGAAGGATTGAATGACTAATTTTATCAAAAGCTTTAGAAAAATCCGTGTAGATGGCATCAATTTATTAGAAATTACAAACAAAAATTGAACTTAAAAATCTTTTTAATTGCAAAATGCTTTCAGATAATTGAATTTTTGAAGAATATTATTATTATTTGTGTTGAATTTCATTAAAATTATTAAAAATAATTAATATAGTGAAGAATTTTAGTTGATTTTTTATTAAAAATTTTGATAATAATTAATTTTGAATTAAAATTTTTAGAATCATTGAATTTTAGTTGATTTTGAATTAAATTACAATAAAAAATTTGCAAAATAATTTAATTTTTAGGATTTCTTTTGAAAATTTGGAAAATAATTGAATTTCAATTTGAAACTTTGGAAAAGAATTAAATTTTAGTTGATTTTGGATTGAAAATTTTGAAAACTATTGAAGTTTAGTTGATTTTTGAATATTTTGATTGAAATTTTTGAAAATAATTGAATTTTAATTAATTCAGAATTAAAATATTTGATAATAATTGAATTTTAATTAATTCAGAATTAAAATATTTGATAATAATTGAATTTTAATTGAAATTTTCGATAATAATTTAATTTTAGTTGATTTTTGATTGAAAATTTTGATAATAATTAATTCTGAATTGAAATTTTGGGTAATAATTGAATTTTAGTTGATTTTGAATTGATTTATGATTTAAATTAAACATTTTTGGTAATTTTATTTGATATTTTTTTAAAATTATAAATAATTGTTAAATTTCATAAAAATTTTAATTGAAAAATAATTTAAAGTAATTGAACTTGTGATGAATTTCATTAAAATTATTAAAAATAATTAATTTAGTGAAGAATTTTTGTTAAAAATTTGTTAAATAATTGAAATAAAGAAGATCTAAAGAAGATATGCATTTTATACTAAAAAAAATACATTTTATTAAAATAAGTCGAAAAAAGTCGGAAATAGTCGAAAACGTCGTATAATCCGAGGCCTGTTGAATAATTCTACAAGAATATTATCAAGAAAATTTATTTCGAAGATTTCAAAACCAAACTAAGACAAATCAAAATTTTAATTAAGTAGGACAAAATTCTAAAAAAATGTTTAAAGTTCCATTTAAAAAATTTTTTAAAGTCTGATTTATGGAAATAAATTGAATTTAAAATTTTTGCATAGTTTTTAGTTTTAATAGTCAAAACAAAAATAATTAAATTTCAGGAGAGTTATAATAAAAATTATTAAATTTCAAAAACTTTTAAATGAAAAATTTTAGAACCTTATAAATTTAAGTTTTTGAAAATAATTGAAATTCAATTGAAGAGTTTGAAAATAATTGAATTTTAGTTGATTTTGGATTGAAAATTTTGATAATTAATTTTGAATTGAAATTTTGGATAATAATTGAATTTTAGTTGATTTTGAATTGAAATTTTTGAAAATAATTGAATTTTATTTGATTTTGAATTTAGAATTTGAAAAATAATTGAATCTTAAAAGAGTTTGAATTGAAAATTTTTAATAATAATTGAATTTCAATTTAAATTTTGGGAAAATAATTGAATTTCAAATAATTGAAGAATTTATTAGAAATTACAAACAAAAATTGAACTTAAAAATCTTTTTAATTGCAAAATGCTTTCAGATAATTGAATTTTTGAAGAATATTATTATTATTTGTGTTGAATTTCATTAAAATTATTAAAAATAATTAATATAGTGAAGAATTTTAGTTAAAAAATTTGTTAAATAATTGAAATAAAGAAGTTTTGCATTGTACACTTAAAAAAACGTATTATCTTTAAAAGTTTTGTAAAATAAATGTAAAAAAAAGTCGCATTTTATTAAAATAAGTCGAAAAAAGTTGGAAATAGTCGAAAAAGTCGTATAATCCGAGGCCTGTTTTATAGAAAAATTTACATATTTCATCAAATTTTCATTTGATCGAATATTAAATTAAATATTAATTGAATTATTATTTCACGGAATTTTATTTTAAGCTATTTTTTTTAACGTTGATAAAGTTCACAATGATTATGATCAATAATTTAGAAGAAAACATTTTTTTCTATACAAATTATTATAATAATTTTGTGTCAGAAAACATTTTCTAACATTTCTCAATGAATAAATTCTTAAAATAAAAATTTGTAGGCAAAAAATTTTATTATTTTCCGCGTAAAAACTATTTTTTTTTTTTTGTTTTTAATCGATGATCATTATAGTTTTGTAAACTTTATCGACGTCATTTTTATGTAATTTTTGTATTAAACAAAATTTTCATTTTCACAATTTTGTTTTTGGATTATGGTAAATGAAATTTGATTTTGATTATAAATTGAAGAATATTATAAATTAAATATAAATTTCATATTTACAAAAAATTTTCAAATTAAAAACAAATTAATTTTAAAAAGTTTATTATTTTTCCAAATTCAACAAATTAAAAAATAATTTTATTTAAATACCTAAACTTCTTTTATAAAGATTTATTTTCAACATGCAACATTTTTTAAATTCAACAAATTAAAAAATTTTTTTTTTTTTTTTTTGTTTAATTCAGTGTACGAAAACTTGAATTGTATTAAAATATTTCCGTATTTAAAAATTCAATTATTATATAAAAAACAATTTCTATCGATTTAATTAATTAATAATTTTTAAAAAATTGATACTTTCAGAAATGATTCTGTATGATATATAGGTAGAAAAGGAAATAAAAATAATGTTTAAATTAAAATTTTAATTTTTTCTTAAAATATTAATTTTAGAAGTAAGGGAAATAAAGAAAATTGTCACTTTTTTAGTAATTAGAAAATAAATATATAAAAAAAAATAATAATTCTTAAAAGTTTAAAAAGAATTATTAGTTCTTTAGATTTAATTAATTTTTTTATTGTTTAATGATTAAAATAGTAATAAAAAAATAGAATAATTCATCAAATTTGTTTTCAAAATTCGTCTGTCAAAAAACCTAATTTTTGTGTTATTCAAAAATTATTTGTCAAAAAAAAATGGAGTAATTAAAATAAATTTAAACTTATAGCCAAAAAAATTTTTTTTAAATAAAAATCACTAAAATACGGGGAATAAAATTGAATGTTATTTACCTAAATGAACACTTGTTTCCTGTCCATCGCCATCAACCTCATACACCTTAAAATTCGAGTGAATAACTTCCCGTCTTGGAGTTAAAATTAATCGAAAATGTCTACAAAAAAATTGATAAAATTAATTTTTAACATTACATTTTCAATTGAACTAATAGATAATTAAGAAATTTAATCAGTTAGAAAAAAGACAATCAAGAAAACAATGTAACAAAAAAGAAAAAAATTAAATTAAAATTACCTCCCATGTGTGTGAAATTCGATTTCACTTATTTTATTATAAGGATGATAACTGTGCTGAGTTCCTCTTTTTACTATTCTATGATCTACTTGAGAAATATCAAGTGTCTCGTAATATTTTAAATTCCTATGAAGACATTCTGTAAATACGAATTTTTTTTAGGTAATAATTTTTCTTTTTTACAGACAAAAAAAAACAGTTGTCAAACAATTTTTTTCATTTACCTGTAAATTGAAAGACTGTAAATAATGATATTAAGGCTAAAAATACTGAACACGATCTCATTTTGAGAAAAATAATAAAAAACTTTGTCTCCTGACATCAACTCATTTTCACAACAATCGAGATGATGACGGACTAAAATTTTAGAGGTTATGTTGATCAACAAAATAGTGATTCACGGAGGGGGAAGGATTTTTCAACGTTAATTTTTTTATAATTTTATATATATGAAATAAGATATTTTTAATAATGGATGTCGATCTTTTGAGGCCAGGAACTGTTCCTATATCGCCTGATACAATATTATGGTTTGAATTTCTTTTAAATCCTTCTTTATTGGAAAAACACATCTCAAAACCTTCACCTGGTAAGTTCACTACTGTCACTTTTTTTTAATTATTAAAGCAATTTTTAAGACTATTCTTGTAATTTAAATTATTTAACGTTATTATTAATTAATATTAATTAACATTATTAACAATAGTGTCTATAAACTTATATTTCGTGAAGTGTTTGCGTGCAACCTAACCTTAAAAACATCATTTAATTTTTCGCGCTTTTCTTAAAAGTTTTAAATTATTATAACAATTATTAATGTTATTGAAATTATAATATTTTATTGTTAATACCTTTTTTTGTGTCATTCGAAACTTTTTTTTCAGTCAAAAATCGTCCAATTTTTTGTATTTTTTTTTTGTATTAATTATTTTGATTTTTTTAATCACTCAACTTTTTTATTCTTAAACAATTTTTTCTGAAAAACTAATGAAAGTTTCTTGTTTGAAAATGAGAGTTTAATATTGAAAATTTATTAGATTAAATGAAAAACAATTTCAATATTCAATTTTAAAAATTATAAGTTATATATACATGAAGTAACAATTATTTTTTGAAAGCAACATTTGCTTTATATTTTTCGAAAATTCAACTACATCTGAAACCATTTTTCACTTAAAAAGTTTTCAAATTATTTTATTTTCATCTGCAATTTCTAATAAATTTTTCAGTAACAGAAATTATGAAAAATTTTAAATTAAAAATCACTTGAAGTTGAATTAATTTCAAAAATCTAAATTGTAAATCTTTAAAAATTCAATTACTTTTAAAAAATGTTATCTAAAATTATTTGATAAATTATTTTTAGTTCTGTAAAATTAAATTAATTTCTGAAAATTAACAAAATCTTTTCAAATTCAATTATTTCTAAAAATTTCAACTTTAACTCTTTCAAAATTATTATATATTAATTAAAAAAATTTTTTTTATATAAACATCTGTAAAACTTGATTAAATATTGTTTGAAATTTTTTTGACCATCAAAACTAAAAACTATGACAAAATTTTTAATTAGAATAAATTGCTTAAATCAGAGTTGAAAAAATTATAAAAATGGAACTTTAAGAATTTTTTTTAGAAATTTGCTTAAATAAAATTTTGAAAATTTGTCTTACAATTAATTCGATTCTCATTGCAGAATTAATAAAATGAATTTAATATCTAATAACATTAGTTATTTAAAGTAAAATATTCATTAAACCAGGTCTCGAATTATACGACTTTTTTCGACTTATTTTAATAAAATGCGACTTTTTCGACTTTTTTTTTACATTTTTTAAAAAAAATTTAAACAAAATACATTTTTTTAGTATACAATGCAGATTTTCTTCAGATCTTCTTTATTTCAATTATTTAACTAAAATTCTTCAATAAATGAATTATTTTTAATAATTTTAATGAAATTCTTCACAAATTCAATTACTTTAAACTATATTTTTCAATTCAAGTTTTTATTAAATTTAATGATTGTTTATAATTTTAAAAACAAAATTACCAAAAATGTTTCATTTAAAGACACTTGAAATTTAATTATTCAAAAATTAATTTACCTGAAAACTATTTTTTAATTAAAAACTTTTGGAATTCAATTTTTTTAAATTCAATTATTTTTAAAATTTTCAATTCGAAATCAATTAAAATTCAATTATTTTCAAAAATTTCAATTTAAAAGCTTCTAAAATTTAATTATTTCTACAATTTTCCATCTAAAATTTTTTGAAATTCAATTATTTCTAAAAATTTCAAAACAAAATCAATTAAAATTCAAATTATTTTCAAAATTTTCAATTCAAACTCTTTTAAGATTTAATTATTTTCCAAATTCTGAATTCAAAATCAAATAAAATTCAATTATTTTCAAAATTTTCTATTTAAAATTAACTTAAATTCAATTATTTTCAAAAATTTCAATTCAAAATTAACTAAATTTCAATTGTTTTCCAAAGTTTCAATTGAAATTCAATTATTTTCCTAATTTTCAAAAGAAATCCTAAAAATTAAATTATTTTGCAAATTTTTAATGGTAATAAATTAAAATTCAATTTTTCGAAAATTTCATTATGTGAAATCATTTTTTCCCAAAACACAAATTATTTTCATTTCAGTAAAATTTAATTATTCTTTGAAAATTAACAAAATCTTTTGAAATTCAATTATTTTTAAAAATATTCTTGATAATGTTCTTATATAGATTTATTCTCAATATAGAATTAATAAAATGAATTCAATATCTAATAACATTAGTTATTTAAAGTAAAATATTTATTAATCAATTAAATTTTTGTTAAAATTTAAAAATTCGACTTTTTCGACTTTTTTTCGAATATAAATCGACTAAAACGACTTTTCTTGTGCCTTAAAATCGATCCGAGGCCTGTTAACTAATTAAATTTTGTTAAAATAAAAAAAATCGACTTTTTCGACTTTTTTTGTGCCTTAAAGTCGATTCGAGGTCTGCACTGATCCTGAATGGGTTAAAATAAGATAATTATTTAAAAATCTTTGTAAGTTTGAAAATATAATTTATTAACTTTATAAAAAAAAATATTTTCTAAACATTTTTTTTTTTTTTTTGCAGATCCTTCGCCAACAGATTTAATTATCAAATTTATGACAATAAATAATGATCACAAAGATCCGGAAATAAAAATAATTGACGGTGAATCAATTGATGCAATATCAAATTTAACACCAAATTGGACACACAAAAATCTTGCACTAAAAATTTTGTCACTAAAAGTGGCCGCTTATTTACAATGGGATTTAGATATAATCGAAAAAAAATTACCATTGCCCCTTCAAATGAATTTATTGCAGGATTTATTTTTTATTACATCAGAGGCAATTGTGGAAATTCCTGGAATACCTGATTATCCATTGACAACAATTTCAGATCAACTTTTATTTTCAATTGTCCTTTATCATAGATGGCATTTAAGGGCAATTATTTTTCGTGCATTAAATAATAGACAATCGAAACAACAATTTCTTCACAAGTAAGACAAGAAAAAAAATCATTTATTTTTTTGTGGACATATTTATTTAGTTTTATTTAAAAATTTAATTTATAATAATTACAATATTCAAGAATTTAGAAAAATTTAATTTTTATTAAATATTTTCATTGAATATTATTTTAAAAGATTATTATTAAAGAATTTCAATTATGATAAAAACTAATTATTTTTTTTAACTATTATTTTAAAAATCAGTTTAGGAATGCAAGATTCGACGTTTATTTCTCCTGGTTTAACTGATGATATTGTGAGAAAATTGGAGGGAAATATTTCAATTACATTGAATACATTAAATGCTGTTCTTCAATTAGATGATTTAAAGCCAAAGGTTTTATCTGTAAATACTTTTCAAATGTTGACGGAAGACAGTACGGAAATAAAACAAAATTGGAATAATATGATTAGTATAACTGCAGAAGAATTTAAATGTCAGGTATAGAAAATTTTTTATACAATCTTTACAATAATAATAATAATAATAATAATAATAATAATAATAATAGTAAATAAATAATTGAAAATAAAATAGAAATATTTGTTTCAGATACATTACGATCTCGCAATTTTTTATCTACTCAGAGAAGAATATCAAAGTGCCAAACATCATATTTCTCAAGCGCATAATTTCTTTCAAATTTTAGGCAATTCGGAAAATTTATTTTATTGTAAAGTAAAAAAAGATTGGCTAGAAGGATGTTGTCTTGCTTGTCATGTTCCTGTTGAAACTATTAAACCGAGTCTCACTCAACAATTGCTTTCTTCTGTTAAAGATCAATTTATGGTAGGCAAAAAAAAAAAAACAAACAAACAAAGAAAAATGTTTAAAATTAAATATATTGTTGACAATAATTTGTTTTTAGAATATCATACAAATTCTTCAGACTGACAATATTGTACGAGAAATTCCTGAAGTTTACAGAGATAATTTAGAATTGGATATTCAGGGTGGATTGACAAATAGAAAAATGATCGTAGCTCGCGATTTGCCATTGCAAATTCAATGTCTCAATCTTGTTCGTAAAATATTAGAAAATGAAGTTATTGTCGGTGATTATGTGTCGGATATTAGAGCTGCTGGAGTACGAGGACTTGAAGTATTTTTCTCCGTAAGAAAAAACAAATTTTTACTAAATTTTTAAAATTATTTTATTTACTTCAATAACATTTAACAATTATTGTTTAATGAAATAATTTGCCTGAAAATAGTTTCAACGCCAAATGAAACTAAACCTTCTTTTTCTTTTTAATTCAATTTGAAAAATTTGTTTCAAATAAATTAATAAATCGCTTTAATTTATTAAAATATAAATTTTTTTCTGAATTATTTTAATAAAATTAATTTTTAAAATTGAAAAAATTCTGAAATGTTCTTTTTTAAAAATTGTTAAATGAAAATTTAAAGAATTTTTTAAATTGTATTTCAGGCTGTAGATAATGTTTTGGATTGTGTCTCTGAAAGTGATAAAAAACGAATTGCCCAGTATCTTTTGTATCTTAATTTGACGGGTGAGATTGAAGGACTTGCGAATAAAATTCTTCACAGTCCAAAATATGTGAATTTATTCAATGATAAAGAACTCGATGAAATAAAGAAGGAGGCCTCTTTTAATGATCTTGAAATTCCAACAATGTTATTGACCAATGACTGGGGCGTTCCTTGCAACACTTATACAAGTCAGTATTTTACAATTAATAATTTTCTTTTTTAATTATAAATATAAAATGTTTCATATCTTTGTTTTGATCATTAAAACTAAAAACTATTATTTCCATAAATCAGACTTTAAAAAATTTTTTAAATGGAACTTTAAACATTTTTTTTTTTAGAATTTTGTCCTACTTATTTAAAATTTTAATTTGTCTTAGTTTGGTTTTGAAATATTCGAAATAAATTTTCTTGATAATATTCTTGTAGAATTATTTAACAGGCCTCGAATTATATGACTTTTTCGACTATTTCCGATTTTTTTTCAAAAATACGATTTTTTTCGACTTATTTTAATAAAATGCGACTATTTCGACTTTTTTTTACATTTCTAAAAAAAAATTTAACAAATTTTTAACTAAAATTCTTCACTAAATTAATTATTTTTAATAATTTTAATGAAATTCATCACAAATTCAATTATTTCAAATTATTTTTCAATTAAAATTTTTATGAAATTTAACAATTGTTTATAATTCAAAACAAATATTCTTATCTTAGATCTTTTATATGAATATTGTTACTTTGACCGAACTTACCATTTTATTGACCTTAATGGTCATTTGACTTTGGGTTTGACATTTTATTACAAATAAATAAAAACAAAAAAAAAAATATCAAATAAAATTACCAACAATTTTTAATTCAAAATCATAAATCAAATAAAATTTAATTATTTTCAAATTCCATTATTTTCAAAAATTTCAATTCAAAATCATCTAAAATTCAATTATTTCTACAATTTTTCATCTAAAATTTTTTGAAATTCAATTATTTCTAAAAATTTCAAATCAAAATCAATTAAAATTCAATTATTTTCAAAAATTTTTAATTCTAAATCAATTAAAATTCAATTATTTCCCAAAATTTCAATTCAAAATCAAAGCAAATTCAATTATTTTCAAAATTTTCAATTTAAAATCAATTAAAATTCAATTATTTTCAAAAATTTCTATTAAAATTTATTTATTTTGAAAATTTTCAATTAAAATTAAATTATTTTCAAAATTTTCAATTCCAAATTAATTAAAATTCAATTTTTTCCAAAATTTTTAATTCTGAATTAATTAAAATTCAATTATTTTCAAAAATTTCAATTGAATTTCATTTATTTTGAAAATTTTCAATTAAAATTCAATTATTGTCCAAATTTTCAATTAAAATTCAATTATTGTCCAAATTTTCAAAAGAAATCCTAAAAAATAAATTATTTTGCAAATTTTTAATGGTAATTTAATTCAAAATCAACTAAAATTCAATTATTCTCAAAAATTTCAATTCAAAATTAATGATTATCAAAATTTTCAATAAAAAATCAACTAAAATTGAATTATTATCCAAAATTTCAATTAAAATTCAATTATTTCAAAAAGTTGAATTTAAAAGCTTCTAAAATTTAATTATTTCTAAAATTTTCCATCAAAACATTTTTTTTAATTTAATAATTTTAATTATAACTCTAAGGAAATTCAATTATATTTAACTATTTTTATAATATTCTTTGAATATTCAACTATTTGAAACTATTTTTCAAGTAAAAGTGGTTATCAAATTATTGTATTTTTTCTGCAATTTCTAATTAATTTTTTAGTGAAATCATCAAAAAATTTTAATTAAAAATCACTCGAAGTTCAATTAATTTCAAAAATCTCAATTGTAAATCTTTGAAAATTTAATTACATTTAAAAAATGTTATCTGAAATTTTTTGATAAGTTATTTTTAGTTCTGTAAAATTTAATTATTGTCTGAAAATTAGCAAAATCTTTTGAAATTCAATTATTTCTAAAAATTTTAACTTTAACCCTTCCAAAAGTATTATTATTTTTAAAAAAATATTTTATTTAAAAATCTGTAAAATATTTTTGTTGAAATAAAAAAAAATCGACTTTATCGACTTGTTTTGGAATAAAAATCTACTAAAACGACTTTTTTTGTGCCTTTAAGTAAATCCGAGGCCTGTTATTCTTATTAAAGAATGAAAAAATAAATTAAATAATTTTTTATTTCAAAATACAATATTATTTTATAAATTAATGACTTTTCATTTTAATTATTATGTAATTTCAATTATTATGAAATATAATTATTTTGCAATTAAATTATTTTTTAAATCAATTATGTTTTAAAATAAAATTTTGTTTTATTCAATTATTTTGAAAATTATTTTGCAATTTCAATTATTTATCATTTTTATTGGACAAATTTTAAAATTAAAATTTTGACGATAAAAATTTTTTTCGTTAAAAAATTAATTGTTTTTGAAAATTATTAATATTAGAAAAAAAATGATATTATCTATATCTGAAATTTCAGTTTTTTGAGAATTCATTTTTGTTGAAAAAAATTAATTCCACAATTTTTTTTTTACAATTTTTGATCAAGTTTTCACTCTTTTCATGAAAATTGTAATGTCAAAGTTGACGATAAATCTTGCATAATTCAACATACCTAAGTTTAAATTAAAAAAAATTAAAATTTCATTCTTGAAAAATGAAAGATTTTTAAAAATTCAAATTGAATTCACAATTTATTCAATTAATAATTTTGTTATTATTATTATTAAAATGAAAAAAAAAATTTGTTTTTTTACAGGAACTATGAGAGTAGAAATTTTTGATCTTGAGCAACGTCTCATTTTATCCTATAATCCAATAGAAATTCACGAGACTTTAATTAGACTCGATGGTACAAATTGTACGAAACCATTGTGGAAAATTAATGGTTCATGGGAATTACCAATTCCTTTGCAAAGTGTCGTTATGTCATTGCCACGAGGATTTCTTCAAGATTATTCATATATTTTATTAGCCAAAAGTCGTGAATTGGCATTGGGAAAAGATTTTGAGAGATCAAAAGAATTATTGACAGTTTTATCAGCTGAAGTACAACATCACACGGGAAATTTAACATTTAAACTTTGTCGATTAATTAGTTGGGAAATTTTACTCGTTGAAATTTGGCACTGTTTACATAGTTGGCCGGGCACTAATATTTGTGAGTATTTTTCATTTTTATAATCTACGAGTTTTTTTTTTTTTTCAATTAAATATTTCAAAATTGGCTAATTTTTTAATCTTGTGGTACTAAAAGCTACATAAGACTTAAGAATAAAATTTTTTGACCTGAATTTTAAAAGCTACATTTTTATTACTAAGGAACCCTGGATACTTAAAAAAAAAATTTGTTTTTTTTTAAATTTCTAGAAAAATTAAAAGTTTACAAATTTTTTTATTTTTAAATTAATTTCTTAATTTCAAAGAAAAAAAAAAATAGTGTAATAGAAAAAGAATAAAATATTTTTTTTCAATGAGAAAATTTAGTGTAATTTTTTGTTCTATTTTAATAATGAATTAATCAAAAAAAATTTTTTTCAGGTGATGTTCATGCTTTAGTGGAGAGAGCAAAATTATGTTTGGCAGCATTACAGTCAACCGATAAAGTACTTCCTCGACAAGAAGTGATAGAATTTTCAACTATTTTCCTATTAAATATGACTGAATGGGATTATTTAACGACACTAGAAAAAAGATGGAGTTACACTGAATTTGCAGCGGCTATTAGTTCTGTTTGTCAAGATGTTGTCAAGTATAAAGGTGGCAGAAAATTCTCCCGAGAAGCATGGGATATGGGTAAGAATTTTATTTAGAAAATTTTCTCTAAAATAATTTTTACAAAACTTTCAAATGATATTTTTATTTATTTTTAAAAATTTTACATTTCTATGTACATTCATTACATTAAAAAAAAAAAAAAAATTATAATTGTTGATCATTTTTTTTAACAATATTTATAATTTACAACAATTGTTCTAATTTTTTTCACACAAATATTTTTAAATACAAAAATATGACTTATTTTTTAATAGTTTTAGCAGCTTTTGCGCCAAATAGAGATCCACCACAAAAACGAAGTGCAGGAAGTTCTGGTGGTTCGGGAAATTCTTCGCGCGATTCAATGGCCGGAATATCGGCAACTTTAAGTAGACTTCGTGAACCAACTGCTCTCTCGGTGATGATTTCATTGCTCGCTCGTCTTCACAATGTTTTGCGCGATGAATCGAGCTTGGAGCTCAATACACAATATTTGGCTCTTTGGCCAGCTAGCGTTCCAAAGTAAGTTTACTAATTCATTTTAATTTATTAATAAATTTTAGTATTTATAAATTTTGCATTCGAAGTCTTAAATATTTTCAAATTTTAATAATAATTCATAGTTATATATTTAATAATAATAATAATAATAATAATAAACAATAAATAAATAAAAAATAAACAAGTTTTATTAGAAATTTACAAATAATTTAATTAATTGAAAAATGAAATATATAATATTGAAAATAAATTAGGTAATCATTATTTTAAATTGCACATTATTTTTTTGTTTTCAGTTCAAATTCTTATAATATTAGGAACATCGGAGAAATTCTTTTCCAATTACTTACACAAGCTCTCAAACTCTATCCCAGTAATGTTTCATGGTTAAAATCAATGGGCGATCTCAATTTTGGTAAGTTTAATTTATTTTTCGGTTATATAATTTGCGATTATTTAAAAAAAAATTTTTAACTGTAGAAACAAATATCTTAAAATTATTTGGAATGTTGTTAAAAAAAAAAAAAACATTTGAAATCTTGTATGATATTTGTTTAGTTTATTTTGGAAAAAAAAAGTTTTTTTTTAAATCTATTTGTTTAAAATAAAATAAAAAGAATGTGGAGACAATAATTTTGTGAAATTATTTTTATATAAAAATAATTTGTTTCAAAGAATAATTCCTTTAAAATTGAATTGAGAAAATGTCTCAATTTTAATTTAAAATTAATAATTTTAATTTTCTAGTTTAATAATTGTATTTTTTTTTTTTAGTTTTAGGATTTCATGAGAGTGCCATGAAATATTATTTAAAGGCAATAATGGTCTCGAGTGATTTATTCTCACAACCAGTGCCACGAGCACAAATTGAAGATTTTGTTTATAGAAGAATGATTAAATGTTGCGCTCATTTACAATGTTATACACAAGCGGCTGTTCTTTGTCAATTTTTGGAGGATGTTGATTATGCTCTTGCTTTTAAAATGGCAGCTAGTGATCAAAAAAGTTGTGCTCCCGCCGATGCAATGGACGCCTATTATCATTGCATTTGGGACACGACAATTCTTGAATATCTTATTTATTTGCATACCAAGCGAGGTGAACATCATCGAAAGCAATTAGCTGTAAGTTCATAAATTTCATTTTCTTCCTATTTTTCAAAATATTTATAAAAAAATTCATATTGTAAAAATTTGATTTATTTATATCTACTCAATAATTATTTTACAGATTAAAGTAATTGGTTTACTGGAACTTAATTCAAATAATAATGAAGAAATTCAAAGGGAAGCGGCAAATACACGAAAGGCTAAATTTTTAAGAGCTCTCTCCAAACAATACGTTTATTGATTTAGATGAAGACAAAAGAAAAAAATGTTTACTACTATATGAAATTGTAAAAAAAAAGAGTAAGTAAGTCTGTATAGTATTTAATAGGAATTTATTATTTTTTAAAATTACACATAATGTAAAGAATTTTTCTTCTATTTATTTATAAGAGGAAGGCAAAAGAAATTATTGAAAATTTGATTGTTTCTTTTTAATATAAAGTTTATTAAATTGTAAACAATTTAACATACATCTAATTTAATTTAAAAATAAATTAAATTATTTAAACCTAAGGTCATGAAAATAAATTTCAAATTCTAAATTCTAAAAAAATTGATATCAATTTACTTATTTTAATTAACATTAATTAAAATTATTTAATAGGGAAAAATTTAATTTTTTTTTTATCATTAAAATTGAACTTAACTATCAGCTTTGGAATTTTTTTTCCGTTTTCCAACTTGTTTGAAAATTTTTTTTCCTTTTTTCTCATTTGTACGATTAAGAGTTTTGAAAAAGCCATATCCACCTCCGCCTAAACGTTTTTCTGGCCTTGCACTTTTATCAAATTCAGTAATGCCTGTTTTTTTTTTTTAATATTGTTAAGGAAAAACAGCAATTTAAAGAAAAAATTAATTTATAATTTTTTAAAAGAAAATTAAATATTCTATAGAAATATTTCGCTTTACAGAAAAACGAATTTTTTAATGTAAATTTCAAAAAAAAAAAAAAGTTTGCATTGAAAAAGGATACTTAAATCGACAGCTGGTGGAACAGTAAAACCAAAAGATTTTGCCACTTTGGTTAAATCTAATTTTTCTATGTTAAAAATTTCTTTAAGATGATGCGAGTCGTATGATTTGACAAAAGCCTTGAATGCTTCTTTTCCTGATAAATTGAGAAAATAATTTTCTGCCATCAGCTTTTCTAACTAAAATTAAATTTAAAATTAATATTTTTGATCAATTAAAAATTAGTGATATGACAATTTTTTTTTCCAAGTAAATTAATAAAATAATTAAAGAAAAGTAAAACTAATAAAAAAAAAAGTTAACTAATTGTAAGCTAATTTAATAAAAAAAATTTCATAATTTACCGAGAGCTGAATATTTTTTATCTTATTCCAAGAAATTTTAAATTCTGATGTTGAAACTCCAGCTTCTTTTAAATAGAAAAGAAAACCAATTTCTTCGGGACTTAAAATTAAAACTGATTTTCCTTTCGAGTCCTTGATCATTTCAGAAAGTCGATTAATATGTTCCTAAAGAAAATAAGAAAAAAATTAATTAAATTAAATTTAACGAAATAATTTGAAATTAAATTTATTTAGAGTCTAAAGTTTCAATGAAAAAATAAACCTTTGGATTTTCCGGTGGATCGTATTGTAAAATCCAATCGACTTTTGGAAAAACAAATTCCGAGGCGGTTGCTTCAGCACAAAGTAAAATTCCCGAAGAAGTGGAAAATTTCGAAAAAATTGCCATTCTTTTCAATTGTTTCTGCTTGCTCTAAAAAAAAAAGATTTTTCAAATATATTACTGGAAATATTAATTTTATGAAAAAAAAAAATTCATTCCTTTCATTGAATTAGAGAATTAAAAAAAAAAAACCACTGAAATTGAAATGTAAAAAAAATCAATTTTTCTAAAATAAAAAAATAGTTTTTTACATGAATACTAAAAACTGGAACATCCAAAGAAGTCAAGAGATCATGATGATGTATCGTTGACAAACAAGAACTAAATAAAACTATCACTTTTTTCTTTTTATTTTTCTCAAGGAAACTCAAGAGAAAATGAAAACGTTTATCACTTGGCGCCAAAATATATCCCTCCTCTAAGCCATCAACGATTTTCTCTACACTCCTCTCCACTTGATCCAAGTAAATTGGTTTTTTATTCATTGTCAAATTTACCAATTCATCAACATTGATTTTCTCCCTCATAAATAGTGCAGTTTGTCTATTTTCTAAAATTTAAAAAAACTATCCTTGAAAACTTTTTTTTTTTTTTATAAACTTTAAATTGATTTATTTAATTGGAAATAATTTCGATTAAAAAAAATATAAATATAAACACAGACCTGGTAAAATATGAATAATTTGCTTTAACGTATATTCACATCCAGTTTCTAAAATACGATCAGTTTCATCAAGAATGAGAATTTGCAAATTTTTGTACACAAAATCGGGAGTATTTTGTAAATGATAAAATAATTTTTCAACAGTTGTGACAATAATATTGACGCCTCTTGATAATTTTTTTGCCTCAGTTTTATAATCGGAGCCGTCAATTAATAAACAACATTTGTATTCATGAAATTGTAATAATTCTTTTAATGTGCCAAAAACTTGTAATGCTGACTCGCGTGTTGATGATACTATAATGCATCCAGTTCCTAAAGAAGTAAAAATATTTGAAAAAAATAGGAAATTATCTAATATTAAAATTTTTTTTTAATAAATTTAAAAATAAATCAGAGAATTTTAGTAAAAGCTGGCCTCAGATCGACTTTAAGGCACAAGAAAAGTCGTTTTAGTCGATTTATATTCGAAAAAAAGTCGAAAAAGTCGATTTTTTCAATTTGAAAAAAAATTTAATTGGTTATTGAATATTTTACTTTAAATAACTATATGTTATTAGATATTAAATTCATTTTATTAATTCTATAATGAAAATAATTCTATATAAGAACATTATCAAGAATTTTTAGAAATAATTGAATTTCAAAAGATTTTGTTAATTTGCAAAGAATAATTAAATTTTACAGAAATGAAAATAATTTATGATTTGGGAAAAAAATGATTTCACAATAGTTAAATTTTCGAAAAATTGAATTTCAATTTTATTTATTTATTTATTTAAAGTTATACACGGGCATGAGAAGCCCGTTAATTTATTACCATTAAAAATTTGCAAAATAATAATTAATTTTTAGGATTTCCTTTGAAAATTTGGAAAATAATTGAATTTCAATTGAAACTTTAAGAAACCAATTAAATTTTAGTTGATTTTAGATTGAAAATTTTGAAAATAATTGATTTTTAATTGAAATTTTTTACAATAATTGAATTTGAAAAAATTTTAGATGGAAAATGGTAGAAATAATTAAATTTTAGAAGCATTTAAATTGTTGAAAATAATTGAATTTCATAAGATTGTTTTAAATTTCAGACAATAATAAATAAATTATAATAAGAGAAATTTCTAGTGATTTCTGTTGATGAAAAATTTATTAGAAATCACATAAAAAAATTGAATTCCAAGAAAGTTTTTAATTGAAAAATTGCTTTCAGATAAATGAATTTTTGAATAATTAAATTTCAAGTGATTTTAAATTAAAAATTGTTGGTAATTTTATTTGCTAATTTTTTTTTGAAATTGTAAACAATCATTAAATTAGATCATTTCATTAGGTTATTTCATTCATAAAAATTTGAATTGAAAAATAGTTTAAGATAATTGAATTTGTGAAGAATTTCATTAAAATTATTAAGAATAATTAATTTAGTGAAGAATTTTAGTTAAAAGTTTGTTATATAATTGAAATAAAGAAGATCTGAAGAAAATTTGCATTGTATACTAAAACAAGGAGGGGGTCCTTTATGTTTATTTCATAAACATTATGCTTCCTCATTTTGTGAAGCAAAAAATTCGCTTCCTCGTGAAGGAAGCAATGAATTTATCCAATTCAATTGATTGATTTAAAAAATTTCGAGTTAAAAATGTTTTAAATTAATTAAATTTTTTGAAAAATAAAGAAAATTTTAATTAATTTTGAGTGTAACATAAACTTTATATATACGAATCGATTCGTTTTAATGCAAGAAATACAATTATTTTATTCATCAACTTGAATTTTAAAAAAACACAAAATTTTTTAGCTAAAATATGAATTTTCGATTTTTCAATTTTTATTAATTCTCAAATTTTAAATCAAATCTATACTTTATATATACCAACCAATTCGTTTCAATGCAGGGAATAAAATTATTTCATATATAAACATGAATTTAAATAAACACATCATTTTTTAGCTAAAATGAGAATTTTTGATTTTTTAACTTTCTTTAATTCTTTAAATTTCAATCAAATCTATACTTTATATATATCAATCGATTCATCTTGATATAAAGAAGACGATTATATTATATATCACCTTAAATTTTTCGATTTAAAAATTTTTTCAATTAAAAAAAAATTTTTGAAAAAAAGACGATAAAATTTTTTTTTTGGGGTATTTTTAAAAATCCTCTCGTCATTTTTGAGAGATTAATGTGTTAAATAAGCCTACCAAATTTTACCCAAATCCATTAAAACCTGTTAAAGATATCGTGTTCACAAAAACTATCCACACACACATACACACACACACACACACACACACACACACACATACACACACACATACATACATCCGGACAATTGATCAGGATCTCATATAACATGTTTCTATATAGAGGAAAATTTGTTTTCACCATTTTTAAAAAGTTTATAAACGAAAGGACTACATAGCTTCCTCCACGAGGAAGCAAAAATGTATATTGTTTAAATTTTTTTTTACAAAAATGTAAAAAAAAGTCGAAAAAGTCACATTTTATTAAAATAAGTCGAAAAAAATCGTATTTTTGAAAAAAAGTCGTATAATCCGAGGCCTGTAAAAGTACGAGAAAAATATCAAATTTTCAAAAAGGCTACTAAAATTTATAATTTTTAAAATTTTCAATTCAATCGTTTGATACTAAAAATTATTGTCTTTTTTTTATAATTGAAAAAATCTTGAAATATTTTCATTAGGGTTTAGAGAAAAAAATTTAAATTTTGACTAAAAAATCAGAGAAAAACAAAAGAAAATTTTTGTGTCAACACTGTTAATTGTTTGGATGAATTAAAATTTTAAGAATCTAATTTGGATAAATTAAATTTTGAATTGATTAAATTGATGGTTGCTTAGCTTTTTTTTAAATGTAGAGATCTACGGCCTGAAAAAAACTTCTTCAGTTTCCTTAAATCAATGTTTTTTACATTGTAAAAATTATTTTCTAAATTTATTAATCCGAATAATCCGAAAATTAATCGAATCGTGAGAAAAATTCGATCTTCGTCAGTTAAGTTCACAGCGTTTATGATTAACGATTAAAAATAAAAAAAAAAAAACATTTTTCACGCTAAAAATAATAAAAATTTGTTGATCAAGAAAGATTGAAAATATATTTTTTCAAACAAAAAATTATATTAATTTGCAAAGAAAATTTCCCGGATAATTTTTCCCTAACTTGTTGCTTGTTTGGTTTTTTTTCTATCATTAATTGTAATTAAAGGTGTAAAATTTACCTTTTCTCAATTTTGCACTTGTGTTATTTATTAATTCAACAGCAGGAATTAGAAAAGTTAAATTTGACATTGACTTTGTTTTTAATGTTGCCACAAGATTTTCACCTTGGAGAATTGATAAAATGCAATGTTCTTGTTTTTTTTCCATTGACTTAAATCCCATATTATCAATTGCCTTTAATGTATTTTCCGAAATTTTATCTTCCAATAATGAAAATGAAGTTTCGACATTTTCGTCGTCTAAAAAATGAAATAACATTAAATATTAATTTAATTATTAAACAATTTAGTAAATTGAACATTAATTTAAAAACTTAATTGAATTTATTTTATTAAATAAATTAATTTTGAGTAAAATTATAATTTATTTTTTGATTTAATTGAGAATTATAAATTTTAGTCATTCATAAAAAACAAATACTTACAATTTTCGTTATATTTTTTAGAATTCTCATTTTTTGATATTTTATTTATATCATTTGTTATTGCATTTTCTTTTCGTATTCTTTTCCTTTTTTCTGTTTTAAAAAAGAAAATTATTTTAGATAAATTAGAATAATTAGAAATATTTAATATTGAAGAAGTGATCAGATTTTTTAAATAAAAGTAATAAAAATTAAATAAAATATGAAATATAAAAAATAACAAACTTTTCGATATTTCGTTCTCTGGTGATTTTCTTTTTAAATCAGTTTTGGCGACCATTTTATCAATATTTTCAATTTATCTGTAATGAAAAAAAAAAATTATAAAACACTAAAATTTAATATAAATTTAAAAAAAAATATAAAATCAAAATAATAATAAGCAATTATTTAAAGACAGCTTTTTATTTTCTATTCATATTGAAAATAAATCAATTTATGTTATAAATTCCAATCGATACATTAAAAATTCAGAATTTTATTTATTAAAGTCGTTTATTAGTGTTATAATTAAAAATTTTACTTAAAACAAATTATATTACTGTTTTTTTTTGCCTTTTTAAAAATTTCAAAATTTTAAGGTTATGTTTTTAAAATTGAGAATTTATACTATATCACAAACAATTGTTCAAAATTTAAATGGACAATATGTATAAATGTTTATTTTTAAAATTAAATTTAAATTTACTCACTTTTTAAAATATTTTATACCAAAAATTGAGTGAAATAAACATCAAACCACAGAAACACGTGTTTTATTCAGAAAGTAAAATCAGGACAATGTGCATTTCGGTCGATAAAACAGTTTCTTCTATCAAAACACCGACTAATATAATAATATAATTAAAAAACTGAAAATATCCAAATTATAAACATTTTTTTGCCATAAACAGGAAGTATTCGATTAAAAATCATTTTGAAAATAGAAGCCACTGGTTATTATCTGAGTCTAATCTATGTGAAAATATGTTCGTTGGTAAAAAGAAAAAAAAGTCAAAATCGATTGATCGAATAGAATTAAATCAAATCGAATAGTCGTGTGTAACCACAACAAACAAAGTTTGACGTTTGTTTGAAAGGTGTTTTAATAATAAAATATAAAATAAATTCTTAAAAATGTATTTAAAAGACTGTAAATAAAGAATACATTTAAATTTTTTAAAAATCGCGATTATTAGTTAAAATGTTCGAGAGTGATACAGTGTAAAAAAAAAAACCCCCCGGCCTCAATATGAAGTCAATGAGTGACGAAAAATGGCAAGATCTTCAAAAATTTGCATGTGGAAATCATCATAAATTAGAAGCAATAATAAAAAGAGGCTCTTGTCCATCAATAAGAGTAAATTTTTCACATTTAGATTTTAGTGACGACGAGGAAACATTAATCACAGTTGATTCAAAGGGTATTGTTTATTATATCGAATTAGCCTATGAAATTCCGTCTTATCGAAAATTAGGATTTGTAGGCACATCTACTTTCATTGCATTTAATCCTATCAATAAAAATGAATTTATCATTGGTCTCAATTCATTGGATATAAAAGTTTTGAGGTTAGATTCGTTAAAAAATTTTTCTTTACTCATTGGTCATTCAACATTAGCAATAAATATTTCATTTTATAAACATTATTGTCTCACATCATCAGCAAAAGAGGCAATAATATGGGATCTTCGATGTTATTGTAAAATACATCAATTGCAATTAAATATTAATCGTTTATGTTTAAAAAAAGCTTCATTTTCAACACAAGGATTAATTTCAATACTTTATTCAAATGATGTTATTCAAGCATGGACATTTCAACATTTTGACAATGAATTTAAAGTGAATACAAAAAATTTTGGTTTACGACACGTTAAAGATTTTGTATTTACAAAAGATGGACGTGCAATAATAATTGTTGGTGTGGATAATAAAATTCTTATATTCAACACTTATGATTGGAGTATTTTAAAAAATGTTCATCTCAAAAATGAAATTTTAGGCTCTAAACAAATTGCAATTGTACCACAACCACTTGATGGTGGTGCAAATAAAATAATAACAATATTAACATCTAATTGTAATGTAAAATTTTTTGATTTAAAAAATTTGTCATTTATTAAAAATTGTTGTGATATTTTTCATGGTATTAAACGTTTTCGTGTGTCGAATAATGGTAAATTTCTTGCACATATTGATAATGATGGATTATTAATTTTAACAAATTTAGAAAGAATTATTGTTAATGTCAAAATAAAAAGGGAACAAAATGTAATATTGAAAGAATTTGACAATAAATTAAAAGCACATCTTGCCACTGATCATTTAAAATGTATTAAAGAATGTATGAGGGAGGAATTAAAATTGGAGAGATTATTACCAATTCTTAAAGAATTTGGTGAATATCCTGAGAAACATCGTATGTTGGTTTGGTCGACAATATTAAAATTGCCAGGAAATCGACAAGCTTACGCTTCATTGGGTGGCAATATTCCAGTGAATATTATCGAAGAATTAATTCAAGACTATCCATTGGCTGATAAAAGTAAAGCTTCCTGTTTATCGATAACTATTGAAAAAATACTTGAATGGTGTCCAATTTTATCGAATTGTACAATACTTCCGGGATTTATTTTTCCGTTTACTGTTGTATTTCAGGTATGAATTAATTTTTTTTTTTTTTTTACAGATTATATAGCTAAAAGTCAGAGTTTACCAAATTCTACACATCAATCGATTTAGAAGAAAAAAAAAATACGAAGCTGAACTACGCAAGGTTTATGATCAACGATTTTTAAAGAAATAAATAATTTTTAAAATGAAAAATTCTATAATTTTTTGCCTAAAAAATATTTTTTTTATAATTCATTGATTAATGAAAACTACAAGAAATATTTTTTAGGCAAAAAATTATTATTTATTATTTATTTAAAAATCGTTTATCATAAACGTTGCGTACTTATCAGCTTCGTAAAAAAATTATAATTTTTTGTTTGAAACATTTGTTTTTCAATGTCAATTTAATTAAATTTTATTTGACTTTCAGTTTATTTAAAAATTTTAATTTCAATTCCTCCAACATTCGCCCAATTTTAATTTCTTATTCTGATCAAAATAAATTTATTAATTAGAATTTTAATCAAATGTAAAAATTCAGTCGATCAAAAATTTAAAATTAACGAAATTTTAATATATCTAAAGATTAAATGATTTAAATTTCAAAAATTATTGGAATTTTAATTTAATACAAATTTAAATTGATTGATTTAATATTTAAATTTAATTAATTTATTGAAAAAAAAAGAAGAAACATATTTTCCACTCAAAAAATATAACTAATGTTTTGCCTACAAATTTTTTTTACAAAAAAATTATATTAATCAAGAAACGTAGAAAAAAATTTTATAGATAAAAAATTATAATAATTTGCATAGAAAAATATTTTTTTCTTCTCAATCGTTGATTATAAACTTTGTAAACTTCACCTACGTAAAATTTCATTTTTTTTTTTTTTTTACATTGTTTCGAAGACTTAGTGTTGCCACTCTATCATCGGGATATTTTATTTAAACAACAAAAAAGGAAATAATTTTTTTGCGTACACAAGTTCGAAGTAAAAAAAATTTTGTTTTTAATTTTAAAATTTAATAAATGTCAATTATTTATTTATTTACACAAATAAAAAAAAATAAAATTATGAATTATATTATGAGCTAAAAGTTTTGAACAAAATTTTTTTCGCAACTTCTTTAAGTATGAATTTTATTACAAAATATTGTTTTAAATACCTTAAAAGAAATTATTAATTTAATAATTGTTTAATTTACTGTTTTATTTTGCCGTTATAATTTTTAATAATTTATAGATTGAAAAAAATATTTTGTTCATTTGAACGTTCAAAACTTTTGGCTCATATTATATTTGTAAAACGGCTCAAAATTTCTGAAGTGGGACACTAATTTTTTCATAACAAAATTTTTATGTGTCATAATATAATAATTTTGTAGTTTTTGCGAATCATAATATCTTCCAAAAGTCATTTTGCAAAATTTTAATTTATTCAAGATGAGTTATTGTTCAAACAATTTTTAAGCAAATAGAAATTATTTTTTTTACCGTTCTATTTGATGAATTTTGTTAAAATTTGATTTGAGTAATATACAATGGGCATACAAAGAAATAAATTATTTATTCAGTTATTTTTTACTAATTGCTGAAGTAAAATGTCAGCCTTTTAATAATTAAAAAAAAAAAATACTTAAAAATAAAATTTATAATGTGTTAAAAAAAATTGGATTATAATTTTAAAATTTAATACATTTTATCAGCTTTTTTAAGGAGGTTCTCTCCCTATATTGCTAGTCAAAACAATCACCATTTAAGTTTTCATTTCATTCACGTAGTACTAGCGTGTAACGCTTGGCAACGTTGGATTTATTCTCCCCCCCCTGTTCCGTTTCGTGTCGTCTGCAAAGTTTTTATATTTTTAAATTGTATTCCCTTTTTTTGGAAAAAATAAATCGAGGTTTACAAATTTTTATTAATTTCTCGCTATTAAAATTTTTTAATTATACTTCTTATTGCATTTTATATATTCAGGGAAATTGTCATGTGTCTATATAATCTAATGTAATTGAGTTTTGAATTATATTTTTCTTTCATTATATCCTATATGAATCTTATTTATTCTTTTATTATTAATTTACGGAATCAATTAGGAACTATAATTTCAAACTTATATTATAAAATATATTTATTATTATTTACAAATAGTATATTTAGTAAAATATTTAAATCGAATTAAAAAAAATTTTTCAATTTGAATTATTTAAAATGAATTAAATTAATTTACTTTTTGATTTTAATCAATTAAAATTAATTTAATTTTTAATTTTAATTTAATTTAAAACTAAAATAAAGAATTTAAATTAATAATTAATTTTTTATTACATATTTTACTAAAAATTATAATTTTTTTTTTAATACATTTTCCTGAAATGTGTAAGAAAATTATAACATTATTAAATTAATTTTATCAGATATGTATCATTTTTCAAAATTTTCAATAATAAATTTATTATTAAAGTAATATTTATTGATTATTATTTATTATTATGAATCTTTGATGAATATACTATTATAATATATAGTATTTATACTATACTTTCAAATTTCGCGCTTTTTCTATACCTAACCTACAAGAAGCAACGTTGCCAAGCGTTGTGCTGCGTATCTTCCTAATTGTCAAAATGCTATGTTTTTTTTTAAACAAAATAATTAATTTTGAATTTCCTATGTAAGGTCTGATCAATTTTTTTTGTAAGTAATTGAATATTAGTTGTTTCTGTTTGCGAGAGAACTTCCTTTAAAAACAAAAGGGCTTACCTGATAGACAACTATTTAGCCACTTTGTAAAACTCATATTTTCAGTCAACGCTCATTTCATGTTGTTACACTGGTTCTCGTCCGATCACCAAAGTTAAGCAACATTGAGCGCGGTTAGTACTTGGATGGGTGACCGCTTGGGAATACCGCGTAGTGTTGGCTTCCTTCTTTTTTTTTTTTTTTTTTTAATTTTTCAATTTTACAAAATTTATTTTACTCATTTTTGTTTATTGTTATTTATTAGAATTAATTATTATTAGTTATAAAATAAATATAAATAAATAATTAATTTTTTTGAAAAATAATTTTCTATTAACTTTTGAAGAATATAGTTGTTAAAAAAAAATTATTGGCCTACTTCAGAAATTTTAAGCCATATATATATCAAAAATAAAAGTTATAAAAAAAAGAAAAAAATTTTTCAAAAAATCAAAGAAAATTTTTTTAATGAAAAGAAAAGAAATTGATAAATTTATTTTTTGTGGCAATTATGTTTTATTTTTTCTAAACACTATAGTAAATTTTTTAATTAAAAAAAAACATAAAAATTCCTAAATTAATTTTCTTTACATCAATTTCAGAAAGATCCTGTTCTTGCATTCGAAGCAATTCTTGTGATTTTATTGAGCTTTTGTCAAAAATGGTTTGAATATCATCCTCTGCCACCGTTGAATATTTTAGGTATCATTGAAAATATTCTCTTGGAAGCGGATCCTAATTTATTGAATATTTTTTGCAAAAGAAAAATCACATCCACTGAATATGCATGGCCTTTACTTCGAACGACAATGAGCGAAGTTCTTGCAGCGAATGATTGGCTAATTTTATGGGATCATTTATTGTCATTTTGTCAACCGAGTCTTTTATTAATGTGCACAATTGCCTATAGTATTTGTGCACGAGATACAATAATATCGAGTGTCAAATCACCGGAAGAAATTGAACGATTTTACAGTACACCGGGACACGTTCGTGTCAAGGATTTACTAAAAGTTGCACATCGTTTAAATCGACAAATTTCCCATCGTACACATCCAAATCGTTATCTCAGGTAAAAAAAAATGAATTTTTATTTCTTTTTTTGGTTGAAAAAAAAAATTATTACTCTACCTTTTTATTTCTATATAGTCAATTTATAGTCAAAAACTCAATACGAAACTGAAGTACGCATAAACGATTTTTAAAGAAATATTTTTTTAAAATGAAAAATTCTATAATTGTTTTGGAAAAAAAGGAAAATTCCTTCTTCCCTAAAAAATATTTTTTTATAATTTATTAATTAATGAAAACTACAAGAAATATTTTTTAGGCAAAGAATTATAGAATTTTCCATTTTAAATAATTATTTCTTTAAAAATCGTTTATCATAAACGTTGCGTACTTCAGCTTCGTAAATTCAATGAAGAAAATAAACATTTTTCATTTTATTTCATTTAAAATAAAAAAAAAAATTTTTTTAAAGTAAAATTATTTTCTTTGAAATTTTATTTTTTCCCCCTCTTTATGAAAATATATAACAATTTTTCAGGAATAAAATAATTAAATTGCCGGCTTATGGTTCATATCCTCAATATCCACAAGATGAATATCCGAAAATTCTTGTGAATACAGAAAGTGTGCGGCAACAGGAAGATGAACGAATTTTTGATCAATGTCGAATTGAAGCGATGCAATCAGTTGAAGAAAAAAGATTGCGCTCTGAAGTGAAGAAATTTACGGAAAAAATTCATCAAACGAGACTTAAAGGTAAATAATTATTTTCCATTATATTTTTATATTTCGTCAATTAATAATAATTATTTTATTCAAAACTCGATGAAGCCAATTTTTTTTTTTTAAATCTTATAATTTGTAGTAAAATTTATTTCTAATATTCGTAGAATTGATTTTTTGGCATTATTCTCGCAAAATTCTTATTTCAAATTTGCAATTTAAAAAATTTTTCTATTCAACACTGCATTTCCAATAATTTTCTATTTTCTCTTCATTTTCTAAAATTCTCGTATTTTTTTAAAATTATTTTTCAATTTTTCCTTCAAACTTTTGCCTTTTTTTGGAATTAAAAAAAAAATTATATTTTTACGAATTTCACGGATAATTTTAAAAATCAATTTTTTTCTAATATTTTAGATTTATTTTTACAATAATTTTTACAATAATCAATTAATATAATATTAAATTATTCGGAACAATTAAGCCGTTAAAGAAATATATTATCTAAATTATTTGTGATTTTCTATTAAAATTTTAACTTTATTCAAATTCCAAGATAAATAACAAACTTTTTTTTTAATAAAATAATTGACAAAAACATATTTTATTAATTTTAAAAATAATTTCAATAAATTATCAAATTTAAAAAAAAAGTCTGCAATTAATTTAGATTAAACATGATGGATTGAAATTATATTATTGTTATATTTTTAATAACTAAAGAAAATTTTTCAGAAGCGGAAAAATGTTTAAAAAAACAAGTACAAAATCAATCATGGAAATTGGACAACTCTCGAGAAAATTATCAAAGAGAATTGAAATTAAATAGAATTTCTGAACCGAAAATTTTGGAAAAAATAGTCAAATGCAGAACAGAGACGAATATTAATAATAATCGAGAAAAATGCAATAAATTACGTTGTCAAGTTCAACATTTAGAATCTGAGATTCACAATTTATTGGGAGCTTACAGATCAAGTAATACTAAAAATTTACGTAAAAATCTACGAGGGTAAATTTTTAAATACTGCAATATATTAGTATTATAAATAATATTGATAATATTAACATTAAATAGAATAATATTCTTAATATTTATTATTATAATTATAAATAATAGTAAATTATTAATTTTTATTATAGTTTAATATTATTAATATATAATATATAGTAAATTATAATTTATTAACAGAAAAATATTTGAAAAACAATAGATTAGATTTCCATAATTATTTTTTTCACTGAAAAATTATATTCCATTCGGAAATAAAATAGGTAATTTATGGGTATTTTTTTTTTTTTAATGTAAAATTACACCAAACTAAAATGAAATTACAGAAAAAAAAATTAGAGCAAAAAATAATGATAAAAAAGGATAACTAAAAAAAATATATTAAAATTTACTATTAAGGAATGTATTTTAAAAATCAAATGTGAATTATTTCAGATAAAAGTGTAAAAAACTTTATTCTCATAAAAATTGTACATATATGTACAGATTGGAAAATATATACATTTTTAAAAATTTTATTTCTTGGAATGCTTTATTATCAACCAGGAGCAAATTTTTATTGTCTAATCTTAAATTTAACAAACAAAAATTGCGTTTATTTTTAAATTCAATTTTTTATTTCGATTTTTTAATTCAGCTCTATAATTTATATCTACAATATAAAATTAGAATAAAAAAATTTTTAAAATACGACTATAATATGATAATTGGAGAAATTTAAAAATTTTGTCAAGATTCGCTGAGATTGATAGTCGCCTTTTTTTAAAATTAATTTAATCAATATTGAACTATAGAATGAACAGGTGCGTCTAATTTTGCTCGTCCATTTAATTCAATGAGTTCAATTACAGCAAGACATTCAACAACTGTAGCTCCACTTTTTTTCAACAATTGAATCGCTCCTGACATTGAACCTGAAATTATAAATATACATTGATTGAAAATGAAAATTACTTTTAACTCGATTTTTAAAATTCCATATTTCTTATTTATTTTTTTTTTCAAAAAAAAAAAAAAAAAAAAAAAGTTTTAATTTAAATATCAATTTTAGGATAATATCTTATTTTTTAAGTTTATATTAAAATTATTTTTTTTGTTATTATAATTAATGTAACATTCACCTCCCGTTGCGAGTAAATCGTCAACAATTAAAACTCTTTTTCCTGAACTGAGATTATTTTTTTGAATTTCAAATGTAGCCTGTAGAGAAAAATATATTTTGTTTTTAAAAAAAAGTTTAATTAATTTTTAAATATTTTTTTTTTTATTTTTATATTTAAAAAATATAAATAATAGAGAAGTTTAAAATACCTCTCCGTATTCGAGTGTGTAATTGTATTGGAAAACCTCGCCAGGAAGTTTTCCTTTTTTTCTTATTGGTAAAAATGGTTTTTCAAGTTCTAAACTAATTATTGGTCCCACTAAAAAACCACGAGAATCTAAACCGACAATTATGTCTACATCCAAAGATGAAACATGTCTAACAATGAGTTCTTTAAGAGCTCTTAGCGCCGTAACATCTTGAAATATTCCAAATATATCTCTATATTGAAAACAAATAAATTTCAAAATTATCGAAAAAAATAATAATTGAGCAATTCCATGGGATGTGATCACAAGAATTTTTAATTGGAGCAATTTTATTGAGACCTTGTTCCTTTATTTGTACAGAATGAAAGGCCCACAAACAATTTTTCAAAATTTTCAAAATTTTTTCAGATATCTCTAATTAAAAATTTATGTCATTTAAAAAAAAAAAAAAAAAACATGTAACTTTTTTTCTTTTTATCCAAATGAGATCAATATTGTTTTCAAATTTCTCACAAAAAGATGCTATTTTAAGAAAAAAAAAGTTCATGAAAAAAAAAAAATTTTTTGCCCGGAAAAAATGCAAAAAAAAATTTTGAATTCATTTTTTAAAAAAACTACATCTTCGATTTTTTATCTCTCAAAGTTCTTGCTGTCCCATTATCAAAATTAGAGAAGTTATTCTTAACATCATAGGCAATAAGTAGAAAAAAAATTTTTTGAAATCGAAAAGGTAGTTTTTTAAAAAAATGAATTCAAAATTTTTTTTTGCATTTTTTCCGGGCAAAAAATTTTTTTTTTTTCATCAACTATTTTTTTCTTAAAATAGCATTTTTTTGTGAGAAATTTGAAAAAAAAATTGATCTCATTTGGATAAAAAGAAAAAAAGTTACATGTTTTTTATTTTTTTAAATTACATAAATTTTTAATTAGAGATATTTGAAAAAATATTGAAAAATTTTTTGTGGGCCTTTCATTCTGTACAAATAAGGGAACATATTCACAAGGTCACAATAAAATTGCTCTAATCATTAAAAATTCTTGTGATCATATCCCATGGAATTGCTCAATTTTATTAATGGACTTTTATTTTACATAATTGACGTTCACAACGTTTATGATCAATGATTTAGAAGAAAAAATATCTTTATGTGCAAATTATTATATTTTTTTTTTTTGTCTAAAAATATATTTTTAACATTATTTTCTCGATCAACAATTTTTGAAAGAAAAATTTATAAGGCAAAAAATTAATTATTATTTTCTAAATGAAAAATATATATATTTTTTTTCAATCGTTTATCATAAAAGTTGTAACGATGTTTTTTTTTTACCGAAATATAACGCCTTCTTTAGGAAAGTTTTCATATGTTCTTATTGCACTTTTGACAATTTTTAAACATTCTTCGTTGTCCATGATTTTTCTTTAAAACTATATAATATATTATTACTTCAATACATTAAATTCTTAAAATATTAAAGATGTTAATTTTTTATATTTATTTATAATATATCTAATAATTAAAAAATTTAATTTATAAAAATAATTTGTTATATGTATATATATTTTAATAATGATAAATTTAAAATTAAAAATCATTTAAACTAAATAAAGAACAATTTATATCAGAAAACAATTTTTGTAAAAAATAAAAAACAAATGCGATTTACAAGATTTTTATATTATTTCAACGAAAAATTCAAACGCTGTTAACTTTTTTTTTCATAACCTCAAAATGTCGAGAAAATTAAAAAAATATTAGCATTTCAAAACTATAAACATATAAAAAAAAACCTCTATGTATATCACATCCGTTTATAATTTTTTTTTAAATTTGAAAAAATGAAGAAAACAATTACCTGGTAATAAATATTATTTGGAAATGTCAAAAATTTTCGTAATGTTCAACAATTTTTCTAAATATGACACTTTTTTAATTTTAATATCACATTTAAAGTATGTTATATAACGTAAAACTTAACACTTATCAGGTATAATTACAAAATAACAGGTAAACTTTGTATTATATATAAAATATGAAAAAAAAAAAATTATACTTTTTTAGAAGATTCCCCTCCCATAAAATAAAATTGACACATGACGTCACTGACTACAAGAAAAAAAAATTTACATATATTATAAAGAATTTATTTATATATTGCATTCATAATAAAATATTATTTTTATTTTACAATAGTTTTTTTTTGCAAATATTAATAATAATATTAGAAAAATAATAACTTTTTAATATTTTTAAATGAAAATTTCATAATTCCCGCGTGAATCCTATAAAATTCGATATATTATTTCGAGATATTTTTGGCAGCTCGAAAATGAAAATGGCGGCTCCTTGATGATAATAAGAATGTTGTTAGTCATACAAAAGTGTTTATTAAATGACTATCAGCTGGATGCGTATCAAAAGAGAAAAAGTGTTTTTTTGACAGTTATCAAATTCATCTATAATTAAAAAAAAATCTTAAGAAAAGAAACACTTAATAATGGGTATTTTTTCCAATTCGCCTTTCGACTCTGACGTCGGTGAGTTGAATACACCTTGTTCCTTTGACACAAATTGTAATTAATTTAAAGACAATAAATTATCCCATAATTCTGATGACACTTGTTATTTCATGTGAAAAATTTCATTAAAAATACATTTTTCCTCTTTGATTATTATAAAAGAAACAAAAACTTAGTTAAAAAAAAACTTTTTCAAAACAATATTCAATTACTCTGGAAAAAGAGAAATCCAGATTCTTTTGTGACATCAATTTAGAAACCTTGTTTTCCAGATATATAATATAGAGAATTGTGTTAATGTAATTTTAATTTCACTATGATGTCTTTTTCTTAAATGAAATATTTAACATTTAACCCTTAAAATGATTATTTTTTTTTTTACTTGAAAAACGATATTTTTAAAATATTGTCATTTTGTCAAATTGTGATTTGAAGAAAAAAAAACAAAAAATCAAAGATTTTAACGTAAAGTAATATTTTTTTCTATTTCATGTATTTAATTTTTGTTTAATATTTTCATATCACTATTAACTATGTTTTGTTTTTTTTTTTTTTTTTATAATACTATATTTATTACATTATTTGTCACTGATCGTAAAGTTCAATGATTATTCTTCTACACAAGTAGAGATAAAACCAAATGCGAAATAAACGTATATATGAAGAGCAGAGACGATTGTTTTAAGCAATATTGTTCAATATATATATATGATGATAATTTGATATCATTTTACAAATTACATTTAAGATAAAAAAAAAATTATATATTGATGTCTTTTAAAAATGATGAAATTTAATTCTATTCATTAGAAAAGGCAACAAATGAAAAAAATACAACTGAAAACTGGGCAATTATTATGGATATTTGTGATAAAGTAGGCAATTCACCTACAAATGCAAAGGACTGTTTAAAATCAATTGTCAAGAGACTGAATCATGAGGATCCGCATGTTGTTTTATATGCCATAACCGTAAGTAAAATTTTTCTATTTTAAATACTTAATTTTTTTTATATTTAAATATTTTACTAAAATAGGGGTAAACGGTACAGTGATTGCCAAAAAGGGGATATATTTATACAAATTACAAATGTTTAATTATCGAAATGAGAAATGAAACCATTTTTAAAGGAATTAAAATATTCCATTAATCTGAAAATAATAATGAATTGTTTATTTAATATTAGTATAAATTTAAAAAAAAATAAAAAAATCTTCACATGACAGAAAAAATAGTGATTGTCATTATTTTTACAGTGATTGACCATCAATTTTACAATGATTGCCCACTAGACATAAAATAGTAATGTAAATTATAAATTTTGCATCATTTATTAAAGAATGAATATAATTTGAAATTAATAAAGAAGAAGTAATTTTTAAAATAATTTTCTTTTATTAACAATAATAAGATTCATTAAATATGACTTTTAAGTGTAAATAATACTATTAACCTAAAAAATTGGGAAAATTGTCGAATCTGACTCAATTGTAAAAATAAAAATTATTTTTGGCTATTTTGATTTGATATAATGATTACATGATTTTCAAGTTTTTCATTGCTTAAAGAAGCATATACGAAACACCTTTTTTTACCTTTGGCATTTTTTCGATAGCCTAAAATCATACTTCATATTAAAAAATTGTTAATAAAATATTACAAATCATTCTAATACATGCTGCGGTTCTAATTACATCTTTATTTTAAAAAATTAATTCACCAAATATGAAAAAACGTCCAAAAATTAAAAATACTTATCTCAAAAAAGTCTTGAAAATAAACGGTTAATCACTGAAAAATAACATAATAACCAAAAATTAAACATTTCCCAGGGAGGGCAATGACTGTTATTTGTTATTAATTGCAAGATAGTAGTTGTTCTCTATAATTTTCGGTAAATCGAGTCAAATTACGTTAAAACAAATTTTTTTACTTATTATTAAACTTATTTTCATGCATATAATTAAAAAATAATAATGATATGTATAATTTTTTCGTTAAAAAGTCAAAAAAAGTACATCACCACTAACCTTGCAAATTTACAACTAAATTGACAAAATTTCAAAGAGCTAAAGACACTGTTCTCGAAAAGCGCTATTATTTTCATAATAGTGAGTCGAAGAATAAAAATCTTTTTGCACTATTAGCAGAATATTCTGTAGAATTTATATTGTATCATCTTTTTGTCATCTATTTTCCATAAATAATTTCCCAATAATAGAACGCAGAAAAAAACGTTTTACTAACTTCAAATTATTAAATTTTTTTCAATAAAATTCTTTAAATTTAATAAAAATTTTTGTCAAGGAAAAATTTTCATCAAGGAATTAGAAAATTTTTTTTTTTTGACAATCCTGTTACTCCTTGGCTGATGTTAATTAATTTTTAAAATTGAAAAAAAATTTATACTTTAAATTGTTATTTAATTATCAATTAAATTATTAACAAAATTGCAGTCAATTTTAACTTAAAATTTATGTTTTTGCTTACTGTTATTATTATTCGTAATATATAACATTTTAAACAATTATGTTTCTATATTGATACATTTTTTAATTTTACTACTTCGGTACGGAGGGACAAATTTTCTTTTTTTTTTTTTTTTTTTTTTTTTGGTAAGCCCGTTTTCATGTAAATACTAAAATTTTTCCTTTTCTTTCAGCTATTAGACGCTTGTTCAAATAATTGCGGGAAGGTCTTTCATTTAGAAATTGCATCACGCGACTTTGAAAGTGAATTAAAAAAATTACTTTCCAAGCTGCAACCAAAAATATGTGAGAAATTAAAAGCATTGTTAAAAAAATGGGCGGAAGGTGATTTCAAAACAGATCCACAATTGAGTTTAATACCCAGTTTTTACAACAAATTAAAAGGCGATGGTGTCGAGTTTCCATCAATTTTAGAAACGGTAAATATTATTAGAAAAAATTACATTAAAAAAAAAAAAAAAAATAGTGAATTTTATTTTAAACAAAAATTTTAATTTATACTTAAATTATTTTTTTTTATCATTAAAATAAAAAAAATTTTTTCAGCCCAAACATTCCACTACCCTTAGTAAAGATCCAAATGTAGTTTCAAATTCTCAGGAAGAAGAGGATATTGCTAAAGGTAAATTTTTTTTGTCAATTTGAATTTTTTCTCCAAAGAAAATTAAAGGCAAAAAAAAAAAAAAAACATAAATTTTTTTTTTGATAGCAATCGAACTATCATTAAAGGAAAATAAACAATATCAATCTACATCGCATGGTTCGCCAGCTACGAAAAAATCTCCCAGTTTATATCCTAATGTAAGTTCTGTAATGGCATCGACGAGTAATAACGAAGGAAGAAAAGTACGAGCACTTTATGATTTCGAAGCAGCTGAAGACAACGAATTGACATTTATGGCTGGAGAAATCAGTATGTTTTCTAATTATAGAAAAAAAAAATCTTAAATATCTTTTACATGAAATTAAATTAATTTTCAGTTCATATTCTCGATGATTCCGATCAAAATTGGTGGAAAGGAAGTAATCATCGTGGAGAAGGTCTTTTTCCATCGAATTTTGTTACTGCAGATCTCTCCGCTCAACCGGAGACAACAAGTAATGAAAAATTTAATTATTTAAATGTTTTTCTTTCATTTAAATTATTAATCTAATATTTTTTTGTAGTTATTTTTTTATATATGGGTAAGTCCACGTCAGAAATATCAGAATCTGCAAGTGGTTCTTCGATTTTAATGATACTTGGTAAAATTAGAGCTTTATATAAGAGCAATGTGTAAAAAAAAAGGAATTTTTAAAATATCTAAAATTGTAGGAGTTATATCACTTTTAATTTTGATACTGCATTTTTTTCTTTCCTTTATATCTCGGTCAATTTTCAACCGATTTTGATGAATCAAAAACGATTTTTTTCAGAAAATTACGTATTTTCAGAAAATTTTAAAATAAAAATAAAATTTTGTTATTTAAATAGAAAAAAGTAAAAAACAAAATTTCTTTTAGATTTTTTTTCAATTTCGACCTCTTTTTTTTAATTTTTAATTTTTTAATAATATTCCTTTTTATTTTATCTTTAATTTAAAAAAAAAATTCATCCTGGAGACTTTTTTAGATCTCGTGATATCGTCCTTTAAGTATTATAAGTCTTCATCAATTTGAAAACCGCAGGACTTGCTTCTATCATTACTTTCATTTGTTTGTTGAAATTTTTTATGGTTATGAATAACTATTTGTTTTAGAATCCTCTAAAAGAAAGCGCTAAAAACTTCAGCTACAATTTCAGATTGCATTGTTAAGGTTTCATTACAATTTATTTTAAATTATAAATATTACAAAAAATAAAAACTTTGCTTCAAATCTATTAATAAAATATTGATTTGCTTGAATTTTCACTTGTTTTAGTCAAGTAATTTAAAAATAAAAACATTATTACGCGAAAGTTTCTAGTTTGTAACAATAATATTATAAAACAAATGAAAGTAGAAACACAAATCTGGATCCTAGTTTTCTTGAGATGTGGATATTTAAAGAACGATATCACGAGATCTAAAAAAGTCTCCAGGATGAATTTTTTTTTAAATTAAAGATAAAATAAAAAGGAATATTATTAAAAAATTAAAAATTAAAAAAAAGAGGTCGAAATTGAAAAAAAATCTAAAAGAAATTTTGTTTTTTACTTTTTTCTATTTAAATAACAAAATTTTATTTTTATTTTAAAATTTTCTGAAAATACGTAATTTTCTGAAAAAAATCGTTTTTGATTCATCAAAATCGGTTGAAAATTGACCGAGATATAAAGGAAAGAAAAAAATGCAGTATCAAAATTAAAAGTGATATAACTCCTACAATTTTAGATATTTTAAAAATTCCTTTTACTTACACATTGCTCTTATATAAAGCTATAATTTTACCAAGTATCATTAAAATCGAAGAACCACTTGCAGATTCTGATATTTTTGACGTGGACTTACCCATCATCAAATTTAATTATTGACAAAGTATTTTAGTGAAATTTTATTAATTTTTCATTTAATTTGTATATTCGATTTGATTGTTTAAATAATTTTTTTTTTTTTTGAAATTTACAAGAAGCTGATAGTGGAAAAAAATTGGTGCAATTTTCTGACGAAGTGGAAGTGAAAACAGTGAAAAGAGAACCAGAAGTACTTGAAGTTGAAATAAATGAACAAAAAATTGACAGACTTATGCATTTATTGCATGAAGCTGATCCACAGTCTGACAGTACAGATCCTCCAGAAATGCTTGATTTGGAAGGTAAATTGTAATTTTATATTAAATATAATTGCGCTTTTTTAAATTTAATTAATTCATTATCTGTTATTCTCTTCTAATTTTCTTTTCTTTTTATATTTCTTTAATTATTTAATAAGATTTTATTTTACAATATAATTTTTTTTCATTTTTTTTTTTTTTAATATTAAATATGAAAAATTAATTTTTATTTCAGAACAAGTTTCGGCAATGGGTCCATTGATTGATACAGCTCTTGAAAAAACAGATCGTCAACATGCAACACTGACACAATTAAGTTCAGATTTGGTGGATGCACTTAATTTATATCATTCATTAATGCGTGAACCAAATCCAGCAATGCCGGCTAATTATATTCTCTCGAAAATGCCACCAACACACATGAATGCTTTTCAATTTCCAAATCAAGGACCACCAGCTCCTCCAAGTCATGTAAGTTGATTCTTCTTATTTATTTTAAGGGGTTTGAGAATTTAAAAAAAATTATGCTTTTTGAAGAATTTTTAATGATTTTCTTCGAAAATTCAACTACTTGAAAATATTTTTCAAAAATTTTGTTATTAAAAATCACTTGAAGTTGAATTAATTTCAAAAATCTCAAATTGTAAATCATTGAAAATTCAATTACTTTTAAAAAATTTTATCTAAAATTATTTGATAAATTATTTTTAGTTCTGTAAAATTTAATAATTGTCTAAAAATTAAAAAAAATCTTTTGAAATTATCAATTATTTCTAAAAAATTTCAACTTTAACTCTTTCAAAATTATTATTATTTAAAAAAAAAGGTTTATTTAAAAATCTGTAAAACTTGATTAAGTATTGCTTAAAATTTTTTTGACCATGAAAACTAAAAACTGAGACATAATTTTTCATTCAAATAAATTGCTTAAATCAGGCTGCAAAAAATTATAAAAATATGTAACTTTAAGAATTTTTTTTTTAGGTCCTACTTAAATAAAATCTTGAAAATTTTCCCTACAATATTAGTTCGATTCGGAAATATTCGAAATAAATTTACTTGATAATATTTTTATAGAATTATTCTCGTTACAGAATAATTAAAATGAATTTAATATTTAACAACATTAGTTAATTAAAATAAAATATTCATTAACCAAATAAATTTTGTTAAAATAAAAAAAATCGACTTTTTTTATGCCTTAAAGTCGATCCGAGGTCTGTTATTTGTATAATATTTTTTTGTATCCTTTTTGATAGACTAACTTTATTAGTATAAATCATATAATCATTCGATTATAGTATATTAAATATATTTGCAGATGTTTAATGGTATGCCACCTCCGCAACAAGGTGTTTTCAATCCACAGCCATTGGGTACTCCTATGCATGTGGTTACAAATATTCCACCTAGAGCCGATATGATGAGACCACCTAATATGCCCATGATGGCAATGCCTCAAAATTTTCCTATGATACCTGGGAATCATACCCGTCCACCCTCGGTACCTGAGCAAACCAGTGTCCCTTATCAACCTCAAGGGTGAGTTTCATTTTTTTTTTTTTCAAAAATTAACAATATTTTCAAATCAAATATGGGTTAATCCACTGACATTAATCTAATAGTAGTTGTGACCAAATTTTTAAAAAATATAGTTTTAATATATGTGAAACTCGATGATTCTCTGAGTTCATTAACCATAAATATTATGATAAAATTTTATTCCCTTTAAAAATATTAAATATCAAAAGTAGGAGGTTCACAATGTGATTTTGTAACCTTAAATTTTTCAATTTTTTTAAAAATGCTATTATTAAAAAACTATTAAAAATTAGATGTTGAAACTCACCAAAAACATAAATCACTTTATTCTGCACAGAGGAACGAAAGAATTATTGCAAAAATTTATTATTTTTGGACGATATACGATTTTAAACAAAATTTTATTTAAACATTCTCAAGATTTTTATTTACTTATAACTTTTTTGTCGGTGCTCCAAAAATATTGAGGTTTTGCACAAACATTTTTTATAATATTCTTTACCTTCTATTAAAATCTTACGAAGGTGTTTTGCTTTGTTTTGGAGATATTAATTTTCAAAATTTTTTATTTAAAAAGGTTAATTAAAAGACTTGAAGTTAACTAACCAAATTTAAACTGCTCCATTTTTTATGAAAATATATTAAAATGTAGCGATTTGAAATTGGTCAGTTAACTTCAAGTCTTTTAATTAACCTTTTTAAACAAAAAATTTTGAAAATTAATATCTCCAAAACGAAGCAAAACACCTTCGTAAAATTTTAATAGAAGGTAAAGAATATTATAAAAAATCTTTGTGCAAAACCTCAATTTTTTCGGAGCACCGACAAAAAAGTTATAAGTAAATAAAAATCATGAGAATATTTAAATAAAATTTTTTTAAAAATCGTATAGGTATTATCCAAAAATAATAAATTTTTGCAATAATTCTTTCGTTCCTCTGTGCAGAATAAAGTGATTTATGTTTTTGGTGAGTTCCAACATCTAGTTTTTAATAGTTTTTTAATAATAGCGTTTTTAAAAAAATTGAAAAATTGAAGGTTACAAAATCACATTGTGAACCTCCTACTTTTGATATTTAATATTTTTAAAGGGAATAAAATTTTTACCATAATATTATTGTTAATGAACTCAGGGAATCATCGAGTTTCACATATATTAAAAGTAGATTTTTTAAAAATTTGGTCGCAACCACTATTAGACGAAAGTCAGTGGACTAACCCTAGAGTATTTTTTTATTTTCTAGAATTTCGATTACATATTTCACTTTATTATAATTTTTATTATTATAGCAATATTTTATTATTACCAGAGTTAATTGGAATAAGTCTTTTATATAAAAAAATGTGATTTTTCTATTTTCTTTTTTTTTATCAAATTTAAATTATTTTCAAAAAAAATTTTTTTTATTCCCGTTTCTTAACCTCCTTGAAAATTTTCTCCATATTTTGCTGTGCAAAATTTTCTTGAAACATATTTAAATTTAAATTTTTGTATTATAATTGCCTTATGGTTGAGTTGAATTTGATATAAATTATTATTTTAATAAATAAAATAAATAATAGGTAATTATATAATATTTCTTTGGATCAATTAAACTATACGAACTTTTTTATCATCCAAATAGTTAAATATAACAAAATCGATGAAAAAGCAGTATTTTTTTATTATTATTATTATTATTATTTACATGGAAATTTTTTTAATTAGAATAACAGACAAGAAAGTTTTACGAAATATTATTTTATTTTTAGAGTAAATATGTATTTTATAATTTAATAGAAACTTAAAAGAATCATTGACCTTTCATTAAATAGTTTCAAACGATCTGCATAAATTTTTATTGTGAATAAATATATTACAACCATTTTTTTTTTTTTTTTTTGGTACAATTTAAAAAAAATTCAGAATAAATAACTATTTTTTTTAGGATTAGAAGTGGTATTATTTTGAAATCTTTTTCCAAATAAGTTAATCTACTGTTTTAAAATTACTTTTAAAAAAATAATTACTGTTTCATATAGCAATTTTTAACTGTAAAAAAAATATATATGACATTTTTTTATTAGAAAAAATATATAATGAAGTTTCAAGTGTTCAAGAAATTGGTATAGATTAAAAAAAAAGAAACTAAAAAAACAATTTCACGACAAATTATTTATTTAAATAATAATTATTAAACATTATTAATTTTATCAAGTATTGCATCTAGTGAATTTTGAACTATATATTTAAAAAAAAAAAAAGTAGGAAAATTATTTTGTAAGATAACCTTGAAAACTGAGAGTTCCTCTTGAATTTAATTTTCACCTTGAAAAACTTTAAAATTACTTTAAATTTTAAAATAAAAATTTGAATTATTAAAATGTTCTAAAAACACACACACACACACAAACGGTTAAAATATATTCAAACTTATGCAGTAGAATTCAAATCTAAGAAATTAAATGTGTTATTAAATAATTTTTGTCGACAAAATATTCATTTATAAAATTTAGAAAAATTTATAAAAAATAATTGATTTTTTTAAAAACGTTTTTTGGTGTTTAGATTTTTTTTTAGAAATAATTGAATTTCAAAAGATTGTAAATTGAAATTCTCTTTTTATAAATTTCAAACAATAATATTAAATTTCCAAGGATTTTTAATAAAAATTTTGTTTATATATATATATTATAAATAATTTTCGAAAAAATGTATTGAAAGAAAAAATTTTAAAATAATTTGATTTGAGAAAAAACTTTTTTGATAAGAATAATAAATATAATAATAAATAATATTAATAAAAGAAAGAAAGAAAGAAAGAAAGAAAGAAAGAAAGAAAGAAAGAAAGAAAGAAAGAAGGAAAAAAAATAAAATTCGAATTATGAATTAGATATCCGACTCAGCCTCAAACTGGTCCAGTGCCTGGTCCTGTACATGGTCCTTTTAATCCACAAGGACCACCAATGCTGCCACCGAATCAACAACCACAATTCGCCCCCAATGGTCAACACAGAATGTAAACTATTTTGCGTTTCAAATATAAATTAACTGTGTATTCAAAACAAAAACAAACAAAAAAAAAAAAAAAAAAGAAGAAAGATGTATAATATTGCTTTATTTTAGTTATTTAAATAAACTTGCATAAAACAGCCAAAGAATCTGAAATTTCAAGAAGATTTGGTTTTTAAATTTCATAAAATGCAATTTTACATTTGTGACATAATTATTTGTCTCATAAAGACATTATTGAAAATACACGAATTTTTGTGAAAACGTGACATTTTGTTTCTCACTGAAAACAATGTAATTAATAATAATAATAATAATAATAATAATAATTATAAGTTATACAAATTGCAAAAACAGTTGTATATTTTGAATCATAATTTTTCAATCATTGAAAGAAAATTTAGTTATAAATTTAGCCCTTTTTGTTAAAACTAATTCTGCTGTGCAGGTTGATAATGAATATTTTTTCAAATTAAAGAAAAAAATTTGTTGTAATTATTTTCGAATTAGTTTTAATTTATCTCCTAATAGTTAATTGTTGCTATTTCATATGTGCAATTCAAGTTCTATTTTTAAGACATAAAATTGATCAGGTGTCAACAAAAAAATTGTGTAGTTTTTTTTTCCCTTTAACTGATGATGAATAGAATATTAAAATGTAACTTTTGAAAGTTTTGATAAATTCCACGAATCGAAAAAAAAATAACATCACTGACGAACAATTTTTAAGTGAATTAATTAGCTTTTTCTAGTTTTTTACTACCAAGAGCTCTCATCGATATTCATCGAAAACAGACTCTAATTCTCGAGATATTAAACTGCATATTATTATATACATATATATATATATATATACAATGATATAATAATAATAATAATAATAATGATACTACTAATAATAATAACAAATAAGAAGTATAATACTAATAATAATGAAAATAGATGAATATTTTATTGCAAATAAGTTCTATAATTATTATTAAATATTTTGAGTTTTTAAGCCGACGATTTGCATGTTTTGATGAAGTGTCTAAGTTTAAGTCTAATTAGTTTTATGTCTATTGTAAATAATAAAAATCTGTAGGCGATCACGAGAATGCAAGAAGGATATAAAGTAAAACAAATTTTACAAATAATTTTCTACTTGTATGATATTTGTACCATATTCGTATGCGAATTTTTACCAAAAAAAAAAACTATATCTGAAAATCATTAAAGGAATGAGAGACATTATAACGTCACTAATAATCGATTCCTTTTTTTCTCGTTTGCCTTTTGTATAAACAAAATGCTCTGCACTTTAGAAAAAAATAAAAACAAACTAATTTTCATTAAAATTACCTTTTTTTCAAGAAAATAAATAAAGTCAGTATAAAGTAGATTTTTGCCGATTCTAATCTCAAAAAAATTATTTTTTCAATTCTAATCTTCTAATACTTTATGTTTTTTTTTTCTTGTTACATGACAATTTTTAATTTTTTTAATTATTACATAATAATTAAAATTCAACAATAATCTTAAATATAAATAAAATATTTGTATAATATGCGTTTGAGAAATTTTCGTGAATCGGCTGGTGACGTCATTATGTATCACATACCCTTAACTAGGAAAAATCATTTTTTGGGAGAAAAATTCAATTCTACATGTATTTTACGGTACATATTCGTGTTTGATTTTGTAAAATAAATTAAATATCATATTTGCTTCGAGTTTCAAAGAGATAAATTCGATTTTTTGAAAAATTAATTTTCTTAAAAAATTCGTTTTTCAGTAAAAAAATATTTATTATAGTGCGATTCCAAGTGAGATTTTGACTTTTTCGGAGTAGGTTAACCGATTGCAATGAAACTTTGGAATTTTGTTATATATAGTAAGACTAATCTTTAACGTAAATTTCAGCCTAAAATATTTGTTAGTTTACGAGATTTGCAATAATAACAAAAAATTTAAAACTGCTATATCTTCCGTTCTAATAAACGGATTGAGGTCTACTTTTTTTTAAAATGTCAAGGAAAATGAGAGGAATAAATCTCTTTCAGAACATTTTTTTATAATTTTACAACTAAAAAAATTATTAAATAATAATTGAATAACTTTCGCGCGACTAACTAAAATTCAATCACTTAAACGCTAAAATGATCTTACCTGTGTTTTCTTTAATGTTCCAAAGGATTTTTATTGTAAATGTAAGTTTAACTTAAGAAATTTTATTAATTTATTAGTATAAACAATTGAGATTTCTGCTAGTTGACGTGCAGACGACATTGCGCACGCAGCATTCTCACATAGCCAACTGACGTGATTCGTGGACTAAATTGGCTATGTGAGAATGCTGCGTGCGCAATGTCGTCTGCACGTCAACTAGCAGAAATCTCAATTGTTTATACTAATAAATTAATAAAATTTCTTAAGTTAAACTTACATTTACAATAAAAATCCTTTGGAACATTAAAGAAAACACAGGTAAGATCATTTTAGCGTTTAAGTGATTGAATTTTAGTTAGTCGCGCGAAAGTTATTCAATTATTATTTAATAATTTTTGTAGTTGTAAAATTATAAAAAAATGTTCTGAAAGAGATTTATTCCTCTCATTTTCCTTGACATTTTAAAAAAAAGTAGACCTCAATCCGTTTATTAGAACGGAAGATATAGCAGTTTTAAATTTTTTATTATTATTGCAAATCTCGTAAACTAACAAATATTTTTGGCTGAAATTTACGTTAAAGATTAGTCTTACTATATATAACAAAATTCCAAAGTTTCATTACAATCGGTTAACCTACTCCGAAAAAGTCAAAATCTCACTTGGAATCGCACTATACTACGCTTTTTTTTTGTTTGAATAAATAAAATTTGTATTTAGACAAATTAAATATATTTTAATAAAAAATTAGATTATTAAAAAAAAAAGAAAAAAATTATGTAATAAGAATAGGAAAATATTAAAATTAAAAAAGTTAAATAAAAACAAATAAAATTAAAAAAAAGAACTAAAATTTTCTAAAGAAAAAAATTTTTCTAATTTAACAAAATTATTTTATTGATATATAATTAAAAACAATATACATAGTAGATCGAGATTGTATAATAATGTTCTCTTTGAAAGTTTTATCAATGATGATAATATAGAAGTTATTCGTGTTTTATAAGCTATATGTTCTGTAATGTTTATAAATATGTATCTATAAAAAAAGGAAGCTGTGAAATTTATTGTCTTTAGAAACGTATAATGATAAACATCAGCGAGAATGCGGTTAAAGGAGGAAAAAAAAAAATTCGAAAACTATATATATATATATATATATATATATATATATATATATATATATAAATATATATGTAACTGACTCTGTACATGTTATGTTGCCATTAAATTGTCATTTACATAATTAGCTATAGTAGTGTTATGTTGGTTAATTTTTTTTTTTAGTTTGACACCATATTGGTTATAAAAATTTAAAGCAGTTTTTTAATTTTCCCATTCACAGACAAAAAAATTTTCGTCTTTTTTTGAGAATTCCTCTTATGTTGATATGCAACTTTTCTGCAATATGGTATCAAAAGGAAATAATCTCAATTTAAGAGGATTGTTTTGAGTTTATTTAGGGTATGGACAAAGATCCAAAATTTTCCCTCCACCTTGAACTTTTTGCAAGTTTTCTTGCAATAATAATTCCTTAAGGTTCGAACTTAGGATTTCAACGAGTCTTACGGACTGAAAACGCGCTCTCTTAACACTGTATAATTCTCTATTGTTAAAGGTTCGAACTTAAGATTTGTAGCATGTCCAAGTCTCAGTGATTTCCTATAACAGTATAAATCCTCGGAATTAATATTTGGTTCACTAAAATCCGTTTCGTGAATATACTGTTTTATTTAAAATTAATATTCATTGAAATGTATAACAATTGAAACTAAATCTTTACAATTTTGTTTTCTAACCCTTGTTAATTTTTAAACCTTGTGGTTATGATTTTGTAATTATTAATATAATTTTAATTATTCTTTTATGTGAATTTTTTTGTATTAATGTGTATATCGTTAAGGATTCTCATTGTATGTGCGTAAGTTCGATAAATAAACGAATGTTTATTTATTTAGCCGCGCTCGAAGAATAGAATACAATATAAAAGGATATATAGAATTAATTTTCTGAATTTTGAGGTTAAGTTCTTGATTTTTCTTAAAATTTTTTTAAATTCTTTATAATAATTTATTTATATGTTGCAAAAATCAATTAGAAATTTTGGTGACGAACTTTTAGTTTCCTTTTAAACCTTTATTTCTATGCCGTTCCGTAACATGCCCTAATTTTCAATACTACAAATTGTAAGGCGCCGTAAAAATAATTTATAATCATTTGTTTTCTAAACTACATTTTACCGAAAAATAGTAAACCGAATGATAAGTTTTTCGAATTTCATTTTATCATAATCAATAATTGACAAATTTTTGACATATAACATAACCCTCTATGAAAGCAAAATTAAAAATGCGAAACTTATTATTACAGTATTTTTCGTTTTTAATTATTCTTATTCAGCCTAATATTTATTTCTCTCAACTTACAATGCGCGTAATATTTACTTTTATAAAAGGTCAATAATTATATTTTTTGTTTATCAAAAACGGTATTTACGGCCAGGTGCAACTCGTCAAATGTAAAGAAACATGAAAATATACGTAATTATTGACAAATTTGCGACAGCCTTTTTTTAAATAGAAAATAAAAATTGTTCTTTTTCTATGTGAAAATGGAAAATTCATATATAAAACTACAGCCTGACACCGTATTTGACTAATAATATGAATAATATTAATAATTATAATAAAATGAAAATTACACTGAAACAAAAATTTTCTTAAGGTTTCGACTTGACTTGAAAAATATCTTTATTATCAAATAAAATAACATTTATACATAATACAGTTAATGTCTTAAAATATACAAGGACTCTATCTTTACAATATCTGCCTTTAGTAGTTTTATTCTAATAATATTTTATTATAAATTTTAAAGAATGCTAACATATCATATATTATAAAATTTTTTATCAGTAAAAATTTTTAATAAAAACCTGATTAATTAGAGAAGTAATAAATAACCTTAAACTAAAAACTATAAACTATTTACAACAATAACAACTTATATACTAAAAATTTACTAGGCCATATTTTAAAATTGTGATTATTGTAATAAATGCTGTATAAGTTTATACTTTATTTTAAAAGGTGCTTCGGTATATTTAAGTTTACCAACATCTTTTAAAATATCTAATTTATTTATTTGATTTTCAAAAAAGTTTTTTGTTAAGTTATATATTTGATCTTTGATCATAGGCACTTTAAGAGTATCATGTAAAATTTTTATATTAGTGCTTAGTTTGGCATTTAAGGTCAATCTAAGGCATTTATTTTGAATTTTTTGAATTTTTTTGATATTACTTATACAAGTATTACCCCATATGGGAGCAACGTACAAAGCTATTGGTCTGATTATGATTTTATATGTTATTAATTTATTATGTTGGCTCATTTTACTTTTATGATTCATAATATGATATAAATTATTTAGTGTCATAAAGACTTTAGATCTTATTGAGTTTACATGTTTTGTATAAGATAACTTAGAATCTAAAATTGCGCCTAAATATTTTGCTTGTTTTGTCGGTATTATTTCTTCGTCGTACATTGTTGGATTTATAAATTTATCATCACCGTCATTATGTGAAAAAATTACAAGTTCAGTCTTGTTAGTATTAATTTTAATTTTCCATCTCGCAAAATATTTTTCTAATTCGAAGACATAGTTTTGGAGTCTCTTTAAAGCTATTCTTTTTCTCCTAGACGCAGTATAAACAGCTGTATCATCAGCAAATAACGCAATTTTAACATTGTTACTTTTTGGAATGTCATTGATATAATATAAAAACAATACTGGTCCAAGGATAGATCCTTGTGGTACTCCCGCAGCTATATTCTTTTCTTCCGAGCTTTCATTATTAATTTCTACAATAAATTTTCTATTTTTTAAATAGTTATCTATAATTTTAATCAGGTACAAAGGTATATTATAATTATTTAATTTATAAATAAGTCCTTTGCACCAAACTGTGTCAAAGGCTTTTTCTATATCTAAGAATAGAGCTGCGGTACTATGCTTAATATTAAATTTGGTTGAAATAAAATCTGTGAATCTAGCTAATTGTTGAGCTGTGGAATGATCTTTTCTAAAGCCAAATTGCTCAGGTATAAGTTGTTTATTTTCATTTTCAAAAGTTTTTAATCTATTCAATAAAATTGATTCAAAAGTTTTACTTATTGTGGGAAGCAAGCTAATAGGTCTATAACTTTTAGGATCATTTTTTGGTTTACCTGGCTTATAAATAGGTAAAATTTTGGCTGTTTTCCACACCTCTGGAAAGTAGCTAAATTTTAAGCAGGAATTGAAAATATACGTCAGTTGGACTAGTGCTTTTTTAGGTAAGTATTTTAAAATTATATTTTGAAATCCATCAATACCTGGAGCTTTTTTAGGTTTAAATTTGTTTATTATTTGCTTGATTTCCAAAGGTGTGGTCAACTTAATATCATTAGCATCGAAATTAGAATCTACAATATCATTATATAAACTATGAACATGCTCATTATTTTCCGCAGTTCCCATATTGTCTGTCATTTTATGCACTTGTTCAAAATTATTAGCTATCACTTCAGCTTTTTCTTTATTATTAAAAATTATACTATTCGGGGTTTCTAAGGGTGGGATGGATCTTGAGCTTTTACCTTTTAAAACTTTTATGAATTTCCAGAGTGAATTATTTTTAGTGTCAAGTGACGAGAGTTTATTTTCCCAATTAGTGTTTCTAAAATTTATGATATTTTGTTTAATGCTTCTACACGCTTCATTAATTATTGGTTTTAAGTTTTGATTTCTAGTTTTTTGAAAAATTTTACGAAGATTATTTTTATGTTTTATTTGTTGGATAATTTCATCAGGAAGTTTCTCTTTAAACGATTTACAGGATTTTAATGGTATGGATTCATTAATGGCTTTATTGAGTAATTGATTTAGCTTTGTTATAGTTGAATCTATTTGGGTCACATTTTCAATATTTTGCAGAGTATCTAATTTTAAATCAGTATTAATTATTTGTTTAAATATATTCCAGTTTGCATTTTTATAATCTAGAATTTTTGGAGTTATATTAGATGAAGAAGTTATAGAGGTATCACTAAAAGACATGAAAACTGGTTTATGATCTGAATTCAATTCATTGATGACTTTACTATTTATGGGTATGGGAAAGCCTTTAATGATTGCCATATCAACGATACTGGGCCTTGCTTTGGAATTATGCGGATATAATGTATATTCTTCCGGGAGTGACAACATATACGGATATATTTCTATAAAATCAAAAATTATATTGCCATTACTGCTATTATAGGGACAGTTCCAGCTTACATGTTTGGCATTTAAATCTCCTGCTGCAATTATTTTATTACTAATTTTGAATATTTTTTGGAGATCTGCTATCTCTATATTGTTTTTCGGGGCATATAAAGCGACAATATGGATACCGCCTTCAAGTGTAATGGCATGTGCTTCAATAGTTTTTAAGTTATCAATTTTAATTTCAAGACAATCTATATTATTTTTAACGAAGATAGCCACACCTCCTGAGGCTCTTTTACCTATTCTATTCTTTTTGTAACATTTAAATCCAGAAATTTTATATTTAGATTTATCAGTAAACCAAGTTTCACTAACAATAAAAATATCAACTTTATATTTATCAAGAAATGAAGGTATTTCATGCGACTTATTTTCGATACCACCGGCATTCCAGTGTACAATATTAAGAGAGTTTACATTTATTTTAGGGTGTTTACCCATCTAGTTCAGCTGACATTTCATAAAAAGCTTGGAGTCGTTCTAAATTATTCTTACATACACTAAGTTTATTTTTAAGCTTAATTGCTAATTTGAGTAGCTTACCTAGATCACATAATTTGTTGATATCACTAAAAACATCAAGGATGTCTTGCATTTCAGTTCTTGTAGAGTCTTCTTTCCCTTGAGTTGGTCTTCTTTGTTGTTGTTCCATTCGTAATACTTATAGGTATTCTGATTTACTGCTGGTTCCTGCCTTTTGGGCCTCAGTTGTGGAAAATCTCGTTGTAAATTTCCGTTGAATTGTGCAACTGGAGTTTTGAAGTTGGACGATTGTTGTCTTCTTGTCCTTGTTATGTTAACTTTTTCCAGGTGAGATAAATAAGTTTCACAGCCTGAGAAATTAGCGGGATGATTTCCTTTACAATTGACGCATCTCGCAGGTTCATCTTTGGTTTTTTTGCATTCACTAGTTATATGAGGTAGAAGGCACTTGACACATCTGGGTTTATTAAAACAGTTTTTAGTACCATGACCAAAGTTTTGACATTTTCTACACTGGGTAACTTGTCTGTTATTTTTGTATTTTTCCCAAGTTACTCTCATGTAACAAACAGTTTTGATTTTATAAACATCACTAATTTTAACACTTTTGTCTAGCATAACTATGAACAAGGGATTGTAATTTTCAGGATCATTTTTCTGCTTCATTTTCACTACTTCTGCTTTAATTCCTTGTTCCATTAGTGAAGATTGGATATTTTCATCTGCAAAGTATCCCAGTCCTCGGAGAACCATCTTTACAGGCTTGTTTTCCTTTTTCTCAAAAGTGTAGTATGGTATTCCTTTCTTATTTAATAGCTGTTGGATTTTTCCATGATCTTCTTCCGTGTCAGGAAATACTGTTATTTTCGTGGAATCCTTGTTTTTTCGAAATATAGGGTCTCCTGATGTCACTTCATGAATTAGGTTTATAAACAAACCAATATCATCAATTGTAGTTTCAATTATAAAAGGTGGTATTTTTGATTTCTTCTTCTTCTCATCTGTGGTTTGTTGATCAACCTTCTTTGATGTATCATTTTTCAATTTGTCAGTTGCGGTGTCTATTTTATGAAAGTCATCTTGGTCCATTTCCTCAGAAGATTCATCAATAAGTGGTTGAAATCGATTACTAATTTTAATAGGATTATTCTCCATATTAGTTCTATCATACGGCTTAAATTTCTTTGGACTTGCGTTATCATAATCTCTAACGAAAAGTCTGAAGGTTTCGAAAAAAAAACCATTTGAGTATATCTGAGGCACGGACGTTGTGAACCTAGGTGGGAGAAAGAGTTGAGCGATTGGACGGTCACATCTTGGAAAGGGTAAAATTCTGAAATTATACCCCCACCAGAGGACAGAGACTAGGTCTTTTACCCCTTCCCACACTATTTCTCCCACCTAGGTTCTCAACGTCTGTGGCTGTCGCAAATTTGTCAATAATTACGTACATTTTCATGTTTGTTTACATTTGACGAGTTGCACCTGGCCTTACTGTTATTTCTTGTAAGTCTAAATACTGAGTGGCAAAATATTTACATTACCGAATTGACAGTCGATATAAAATTTATTCAACTTGATTTCTCTTTAAGGGCAAGTCCAACATGTGAAATGTAAACAAACATGAAATGTAAACAAACCATGCACATTTTTTCGCAGTTCTCATTTGCGTAGAAAATAAAAATTTGTCGTTTTCTTTATGAAAATGGTAAATTAATGTATTAAAGTTGGTTACTATACTTCATTTAACTAATTATATGAAAAAATAAGTACAATTATAATGAAATGAAAAGTGCACTGAATTAGCAATTTTTTCAAGGTTTCGAAAAAAAAAACCATTTGAGTATATCTGAGGCACGGACGTTGAGCGTCTAGGTGGGAGAAGAATGTTGAGCCATTGGACGGTCACATCTTGGAAAGGGTAAAATTCTGAAATTTTACCCCTTCTCTCACTTTCTCCCACCTAGGTCCTCAACGTCCGTGCCTCAGATATACTCGAATGCTTAAATTTTTCGTAACCTTGAGAAAATTGTTATTTCATTGTACTTTTCATTTCATTATAATTATACTTATTTGTTCACATAATTAGTTCAATAAAGTATAGTTACCTAGTCTAATATATAAATTTACCATTTCCACAAAGAAAACGACAAATTTTTGTTTTCTACCCAAATGAGAAGTGCGAAAAAAATGAGAAAATTGCTAATTCAGTGTACTTTTCATTTTATTATAATTATACTTATTTGTTCAGAAAAGTTGTTAAAAGAAGTATAGTAACCTAATACAATATATCAATTTACCATTTTCACAAAGAAAGTTACAAATTTTTATTTTCTATTCAAATGAGAACTGCGAAAAAATGGGTATGATTTGTTTAGATTTTGAACAGTTTTTTCGCAGTTCTCATTTGAATAGAAAATAAAAATTTGTAACTTTCTTTGTGAAAATGGTAAATTGATATATTGTATTAGGTTACTATACTTCTTTTAACAACTTTTCTGAACAAATAAGTATAATTATAATAAAATGAAAAGTACACTGAATTAGGAATTTTCTCATTTTTTTCGCACTTCTCATTTGGGTAGAAAATAAAAATTTGTCGTTTTCTTTGTGGAAATGGTAAATTTATATATTAGACTAGGTAACTATACTTTATTGAACTAATTATGTGAACAAATAAGTATAATTATAATGAAATGAAAAGTACAATGAAATAACAATTTTCTCAAGGTTACGAAAAATGTAGGCATTCGAGTATATCTGAGGCACGGACGTTGAGGACCTAGGTGGGAGAAAGTGAGAGAAGGGGTAAAATTTCAGAATTTTACCCTTTCCAAGATGTGACCGTCCAATGGCTCAACATTCTTCTCCCACCTAGGCGCTCAACGTCCGTGCCTCAGATATACTCAAATGGTTTTTTTTCGAAACCTTGAAAAAATTGCTAATTCAGTGCACTTTTCATTTTATTATAATTGTACTTATTTTTTCATATAATTAGTTAAATAAAGTATAGTAACCAACTTTAATACATTAATTTACCATTTTCATAAAGAAAACGATAAATTTTTATTTTCTACGCAAATGAGAACTGCGAAAAAATGTGCATGGTTTGTTTACATTTCATGTTTGTTTACATTTCACATGTTGGACATACCCTTAAGTAAAAATTTATAAAGTTGAATTAAAAACTGATAAAAGTTGTATGAAATGTAAATGTAAAATGGTGCAATGTTCTTTAAATAAAAAAAAAAAAAAAACAATTGTCAAAATTATTTTGATTAAGCCTAATTATAATTTAAAAAAATTTTAATTTTTAAAAATTGGCGTTTGTTATAAATGATTGGAATATGAAAATAAATTTATCCTTATTTATATTTGACGGAAGTTACGTTACTTACATATCTAAGTATAGGATCGTCATGGCAACGTATAAGAGTGAGTGAAATAAAAAATAGTCTTATTTCTCTCACTCTTATACGTTACCATGACGACCCTACTTATTAGATACCTGAGCTGTCAACGTACCCTTATAATTTTTTTTACGCTTCATTATATTATCAATTGAGTGTTATATTTATGTTATGTATTTTAATATCATAAATAACAGTATTTCACATAAAAAAATTATACTTATTTAACTAAAAGAGAGAATAAGTGACAAAATAAAAACAAAACTTTTAGGTTATGTTGCCTTCTGATTTTCGCTGGCTGGTTTACAACACCCTAAAAGTTTCTTTTGAATTTTTTTTTCTAAGTTTTAGATTTTTTTTTTGTATTAACACGTTTAGAAAGTTTCGTATTCTTCAGAGAGAATAATTTTTTTTTTTTTTATCACTAATGAAGAATTAATTGGAACTTCCACATAAATGCAAATTCCTGTCGATTGTTATCAGTGAAAAAAAATACAATGGATATATCAGCCTTGACATTAAAAATCACAGGCAAACAATTATTCCAGTAGACATCCATACTTTTAATATTCGATATTTTTTATAAAGCTTTTTTCATTTTTTTTCGTAGATTTGAAAAAATCTTTTCAAAAATTGCCTCGTTCATTTATGCAAACATTGTAATTTAGAATTTATTATAATTAGATTTTGTAAATTATAAATCATAAAATAAATAATAATAATAATTGAAACATGAATTTATATTTATACTTTTGCAAATATAAACATAATGAAAACTATATAATTATATGGAATCTTCTCTGTGTTTCTTTGCTGACTTCAAAATCTCCGATAAGATAAACTTCATCTTTTAGAAATGATTAATAATGATTTTAATTAATAGACATTCCGGATGTTAATTTACAGTTTTATCATTTAATCATTATTTAACGAGTAATTGTTAATATAAGACTTCTGCTCTCTTATTGTTTCATTCTAAAATATTTATATTTACATAATTATACAAAAATGTTTCAAAGGAAAAGTATTTTCGAAAACATTTTTATTTCTTTTAAATGTATATTATATATTCAAAATTACAAATATATAGTACTATATATACAAAGATTTATCGTAATATTGTATATATACGATTTTGGGGATTAAAAAACTGTGACTCATTTTATGAATCAAATGTCAAGGCTCGTTATGATCTTAATCATTTATAATCTGAATTAATGTCAATGGCGAATAAGCATAAGGATTTTCCATTTTTATGTGATTATATACCTTTATTATAGAATTTTGAATAATAATTGAAAATTTTATTAAATTATACTTTCAGGCCTCGAATTATACGACTTTTTCTGATTTTTTTTTCAAAAATACGACATTTTTCGACTTATTTTAATAAAATGCGATTTTTTCGATTTTAAAAAAAAAATTTAAACAAAATACGTTTTTTTTAAGTATACAATGCAGATCTTCTTCATATCTTTTTTATTTCAATTAATTAAAAAATTTTTAACTAAAATTCTTCACTAAATTAATTATTTTTAATAATTTTAATGAAATTCATTACAAATTCAATTATCTTAAACTATTTTTCAATTAAAATATATATATACTTTAATAATTGTTTATAATTTAAAGAAAAATTAGTAAATAAAATTACCAAAAATTTTTAATTCAAATTCACATGAAATTTTATTACTTGATAAAAATTTCAATTATTTTTAGTGATTTTTATAATATTCTTCGAAAAATCAATTATCTGAAAGCAATTTTCAATTTTTTTATGCTCTATTTCTAATAAATTCTTCATAAATAGAAATCACTAGAAATTTATTTTATATAATTATTGTCTGAAATTTAACACAATCTTTTGAAATAAAATATTTTCAAAAATTTCAATTTAAAAGATTTTAAAAATTAATTATTACTAAAATTTGTCATCTAAAATTTTTTGAAATTCAACTTGCATCTCTAAAAATTTCAATTCAAAATCAACTAAAATTCAATTGTTTTCAATAATTTGAATTCAAAATAAACTTACATTCGATTATTTTAAAAAATTTCAATTTTTTTAAAAATTTTCAATTTCAAGTTAATTAAAATTCAATTATTTTTAAAATTTTCAATTCTCAATTAATTAAAATTTATTTTTTTTTTAAATTTCAATTCAAAATCAACTAAAATTCAATAATTTGAAAATTTTTCAATTTCAAGTTAATTAAAATTCCATTATTTTTAAAATTTTCAATTCTGAATTAATTAAAATTCAAATTTTTTTTTCAAAAATTTCAATTTAAAATCAACTAAAATTCAATAATTTAAAAATTTTTCAATTTTAAGTTAATTAAAATTCAATTATTTTACAAATTTTCAATTCTGAATTAATTAAAATTCAATTTTTTTTTCAAAAATTTCAATTCGAAATCAACTAAAATTCAATTATTTTCCAAATTTCAATTCAAAATCAACTGAAATTCAATTGTTTTCAATAATTTGAATTCAAAATAAACTTACATTCAATTATTTATTTATTTATTTAAAGTTATACACGGGCATGAGAAGCCCTATACATGAAAATGCAAAAATATAAATGTATATACATAATTGGACCAAAGGCGTCCAAAATCAAAAACAAAAGAAAAACTTTTAAGCAATGAACGACCTGGTATTATTAGAACGATTTTTAAAAAGAGTTGTGCGCAAGGATGTAATAAATCCTCTCAAACTAACGCCAAAGAGATCAAGATTCTCGCTATACAGATTGGCTTCGCGACATAATCGATTAATGACAGAGTTTTTACCATAATTAGTTCTATGATGTTGAATATAAAATAAAGAGGAATTTCTTAATTGTCTAGTTGGCGAACAGAAATTTATCATTGACAGTATCGCCGGACAATTTGTGACACCATTGATAATTTTAAACAAAAAAAGTAAGTCGTTATAACAAAATCTGGTCTCAATTTTAGGAATATTAAAATTATTTAAAAAAATTTCAATTTTTTTAAAAATTTTCAATTTTAAGTTAATTAAAATTCAATTATTTTTTAAATTTTCAATTTAGAATTAATTAAAATTCATTTTTTTTTAAATTTCAATTTAAAATCAACTAAAATTCAATAATTTAAAAATTTTTCTATTTAAAATTAACTAAAATTCAAATTCAAATATTCGAAATTTCAACTATGTGAAAACATTTTTTTTCCAAAACATAAATTATTTTTAGTTCTGTAAAATTTAATTATTCTCTGAAAATTAACAAAATCTTTTGAAATTCAATTATTTCTAATAATTCTTAATAATGTTCTTATAGAATATTATTCTTGTTACAGAATTAATAAAATAAATTTAATATCTAATAGGGTCAACTGGGGTAAATCCGAACGCTTTTAGTAAGTTTCAACAATAACATAAGTTTTTTCTTTAAAAAAAAAATACTTCCGGTATTCTGGTGCATGAAGTTGTTACTTTACTTCCATAGAATAATTTTATGGGGTAGAAAAATTTTTTGATAAATTACAATCGCAGGAAACTTAGCGTTCGTATTTACCTCGATACTTTGCAACTTTCCTAAAATATGGGGGTAAATACGAACGCCACTGTATTTCAGAAAAATCTTAGGGAAAATAAATTTAAAGTATTGAAATTGTTAAACTTATATAAAAACTCAAAAAAAATACGACAATAAACCTATTATGTAATAATGCATCATATATAAATACAAAAATCAAACAGGTTAAAAATTAAAATGCATTACACAATTAAAACCTTCAATAACTTTATCAAATCATAACGGATTTTTGCAAAACTTGGTACAGAAAGTATTTTGGAGTGATTGAATGTAAATACAAAAATAAAAGTCAAATTTTTTAAATTCAAAATGGCGTACTTTCCTAAAACTTATTTTTAAAAATGATCAAATTTGCTAACCCTGAAACCCCCCGAGTAACAATTTTCGAGCGAATCCAATGAATTTTTTAATTCTCGTCCGCCATTTTGAATTTTGAAAAACTGACTTCGAATTGGTAATCAGCGACCCCAAAAACCCTAGAATAGCAAATTTTATTTGATCCTTTATTTTATTTCAGATCCTGAAAAACTTTTTTCAACAAACCATTTCGCAGCAAAAAAAGTGGAACACTCCTTCGAGAGAACAGAGATTAAGTTTCTGCTTATTAATTACTAACGAGGATACGTATAGAAAGAAAAACTTTTTTCTATGTACTTTTATAATGTTAAAATAATAGTGTAATCAAATAAAAACAATTTTGTGTGGCTTTGATGTAAAAAAAAATTATTAAAAATACCGTTCGGATTTACCCCAGTTTTCCAATTTTCTTGGGTAAATACGAACGGTCTGATATTATTAATAAAATTTTACAGAAGGCAAAAATCAAATATAGTTTCTGTTCTAGTATTCATAACAAACAATTATAAATAATAAAATGAATTTTTAGCTTCTTTTTCTTCAAATACGAGACAAAATACTGAAAGAGTGTCATCTTTGATTTTCAATCTTTTTTGCAATACTTGTTATCTTTGTTTATGCTGTTGCTAATTAACAAACAAAAAATGGGATAATACTTAGAATCTCTTCAAGAGGATCTGAGGTAAAAATTCTCATATCGAACTTATTTTTAAAAATTTTAATTAAGCTGAAATAATTAGCGTTCGGATTTACCCCCCGTTCGGATTTACCCCGACTGACCCTACCTATTAAATTTTGATAAATTTGAAAAAATCGACTTTTTCGTCTTCTTTTCAAATATAAATAAACTAAAACAACTTTTCTTATGCCTTAAAGTCGATTCGAGGCCTGTATATTTTTCAAGTTAATTTCTTAAAAATTGTTTACAGGACAAATTCTCCGGTTATGATTGAGAAGACGATTTAATACATAAATATAGTTATAGATATATAATTATATATATTTTGAGAGGAAAAGAACAATTCAATTTTAAAGGCATACCAAAGAAGAAAGTAAAACCGAGAGTAAAAATCTACATAACTGCAATAAAGATTTGCCGAACTTTCCCTAATCCACATAAATAATATAATAAGAGAAATGAACCATTTGGTTGGGGAAAATTAATTCCTAGAAAATAATGTGTCTGCTTGTGAAACTTGACGATTTTTGTAAAAATATTTCGCTTATACAATGTCTTCTTATTATTTTGAAAAAAAAATCGCCTCAAGCATTGTGTTCTTTTTTTTTTTTTTTAATTCTTGGAAGATGCAATTCTTCTTTTTTATTATATCCATGATTGAATAAATTTTCAAAGCTAGAGATAATTTTTCTAAAAAGTTTATTATATATATTTATTGCTCATCTTGGGGCTCGGTTATTTGCAATTTTCTATTTTTAGCTCACATAGATCAGAGACTATTTTACATTTGGAGCGATTCATCATTAACAAACAATGATCCATGATGATGAGATTCTCGTATAATAATTATTAGCTCTGCAAGTCGAAGTATGTATACACTTTTGATAAATATATATGTCAATGAATCTTGAATAATAATAATAATGTGCTACAATTAAAAAAAATATCCAATTTTATTCTAGATAAATATAAAATTGTGAACTTTAAAATATTATTTCATTGAAAAAATTGCATATGAAAAAAAAGTTAATTCAATAAAATAACGAAAAAAAATTATTTTCTAAAAAAATATTCTTCGTTTTCTTTTCTAAAATTCTGCAGAATTTTTTATATTTGAAATAAAAACGTGAAATTATTACAATGCCGCTTATGGAAAAAAATAATTGCAACTTATTTGCAAATTGCTTTTTTTTATTTAGAAAAGCTTTCTTTGCTTTCTTCTATTTCTTTATGTATTTTTTAAATGTATGCTTTATAATTAGTTTCATTTTTATGGGAAAATCCTTTTACACTGGGCGTATATTGTATGAAGATAGGACGACTTAAGAAACAAAAAAAAATTACATGTTATATTTAACAACTACGGAAAAAATTATTTTTTTACATGTAATTTTAATTCTAATTCTAATTCTTACTTGCGACCTTACATTCACATGTCGTTTCATGTTTATTTAAAAATATGCAAATATTTTTTATAAATTCTGAAGAATTTCAAAATATTTTATATTCATACTCTATCTAATTTTCATAGATTTGAAATTTCAATTTGCATCATTTTTTTTTTTAGAAGCTTTTAGAGTTGATAACAGTATTTCTTAAAAGAAAAATTTCAATATAGAAATTTTTATATATTCCATATATATATAGAAACGAAATTCTAATCTAAAAATCTTTTGATTACAGGTGTTTATAAATAACACTTTTAGTCTTTCATTTCTTACACAATCCATTTTATTTCTACTTTATTAAATACATATATATATATATATATATATATATATATATATGTAACTCTTTGATTGATTTACTTCTTTATAAGGAATTACAATTAGAGTACATATTTTTTCAATTGATTCGAATTATTTTCAATCGTGTAAAAGAAGTTATACTTTTTTTAATTGTTTTTATTAATCGGATACATATAAAAATAAATATAAGAAAAATTTTTTTTTCTTACATTTGAAATTAATTTCAGTTTTTCATTTTTTTCTTTTAGAACAAAATTTTTAGTTTTTCTAAACTCTCGGTGTACAGCAACTTTTCAAAAAAGAAAAAATTTTCCAGTATAAATTTTGTTCAACTTTCATCTGAACTCCTTGCGACAATAAAAAAATCATAATTTTTCAATTAAAATTGTTGAAAATTTCAATTAAAATATTTTCAAAAATTGTAATCAAATTCTTTAAAAAGTTCAATTTTGCTTTAAATTTTTCAATTAAATTCATAAATTTTACAAAATTTTAATTATTTAAAATTAATAAGTCAAAACTTTTAATTCTAACTCTGCCAAAACTGAATTATTAATATTTCTATTAAACTCATATACCTATAATTATTTTATTTATAAACAATTTTAACTAAAACTTTTTGAAAATTTTATCATAAAAAAATTTTTTTTTTTTTTATTAAAAACTTTGATTGCAACTCTTCTAAATATGAATTATTTCTAAAAATTTTTAATTAAAATTTTTTACAAACTTATTTATACGGCTAGAAACGGATTTTCATTCAATAAAATTTATTAAAATGGAACTACTTTTACAATTTTGACTAGTTTTCAACGACAAATTTTGTTTACAAGCTATTTTAAAGGTTCTTTAGAATCTCTCACATGGATTTTCAAAAATTTTTATTTTTTAAAAAAATTCAAATTCTAAAATGGTCAAAATTTAAGGGGAGAGACCGCTGAAATTTTTAACCTATTGAAATTAATGCGGTTGTCAATTTTTTTTCTATAACACTATTGAATATTTAAAACTATAATATACTGTGGGAAATTAAAAAAAACTATTATAATAATTTTTTGAATATAAGATTTGAAATTTTCAAAAAAATTTAAATTTCTTTCGCAATTTTTATTATTTTTCATTGCAGATTTTTTTTATACGCTTTTTTCATGAATCTGAACAATCTATCGTATAGATTTTATAAAATTTCAATTTTTTTTTTATAAATATAATAAAATTTTTGAAAAATAAAAAAAAAATTGAAAATTGTTTAAAATTAATTTTGTTTTTTTTTTTTTTACAGTGGAATATGATTTCAGGTACTAAAAAAATGTCAACAAAAAAAAAAAAAAAACTTTTTCCACAAATTTTATTATTTTTGGCTTTTTTTTATTATGATTTTGAACAATAAATTGTATATGGATTTTGAAAAATGTTAATATTTTCAAAAAATGAAATTTCTAAAATCATGACAGAATTTTTTTTTTTTAAATTTCAATAATAAAATAAAGTTAAGTTCCTTCAGAAATTAAAAAATTTTAATTTAAATTTTCATTAGTAGATATGACCAAAAATAGTTGCTAAGTTGAATATGAATTTTTTTGTACAATTTTTATATCAACACTTTTGTTTCCTCATTTGTGTTGCTTAATTTTCTAATATTTCAATATCAAAGAAATTGACAAAATAGGTCACAATCAATATAGCTGTAAATTGAAATATTATATATTGGTTGTGTTTTAAATAAATAAATCAATAAAAATGAAAATTATTCCATTAAATGTTTTTTGTATGTTATGTATATATATATATATATATATATAAAATTGATTACTAATTTAAAATCTATAAATTAAAGTAAACGTGTTTTGAAGTTTACGGTACCCGTAAGTTCAGTAAAACGTCGCGACATTGAATAGAATATTGACTCATAATCACGAGGTATATCTGTTACCTCAGCGGTAGCGTGAGTGAAAGTTAACGAGGCGCATCTTCAAGGTTACCGAAGAAGAAGAAGAAGAAGAAGAAGTATCAGTAAAGAAAAAAAAAAAAAAAATCAACCATCACGCGACTTCCAAATTTTTTTTTAAGTCCCTGATATATTTATGTCCTGCATTAATTCACAAACATTGTATATTATTGCCAATTCCTCATTTCTTGTCACATTCTTCTTAAATTTATCGTAACATATTTTCACTACCACTTTCTCAGGATTCTTTTCCACTATATATATGCCAGAAAATGTATTATGTAATAAAATTCAATTGAATTTTATTGAAATTATTAAAATATATTTTTACTCTTATTTTATATATATGTATATATATACATATAAAGTACAGATTTGATTACAATTTTAAGAATTAATAAAAATTAAAAAATCAAAAATTCATGTTTTAGCTAAAAAATTTTGTTTTTTTCAAATTTAAGTTAATACATAAAAAAAATTAAACTCCTTGCATTAAAACGAATCGATTCGTATATATAAAGTATATATATGTTACACCCAACCTGAATTAATTTAAATCAGTTTTTAACTCGAATTGTTTTAAATCAATCAATTGAATTATAGATAAATTCATAGCTTCCTCCACGAGGAGGAAGCAAATTTTTTGCTTCACGCAATGAGGAAGCAAAATGTTTATGAAATAAACATAAAAGACCCCCTCCTTTTTTCTATTGTCGCCAATCGTTTTGTTTTGAAAATCGTCTTCAAGACGATACGATTTTGCCTATTGTGGAACCAGCCTGATGGAGCATTTACACCTTTAGGAAAAAAAATTTTTTACTTTGATTTTCCGAAATGCAAAAATTTGATTGGTTGTCCATTATCAATTAGATTTTGTGAACAATCAATCAGGTTTGTGTATTTCAGAAAATGCAACATAAAAATTTTTTTTATTAACGGTGTAAAGGTGCTTATATACCTCAAATTTCGATCAGATGAACATTATTTCTGGACTGTGAAAATGCGTGAAAAGTCATTTTCACGGCGGGTATTTTTGAATTGTTTTAAACAAAAAATGTTTTTTTTAAGAAATATAATATTAAATAATTGTTTTAATATGTAAGAACACTTTAAAATAGTGATAAAAAGATGATTTGATTGAAAAATTTAGCAAATTTTGCTTTAAAACGTTTCTGCTACAAGAAAGTGTAAAATGACGATGTTTGTGAAATGGTTTGTACAGTGCTTTTTCCTTGTTAGTGTCTCTCAGAGTTTTGTTTATTACAAGTTAAAAAGAACCGACATATGTCGGTTCTTTTTAACTTGTAATAAATAATGAGTGCTGAAAATAAATCGGTAAGTTGAAATGTTTATCAAATAAATTTAAATTCAACTAATTGTTTCGAATAACTGAAAGAAACATATACACATGTACACTGTACAAACCATTTCACAAACATCGTCATTTTACACTTTCTTGTAGCAGAAACGTTTTAAAGCAAAATTTGCTAAATTTTTCAATCAAATCATCTTTTTATCACTATTTTAAAGTGTTCTTACATATTAAAACAATTATTTTATATTATATTTCTTAAAAAAAACATTTTTTGTATTGTATTTTTGAATTGTACAATTCAAAAATACCCGCCGTGAAAATGACTTTTCACGCATTTTCACGGTCCAGAAATAATGTTCATCTGATCGAAATTTGAGGTATATAAGCACCTTAAGCACCTTAACGGTGTAAATGCTCCATGAGTTCACAGTGAGTATGAAAATTGAAAAGGTTCTTAACTTGTTTATAAAAGTAGTTTAGTTTCATGGATTGTGATTGGTTGAAACATTGCAATTAAGAGAAGTGCACGTAATGGAGCATTTACACCTTTAGTAAAAAAAAATTTTTTATTTTGCATTTTCCGAAATACACAAACCTGATTGGTTGTTCACAATCTGATTGATAATGGACAATTAATCAGATTTTTGCATTTCGGAAAATCAAAGTAAAAATTTTTTTTTTTTATCAAATGTGTAAAGACCTAAACAAAATAGATCGCAAAAGACGTTCGCGAATATGAAACATGAGTTAGAAAAGGATAGAGATATATTCTTATCCTTTTCTATCTCATGCATCTCGTTCACGAACGACCTTCGCGAACCTATATTGTGCGTTGGCCTTAAATGCTCCATGAATATGCCTAAGCAGAATAAAATCTCTAATTGGGAACGGTGGTCTAGTAACAATCTAGTAACTTTGACCCATTCTCTGCTTCCATTTTGTTTTTTCTACTCTTTCTAACCTATTAATTGAAGAGAGACAAAGAAAGAAATTGGAGGGAGAGAATGGGTCCCCACCAGATGGCGTATTGCAGTTTAGCCGATCCCAATACCACTTGCCATTTGTCATAATTCTCGTCAACTACCGCACCCTTCTCTTGCTATAAAGTTATTAAATTTTTACTAGAGCAGGGTGCGGTAGTTGACGAAAATTATGACAAATGGCGAGTGGGAACAATGGAAACCAACCGACAAAATGTAACGCAAAACGCTGTCATGGGACTTCACCCTTAAGCTTTCCGCCGATATGGGACGACAGCTTAATTTTTCTGCAATCGTATTTATTGTGAGTTGAAAAAAAAACTTAATTGTGCTTAGGCCTTTACTTTGAATGGGGCTAGACTAGGCGTTTGGTTGGTTTCCATTGTCCCTACTCGCCAAAATCCCCATTCGCCATTTGTCATAATTCTCGACAACTACCGCACTCTGCTTTAGTAAAACTTTAGTGATTTTATATTATCAGGTAAGTATATTTCGGAAAATGCAAAGTGAAGAAAATTTTTTGCCGAAGGTGTAAATGCTCCATAAAAGTTCCGAACATAATTTCCAAAACAATAGCAATTCCAAAGCAATATATAGATAATAAAGAAGAAGTTATCTTTCTTATGATACTTAATTAATACATGTCCTATTGTTCTTATACATAAAGTGAAGTTTTATGTTATATATATTTACAGAAATTACTTGTACTGACATTTCTATGTTGTACACAAGATAAAATGAAAGTATTATTTTCCCATCTGTGACATCGTTCGTCGATGGCGATAAATATACCTGAATGTATGTGAATTGTTATTTCATTGAATTGAAGGATGATCGGGTATTACATTCAAATAATGCCTATCAATTGCGATTCCTTTCAATCTAAAAGCCTATAAGAATAATAAATAAATTGCCTCAATCAATTCACATTTATATCTCTTTAAGCCTCTTTAATTATATTGGAAATATATCGAAGCTACTGACATGTAAAATTACACTACGAAAAATATACATATACCTATTTTAAAAATAATATAAATTAATTTGATGCAACACTTTAAAGAAAAGCATTACTTTTCATGCTTGTAAATTAGTCGCAAAATATTACTTTGCTGCACTAGTGCAGAAAAGTACTTTGAAGGATACTTACAAGTATGTACGCTGGCGGCATCAAGCGTTATGACTTTATTTTTGTAGAACTTTGATTTTTGCTCGCTATTAGCAGTTGAATTTGTGTACGTACGAAAGAACATTTTTCGACTTCATGCAAATTGCTGACCTCGCTTCACTCCGAGCAGAAAATTTTGCACTTGCCGGAAAACAGCTTCTTTCGGTACTTGGTGCACAATATACTATTTTATAACACTTTCCCTCAAAAACTGGACTAAAGTATTAATATTAATCAAAATACGAATATATATGCAACCTCACAATAAAATAAATATACATATTTTTAAAGAAATTTGTGCATTAATGGCATATGAGAGAAAACGCCGAACAGACAAAAATGTTGAAAAGCCAAAAAGGTTGAACAGATAAAATTTCGAAACGCCAATACGTCGAATGGACAAAAATATTTGACATTTTGACAGTTCGACGTCTTGGCTTTTCGAGGTTATGGCTTTTCGACATTTTGTCTGTTCGACGTATTGGCTGTTTGATATTTTGTCCATTCGACGTATAGCGATTTAATATTTTGTCTGTTCGACAATTTGTCATTGGAAATTTTGTCTGTTTGACATATTGACCGTTCGGTGAAAAACAAGCGTCTCGCACAGCGCTGTTCTGAAAAAACTTAAGGTACGGTCACACGACTTTTGGAAAAACCATTCATGTCTTTCTCTCTCCTAAGACAGAGGCATAAGATTGTCTCACTCTGCATTTTCTTACATTTCCCAAAGACGGAAAATGCAGAGTGAGACAAACTTATGCGTCTGTAATAGGAGAGAGAAAGATAAGAATGGTTTTTCCAAAAGTCGTGTGACCGTACCCTTAATTTTGCGTTAAATTATTTAAAAAGTGATATTTTTAAACGAAAACGACAAGAAAGATGGCGGTGTATACACAGACGTTGCTTGCCTCAGTAAACAGCGCCAATTCGAGCAAGTGGCCGCTGAATCAACTATGATATAATACATTATTTTTATTATTTTTACGTTAAGTTATAGTAAATGAGTATAAAACAGACTTTGCACCCTCTTTTATCAAGTATTGAATATTTTAACCCAAAATCATTATTTATTTCATAAAAAGTTGGAAACCACAAAAAAGCGTCCTTTGCCCACATGGCCTTAAAATAAAAATTTAGTTCTTTGATTTAAATAAAAAATTTCGTAAAATCAATGAAATATTTCTTTAAATCAACAAAATCGAAGTAAAGAAATAATGTTTTTAAATCCAGAGAAATTTTTCTTTGACCCTATAATAATAATGCACAAATTTCTTTTTTTTTCTTTTTTCTGGGTGCATAATTCACTGCACCATTATGATAATTATTTAACAAGGAATACCAACCTAACATAAAACGTATAAAAGAATAGATATATTTGTGTCCTTTTCTATTTCATGCTCCTCGTTTGCAAACGCAGGATTTCTACACGAACGGTCTTTGCGAAGTTATTGTGCATTGTCCCTTACTGGGAAACACAAAATTTATACACAGGGATGTATTGCCAAATTATATAGTGGAACGTCTCAAATATTACGTAACATTTGAGATATTCCACTTAATAATTTGGGAACACATCCCCCCTGTGTATAAAAAATGGCCACAGTTAATGGGTGTTTTCGAGAGTTGCTGTGAGTATACTGTCAGTATGTTGTGATTGGCTGATCCATCAGCATGTTTATTTTGATTGGGTAATTTTTTACTGTCAGTATACTGTCAGCAACTCCCGAAAACACCAAATGTTATCGTCGATGTGTATAATTATTGTTGTCAATATATTTAATTCAAAAACTGATTATTATTGTACACAGAAAAAAAGTGGTCATAATAAGACAAATTTTTTCGCGAAGTGTTTACAATTCAATTACAATTTATTTTTATTAAGTGAGAATTTTAATAAATTAAAATACAGTTCAATTTAATATAGTCTCTATCATAATTTTTATCGTATATCTTTTTATTGAAATTTCAATCACAGGAAAATATAACAGAATTATTTTCCATTATTTTGCAATATACAAAGATTATTCGCATAAAAAATCACTAAATGTGATGGGTAAAAATATAAAGTCGACTTTCAGATATTATCATGTCCATTCATTAATTTTTATTTTTCTTTTATATCAAGATTGTGGCAGGAGTTGAAATAATTTTTCCTTCCCTCCGGAAGCTTTCAACTAATTAAGATATTCGATTAAATTTAATGAATTATACAAAAACAGTTGAAGATTTAAATTCTTTTAAATATGTCAATATTAGTAATTCACAATGAAGAGATAGATAAAATCTTGTAAATGTTATTTTCTAAATATTGAATTATTTCCTTTTGCAGTTTATAAATAACAAGAAGATTAATTAATTGATTTGTAATTAGTAACTAATTATTTTCTTTTTTGCTTCCTCGTGGAGGAAGCTTTGTAGTCCTTTCGTTTATAAAATTTTTAAAAATGGTGAAAACAAATTTTCCTCTATTATAAAAACATGTTATATGAGATTCTGATCACTTGTCCGGATGTATGTGTGTGTGTGTGTGTGTGTGTGGATAGTTTTTGTGAATACGATATATTTAACAGGTTTTAATGGATTTGGGTAAAATTTGGTAGGCCTATTTATCACATTAATCTCTCAAAAATGACGAGAAGATTTTTAAAAATACCCAAAAAAAAAAAAATTTTATCGTCTTTTTTCCAAAATTTTTTTTTATTTGAAAACATTTTTAAATAGAACAATTTAAGGGTACTTATGTGGGCAAAGAACATTTTTTGTGGTTTGAAACTTTTTCTGAAATAAAAAATGATTACGAATTAAAATTTTGGAAAAATAATTTTGTTTGGTACGAGGAATCTCGCTGTTCTTCTCATTTACTAGAACTTAACGCCAAAATAATAGAAATAAAGCAATAAATAGTAAAATAATGTATTTAATCGTAGTTCATTGAGTGGCCACTTGCTCGAATTGGCGCTGTTTACTGGAGCACTGACACACTCAAGCAACGTCTGTGTATGCGCCGCCATGTTTGTTTTCATTTTCGTTTAAAAATCTCACTTTTTAAACTTCATTTTTTAATAATTTGACTCAAAATTGTGTATTTTTCGGAGAACAGCGAGATTCCTTGTACCCTAATCTATTATCCCTCAAAATTTTAGACAAAAATCTTTTCTCATATTTTAGAGTGAAATTTATACTACCAAAACACATTTTTCCATACTAGGTCACGTGGGAGGTTCCCACATACCCTTAAGGTAATATCCTTTCTTAAAAAAGACAGTGCATGCAAAGCACATGAAAATGTATCGAAATATCTTGATGGTCGAAAAAATCGAATGTAAGAAAAAATGAATTTTGCTTTTCAGAGCATCTAAATCAATATTCATTTTTTGCATAACTTTCTTAATTGCAATAAATATACACTTGCAAAGCATTTATTTGTTGTAAATATTTACAGCTGTCATGAATCAGACACGAACATAACCTACATTTAGTTCAAATCACTTTATTGCGGCCCAAGACAAAATAGCGCGCACTTTTTTAAAATAATGAAATTTATTAAATTATAATAAAATAATTGTATTATTATGAAAATAATATTACCTTGAATAAAAAAGTGTTTTTAGTTTTTAAAAAAAAGTATTCAACAATTATTATTATTTTTAGACAAATTTTACAAATATATAATAGATTATTATTTTTCTGTTTAAAACTTTCTTTATAATTACATATGCCTTTTTGCATTTTGTTAACAAAATATTCCCACACAGCACCCAAAATTCCCTGAAACTTGACAGAGCCTCACACGGCAAGGTTAGGAAACTTCAGTGCGGCAAGGTTCATACAAGTTTGTGTCGATGTTTAAATGTCCACATGAAAAGAATATTTACACGAAACTTTGAGGAAATATTACACTATAAATATTACACTATAAATATTCACGTGCAATGTTCAGTCAATGTTGTGTCAATATTCACCTATACTTATTATATTAGTATAAATGAAATTTTTATAACTAGGCGAAAATGTAATTTCAATATTGACACAACATTGACTGAACATTGCACGTGAATATTTATGTGTAATATTTCCTCCAAGTTTCGTGTGAATATTCTTTTCATGTGGACATTTAAACATCGACACAAACTTGTATGAACCTTGCCGCACTGAAGTTTCCTAACCTCGCCATGTGAGGTTCTGTCAAGTTTCAGGGAATTTTGGGTGTTGTGTGGGTTATTAAATATTTAATAAAATAATTGTAATAAATTATGAAACATAAATTGAAAATTAAATTGAATGGACAAAGAATAGAAGCAACAGAGACGGTCAAAGGCCGTCGGAGGCGCTAGTATAATATAATCGTCTTCTTTACGTCAAGACGAATTGATTGATATATATATATATAAAATATAGATTTGATTGAAATTTAAAGAATTAATGAAAGTTAAAAAATCAAAAATTCCCATTTTAGCTAAAAATGTGTTTATTAAAATTCAAGTTTATATATATGAAATAATTTTATTCTTTGTATTAAAACAAATCGATTGGTATATATAAAAAATATAGATTTTATTTAAATTTTAAGAATTAATAAAAATTAAAAAATCAAAAATTCATGTTTTAGCTAAAAAATTTTGTTTTTTTCAAATTCAAGTTAATACATAAAAAAAATTGAACTCCTTGCATTGAAACGAATCGATTCGTATATTTATGTTACACCCAACATGAATTAATTTAAATCAGTTTTTAACTTGAAATGTTTTAAATCATAATCAATTGAATTAGATAAATTCATAGGGTGTTAAAATTCTGAAAAAATGTATCACATGCTTTATGGATGACCCCTTACATATGCGTAAAATTTTTCAAAAGTTCATTTTAAGTAGTTTGTATCAGAAAATATTTATATATGTATTTTTATAAAAAAAAATAATATTTTTAAATTGAAAATTAAAACAGTACAACAATAATTTTCTGTGATGTGTTTTAAACATGTTGATTTTTAAAATAAAATAATTTCGTAATAATTTATAGTAAAAAGTAGTTTTCACAAATAAATTAATCGATACGTTTTTAAATATATTTAAATTTTCGGGGAATATTTATTAATATTTGTGAAATATCCATATAAAATTTTTAGGGAATATTCCATAAAATGCCCTTCAAATTTGCGTCGACAGAATTTTGATGAATTTTATAAATGACCCTTTCATTTAAAAATCATGCTTTAAATAAAACTCTAGCCCTGATTGTGAAAGAAATATTTTTTTTTTAATGAAAACATCTATGAATTTTCATCTCACAAATATTTCTTGCTCTCTAAATCTGAATTAGTAAAAATGTTTACTAATTTCAATTAGTGACTCACTTTTTGCTTTAGAATTAGTTAAAAGTTACTAATAATTAGTAAAATTTTACTAATTGAGAAGCAAAAAGTGAGTTACTAATTGAAATTAGTGAACATTTTTACTAATTCAGATTTAGAGAGTGCAATATTTATTCATCGAAAAATTATTTTAAAAAAAAAACTTTTAGATTAAAAATTTTATAATTTTCCAATTTAAAAAATAAAAAGATAAATAATAATTAATTGAAAGAAAAGATGATATTTGTTTCTTTTTTTTTTTTTTTTAAAAAAAAAGTGTTATACAAAAGTTGCGAATTATATTTTTGTCTCATATTATTCTTTTACCTTATTTTATAGGTACTTTATTTTTCCAAAAATTTCAAATTATTTCCATAATTTTAAAAGTAAAGTTGACAATAAGAATGTAAATTTTCTCCTGTAGTGACATCATTTTATTGGCCTTAAAGTTGTGTTAAAATTTTTAGTAATACATAAAACCGAAAACCATAAACTGGAGGTTAAACATTTTTATTCTTCGTTTTCATATTATAGTATTATATTATATCATAACAAATACTATAAATTATATCTGAAGAAAATCTCAAGGGTATCAAAAATGAATATCTATAGGATTATTTCAAGGCATTATTAACTTTATATTGATATATTATTGCAAGTTGTTTGATATATTTTGCAGAATATTCTATTAGAATATGTAACAATTTTGACATTTCTTGAATGATTAAAAAAAAAATTGTAAAAAATTTATTATAAATATTTATTATATTTATAATATAAATGATAGTAAATGCGAATACAATATAAAGAAGCGTATGTATAGTAAAATAATTGAATATTGAAAAATATTATTGAATATTATATTATAATTTTCAGTGAAAAAGATGAAATTAATTAATTAGAACTTGCATTTTTCAGCTATATTAACTCAATTTAACTGAAAAATAATTTTTTCTTCAAAAATAATTGATTTTTAACAATTTTTGAAAATTTTGAATTTTCTTCAAAAATTAATGAAAATTATCAAAAATCATTAGAATTTGCATTTTTCAGCTAAATTAACTCAATTTAACTGAAAAATAATTTTTTTTTCCAAAAATAATTGATTTTTAACAATTTTTGAAAATTTTGAATTTTCTTCAAAAATTAATTATTATGAATATAGCATTAAAAATATTTTTTAATTTATTTATTATTTAAAAATAAAAAAATATATTTTACCAAGACTTTACTTCAAAAATATTTATTGTTTTTATAAATTAAATATGAAATTCCATAAGTTCAATTAAATAACATCACATTTAAATTTTTCATATTTTGGTATAAATTTTCACAGAACTTCAAAATTTTCAATAAAACTTTTTTTGTCTTTATAAATTTTCTTCTGATTTCTAAAACCGAATTTATTAATAACAGGCTTCGAAGTGAAACACTTTTTTTTTTTTTTTTTACTTTTTTGTGTTTTTTTTCAACAAGGCTACTTTTTTACTACTAATTTTGTCCACTTGCCACTAAATGCTACTTTTTTTAAAAAAATAATTTTTAAAATAACAGAATTCAAGAAGTTTTAATTTTTAAATTAAAAATTTTTATTTTACAAAATTTCTCTTTACCCAACTGTGCGATTCCAGGTGAGATTTTGACTTTTTTGGAGTAGGTTAACCGATTGCAATGAAACTTTGGAATTTTGTTATATATAGTAAGACTAATCTTTAACGTAAATTTCAGCCTAAAATATTTGTTAGTTTACAAAATTTTTTGTTATTATTGCAAATCTCGTAAACTAACAAATATTTTAAGCTGAAATTTACGTTAAAGATTAGTCTTATTTAAAAAAAAAATTTGAATCAAAATTTTTAATAATAATTGAATTTTAGGAGAGATTTTGAATTAAAATTTTAATAAGTTAGAATTGCTGAAAATTATTAACAAAGATTCAAACAGTAATTGAATTTTAGAGAATTTTCAATTAAAAAATGTTTTATTTAATTAAATTTTTGAATAATTGGATTGAAATTATTAATTTAGTATAAAGAATTTTAGATACAAATTTTTTTTTTATATTCAATCAACGGGACTAGCCCTTTTGTACAAAAGTACTTCTTAAAACTAAGTTCATATATATAATAAAGAATACAGTAAAAAATAATTACATCTAGGTTGGCATGTTATGACTTTGATTAAGTATTAATCTGCGTAGCGCTGAGGTGAATCTAATTAAACTGTTATCAAAAAAAAAAAAAATCAAAAAAATTTTAAAAGTATAATTGAATTTTGGAAAAGTTTGACTTAAGATTTTTTTAGAAATAATTGAATTTTTGGAGATTTTTAATTAAAATTATTGTTTAAAATTACTAAAAATATTTTATATAAGCTTCCGATCCCAAATTCTAGGATTTAAAAATTCGATTTACTTAAAATTCTACTCAATGAGAATTCTAATAAATTAAAAATAGATTAAATTAGAATTCAACTTTTCAAGAAACAGTTGCGGGTAAAGAGAAATTTTCTCAAATAAAAATTTGGTATTTTGAAAATTCCGTTGAGTAAACATTTTCGTTTAAAAAAAACATTTTGTATTAAATGCTATTTTGTAAAATAAAAATTTATGTGAAAAATCATTTTTTATGGAATAATCATGTGCCAAATCGAAATTTAGCAATAGATAGTTTTTTTTTAAAAATAATCAGGAGAAAAATAATATTAATTTTATTCCTTAGAATTTTTCTTTCAATTTTTTTAAGAAAAAATATTTACACTTTCATAGAAAATTATAAGGTATTAAAATAAACTGCAACGCTTATTATTTTAATCCAATTTTGCTTATTTTAATACCAAAATGGATTAAAATAAGCATAATTGGATTAAAATAATAAGCGTTGCAGCTTATTTTAATGCCTTTTAATTTTCTGTGTTAATGTCAAACTTATATATAGAAAACTAATTTTACTTCATTTTTTAAAGATGCCACTTTTTTGATACTTTTTTTCAATTTTGGGAATACTTTTTTAATAAAATTTTTTTTAAAAATTTTTTATAAAATTTATTTGATAAATGACAAGCATTTGTTGCCTTTTTTTCAAAATTGCCTTTTTTTCCAGTAAGATAGAAATTACTTTAATAAAAAACAGTTTTTGTATTATTCTTATTTTCAGTTTGTAAAAAACACAAAAATGTAACACTGACTTTTGTTTCATGTCCGTCTGATTTTTTCTTTAAAAAAAAAAAAGAAAAGGAAAAAAAATTGTTGCACCTTTGAAGGCAAAGATATTGATATTGGGGCCCTCGCACTACAATATATATATATATATATAATTTCCATTGGGACTGCCATAGGATGGGTCCAATGATGGTGGGGAGCAATTCTATATAACTGATGCTAAAGTCGGACGTCTCTGCATAATCTATCAGTGTGTGATTCTTTGAACGTCAACCTGTCCAACTGCCTTAATCAAGGTGAGTGTCGACAGTTTCTCTTTAAAAAAAAAAAAAAAAAAACCGTTTGTTTGCACTCATTCATTTGAAAGCATTCCTTATAAACCTTCTGGGTGAATGAATCGTAAACATAGTGAACAAAAAAAAAAAGTTTTAATCCTTTTTTATAAAAAAAAAAAAAAAAGAAAAAAAAATCGTAAGTGGATTATTTCTGTGAATTTGTGGACTGATGTGATAAAAGTGCGCCGAATTTTTTTTTTCTTCTTTTTTTTTTCGGACAAAATTGCTTGTTGAGGTGAAAATAATTAAAAGAAATTTATAATCGCAAGATGTGAAGTGAATTTTTAAATAAAATTTTATTTGTTTTAAATAAATACAATTTTTTATAAAACAAAAATTGTATTAGAAATAAATTGAAAAAAAAATAGTTACATTAAAATTTTGATACGAATATAATTTTATTAAATTGAAATAAATTATATATTTAATTTGAGTAAACAATTTTTATGATTATAATATAATGTGCCTCAAATTCTAAACGTTCATATGAATGAAAAATTTATTTACTACTTTTTTAAATTCAAATTTTATTATAAAATATTGATTTCTGTATTCAAAAATAAATTCTTGAATATTTTAGTGAAATTTTTATTTTTCATTGCTTTAGTTATTTTTAAAAAATTTCATCCATTTTAACGTTTAGAACCTCAATATGGAGAAAAAAAAATGAAGAATATTGAGGGAAAATCTAATACATTAATGAAGATTCGTTTATGCAATAAAATGAGTGAAGTAATTTCAGTAGAACAAGTTTTCATTAGTCAGACAGTAATTACTGTATATATATATACCTATATATAGGATATATGTAATCTTTCAACGTCTATACATAAAATCGTGTAAAAAAGTGAAACAAATTTAAAAATTTCTCTCATTCTCAGTACGACACACCCTATATCTGATGGGAATCTTCCTTTCACTGCAACCGTAAATATAAAAATATTTTCACTGCAGTTGTAAGTGAAATGTGTTCGCGTCTCCTTAACGTGTTCTGATTGTTTCAAAACATAAACATAAACATATTATAATAATTATAAATTGTAATTTAATAAGCAAAATTTGTATCTAACAGAGCATTTTATTTTTTCTTTTCTTTTTGAATTAGTTATAATAATTTAAAAACTTTTTAATTTATTTGCAAATCACGATTTTTTTTTAAATCAAATTTAATTACCGTTATTAATTAATTATTTTTAAATATAGATGACGTGGTCGACGCTGGCCGTCGTGGTGATTTTAGCAGTAATCGCAAACGTGGACTCAGCTATTAATGAGGCACGACCACACAGTAACAGACCAGGAAGATTTTTGTCCTTGCCAGTACCACAAAAATGTGCAAACAGTAAGTACAGTTATAACCAATGATTTTTTAAAAATATCTTTTATAATTAAATTTTTTTTTTTTTTTAATCAATTTGGAAATTTTTTATTCAAATATATATGTACTTAAAGTTTATTTACTCTATTTTAATAAAAAAATTATTTGCTTCAAAAGTTAATATTTATTTAAATTAAATATAAAATTTGTCTCAAGGGGCTAAATAACTTTTTTTTTCGTTTCAAATAAAAATTTTGTTTGGCACACAAAAAATTTTATAATTATACAAAACTGAAGTACGCAACGTTTATGATAAACGATTTTTAAAAAAATAAATAAATAAATAATAATAAATTTTTCGCTTAAAAAATATTCCTTGTAGTTTTCATTAATCAAAAAATTATAAAAAAATATTTTTTAGGCAAAGAATTATAGAATTTTTCATTTTTTAAAAATTATTTCTTTAAAAATAGTTTATCATATAAATGTTGCGTACTTCAGCTTCATATAATTATTAAATTTAAATAAAAATATTTATTTAAATTAAATAAAAATTTATAGCAAATACAGGCTTCAGATTATACGACTTTTTCGACTATTTCTATGACTTTTTTTTTTCAAAAATACGACTTTTTTCGACTTATTTTAATAAAATGGGACTTATTCTTTTTTACAAAATTTTTAAACAAAATACGTTTTTTTTTAGTCTGAAATGCAGATCTTCTTCAGATCTACTTTGTTTCAATTATTTAACAAAGTTTTAAATAAAATTCTTCACTACATTTATTTTTTTTTAATAATTTTAATGATATTTATCACAAATTCAATTATTTTAAACTATTTTTCAATTAAAATTTTTATGAAATTTAATAATTATTTATATTTAAAAAAAAAATTGCAAATAAAATTACCAAAAATTTTTAATTTAAAATTTATTGAAATTTTGATTATTTGCAAAAATTTCAATTATTTCTAATGATTTTTATAATATTCTTCGAAAATTCAATTATCTTGAAAGCATTTTGCAATTAAAAAGATTTTTAAGTTCAATTTTTGTCTGTAATTTCTAATAAATTCTTCAATTTTTTAAAATTCAATTATTTTCCAAAATTTCAATTGAAATTCAATTATTTTTAAAATTTTCAATTCAAACTCTTTTAAGATTTAATTATTTTCCAAATTTTCAATTCAAAATCAAATAAAATTCAATTATTATCAAAAATTTCAATTCAAAATCAACTAAAATTCAATTATTCTCAAAAATTTTAATTCAAAATTAAATTATTATCAAAATTTTCAATCCAAAATCAACTAAAATTAAATTATTATATAAACTTTCAATTCAAAATTAATTATCAAAATTTTCAATTCAAAATCAACTAAAATTCAATTATTTTCAAACATTTCAATTCATAATTAATTATCAAAATTTTCAATCCAAAATCAACTAAAATTCAATTATTTTCAAACTTTTCAATTGAATTTCAATTATTTTCTAAAATTTCAATTTAAAAGGTTCTAAAATTTTCCATTGAAAAGTTTTTGAAATTTAATAATTTTTATTATAACTCTCCTGAAATTCAATTATTTTTAACTATTTTTTTAATATTCTTCAAAAATTCAACTACCTGAAACTATTTTTCAAAAATAATGGTTTTCCAATTATTGTATTTTTGTCCACAATTTCTAATCAATTTTTTAGTGAAATCATCAAAAATTTTGTAATTAAAAATCACTTGAACTTGAATTAATTTCAAAAATCTCAATTGTAAATCTTTTCAAAAATTCAATTACCTACTTTTAAAAAATGTTATCTAAAATTATATTTGATAAATTATTTTTAGTTCTGTAAAATTTAATTATTGTTCAAAAAATTAATAAAATCTTTTGAAATTCAATTATTTCTAAAAATTTTAACTTTAACTCTTCCAAAATTATTATTATTATTTAAAAAAAAAAATTTAATTTAAAAATCTATAAAACTTTTTCATTAAAATAAAAAAAAATCAACTAAAACGACTTTTTTGTACCTTTAAATCGATCCGAGGTCTGCAATTAAAAATATTTATTTGAAACAAATAATTATTTAATTTAGCACTGAGACAAATGTATTTTCTCTCGCGTGTGTAAATGCAATTAAATGCAAATTATATCTTTATATTTGACACGATTTAATACGTTTGCAATGAAAAAAAAAAAAATAACCAAACAATTAATTATTCCATAAAAGGTAAAAATACATCTTAAATCTAGTCTGTCGTAACGTCGTTGACATTATTAGCAATAAAATTGTCATACATAAATTAAAATCAATGTTCCGCAAATTATACTGACATTTGTGCGTATAGAATTAGTAAAATTTCTTATACCAATGATAAACAATAAATTAACGATTAATTTAATTCAAGTTTTAATAGAAATAATAAGTATAAAATAATAATAATAATGAAATAAATATAAATTGAAAAAAAAATTATAAATTATAAGTACAATAATAATAATAATAATAATAATAATAATAATAATAATAATAATAGTGAAATAAATATACACTCATATTTATGTATATATTTTTTTCTTATTTAAAAAACAGTAAATTCAATTATTCATGAAAGAAAAAAAAGCGCCTAATGAGTAAATTATAAGCATACTTAACAATTAAAGAAGAAACTAAGACTTTCTCAAGTGACAAAACCATTTGACCTATCAGTTAAAGGAAAAAAAAAAATTCAACTTTCATAAAATATATTTCTCTCGACAATCGGTCCTAACACGATTTTCTACTCATTTCAATTTTAATCTCTCTGTTATTCGTGTAGAGAACTTGTTGCTGCATATACATATATATATATATGTCTTTTAAATGCCATTTGTATTTCCTCATCATTGTCAAAGGACTCGAGGGACATATATATATATAAAATTTCGTTCTTTTTGTATATTAATGCAAATTATCATCTGATAAAGGTTTCTCCTAAATTTTATAATAATTTCATACTCCATACATGAAAGAAATGTCTTTTATCACAAAAAACAAACTAAAAGCCATATATATATATATATATATTTTTCTTTCAAAAGATAAAATAGGTATATAAAATATATTATCTTCATTAGAATGAAAGTTTTTGACACCGTAAGTGAGATAACGATTTGTAATATAGTCAATTAAAAAAAAAAAAAAAGGAGAAAATAATTCACTCGAGGAAAATTTTATGTAACGGCAATTATTTATTATATAATAAATGGTCATCAGCTTTGTGTCAATTTTGACCTATTGAATAATTCATGTTTAAAAAAAAAAATATATATATATATATATATATATGGCACATTAATTATTTATATAGAAATGTGACAAAATGTTTTTTTTTCTCATTCCTCATTCAATCTGGAATAAATTAATATTAAATTTTTTTTTTAAAGCTGTGCTATATGGAACCAGTTATTATGTATAATAAAATTCTAGTCGTTTTAATGATTCGACAAAGTAGACATTTTTGAAAATTTTATATGATTATTCTTCGAAAGAGAAACAAAAAACGAAACGTCGATTTTTATATATAAAAAATAAATCAATTGGGTCAGTCCACTGGCTTTCGTGTAATAGTGGTTGCGACCAAATTTTAAAAAATCTAGTTTTAATATATGTGAAACTCGATGAGTTCATTAACCATAATATTATGGTAAAAATTTTATTCCCTTTAAAAATATTAAATATCAAAAATAGGAGGTTCACAATGTGATTTTGTAACCTTCAATTTTTCAATTTTTTTAAAAACGCTATTATTAAAAAACTATTAAAAATTAGATGTTGGAACTCACCAAAAACATAAATCACTTTATTTCGCACAGAGGAACGAAAGAATTATTGCAAAAATTTATAATTTTTGGATGATATACGATTTTAAAAAAAATTTTATTTAAATATTCTCAAGATTTTTATTTACTTATAACTTTTTTGTCGGTGCTCCGAAAAAATTGAGGTTTTGCACAAAGATTTTTTATAATATTCTTTACCTTCTATTAAAATCTTATGAAGGTGTTTTGCTTCGTTTTGGAGATATTAATTTTCAAAAAATTTTATTTAAAAAGGTTAATTAAAAGACTTGAAGTTAACTGACCAATTTCAAATCGCTACATTTTAATATATTTTTATAAAAAATGGAGCAGTTTGAATTTGGTTAGTTAACTTCAAGTCTTTTAATTAACCTTTTTAAATAAAAAATTTTGAAAATTAATATCACCAAAACGAAGCCAAACACCTTCGTAAGATTTTAATAGAAGGTAAAGAATATTATAAAAAATCTTTGTGCAAAATCTCAATTTTTTCGGAGCACCGACAAAAAAGTTATAAGTAAATAAAAATCTTGAGAATATTTAAATAAATTTTTTTTTTTAAATCGTATATCATCCAGAAATAATAAATTTTTGCTATAATTCTTTCGTTCCTCTGTGCGAAATAAAGTAATTTATGTTTTTGGTGAGTTCCAACATCTAATTTTTAATAGTTTTTTAATAATAGCGTTTTTAAAAAAATTGAAAAATTTATAAGGTTACAAAATCACAATGTGAACCTCCTACTTTTGATATTTAATATTTTTAAACGGAATAAAATTTTTACCATAATATTATGGTTAACGAACTCAGGGAATCATCGAGTTTCACATATATATTAAAACTAGATTTTTTTAAAATTTGGTTGCAACCACTATTAGACGAAAGTCAGTGGACTAACCCAATTATAATCCAAAATGAGTTTTTATTAAAAATAAAGAAAAAATAAAACTTTATTAATAAGGAAATTAAGTTCAAAATATTTGCAAAATCCTAAATGGAGACACCTCCTTGAAGTTGGCTTCGACTCTACACAGAAAATTATAAGGTATTAAAATAAGCTGCAACGCTTTTTATTTTAATCCAATTTTGCTTATTTTAATTCATTTTGGTATTAAAATAAGCAAAATTGGATTAAAATAATAAGCGTTGCAGCTTATTTTAATGCCTTTTAATTTTCTGTGTAAGCGCCGAAAATTGTTTTTCGCAGAATCAAAAATATCAAAACATTTTTTAAAAAAGGTTTTTGGTCCACACAATGCTTTGAGAAGTATTTTTCAAGGTATTATTTGGATTGAAAAATAAAAAATTTGAAATTTTTGATTATGCGAAAAACAATTTTCGGCGTTGAGCGTCGAAGCCAACTTCAGGGAGGTGAATGAAGGACGATAATAATGAATATTAAGAATATAAATAAAAAAATCAAAATAAAGAAAGTAGGGTAAGTTTATCATCAATTACGGTGCGTTCATAAAAAATAACTATTTTATTACTATTATATTTAATATAATTATTGAAAAATGATTTTAAAAAATTATTTTAAACATTTTTTGATACAATATTACTAATAAAGATGCATATTTAAACAATTATTAATTTAATTATTTGAGATCAAATTTTTTCCCTCGCCATAATTGAAACATTTTTAAGATTTCAATTGGCACCAATTACGGTGGGTAAAGTATCTTCAAAATACACGTAATATTTTGGTCACCGTAATTGATACACCGAAACTGATACAAACGCGCCGTAATAGAAAATTACGGTATTAGTTTTAATTTCTCATAATTTGTTTAAATTTATCAATTTTTAAAAAGTTAAAGTTTTTTTTTCTAATTTATAAATAACATAAACTTTTAGTTTAATAAGTTTTAAATTGATTTTATACAATATAGAAATGTCGAATTTTCTATTTCAAAGGTGTTTCAACTCGAACTGCGCTTGACATTTGACTTTTTTTTACCAGAAATTCTACAATTCAGAAGAGTAATTAAATTATTATTTTATTAGTAGTTTAGATTATTTTTAATGAAATTGTTATAGTGACGTATAAAAAATTAATTTTTATCTATAAACTAAAAGAAAAAAGTCAAAATCCTAAAGGACAAAAAAAGTCATATTTTAGATATTTTATAAATTTTTAATATATTATTTTTAGAATAAATAAAAAATTTAAGAAAAAAAAATCCCCCTATGAATGATCAAAATATTTCGTAATTAACCTACATGTAAGATAATGATTTTTATGTTCCGGAACCTCTTAATTTTTTTTCTTTATTCTCATTTTTTCCGTTTTTTTAAACAAAAATAATGAAATTAAAAAAAATTTTTAGGGGGTCCGGAACATAAAAATCTCCCTGTATATTAAAAAAATGTCCTTGTTTTATAAAAAAAAGACGACAAATAACAAATAATTTTTCAATTGAATATAATTAACTGACTACGATGCAGTAAAACGATAATATGATATTGCAGTATAAATCTTTCACCTCGTTAAAAATGTTTGTGACCCATAACCTGTGAGAACAATAGGATCATCTTCGTAAATCTGATGACCCAATCTTATAACCCATTGGACCCTATATGATCGTTTTTCTATTCACTCTTTTTTTCTATCGTTCTTTATCTTATCGTCACCCACTGTAAAAAAAAATAATTAATCATCTTTCTTAAGGCCATGTGGGCAAAGGACGGTTTATTGTGGTTTCCAACTTTCTCTGAAATAAATAATGATTTTGGGTTAAAATATTCAAAACTTGATAAAGGAGGGTGCAAATAAGTCTGTTTTACTCATTTACTATAACTTAACGTAAAAATAATAAAAATAAAGCAATAAATAGTAAAATAATGTATTATATCATAGTTGATTCAGCAGCCACTTGCTCGAATTGGCGCTGTTTACTGAGGCACTGATACACTCAAGCAACGTCTGTGTATGCACCGCCATGTTTCTTTTCATTTTCGTTTAAAAATTTCACTTTTTAAACATCATTTTTTAATAATTTAACGCAAAATTAAGTTTTTTCAGGAGAACAGCGCGGTGCATTGTACCCAAATCTATCAACCCTCAAAATTTTAGCTTAAAATCTTTTTTCATTTTAAAGAAAGTTGGAATATTGCAAAACACATTTTTTCATATTAGGTCACGTGGGTTTCTCCCACATGCCGTTAAAAGGACAATTTTCATGAATGAGAAGCACATACACAGCATTTCGTATAGGACATATTAGAGATCCTAAAGAGAGAGTTGAGACACAGTTGTTTTCTGCGCATCGTGATTAGTCCGGAACCAGAAGTCGTATAGAAACGCGCGAAAATTTTTTTTTGAATTATTGAATTGAAAAAAAATTATATTTTGAGAGATTCTTATTTACGCATTTAATTTCTGTCTGACTTTTTGACCAGGACAAAAAATTAAAAAAAAAAAAGTTTAAAGTGAAGCTATTTTTAAAAAATTTTTTTGCATTTCATTTACTTTTGATTAAAAAATTTTTTTTAAACTTTCTGACCAGGACAAAAAATGAAGTCCAAAGTGAAAAGATTTTTTTTTCTGGATTTCATTCATTCAATTTTTGTCCGGATACCATTTAATTATTATTATAAGTAACAATAATTTAATTTTATTGATTAATAATTACAAGAAATAATTTGTTTATAATTCAATAAATTAAATTACATTATTTAGTAATTTAAAAAAATAAGTCATAGAAATTAATGTTTTCATATAATTTTTTTGAATCATTTTTAAGTCTTGTTTGAGGCGCATGATTTTTCCCAAAAATTAAAAAGGTCGAAAATTTAATTGATCGAATTACATTAAGTCGATATTTCATTTGAACGAAATTCTTAATGATCGATATTTAAAATGGTCAACATTTTATTTGGTCGATATTTTATTTATTCAAAATTTATAAATGATGGATATTTAAAGTGGCTGATATTTTATTTAGTCAATATTTTATTTGGTCGAAATTCTAAATGATCGACATTTAAAGTGGTCGAAATTTTATTAGTTAGATATTTTGTTATGTAAATATTCTAAATGAACGACATTTAAAGTGGTCGATATTTTATTTGTTCGATATTCTAAATAATAGAAATTTAGAAGCATCGAATTTTATATCCATCGAAATTTAATTTGGTCGATATTTTAAAAGCTCTATATTTTTTTAGCTATACGAGTTTCCTCTCTATATTGTTATTATGATTTACGTCAATAATTTCAAATTTCCCGCAAAATTTCAATGTACTTTACCGACAATCTACATAGAAAGGAAACTCGTATAGCTAAAAAGTGTCGAGCTTTTAAAATATCGGCCAAATTAAATTTCGATGGATATAAAATTCGATGCTTCTAAATTTCTATCATTTAGAATATCGAACAAATAAAATATCGACCACTTTAAATGTGGATCATTTAAGGTGCTTATATACCTCAAATTTCGATCAGATGAACATTATTTCTGGACCGTGAAAAGTTATTTTCACGGCGGGTATTTTTGAATTGTTTTAAACAAAAAATGTTTTTTTTAAGAAATATAATATTAAATAATTGTTTTAATATGTAAGAACACTTTAAAATAGTGATAAAAAGATGATTTGATTGAAAAATTTAGCAAATTTTGCTTTAAAACGTTTCTGCTACAAGAAAGTGTAAAATGTCGATGTTTGTGAAATGGTTTGTACAGTGTACATGTGTACATGTTTCTTTCAGTTATTCGAAACAATTAGTTGAATTTAAATTTATTTGATAAACATTTCAACTTACCGATTTATTTTCAGCACTCATTATTTATTACAAGTTAAAAAGAACCGACATAACATAAACAAAACTCTGAGAGACACTAACAAGGAAGAAGCACTGTACAAACCATTTCACAAACATCGTCATATTACACTTTCTTGTAGCAGAAAACATTTTAAAGCAAAATTTGCTAAATTTTTTAATCAAATCATCTCTCTATCACTATTTTAAAGTGTTCTTACATATTAAAACAATTATTTAATATTATATTTCTTAAAAAAACATTTTTTATATAAAACAATTCAAAAATACCCGCCGTGAAAATGACTTTTCACGCATTTTCACGGTCCAGAAATAATGTTCATCTGATCGAAATTTGAGGTATATAAGCACCTTTAGAATATCGACCAAATAAAATGTCGACCACTTTAAATATCGATCATTTAGAATTTCGATCAAATAAAATATTGACTAAATAAAATGTCGACTTTCATAACTGTCGTTCTTTTACAATTTCGACCAAATAAAATATCGACTTATAAAGTCGACTTAAAATTTCGAACTTTTTAATTTTTGGGAAAAATCATGCGCCTCTCTTGTATATGTTCTTTTAATTGTACTTTAATTTTTTTTTAATATTTGACAATCTTGTTTAATTTTGAAATTCAAATTGAATTCAAATTCGCACGCTTTATTCGACTTCTGGTTCTGGTTTAATCACATCAATCAACTTCGAGTAATCTGTGTCTCAACTCTCTCTTTAGGATCTCTAGGACATATAAATATAGTTTTTCCTTATATCTGAAGGAAAGAATCTATCCATAAAACTAAAAGATTTCTTTGCGTTTTTTTTTCTAATAATTTATTATTCGATTTAGTTTTTTCAATATAAAAAATTCCAAATCATTGAAATATAATATACTTTACAAATGGTATATTTTGCCATATGAAGCGATTTTGATGTTTCTTTTTTCTCTTCATAAAAATTCTTTTAAATTGCGAGATACATAAGTGCGACAATTATAGAATATCACAAATTCTTCACTCTGATGAAATATAGTTTTCGAAATATGATTTTACTATTAATAAATGACACAATTTTTTTTTTACTTTTTAATAATAATAATAAAATAAAAATCAAAGTTTTTACAAAATGAACAATTTTACGAATAAAAAGTGTCAATTACAATATTGTATATACAATAAATATTCAAGATCTTCGTGTAAATAAAGTACAATCTTTTTTTTTTAATCGTATAAATATATATTTACGGATAGAAGGTGTGATTTAATCACAATTACATAATGAGAATGTGCGAATGAACCTGTATTAACGTCTCGTGTTGGACTTGGTTGTTGTTGACCGCTCCTATCCTGGCGTAAATGCAATGTACTCACTTTACAATTGACGCGCGATAAGAATTCTACAAAATCTCTTGTTTCGATACATGCACGTTATACTTTGAAAATGTCAGATTACGAAACTATAAAGTGAATTTATTTTCAACAAAATAAAATTATCTTGTCCTATATATTTATTTCTCAATTTTTTGTTTTTCTTGACTCATTTTTATTGCATGACAAAGATGGAAAGATACTATAACCAAAGTCTTTATATCAGGGATGGGTAAATGTAACAAACTCGAGATTTTCTACACATGTTACCTAATTGATGTAATATACGTAATAAATTGTCGGAAACGTAGCAAATTTCACAATAATGTCAAAGAAATGTCATAACCTCACTTTTTCTAGAACATGTGTTGTTATGTTTAGGTCAAATTACTTTTTAAAAGGAAAATATAAAAAGCAATTTATTAGCAATCAAAGACTACTTACGAGGGGAAATAATATATATTAGATATTTATCAAAATAATGACCAACATTTTTGTCAGGAAATTTAATTAAAAGTCCAGGGAAATTTTTTAAAAATTTACAAAAAATAAACATTTTTATGAATTTTTGAAAAATTTTTCTGTGCAAGACAAAGTTTATAATGTTTATAATATATGGGAAATATTTATCATTTTCATATTTAAAAATATTATTTGATTGAATGAAAATTATAATATTATGCGATTAAATCTAAGGGTTAGTTTAGAATGGCGGCATGTAAGGTTGGTTTTTATTGTCTCCAATCGACATTTGTCATAATTCTCGTCAACTACCGCACCCTGCTCTAGTGAAAATGTAGTCACACTTTATAGTAACTTTTAATTTTAACTATAAAAAGTCACTAAATTTTCACTAGAGCAGGGTGCGGTAGTTGACGATAATTATGAAAAATAGTGAGTGGAGACAATGGTAACCTTCCCTTAGAGAATATTTAAGCTGCTTCTACAACAATAACCAGAGGCCATTAAAGCAAAAGAAAGAACAAAATACACTATCGAAAACATGCGCGCAATTCTTTTTTTATTTTTTAATCCAGTTTTTTCTGTGATTTTATATATAATTTTTTTTCATTATGTAACATTTAAACAATTTTTTATATTTTGTAACAAAATTATCAATTTTTAACATTTTTTAATATTAATTTCCATCTTGTATATAATATTTTAAAACCCAAAACGAAATAAAAATTCTTTCAATATAAATACTAATCTCAGGAACCTCGTAACTAATGTATATGAAAGGATAATTTTCCATTTGCTTCGACTTTTCCTAAGATCGATGAGCTTGTCATCTTTACCAGTAGAATATATATATATATATCCATTTACATATGTAAATGTACGATACGATTATCTTTGATACCTATCTAAAATCCTCTCAAGCTTTTGCATAAATTAACACTCATCGATATTTTATTCGTTTAACTATATATATAGATATATCTTCTTCAAGAATATTATAGAATATAAAAGTTATAATAATGAAAAAAACTTTTTTTTTCAAATTTACACTTTGTCTTAAGTATTTAAACAAAATTTATCATACTATATAATTAGTTTTCAATGTTCAAATTTCAAATAAATTTTATTAAATAAAAATTTTATACTTAAAACAAATATAAAACTATAACTCCGGTTGTCATTAACTCCTCAAATTTTTTTACAGTCTATATAGTTATTATTTAACTCTAAGACAAATATTTTTTATTTAATTTATATATACAGTAAAACCCCGACTTACGCTACCCCATTTTACGCGAATTCGGAGATACGCGGTTTTTTTTATGGCCGCGCGAATTAACTCGTAATTAATTAATAAATAATTTATTATTGTTTTTTACGTTTTTTTTTATTCATAAAAATGTAAATAGTTTTCTTACTTGATATTTTATTAACAATATTTCATCTAAATTCTAAATTATTGTATTTATTTTATATGAAAACTTATAACAGAGAGGAATTGAGAGTAAGCACGTAATGCAAATCGCGCTTTTCTATTAAAGTCTGCCCCCTCGCGGTCAAAATATCGAAGCTTAGGTGGTTAGCTATATATATTCCTTAAATCGGTGAGGCTACACACATACGCATAATGTAATGGCTAAGCCGAATGACGTTCGGAATTGATCGGGCGGGCTCGTGTATCTTTGCGTGAATTAGAGAAACAAACTGAAAACGAACCGTGCGGGCCTCATCCAATGTTTTGACTTTTTTTCAGATAAAGTATATGAGCCGGTTTTTGAAACAATTCACTAACCGACAATATTTTTAAGCTTAAATTTAGAAATTTTAATTTAAATTAGTAATTAAAATACAATTTTAATTTATTATTTAAATTTCATTTTAAATTTTTATAAAATTTAGAATTCTAAATGTTCTCTCTTCGAATGCATAGTTGAATAAGTACGAAATTCGTTTTCAATAAATCTTATCATAATTATTATAAATTTTTAATTAAAAAATGTTTTTCTTAAACGTATGGGTGATTTCACGTGAGATTTCAGTCGACCCTTTAATTTCAGCCAAATATAATTTTTTCGTGTTCTGTAGTGAAAAAAAGATACTTTCTTTATGCAAATTTTCGAGTTATAAATTTTCAAAATTTCAGTTTTGTAAATGTATACAAAAAACTGGATTTTTTCAATTTTTGCCAAGAGAAGAAAAGTTCCAGTTTATCTTTTACTTTTCAATAATGTTAACGAAATTTTTTTTTCATTTTTTATTAAAAAATAAAAAAATTTTATAAACAAATTAAGTTTTTTTAAATTGGAATATGATTTAAAAAAAAAAATTTAAACATACCTGAAAATACTAAGAAATACTGGAAATAACTAAGATTATAGGTTTAAATAAACATTTAAACACTGCGCGCAGCATTGTGCACATTTCTGAAAAGTAAAAAAAATTGTTAAATTATTGTTAAAAAATTTTCTTTCATTTTTAGTGAAATAAAATTTCAGGTTTCAAAAAAAATTTTTTTAAATAATTTTTAACAATTTATCAATTTTTTTTACTATTCAAAAATGTGCACAATGCTGCAAGTGGTGTTTTTTTTAAATACATAAAAATATAAAACTTATTGGCTGACTCTAAATTTTTTCACTAAATCTTCTTCTTATTTTCAGGTATGTTTTAAAAAAATCACATCCAAATTAAAAGAAATTTAATTTGTTTATTAAAAATTGTTACTTTTTTAATAAAAAATGAAAAACAAATTTTTTTGATAACACTATTGAAAAGTAAAAAAAAACTGACATCATTTTTATAAATATTATCTTTATTTATTTAATTTAGTTAGTTTAATTTAGTTCACATCATAATGTGAAACTAAACACCATAGAATATTCTATACAAATTAATAATGTATTAAATTGTGGGTAATTTTAATAGGTATTGACAACAATGTTTACAATTTAAATTTTAAGAATATTCTCATTTTATTTAAAATTAAATCATTTTTTACTTGGACAAGCCCAAAGAAAAAATAATTAATTAATTTACAAAAACAATTTTTCTGATTTAAAAACCTATAAAATATTTTTTAAAATTGATTATTTTATTTATTTATTTTAAGTTAAAACATTTAATCTCTTGACAAAATGTTTTTAAATTTAATATTTTAAAAAATGTAAGCTACTTATAATGTGTAAGCATTTACAAATCGAAAATTTAAAAGTATAATATGAAAAAAAAATTATATTGGGTCAATCCATTATATTTCGAATGAAGTCGTCGCTGACTAATTTTTAAAAATTATAATACTTTGCAGGAATGATTTTGAAGTTATCAAGATCACGAAATGAAAAGAATTTTATTAAAATTTTAATTATTTATTGCAAAATATGAATTTAAAGTATATGAGGTGCTGAAAACTGTCAATTTTTTAGCCATTAGAAAATATGCAAAAATACGTAGAATTTACCATAAAAATAAAAAATTTTTTTTGTAATTTACTAAGAATGAATAAATTTATCATTATCAATTGATGTAATTATTTAAATATGTGAAATAATATATAAAATATGATTTTCAAGTTCGCCTGTCAAATAACCTAAATTTGCAAATTTCATCTATTAAATGTGAGAAAGAGAAGTCATTAAATTGAAAAAAACCTTACCAAATATAAAGTACCTGTGACTAACTTTTAGTTTTTCTTAGCACTTTTTTCCTTTTTTCTTCATAAATGTGAAATAAAAAGCAATAAAAATTGGCACTTTGCTTATTTTCACTATTTTCAAATGTAAATAACTTTCTTGGAGAAAACTGAAAAATTACAAAACTTGGGCAATATCTAATTGATCACTAACTACACACACTGGAAAAAAATTCGCTTTGGTCCCGAAGATACTTTTTGAGATAATTAAGTTTAAACTTTTCACAATTTTTATCAGGTTAATACATGTAGTTTTTTAAGGACGAAGTTAGGTTTTATTGGTTAAACATTTTGAACTAACTTCAATTTTATAAAAATCACATGCATTAACCTGATAAAAATTGTGAAAAATTTAAACATAATTATCTCAAAAAGTATCTTCGGGACCAAAGCGAATTTTTTTCCAGTGTGTGTAGTTAGTGATCAGATATTGCCCAAGTTTTGTAATTTTTCAGTTTTCTCCAAGAAAGTGAAAATAAGCAAAGTGCCAATTTTTATTGCTTTTTATTTCACATTTATGAAGAAAAAAGGAAAAAAGTGCTAAGAAAAACTAAAAGTTAGTCACAGGTACTCTATATTTGGTAAGGTTTTTTTCAATTTAATGATTTCTCTTTCTCACATTTAATAGATGAAATTTGCAAATTTAGGTTATTTGACAGGCGAACTTGAAAATCATATTTTATATATTATTTCACATATTTAAATAATTACATCAATTGATAATGATAAATTTATTCATTCTTAGTAAATTACAAAAAAAATTTTTTATTTTTATGGTAAATTCTACGTATTTTTGCATATTTTCTAATGGCTAAAAAATTGACAGTTTTCAGCACCTCATATACTTTAAATTCATATTTTGCAATAAATAATAAACATTTTAATAAAATTCTTTTCATTTCGTGATCTTGATAACTTCAAAATCATTCCTGCAAAGTATTATAATTTTTAAAAATTAGTCAGCGACGACTTCAGTCGAAATATAATGGATTGACCCTATTTTTTTATAAACTATTAAATAGACATAAAAAAATGATTCAATTTTAAATAAAATGAGAACATTCTGAACAATTAAATTATAAACATTGTTGTCAGTATTAGGTAAAATTTTTAAATTCTAAAATTTTATTATAATATTACAAAAAATATTTTTCAAAAATTTTAACGGCAAAATAATAAAAAGAATTTAATTTTTCTTTTAAAATGACTTTGACAAAAGCACATTATTTCACATTACTAATCTATGATTTAAATGAATTAAATAAATAAAGATAATATTGTAATATCGAAATTTTTTTTACTTATTATAAAATAATTATGATAAGATTTATTGAAAACGAATTTCGTACTTATTCAACTATATGCATTCGAAGAGAGAACATTTAGAATTCTAAATTTTATAAAAATTTAAAATGAAATTTAAATAATAAATTAAAATTGTATTTTAATTACTAATTTAAATTAAAATTTCTAAATTTAAGCTTAAAAATATTGTCGGTTAGTGAATTGTTTCAAAAACCGGCTCATATACTTTATCTGAAAAAAAGTCAAAACATTGGATGAGGCCCGCACGGTTCGTTTTCAGTTTGTTTCTCTAATTCACGCAAAGATACACGAGCCCGCCCGATCAATTCCGAACGTCATTCGGCTTAGCCATTACATTATGCGTATGTGTGTAGCCTCACCGATTTAAGGAATATATATAGCTAACCACCTAAGCTTCGATATTTTGACCGCGAGGGGGCAGACTTTAATAGAAAAGCGCGATTTGCATTACGTGCTTACTCTCAATTCCTCTCTGCTTATAAACTACGATTTATGCGAATTCGACTTTTTCCCACCTATCGCGTATAAGTCCGAGGTATTACTGTTATTTGGTTCGAATAAAAAAAATCTATATTTATAAAAGAGGTTAAAAAATAAAAAAATTTATAAGAAATCTACTTAAATTGTTTTTTAAATAAAAATTTAATGTGACCACTTTTAGAAGAATCATTTTTTTTTTAAATTTTTTAATTCAATAAATCTTTCCTATGTGAAGATTTAATAACATATAATAGCAGCGTTATAAAGTGCACGTCTTTTATTGTGCATGCACACACATTTATGGCTCAAGTCAACAACCTGCAGCAACACAAGACAACAATAATTAAGTGTAAATGTTCATCTTCAGAGAGTGTGCACTTAAAACAATTCAAATTGTTTCTATAATAATCACCAGGTTTCACCATTAGGTCATCAATCACAATGCGATCTGACACATTTATGTGTATTTCAACCATGCATTTGAACCAATTTAGTTTTCACTTACATAATTCTATTGAAAAACAAAAATTATATAAATAAACGTAAAAAAAAAAATTTAACCCTAAAATATTTAAAAAGACAAATCGAACATCCAGTAAAAAGATTCTTTGTTTCAAAAAACGTTTCTTTGAATCAAAGCAAAATTTATTTGATTTAAAGAAATTATTTCTTTGATTTAAATAAATCATTTCTTTGATATAATAAAGACTAGATGGAAACTACACTCTGTACATTTTTAAATAAAATAAAAAATTTTAAAGCCATGGTTGAATTTCTTAAAAAATTCTATGGTACATACGTAAATACGTATATATATATATATATACATACTCAGAAAAAAATTCATTTGAAGCAACCAAATTTTGGTTAAATCAACAAAATAAATGCATTGATATACAGTTAACCAAACATTTGGTTGCATAAACCAAATGTTTATTTAGCTCAATCAAATTTTTTCTTTGTTCAAAAAATTTATTAAAATAAACCAAACATTTATTTAGATCAAATAAATATTTATTTAAATTAAACAAATTTTGTTTGAAGTAACCAAAAAATTGGGTAAATATAAAAAAATGGTACATTTAGATCAAACATATCTTTTTTCTGAGTGTATAGAGTGCGACATTGTTTCACGTGAAGGTGCAAGTCCGTTGCGAAAAGTTTATATAATCCGTATAAGCAGTTACCATAACTTATAGGCGTGAATGTAATACTAATTATACGATGTTGTAGACATATAATATACATCCATTGTAAAACCAGTAAAGAGGTCTACGTATATATATATATATATATACTTGTTAACTAATTATTCATTTATATATATATTATTAGAGTTTTCCATAAACACTGAATTGATTAGACTGTTTTGAATTGAATACCCTCATAAAAATTTATCCTCGATTATTATATAGAATATAATTAACAATTTCCCGTTTCAAGTTTTTTTTTTTTCACTTAAAAAGAAGTAATCTCCTATATATTGAGGGAAAAATTCCACATTTAATAGCTTTTAACATTATTCTCTTAAAAATAAGAAAATAATCAACTTAATCCGTCTCGCATTATTCTCTAAAAAAATGGATAATTGTCAACAAAAAAACTAGCATTTATACATAAACTAGTACAAAAATAATAAAAATTTATTTTTCAATTAAAAATTTATTGAATTATCTATAAAAATAAAAATTTTGATTCTAACATTCACTGTTTTAATTTAAAAAATAAAAGGAAAAAACAAATTTCACTCATTATAAATCGTTTGGTTGAGAAAAACGGAAATAGCGCGAATCTATTATACTGCGATATCGTCAACTTTCTCAGGAATCCGTTAATAAACTACATATTGCATAATTGTATGAACCAGTTTTTTAATTAGATATACACGCCGCAACTAATTGCGGATTTCAAGTTCTATATATAATCGAGCCAAAGATTTGATATAAAATTTCACAAATCTCATAAAGAATCTTTGAAAAGAAAATTTCATTGAACTCTTTTTATCAATAACATTTAATTAATCATTTCATTGTATTTTCATTCAACGTGTGTTTTGCAAACAATATAGCAATCTAATTATATCAGCTGTATATTTTTTTTTTTAGAAAAAATTATTCTTGAATCCTTAGAGTTACAAAGGCTCTTTTTTCACTAGGGTTAAAAAGGTTCACAAATATAAAAATATTATTTCCAAACTTTGATATAAAAAAAAAAAAAAAAATCGGTTTTTGGTGTATTATTTTAATCATTTATCATGACTGCGCGCGACGTTTCTTATTTTCCAGTCAATGATACCAACATGTTGCTTGAACTAAATATGGTAAACGTAACCTCACTTTTCAGAATTATGTTGGTATCATTGACTGGAAAATAAGAAACGTTGCGCGTAGTCATGTCAGATGATTCGATTTTAAAAATTTCTAAAAAATACAATGATACTTTTGCAAAAGTCAAATGATCAAAAACTTCAAATCTAATTTAAACAATTTTGTATTACTTCGAAAAGCAATAAAAAAAATAAATAACTCCTGGAATGGCCCTATTATATATGTTTAATAGAACGAGATCTCTAGAAAGTTCTTTTCTTCTAAAATCTTTTCACATTTAAAATAGATATAATATCGTATTCAGCACAAGAATGTAAAGACAAAAGCACTTTTAAAATACATTTTAAAATTTGATTGACAAATGAAAGGATCGTTCCGGCATCGCTTACAAATATATAATAGTTTTTGTACCGCAAGTCTCGGAAGTGAAATATATTAATATGATAGATATCTTCATAAAAAAAATGCAACAAGATTATAACAAGAAGAAAGTTCGTCTTCTTTTAAATCTTATTTCCATTCTTCACTTTCATATATATATATATATATGTATATAATATATATGCGCAAGAAATGAGGAGAGAAAGAAATAATAATACATCCGTTATGTCACACACAAACTTAATTTAATCTGAATCTCCCTCGATCGTCTTATAACAATGTTTCGTAACACTGGCCTCATATAATGAGACAAATACACTATATTGCAAATTCTCGACCAATATATATGGGGCATTTCATTTGAAAACGATCAGTCATGACTTAGATTTTTTTAATATTTCGTTTTTTTGTATTGTTTGGGGACTTAAATAAGTGTGCAAAATTTTAATTAAAAATCTTAAGTTTTTTTCAAGTTATTTACATTAACAAATTTAAGATACTTTTTTTCCTTTTCGCTATAACTTTTTCATTTTTCTTTGTACAGAAAAGTGTTTTAAATGTTTTTTCTTCAAAAATTATTGAATTTTAAGAAAATGATTTTTATTTTTAATATTTTATAATTTTTATATTATTTATTAAAAAAAAAAATTTTTTTATTAATGTTTAAACCTGTTATCGGGCTAATTTCGATCTAAAAAAAATCATGAATATTCTTCAATATTATACAAATTACATATTAAAATTTGGTGAATGCATTATGTTTTGTTCTCGAGAAAAAATTTTTTGAAATTTACCGTGCATGGCTCTAGCGGTCGCATCGGTCAACGCTTGGGTTAGATCCCATGCTGCGCGCCGATAGAGCCATGCACGGTAAATTTCAAAAAAAAATTTCTCGAGAACTAAACATAATGCATTCACCAAATTTTAATATGTAATTTGTATAATATTGAAGAATATTCATGATTTTTTTTAGATCGAAATTAGCCCGATAACAGGTTTAAACATTAATAAAAAAAAAATTTTTTTTAAATAAATAATATAAAAATTATAAAATATTAAAAATAAAAATCATTTTCTTAAAATTCAATAATTTTTGAAGAAAAAACATTTAAAACACTTTTATGTACAAAGAAAAATGAAAAAGTTATAGCGAAAAGGAAAAAAAGTATCTTAAATTTGTTAATGTAAATAACTTGAAAAAAACTTAAGATTTTTAATTAAAATTTTTCACACTTATTTAAGTCCCCAAACAATACAAAAAAACGAAATATTAAAAAAATCTAAGTCATGACTGATCGTTTTCAAATGAAATGCCCCATATATATATGTGCCATTCCATGAGTTTTTTAGCATTTTTCGGAGTAACCTTTCCAAATAAAAATGAAACATTTTTTTTATAATATTTATTAATATAAAGTACGCATGAAGGCTTCTTATTGGTTCTCCAATGTTTCATGAAACTAATGAAATTTTTGTACATGAAAGATTGAAACTTTTCACTTGAAAGTTTCAATCTTTTTCAATGAAACGTTTCACGACTCACATACCTATAGCGACAACTTCTGAACGTCGCGCGCAACTATAGCAGACGTTTCACAATAAATAAAATACAAAAAAGAAAACAAACATTGTTTAATAAATTGTGAGTTAATTATTTTGAAAAACATTATTTTTCTTGTGCGGTATTAAAGCTTGAAAAATAAGGAAAATTTTGACCTTTAAACCAATTTATTTGGTGTGTTGCAGCAGAAAAAAAGTGAATTTTTTTCATTATTTATTGTTATATTTTTTAAATGAATAATTGTTTTTACTTAAAAAGTGATTATTTTGGATCTTTATATTAACAAATAATATAAAACAAAATGTTTCATTTAATTTGGAAAGGTTACTCCGAAAAGTGCTAAAAAAAAACTCATGGAATACTAGGGGGGTTTCGCCCCCCAAACCCCTATTTTTTATTGGTTTTGTAGATGTTTGAGTTAATGTTTAGCCAATTTCTGGAATTTAAAACTATTATTAATATTTTATTATTTATTTCTTTAAATGTTATTTACGATTTTTATTAACAATAATTTTTATTATTTTCAATTTTTAAAACAAAATTTATCTAATTTTTTAAATTTTCCAGCTAAAATTTGACATACTTTTAAGGTTATGTTTGTTTCTTTGTATTGTTGCGCCAAATTTTGGCCTAAATTTTTAAGGTTATGTTTGTTTCTTGGTCGTTTTCCTACAAAATAACTTAACCCTAAAATTTAGTTCAAATTCGGCGGAAAATCCACCTCTCCCTCAACGTAAAGAAGGAGGGGGGGGGGGGCTTGCGACTATATTCACAGTCTTGAAACGAACATAACCTTTAAATTCAGGTCATTTTTGGCAGGAAATCTACCTCCACTTGCGACTATATTGAAAGTCTTGAAATGAACATAACCTCATAATTTATGTCATTTTTGGCGGGAAATACGGAAAGAGATGATGGAAGGGGGAACGACTTGCTGCTCTATTCAGAGTCTTGAAACAAATATAATCTCAGAATTTAGGTCACTTTTGGCGGGAAATACGGAGAGAGAGGAGGGGTGGGGAGGACTTTCGGCCCTATTCAGTTTTGAAACGAACATAACCTCAAAATTTATGTTATTTTTGGCGGGAGACGGGGGACTTGCGGCTATATTGAAAGTCTTGAAATGAACATAACCTCAAAATTTATGTCATTTTTGGTGGGAAATACGGTGAGAGGGTAAGGGAGGGGGGAGGACTTGCGTCCCTATTCAGAGTCTTGACAGGAACATAAGCTTAAAATTTAGGTCATTTTTGCGAGGGAGGAGGAGAAGAGGGGGGACTTGCAGCTATATTCATATGGGTCATTCCATATCAAGTGTAACCAACTATTGTACTATCCATGTCAAAAACATGGGTTGGCTCACCCTTACCTAACCTTGTCAAAAACATGGGTTGGGTACACTTGACATGGAATGACCCATCCTTGTCAAAATTTCTGAAACAGCGGTGGCTGCGGCTGCGGCGAAATCTTTTTATAATATATATTATAAATTGCATATCAGTACGAAAACTTGTCAATGAAGACTTGTATAAGTATATTGTATGTACAATATACACGCAGAGGGGTATTTAAACTATCACGTGTGCATCAAGACAGGTGCCTGATGCGATGCGCATATAATGATCTGATGTATATTACGTGCGGTATTCCAAACCAAATCAGACACCATTTTGCATTTACATATCCGATTTTTTTGAAAATTTTTTTTCTTTTATTTCTAATTGAGAATGACTTTCTTGATTTTTAAAAAAAAAATTTATCAAGCTGTTTACGAGATATTAATTTTTCAAAATTTCAGAATTTTAATGATTTTTTAATTTTTTAATGCTCATAAATTCCTTAAAAATGCATCAATTTTCAAAGTTTTTTTTTAAAAAATTATTGTGTATTTTTACGTGAACTTTTTTGAAAATACGGTACAAAAAATTCTAGAAAAATAATTTACTCGAAGGGAGGTAGGGGTGTTGGCCAAATTATATTGTAAAAAATTATACACTATATTGGGCTACGTGCTCCCTTAGTGCCGAAGATTTAATGCATATGAATAGCAGTTACAGGAGCCAATCGGATTTCTAAATGTGCAAGATGACTAATATACTATTTTTAATTTTTAACGTTTTTTCAGGCAACAATTTTTTTTTAATTTCTGGTGCTTTTTTATAATTTTTATTTTTTTAAGGTTAATAAAGATTTTATAGATCTTTGAAAATTTTGAATATTTTATCTAATAAATGTATACGTTAGTATAAAAAAAACCGAAGGTACTTTTAAAAATTCCGAAAATATTGAAAAAATTGTTTGTCCACGATCAGATCAGGCTTAAAATTTTTTGTTAAAAAAGCATACAGTTTTAAAAATAAAATTTTAATTTTTAAAACACAAAAAATATATTAAAAAATTATTGTTTTACAATTTTATGTACTAAATTTTCAAAAAGTTCACGTAAAAACAGAAAATTAAAAAAAAAAATTTAATATGATGAGCGCATTTTTAAAAAAGTTATATTCAAAAAAAAAATTTTTTTAACTTTTCAGAAATTTTGAAAAATTTCTACCTTGTATACGGCTTGCTAAAAAAAATTTTTTTAAATCATGAAAGCTATTAATCTCAATTAGTACTAAAAGAAAAAAAAAGTTTCAAAAAAATCGAAGATGTAAATGCAAAATGTTGTCTGATTTGACGTGGAATACCTCATATATATATATATATACTGCTAGATGAGTGAAAGAGAAAAAGAGACCATTGACATTTAAGCGTGTGATAATAACAAGAGGTGAATTACCAACACGTATCGTATTATGCCATAAGGCGTAACGATACACGTGTACCAGTATACAGTCAACAAGTTTTTTTTTTTAACATGTTTCAAGATATTCTGCATTTTTCATAATTTCTACTGTCGATTCATCATTTACTGATGACGCCTTTGCTAATTATTTCAATTTTTATTTTTTTTATATGGTACTTTCTTTTCGAATTTATATTTTTTTATCCGACGCAATATTTATTCCCCTTGTTTTAATAACCACTTAAATTTATAAAATTTTCCACTCAAAATAAGAATATTTCGATTTAAAGAAGATTTTTTTTCCCCCGTTGAAATCGCATATTTGGGGCGCATGATTATGTTCTAAAAATCATTAGTCAGAAACTCAGAATTTACATTTTATCGAATTTCATTTGTCATATGTAATTAGTTTTTTTCGAATTCGTATTTTGCATAATTTTCATCAATCCGATTTTCTTTATTACAAAATTTTTATATAACCGAAAATTCACTTCATAGAATTTTTATTTGTTAGAATCTTAATTTGTTCAAATTTTCATTTAAAATAATAGGCATTTTAAAGAATTTTTATTGGATATAGAATTTCATTTTCTGTCTCACTCACACTCGTGCGTTGCCATGGTAACCTGCAGGCAGGCAGGCAGCCAAAAAAGGTGTGAGTGCGCCATTAGAATTTTCTTTCAGATGAATTTTCATTTGTTCGAATTATTATTTTTAATATATAATTTCCGAGATAATTTCCATATAACCGATTTTTTATAATACAGAATTTTTACTTAATCGAAAAATCATTTAATAGAATTTCTAATTGATAGAATTTTCATTTGTTCGAATTTTTAAATGGCCGAAAAAACAATCGATTTTGGCGCGATTTTTAAAATCAACCAATCAAAAAAGATCCATAAAATTGTGATTATAATTGATTTTAAAAATCGCGCTGAAATCTTTCTGTCGATTGTTATTGTTCGGCCATTTGCAAATTCGGATAAATGAAAATTCAATCAATTAGAAATTCTATTAAATGATTTTTCGATTATATAAAAATTCTGTAATATAGAAAATCGGTTTGACAAAAATTATACAAAATATTAATTCGAAATCAAACTTCGGCTCAAAACTAATTATCTATGACAAATGAAATTCGATAAAATATAAATTCTGACTAATTATTTTTAGAACATAATCATGAGCCTCTCATAGTTATAGAATAAAAACATTATTTTATAGTTTTCGATTGCGATTAAAATTTTTTTTGTCATTATAATATAGTAAAAAATTTCTCTACTTTTATTTATAGATATTAGTTTCCTTTTAAATAAAAACGATTTCCTTGTTATACCGCATGTATACGAAATTTGCGTGAAAATTTAGAGGATAACTTTGAAAAGGAAAAATTTATTATTTTGAGGAATGAAAATTTTTTTTATCCATATTTTCTTTTAATTGGTATATATGTAAGCTGTATATATAAATAATCCTTTTAAAGTCTTGCGATGCGATTTAGAAAGATTATGTCACGAGTTCTCCATCAGTATAACGATCGGAGAACTATTGCCTCACAATTGACAGTTAGTTTGACCCATGAACTAAACTCTCGCTGAATCTGGGTTATTCGATAGAATTCCAAGAAACAAATAATAATGGGTCATTCCATTATATTTCACCTAAAGTCGTTGCGGCCTAATTTTTAAAGAAGTTGATACTTTCAGAAATGATTTTTTATGATATTTAGGAAACGAAATAAAAAGAATTAAGTTAAAATTTTTATTATTTATCTCAAAATATGTATTTAAAGTGGACAAGGTGCGGAAAAATGTCACCTTTTTAGCATTTAGAAACTTTTTTTAAAAACATAGAAAAATTGTTAAAAGTGTAAAAAAAATTATTTTTTCTTGTTTAGAATCGATTAATTATCTATTTTTTAATGATTAAAGTAGTAAATAAATTAAAATAATATATAAAATAAGTTTTCAAAGTTGGTCTGTCAAATAACCTAATTTTGGGATTTTTATTAATTAATTACTAAAAAGTGGAGTTATTAAATAAAATAAAAACTTACCGAATGTAAAGTATTTGTGGTGAACTTTCAAATTTTCTTAGCACTTTGTACTTTTTAAATTTATAAATGTAAAAAATCTTGAGTCGAAAATTTGCACTTTGTTGACTTTTCCGATTTTTAATTGCTTGTAACTCTTTTGGTGCAAAATAAAAACTTTTGAAACCTTGTGGAATATTTAAGTTAAATCTAAATAAAAACTCACTTAAATTTTTGTGATGGATTTTGATCGAGATAAGGAGAAAATTTAATTCCAAAATTGTACGTATATTTCCAGGTTAATGTATGTAATTTTTTTAAACTTGAAGTTGGGCCACTACTTCAAAGACGAAAAATTACATACATTAACCTGGAAATATACGTACAATTTTGGAATTAAATTTTCTTCTAATCTCGATCAAAATCCATCACGAAAATTGCAGTGAGTTTTTATTTAGATTTAACTTAAATATTCCGCCAGGTTTCAAAAGTTTTTATTTTGCACCAAAAGAGTTACAAGCAATTAAAAATCGGAAAAATCAACAAAGTGCCAATTTTCGACTCAAGATTTTTTACATTTATAAATGGAAAAAGTAAAAAGTGCTAAGAAAATTTGAAAGTTCACCGCAAATACTTTACATTCCGTGAGTTTTTATTTTATTTAATAATTCCACTTTTTAATAATTAATTAATAAAAATCTCAAAATTAGGTTATTTGACAGACCAACTTTGAAAACTTATTTTATATATTATTTTAATTTATTTACTACTTTAATCATTAAAAAATAGATAATTAATCGATTCTAAACAAGAAAAAATAATTTTTTTTACACTTTTAACAATTTTTCTATGTTTTTAAAAAAAGTTTCTAAATGCTAAAAAGGTGACATTTTTCCGCTCCTTGTCCACTTTAAATACATATTTTGAGATAAATAATAAAAATTTTAACTTAATTCTTTTTATTTCGTTTCCTAAATATTATAAAGAATCATTTCTGAAAGTACCAAGTTTTTTAAAAATTAGGCCGCAACGACTTTAGGTGAAATATAATGGAATGACCCTAATGTATCTAAGGAAAATTTTTTATTTCTTTTGTTTTTATTATATTTAATTCTTATAAATTTACAAAATTATATATATTTTGAAATTTACAATTTTAATTATAATATTCGAAATATCATTTAAATTTTTGTTTTACGTTAAAAAACATTTTTCAGTTTTGAGATTATGTTAGAGCATGAAAATAAGTAATTAACTCCGAAAAAGTTGCGAAAATGAAAAGTGTAATTTTTTCCAGTTTAATATAACTGGATTATAAACAAACGAAAAAAGAAGTAGAATTTTTACCCCAAAATCGGTATAAAAATTATCTGCAACAAATTTTATCCTATTTGAGGACGCCACCGTCTATGTGAATTAGCATTGGTGAAAATTACTCGCAACAAAATTTACCCAGCGTTTTTTCTGTGTAATTATTTAATGCACTTAAACAAGTTGCTGTATAATAAAAATTACACTCTTTTTTTTGCATATTTAATGAAATATATATACAGTCGAACCTCGATAAGTGAGACTTGTCTATCTGAGAAACCTCTATAAGTGTGAAGAATTTTCAGGTCCCGTCATTTTTACATGCAAAAACCTTTATAAGTGAGAATCTGTAAGTGAGAATCATTTTTCTTGATTAGACCTTTGTAAGTGAGAAAAGCGCGCTATTCAGACCTCTATAACTGAGAATCTTTTCTATATTATAATTTTCTAAAAGTCAATATGAAATTAATAAACAGTAATTAAAATTTGATTAGACGTGTAAGAACAAAGGCTCTTTGTTCAAAGCAACAAGAAGTTTTAAGTGCACTAGAGACAATTCACAGATTTTTTGAATTTTCGGCAAAATATTAATGAATCAGTTTTTGACAAAATTTATGAGCTTGAAAATCATGTTAAGAATTGCGCAACTAAAAAACAAACAGTAATAACAGACTTTGTTCATAAAGCTTAAAGCAATAACAATTTTTATTAAACTTGTTAAATAAATAATTATATGAAATTTCTTATTACGTAAAAGTGAAACTTTAATTAACAAAACCCTTAAAAAGCCTCTATCAGTGCAATAACCTCTGTAAGTGAGAAAACCCACTCTTCGACAAAATTTTTAAAATATGACTTTAGATTCGTAATCAGCGACCCTAAAAACCCCCGAATAACAAGTTTCAAGCAAATCTGATAATTTAAAAAAAAAATTTAGTCGCCATATTGGATCCACCATTTTGAATTTTGAAAATTTTTAAAATATGACTTCAGATTCGTAATCAGCGACCCCAAAAACATAAGAGTGACCCATTATCCAACAAGTTGCAATTATTTTCTCAAGGTAATTAATACATTTGTTTGATGAGTTAGTAAAAAAAAATTGCAAAACATGGTACAGTAAGGACGCCATTTTGAATTTTTTAATTCGCCACTTTTTATTCGAAGCAGTATGAGCTGACGATTATTTTGAGCCGTAATAAGTTGATTTTCGTTGATTAGAATTTTGGATGGAGCTCTGGGTCGGTTGACGTGAAACGTCCCATATATATTTATATTTTCTTTTTGCATTAATAATGATGATTGTTTATTGAAAAAAAGATTTATTAATTAATTTTATCTTTCAAGAATTTAATATTAGATATATATGGTTTAATATGGCATTTTTTTCAGGACCAAAGGAATTCAACTATAGAGGACACAATTATTTCTTCAGTGGTCATGTACCACAGCATTCATCCCAGAGAGTTGATTGGTTAGATGCCAGGAACATCTGCAGGGAATACTGCATGGATCTTGTTTCCATAGAAACACAAGAAGAAAATAATATGGTTTTCAAACTCATTAAATCAAGTACGTGAAATATAATTTCTTATATATATATATAAAAAATCATGATTTTTGATTGAAAAAAAAACAAAATTTTTTTTATAAAAAGAAATTAAGGGTATGTGGGCAAAGGACGTTTTTTTGTGATTTGAAACTTTATCTGAAATAAAAAATGATTTCGGATTAAAATTTTGGAAAAATGAATTTTCATTTGTATATGAATTTCATTTGATAGAATTTCTATTTAGACGAATTTTCATTTTTCAAATTAGTACATTTGAGTTACTTTCTTTATAAACGAAATTTTATTTAACATATAGTTTTTAGGTACCGAATTTTAATTTAATATATAATTTTTATTTTACCAAATTTTTTGGTTATACAACTTTTTATTTTATAGAATTACAATTTAAACCAATTTTAATTTATCAATATTCTCATTCAGCAGAATTTTAGTGATTCGAATTGTATATAATGTCAGAATTTATAAACTATCGAATCTCCATGTGTCAGAATTTTTATTTGATAGAATTCCTAAAACAGCGAATTTTCATTTGATAGAAATTACAAATGTCCGAACAAACAAACGTCAGAAAGATTTCGGCGCAGTTTTTAAAATAGACCAATCAGAAATTATTAAGAAAATTGTGATTAGTTTATTTTAAAATTGGCGCCGAAATCTTTCTGAAGCTTGCTTGTTCGGCCATTTGTAATTTCGTGGTAATTTCTATCAAATAGAAATTCTCTGTTTTAGGGATTTTATCAAATAAAAATTCTGACACATGGAGATTCGATTGTTTATAAATTCTGACATTAAACAATTCGAATAACTAAAATTCTGTTAAATGAGAATTCTGATAAATTAAAATTGAGTAAATTTATAATACTTTTAAATAAAAGGTGGATAAAAAGAAATTCGTTAAAATAAAAATTATATTAAAAAAATAATTCGGTACCTAAAAATTATATTAAATAAAATTTCGTTTACAAAGAAAATAACTCAAATATTAATTCGAAAAATGAAAATTCGTCTAAAAAGAAATTCTGGCAAATAAAATTCTTACAAATGAAAGTTCTAGCTAATGATTTTTATGGGTTATTAATGCGCCCCCATACTAGGTCACGTGGGAGGTTCCCACATACCCTTAAGATATTTTTATTCTGAAAAATAAAGTTTTAAAATTAAACATTATCTAAATAATCAATAATCAAAATTTAAATTCTATTCCATCGCTATTGGGGTCAAATAATATTTCAAAGTCGTTGCGGCCTAATTAAAAAAAAATTGATACTTTAAGAAAATAATTTTGTATTATATGTAGGGAACGAAATAAAAAGGATTATGTTAAATTTTTTTTTTTTTTTGCTTCAAACATAAATGGAAAACTATTTCTAATTAATAATTATTTCATGAAAAAAAAAAATCAATAAAAAATTAATTAATTCTAAACAAGAAACAATAATTCTTTTTACACTTTTAAGACTTCTATATGCGTTTCTTTTAATATATTTTCTAATAGCCAAAAAATTGACAAATTTCTCTATCTCTTTCACTTCAAATTCATAATTTAAGAGAAATAATAAAAAAAAATTTAAGAATTTTTTTTATTTTCTATAAAATACAGAATCATTACTGAAAGTATTAATTTTTTTTTTAAATTACATTGCAACGATTTTGTTCTAGGTAAAATCTAGTTTCAATAAATTTTAATCGTTTTTGTGAATTATTTTTTTAAAAAAAAAGTTGATTTCAACAATGAAAATTTTTAAAAATAAATTATTTTTGAAAAAAAATTATTATTTTCCATTACAATGAGAAAAATCTAGTTTCAATATTTTTATTTTATTGTCTTTGCGAATTTTTGAAAAAGTCGATTTTAACAACAAAAATTTTTATAAATCAATTTTTGAAAAAAAAAAATTATTTTCCATTAAAATTAATTTAAAATAGTAGGAAAAAAATCTACTATTAATATTTTTTTTTATCGTTTTTTGTAAATTTTTTAAAATGTCGATTTTGAAATTAAAAATTTTTTTGAAAATAATTTATTTTTGAAAAAATTATTATTTTCCATTAAAATTTTAAGTTAAAATAGTAGAAAAAATTTTCAATAATTTTTTTTTTTGCGAATTTTTGAGAAAGTCAATTTTAATAAAGAAAAAAATTTTTTTTTTCTTACACAATCACGCGTTATGAAATTTCATTTATAATCGTTTAATGTCAGTTTTGTTGTGATGATTCATGATAAAAATGTTGTTAATTGTGAATGTGTGAATAACCCCTTAGTAAGAAACATGAATACACATTTTTCGAGAGACACTTTAATTTTTTTAATATCATATTCTTTTGAATTTTTATTATAATATAATTTAATATTTAATTAATTTCTATGTAAATTTGAATTATATCATAAATAATTACGTCACTCATGTAAAAGTTAAAATCACTATTCAATTATAACAATAATTTATATATATACAAATTTATTTTTATTATTATATATAAAAATACTTTTACTGTGATACATTTTATTTATTTTATTTTTTCTTAATTTTTGTAAATTTTTGTATAAAAAATTTTTATACTTTCTTCATTTTCTGATTTAAAATTTAATAATTTCTTCTTCTTATATTCACGAGTTATTAAATTATTTTTATAATCATATTTAAATCGTTATTTTAGCTATTCTCAACCGCGAACCTCTTTCTTATTCCATTTAAATAATTTATCGTTATATAGAATATTAAGAAATCCTCACGAACAAGGTCGTTGCTTATTTAAGAAAACCAGAAGTGGAAACATTAAAATTTTTTTAAAATAAAATTAAACTTTCATCTCTTAATTTATACAATATTTTAAAATATAAATTTTTATTCATTATTATCATATTGAATTTGTTTTTCTCATATTTGTTTTTTTTTGTTTTTTTTTTTTTTTTTTTGAAATGAATTAAAATTTATTTTCCATATAAGTGGTGATAAAGATAAATAAAAAATTTTCGAACCTTTTTTATAGGACTTTTAAATATATATTTTAATAAAAATGATTTGCTATTATAACGTTTAGATAATTATTATTAATGTTCGTAATTATTTTCTTATATTGCTATAAATTCCTATATACATACATTGTTTTACATATAAATGAATATTTTAATAAAATTATCAGACATAGTTTTCATACATAAATATACTTTTCAATTAAAATAAAATTGATGAGACAAGCTATTTCTTATATATTTTAAAGATCTAATCAATTTGTTGAATCAACTTTGCATAAAAAAATGTTGAAAAAAAAATGTGAGAATTCTGATCTCAGTGAATTTCTATAAATTCTTCTAAGCTGCTAAATGACAAAGTATGTAAAATAATAAAAAAAAAAAAAAAAAAAAACGCAGTCCTGCGAGGATATTTATCCACGCAATTATTCACTCATCCGTTAGCATATAATCTTATCACTGTTTTCGCACAATTTCATTATAAATTATGAATATTATGCCACCGTGAAGGCGATAGAAGAATCCGAGGTAGATGAGATCAGAAGTGATAGTAGAGTATGAAAAGCGTGTCTTTTGATATCTCTTAAAGTTTTTAAATGTGACGTCAAACTGCCAAGGTAATATATATGTGGGGAGTCTTTTCAAAGTGGGTTGAGGCTAGAGAGTCGCTTCTTTTTTTATATAATCGCATCTCTTCTTCATGCGTTAATATCACCATCAACGATTTCAAAAAAAAAAAAAAAAAAAAAAAAAAAAAAAAAAAAAAAAAAAAAAAAAAAAAGAACACCAAGGTGAAATCAATTTCACTCATTCAGATGCTGCGACAATTTCATATAATATACTTTCTCGCGCTCGCATTATTTCTACTGCATCGCAAGGTTAAAGCGCAAAATAGGTGGTTAACCGCTAATCTTTTGTATTCTTTTCATCTTTAATTGTGGAAAAAAAAATCTCACTAGGTATTTCTGTTTCGAAAAGAATTTACATAAAAAGCTTTCTCTTGAGAAAGGAAAATTATTATAAATTGAATGTTAAAATAAAAAATAAATTAAGAAACATTTTTTTTTTTATAAACAAAAATATTAATTAAAAATTAAATTATTTGTATTAATGGAATTCATTTTTAATCCATTTTATCAAAAATTTTGTTTTTCAAAGCTTTTTAGATGAGAAATTTATTTTTGTTTGGCTGAAAATATTTTTTTTTTTTTACAAAATTATAACGAATTTAATTTTTTCAATTCGGAATCGTCGTTTATTTTAAAATTAAAAATTTTTTTTAGTGTGTAAATTTTAAAAAATATGCCCTCAAATTTTTTTGTCAAATATTTTTTTGGGCAAATGAAAGTTCTGTAAAATAAAAATTTGTTTTTGTTTTTAAATATGTTCAGGCCTCGGATCGACTTAAAGGTACAAAAAAGTCGTTTTAGTCGATTTAAATTCCAAAAAAAAGTCGAAAAAGTCGATTTTTTTTATTTTAACAAAAAAAAGTTTTATAGATTTTTAAATAAGAAATTTTTTTTTTAAATAATAATAATAATTTTGGATGAGTTAAAGTTAAAATTTTTAGAAATAATTGAATTTCAAAAGATTTTGTTAATTTTCAAACATTAATTAAATTTTACAGAACTAAAAATAATTTATCAAATAATTTTAGATAACATTTTTTAAAAGTAGGTAATTGAATTTTTTATAGATTTACAATTGAGATTTTTGAAATTAATTCAACTTCAAGTGATTTTTAATTACAAAATTTTTGATGATTTCACTAAAAAATTGATTAGAAATTGTGGACATAAATACAATGGGAAAACCATTTTTTTAAAAATAGTTTCAGGTAGTTGGATTTTCGAAGAATATTAAAAAAATAGTTAAAAATAATTGAATTTTAGGAGAGTTATTATAAGAATTATTAAATTTCAAAAACTTTTAAATGGAAAATTTTAGAATCTTTTAAATTGAATTTTTTGAAAATAATTGAAATTTAATTGAAAAGTTTGAATATAATTGAATTTTAGTTGATTTTGGATTGAAAATTTTGATAATTAATTTTAAATTGAAATTTTGGATAATAATTTAATTTTTGTTGATTTTTGGTTGTAAATTTTGATAATAATTGAATTTTAATTGATTTTGAATTGAAAATTTTTGAAAATAATTGAATTTTATTTGATTTTTAATTGAAAATTTGGAAAATAATTGAATCTTAAAAGAGTTTGGAATTGAAAATTTTTAAAATAATTGAAGAATTTATTAAAAATTACAGACAAGAATTGAACTTAAAATTTTTGAAATTTTAAAATTTTTTAATTGCAAAATGCTTTCAGATAATTGAATTTTCGACGAATAATATTATTATTATTATTATTTGTGATGAATTTCATTAAAATTATTAAAAATAATTAATTTAGTGAAGAATTTTATTTAAAAATTTGTTAAATAATTGAAACAAAGTAGATCTGAAGAAGATCTGCATTTCATACAAAAAAAAATGTATTTTGTTTAAAAATTTTGTAAAGAAAAGTCGAAAAAGTCGCATTTTATTAAGATAAGTCGATAAAAGTTGGAAATAGTCGAAAAAGTCGTATAATCCGAAGCCTGAATATTTTTTAATTTTTCTACCGAATTTTTAAGAATTTTTAGCCCATTAACATAACTTCAAAAAGAAAAATTTTGTTTAATTTAACAACAAATATAAAATATTTAATATTAATTCTATCAAATTTTGAAAGATTTAGTTTGTAGAATTTTTCAAATGCTCTTTAAAATATTTTCTACATAATTCTGTTTGTTGAATTTTATTAACAATTTTTTTTAATTGAAAAGTAAAAAAAATATAACATATATTTATTTTGACTCAAAATATATTTTTTTTTTGTTTTTTGAAAATTGTACAACTACATCTTTCAAAATTTGGTGTAATAAATTTTAAATATATTTTTAGTTTTGTAAAAAATCATTTTTTAGTTTGAGATTATTTAACGGGGCTAAATACCCTTAAAGAGAAATAAAAGATCTTCCAAGTTCAAAAATAAGATTTTTTTTCTTAATTTTTTGATAAACGACGATTCCGAATTTAATTTAAATTAAAATTTAATTCTAACTTTGTAAAAAAAAAAGCTTTGAAAAACAATATTTCGGAGAAGAAAATTAATTTTCAGCTCCGTCGATGTTTATCTAATTTAACAATTTTTCTAATTAATTTCTTTTTCACTCACTTGTAGATGACGTGCCCTATATTTGGACATCCGGTCGTCTCTGTGACTTCAAGGGCTGTGAAAATCGTCGTGACTTGGAACCAAAAGCAATCAATGGATGGTTCTGGTCGGCAAATAGAGCAAAATTAGCAGCAACAAATCTTCTTCCCAATGGTTGGACATATAATCCATGGTCAAAAACAGGCCACAAGAAACAACGTCAACCTGACAATGCTGAATTTGACATTAATCAAACGACAGAATCTTGTTTGTCCGTTCTCAATAATGTTTATAATGATGGAATTGCTTGGCACGATGTTGCTTGCTATCATGAAAAACCTTTCATTTGCGAAGATTCCGAGGAGCTTTTGAATTATGTCGCAGGCACTAATCAAGGAATTCGTCTTTAATTTCAAATCTTCATAATCCGCTTCTTATCATCTTCAAATCTTTTTTATTGTTTTTTTTCCAAACTATCAAGATTTCGTTTCCTTCAATATATATATATATAGATTTTTTTACTTTGAGTTTTTATTCGTTTTCTTTTTATATTCAAATAATTCATTACTTTACTTCCTATCAATTTCTATTTTAATTTTCTTTTTTTTTTATCAATTTCTGTTTTAAGAATTTTTTTTTTTTTAAGATTAGCGAGAGATGATCCTTTTGTGAGTGATCAGCAATCCAACATGTGTTTCATAGCTGTAGAAATCACAATATTCTCAGAGAGAAAAGAAAACTACTTTTATACTTCAGTTTTTATATGTAATATGATCGATTAAAAAAAAAAAAGAAGAAAATTATTGATAATGTACACATATTTATTGATATTCACTGATTCGTCTCTTGTATAAATAAATTGTGACTTATAAGGAGAAACGAAAGATATTTTTTTTTTTTACATCATATAGAAGATAAGAGACAAATTGTACCTAATAAAAATAAAGGATTTAGTACACATATATTTCCTTTTAGTTTTTCTATGAAAAAAAAGAATTATTTTTATCAAACCTTGTTTTTTTTTCTAACTAAAATTATTCGTTGTCATTAGCAGCGATTGATATGTCATCGCTTACAGGTTCATCACCACCAAATGATTCAACTGATTCTGGTTCTGAGTCATTTGGTGAATTAATAATTTGCAAATTTGCCTTTCGTCTCACCATTGGTTTACGTTTATTATCAGAAGTCATTTTTCGATTTGAAAATTTCTTTCGTCGCGGTAATGATGTTGGATCTGGAAAATGAAAATTTATCATCAATTAAATAGATGAAAAAAAAAAAATTATTGAAAAAAGTGTAAAATTGATTTTTGTAATTTTTGTTTTAACGTACGATCTTCTGGAATGTTATTTTGTTTACGGAGTTCGGCACGAATTTGTCGATTGATTATTTCTCGACATTGTGCATCAAAACCACTAGGTAACCAGCCTAATTTTATGTCACATTTCGTTCCAGCCAAGGGTTTTGGAAGTTTTCTTAACATTTCTTGAATTTCTTCCACATGAATGTCGCAATACTATTGAAAAAACAAAAAAAAACATTTAAAATTAGAAAAAATTCAAAAATTTCGAAAATATTTTTAGCTTTAACAATATTTTTTATAACGAACCATATAAAACATCTGTCGAGAGGGAGGAATGACACCTTCTTTATAGATATAAACATTTTCGTTTAAATTGCGTTTTTTCTTTAGTGTCTCTTGACTAAAATTTGGTGAGAGAATCGTTGTTTTTTGCTTGGAAACTGGAGTCGATTTGTATGGCAAATTATATTCGGAATAATTTCTTTTACATTTGACAGTGGCTCCCAAACCATCTGAAATATTTTTTTTCTCGTTTAAATAAAATTTAATAAAAAAAAGTAATTAACAAAAAAAAAAAAAAAATGGAGACTTTAAATCGTAATTTGAAGAAAGTATAGATGAAGTATCCAAAAAGTATAATTGTGGTTGAATGAAAAATACCCAACATAATAAAATTGAATTCATCAGTTAAATGTATAAGAAAATAATATAATTTTAAAAAATAATCGATTTTAAAATTATTTAAATCATTTAATAACTGAGTATAAGAAATAATTAATTTTTTTATAACTAAAATTTGAAAAATTAAATTAAACAAAAAAAAATTTATTCTGAACATGAATTAAGTGGAGAGACCGATGAAATTTCAACTCATCGAAATTAATGTTGTCAGTTTTTTTTCTGCCATTATTTGGGATCTAAAATTATTGTGAATTATTAAAATTAAAAAAAAAAATTTTTTCACTATTTTAGAAATTTTTTTGTTTGAAAATATTAAAATATTTTAAAAATCCATACGATTGATTGTTCAGAATCAAGAAAAAAACCTACAAAAAAATTTCCGATCAAAAATTGTGGAAGAAGTTGAATTTTTAAAGAATAATTAATAAAATTTAAACCAAGCATAATTGGTTTTGTTTAGAGGTATTAATTCAAAAAAAAATTTTTAAACCTGAAATCATATTTCACTATATGAAAAATGAAAAAATAGTAATCTTTAACAATTTAACAATTTTTCTTTTATTTTTTAAAAAATTGAATTTTCTCAAAATCCATACGATTGATTGTTCAGAATCATGAAAAAAGTGTATTAAAAAATCTGCAATAAAAAAGTAATAAAAATTGACATAGAAGTTTAAATTAGTTTTTTAAAATTTCGAGTTTTATTTAAAAAATTATGAATGAATTAATTGTTTTTGTTTTTAAATATATTCAGGCCTCGGATCGACTTAAAGGTACAAAAAAAGTCGTTTTAGTCGATTTATATTCAAAAAAAAGTCGATTTTTTTTATTTTAACAAAAAAGTTTTATAGATTTTTAAATAAAATTTTTTTTTTTAAATAATAATAATAATAATATTGGAAGAGTTAAAGTTAAAATTTTTAGAAATAATTGAATTTCAAAAGATTTTGTTAATTTTCAAACAATAATTAAATTTTATAGAACTAAAAATAATTTATCAAATAATTTTAGATAACATTTTTTAAAAGTAGGTAATTGAATTTTTTATAGATTTACAATTGAGATTTTTGAAATTAATTCAACTTCAAGTGATTTTTAATTACAAAATTTTTGATGATTTCACTAAAAAATTGATTAGAAATTGTGGACAAAAATACAATAATGGGAAAACCATTTTTTTAAAAATAGTTTCAGGTAGTTGAATTTTCGAAGAATATTAAAAAAAATAGTTAAAAATAATTGCATTTCAGGAGAGTTATTATAAGAATTATTAAATTTCAAAAACTTTTAAATGGAAAATTTTAGAACCTTTTAAATTGAAATTATTGAAAATAATTGAAATTCAATTGAAAAGTTTGAAAATAATTGAATTTTAGTTGATTTTGGATTGAAAATTTTGATAATTACTTTTGAATTGAAATTTTCGATAATAATTTAATTTTTGTTGATTTTTGGTTGAAAATTTTTATAATAATTAATTTTGAATTAAAATTTTTGAGAATAATTGAATTTTAGTTGATTTTGAATTGAAATTTTTGAAAATAATGGAATTTTTTTTGATTTTTAATTCAGATTTTGGAAAATAATTGAACCTTAAAAGAGTTTGGAATTAAAATTTTTTAAAATAATTGAATTTCAATTGAAATTTTGGAAAATAATAAAATTGTAAATAATTGAAGAATTTATTAGAAATTACAGACAAGAATTAAACTTAAAAATCTTCTTCATTTCAAAATGCTTTCAGATAATTGAATTTTCGAAGTATATTATTATTATTTGTGAAGAATTTCATTAAAATTATTAAAAATAATTAATTTAGTGAAGAATTTTATTTAAAAATTTGTTAAATAATTAATTTATTGAAGAATTTTATTTAAAAGTTTGTTAAATAATTGAAACAAAGTAGATCTGAAGAAGATCTGCATTTCAATAAAGGGCATATCTTTGAAACCTTTAACTTTTTAATAAGAAAATTTTTTTTTTTTTTAGCACAGTATTGAAACTCTGTCTACATAAACTTCAAGAACTAAGCTTTCCAATTATACAAGTGGACAGATAAAACAAGTTGTCTTCAAAAAGTTATAAATATTTAAAATTGAGAATTATTTTTAACCTGTAACAAAAAAATATTCAACAGGTGTTTGCTTTTTAGGATAAAAAACAGTTGAAGGGAATTTTCTAAGGGGTTATAATTTTAAAAAGCAATAAAATTTGTTTAATATTTTCAATATTTATATGAATAATAAAATACTGAAATAATGCACTGGGTATAAAAGCATGTGTCAAAAATTAACTAGATATATAAATTTTTTATATGAATATTTACATTACATTTTAAAATAGATTTTTATTATAGTGAATTGTTTTAAAAATGTAAAATTGTAATTTTTAAAATTTACCATACGATTTTCATAGACTTTTTTCTATTTAAATTTAATATTCGTAAACTTTCCAATTTCTTTTCTCTTTTTCTTTTCTCTCGCATCTTATCTTTTTTCAGAATGAATTGTTTTGGATCCATTTTTTTGTCTCGAAATAAACATTAAAACTTAACCTTCAGGTTTTAATAATTAATGACAGTTTCTATAAAAAAAATTATAATCGGCAACTTCGTACATAACAATTTCTTTCTAAAAAATTTCGGTCGATTACGGTCGACCGTAATTGATGAATATTTTTACATTATCTTTGCAATAAAGTATTTTTTCTCGAAGCACATTCACGGGATGTTAAATGGCACATGTGAAAATATATACAAGTACTTTTCGAATACTTTTATATGATTTTCATCAAGTATCACTCGTATTACGGTTGTTTTCAAATTTTGTCCACACGTGTTTTCGTTTATTTAACTTATAATAGTTTTTTGAAGACATGAAGCACATCAATTTATTATGTCTCAAAATAATTATAGTAACTTGATCTTTGATTTCCCATAAGTTATTTTAACGTGCCGCTTGTCTTATAAAAGAAAAATCATAAATACGATGATTACGGTCGAAAAGGTTAAAAGTGAGGGACAACTTTTAAAAGCTTATAAATTTTTTCACAATTAATAAAATATTAATTTCCCTGCGAAAATGTGTTCCCCGATTAATTAACATTGAAAAAACATATTTCAGAATTATTAATTTTTGTTAAATCTAAAACTATATCGTTTAAAGCATCAGAAAGTATGGTTAAGGACAAGTAGACATTGTTAAAAATCGCGTATTAAAATTGAAATAATTATTTATGTATTTAATAAATTAAAGTGGAATCTTTTGGAAATGATTGATTGTATCAAGCATTAATATTTCCAACAAAAACCAACGAAAAATTTATTAAAATTACCAAAATATATGCGAGGGACATTAAAGTTAAAGGTTCTAGAGATATGCCCACAAAAAAAACGTATTTTGTTTAAAAATTTTGTAATAAAAAATGTAAAAAAAAAGTCGAAAAAAGTCGTATTTTTGAAAAAAGTCGGAAATAGTCGAAAAAGTCGTATAATCCGAAGCCTGTACATTACAGTTTTAAATACTTAATATTGACAAAAAAAAAAAAAATTGACAATTTTGTTTAATTCAATAAATTACAAATAAAAGAAAATTTTCTTACGCATTGCTTTTAGTCGATAGTCCAAAGTTTGATATTTCCTTGCAGTTGAATCTTTTCTTGGATCGTAACCAAGTTTCACCCACATAACACGCCATGGACCAGTGAGAAAATAATAAGCAACTGAGGGCAATAAAATTTTTAATTGATCACTAGTGAAATTTGTTTTATGCATTAATGCATTTTTTGACCATACTGGACGTTCTTGGAATAATTTTTCAATTTTTTCCAAATGAAAATTTTGTAAAAATTTCACTCTCATTGCCGTATCAATGCCAATTGGTGGTTTAAATGGAACTTCAGGATCAGTGAAATTAACAAAATTCGTAAATCCATGACGTCGTTTTCTCGTTTTTCCAATAACATTCATTGGCTCTGAATCTAAAACAGTTTTTGGCACATACTGTTGAACGCTGACCATTCTACTGAATGCTGCCGGTGGTAAAAAATATGGCACATCAACGTCTAACCATTTAAAACGTGGTATGTCCATTGGATAAATTTTATTGTATATACATTCCTCCTCGTTTGTTTGTGGATTTTTTGTTATTGGCAAATATTGAAAATCGCATAAATCTGAAATATATCCAAATATAATAATTGCCAGTTATTTTTTTATAATGTAATATACATATATATATATATTTTTTTTTCAATAAAATAAAAGATATAATTGATTTTTTTTTGTATACTTGTGAATTTAAATTCCGTGTCGACTCGTCCTAAAACTTTTAACTTTGGCAATTGATAATTTTGATCGGAAGATAAATTTTCATATTTTTGTCTATCGAAAGCAGGTGGAATATTTTCTGGTGCACCATAAGGATTATTTTTATTATTCTCATCGTTATCGGAATTATTTACATTACTATGTTTTCTAGTATTTTGTGTATTAGTTTGTTGTAATAATTCATTATCATTTACTTGAACGGCTCTCGATTTTTTTACTCTCACACGTAATAAAAAACCACATGTATTATTTCTATCGCCACATGCTGGTTTACTGTAACCATCTTCTGGTCTAAATCGCAATTCTAATCGTCTATTATTTACATCAACTGCCTGAAAAAAAAGAGAATATTTATTATATACAATAATTATAATAATGAAAATATTTTTTATTTAATTTAAATATTATTTACTATAAAAAAATTTTAAGAATAAAAAAATTATATATATATATGTTTTTTTTAAATATAATTTATGAAAATACCTTTGATATTCCATTAAGTCCTCCTAGTGTTTTGATTGCATTGTCAGGATTTATTACATTTCCCGGATATTTAATGCAAATTAATTTACGATCAAATCTATGACCACCGGGAAGAATTGCGCCAGTAAATTCTTTGGCACTTTCAATAACTCTTAAATATGGTCTTTTACTTTTTTGTGAAGTTGAAGTACTAGGACCCTAAAGATTAATTAATTTTTTAAACTAATTTAAAAATTAAATTAAAATTTAAAAAAATTTTAAACTAGATTTGTTTCTTTATTTAATATACTTGTGTAACAATGCTTAAGAGAGTTGAGTTTTACTCGCAGACAAAATTAACAAAATAAAAATATAAAAATAATAAATAATAAAAAAAAAAAAAAAATTTTCTGAATAAAAACAAAAAATTAATAATTACTATAGAAATATTTAATATTTACATTAAATAATTACAAAAACACAGATAAAGAAATAATTATATTTTTTTCACTTTCCTATCAATTTTTTTTTCTTTTCTTTATAATTTATTTTATAATTTTTATTTATTTATCTTTAAAATATTTTTGATATCTTTTTTATATATATATATTGTTACTTCTTTTTTGACTTTTTAATTTTTTGTACGATTTTCTTATTTTATATTAAATAACATTAAATTATTTTAGAATTTATAATTTCTTTGTTTGGTATTTATATTTTTTGATAAACTCTCATGAAGTAAAAAAAATAAACTCCAATTTTGATTAAAATTATTTTTCCGAATATTTTCTTTTATTTTCATAATTTTTCTTTATAAATAAATAAATAAATAAATAAATAAATAAATAAATAAAAAATATATAAATCATACTTCGAATTTAATAAAAAAAAAAAAGATTGAAAATTTAATTTTGAAATTAAAAAATTCAATTATATTCAAAACAAAACAGAATGAACATAACCTTAAAACAAAATCTAAATTTATTTTCTATTTCATTTAGTGAATAAATTTTTGATGGAAACAATGTACTTACATCTTCGTCGATGTTTAAATCTTCATTTTCAAAAACCAAAGAATCTTCACTATCAATTTCATTTTGACAATCCTCGAGTGTAAAATCTTTGTCCTTATCATTTTCATATTCATTTAGATCACTTTCAATTGATTCATTTGACTCACTCATATTTTCTCTTTATTGTAAATAATAAATAATTACATTGATAAATTAATTATTATTAAAGTTTATTGTTTATTTACAGTTATACTAAAAAAAAACACGCATATATATAGTTATTAAATTAAGGTTATGTTATTAACTGACAGTACCGGGTGATGATTAATGTTGTTGGCAACACTGACTTTGCAATATGTAATAGAAGCTTTCAAGAAAGTAAGGTTGGTTGCCATTCTACAGGCACTTTTTCACAATGTAAATGATTCACGTAGTCACAAGTGTTTTTTTAAAAAATGAAACCCGGTAAATGGATAATAATTATAATGTTAATATAATAAACATTTTATTTCAAACTAAGATTAAAAAAATTAAAATTTAAAAATTATTTTTGTAATTAAAAAAAACAATTTTAAAAAATTTATTATTGATACCTATTTTGTTTCAATTAATTTTTATTAATTTATTATAAATTAATAAAAAAAATTATAATAATTTTTTTGATACATTAAACACTTTTAATTGTTAATATTAAAAGAAATAAAAAAATAATTATTTACAATTAAATTTAAAAAGTGTCCTTCTTTAAAAAAAAAAAAATAATAATAATTTTACTGAAAAGTTCATGCTAATTAAGAAAGATGGCACATCATTATTTTGTATATTAAATTTCGTTATCAAATGATTCGGAACTATAATGAATCATTGCGAGTTCAATGAAGGTCATAAATGTCTATTAAAAAGGGAGAAAAAAAGTTATGAATTTTCGAGTGACAAAAATTATTATTCCATTTATCATCAAATTTTCCTGACATGGAAAAAATCAATTTAATGGAAAATGTCAATTCAAATAATAATAATAATAATTTTTCTCCTACTATTCAAAATTCATTAATACCAAGTGAAAGAAGCAACATTAATTTATTGTGCTGTAGAATTTGTTTTGAAGGTAAAATAAAATAATTTACAATATACTCAAATAATATTTTTCATAGTAAATTAATTATATATATTTTTAATTTAATGAAAATTCGCAATTTTAATTATTATATTAATATTAAAATTACATTTATTATATTTACATTAAAATTATACATAAATTATTTTTATTTTAAAATTACGTTAATAAAAAAAATTATATATTTACATTATTATTAATAGTAATAATTTAAAAAAATAAATAATATATTTTTATTTTTTTTTTAAGATGAAAATTCTGGTGAGTTAATTGATCCTTGCCAATGTTCAGGTTCATTGAAACTTGTGCACACGAAATGTTTAGAAAAATGGCTTTCAATTTCAAATACAGATCGTTGTGAAATTTGTAAATACAATTTCCCAATAGAGAAGAGGGACAAACCTATTATCGAAGTAAGTATTTGTTTTCTAATCAATAAACATTAATGAATGATTCTTCTAAAAATGACCATTCAAATGTTCAATGTCAATATTAGAAAAAGCTGATTAATATTTCTTTCATGATAATTAAAGTACCTATATTTCAATTTAATAATTAATTAATAAATTCAATAATTTGTACATTAAATATATTAAAGTTCGAAATTTATTCTTCATTTTTGTATGGAAAAAAATGAAAATTATTTTTTTTTTTTTAAATAATATCCATATATATTTTAAAAAAAATACACTTGTTTTTTTACATAAAAAAAAGTATAAAAAAATCGGATCCAATGTTTAAATAATTTATTTGTTTGTAAAAAAAAATTATTATTTTTTGTATAAAAATTTAAAAAAAATTTTTCGATAACATATTTCGAAAGTCGAGCAAAAAATTTAAGCTTTTTTTTCTCTTGGCAAAAATTCAATACTTTTGGAGTTAGATGCCATTAAAAATACCCAGATATCACATTAGCTTGCAGCAACTTTGTAGCAAACTTGCCGCGCAATATTGCCAACCTTACACGCCAAAATTGCCGTAAGCTTCAAATGTCCCAGCTGACCGAAAGCTTGCATGGTAAGCTTTCCGAAAGATTGCAGTGTAAGGTTACTTCCTGAAATGCTCCGTAAGCTTGCACGGTAAACTTGTAGAAAAGTTGGTGCAAGGTTGCTAAATAACCTATTGCTTTAAACCTAAATAAATTTTTTTCTCAATATTTCGTCTATTTTATATAATTAAATTTATATAATAAAATTTTTATAATAAAATTATATAATAAAATTTATAAAATAAAATTATATAAATTAAACGAAATATTAAAAAAAAAATAATTTTTTTAGGTTCAAAGTAAGGTTATTTGACAAACTTGCACCAACCTTGCTACAAGCTTACTGAGCAATCTTGCGATAATCTTATTATGCAATCTTGCAGTAACTTTACACTGCAATCTTTCGGTAAACTTACCATGCAAGCTTTCCGTTAGGTGGGACATTTGAAGTTTGCGGCAAGGTGCAAGGTTGGCAATAATGCGTGGCAAGCTTGCCGCAAGGTTGCTGCAAATCTGGGTAAATATAACCAAAAAAATGTTGGGAGCTTAGGTGCCTTTTGTCACGGAGCGTCACTTTGGTGTGGAATACATCATATGTAAATAAATAAATATTTTTACAAAACATGAAATAGTTACAAGAACACACAATAATAGAAATATTTTATAAAATACGCCCAATCAAAAATTTACACCGAAAAAAATAAGTTCTTAATTTTAGAGGATTCCTCTTCTTTTGACGCATTTTTTCCTCTTATATATGAGCACTAAAGTATTCATATCTAATTAAGAGGATTTTCCTCTTCTATATTTTGAGAGGAATAATCTCAAATACAGAGATATTCATCCTACGTTAAGTTCAGAAATGTCAATCTTCTTTATTTAATTAGAAGAAATTATATGGGTTAGTTCACCCTTTAGAACTTGGATTTATTTATTTATAGGAAAGTAAATCATTTTAGAGAACGAAACATGGTAAAAACACGATTTTCTATTTAATAAAAATACTAAAAAATTTTTTAGTTTATGAAAAATACTTTTAACTTAGGTTAATTTTAAAATAAAATGAATAGTATGCAAATGAAAAAGTTTATGAATTATTTACATAATAATTTTTATTTACTTCCTTCCAAAAAATCGAAAAAGTATAAATTTATAAACATTCCTACAAATAAAAATATGGAAGAGAAAAATTCATTCTTATTTTTATTTATATAAAAATGAATATATTTTTAAAATAATATTTATAGATTATGATGCTGAAAAAATTTAATTCTAACTGTAATATTACAAAATTCTAATCATAGAAAGAATAGGGGTTAAACACATTGACATTAATTTATTACGAAGCTGTAAAATGAAAAATTCTGTAATTTTTTGCCTAAAAAATATTTCTTGTAGTTTTCATTAATCAGCAAATTATAAAAAAAATATTTTTTAGGCAAAAAATTATAGAATTTTTATTTTAAAAAATCGTTTATCATAAACGTTGCGCACTTCAGCTTCGTAATTTATTATAATAACATTATTGATTATAAGTAATTAATATTATTTTCAAAACTACAGATGTAATTTGTTAGTCCCACTTTACATAGAAGGTTTCTTAGTGGGATGTCCATTATTTATTTTTTAACTGTCAGTTTTGGAACAGTTTAAAGGTATGCGTAAAAAAACAAAAAACTATATTTCTAGAGGAATAATCTCAATTATAGAAAAAAAATCTCAATTGAAAAAGAATACTTTTAATCGAAAAAGAAAGATTAAAAGTAATCATCTAACCAAAATGTTCTTAAATAAAAAAAAAGAATCCTCTATTTTTTAGATGAATATTCATATATTGAAAATAAAATGTAAAAGTAAATGTTGAGAGGAATTTTCTTCTCATTTTAAGATTTTATTTTTTTCGGTGTACTAATGGCGCAGTACTGGCGCAGTACTGGCACGCAGTATTGGCGCCAGAGTTGGCGTAACTTTGGGATGATAACATTTTATCAGTATTGGCTACCAGAGTTGGCACCAGTACTGGTAATCCACTGCTGGTTCAGTACTGGCCGAGTACTGGCAGTTTTGTAATTTATTGTATACGAAAAGAAAGCTTTAACTGTAACAAAGATAAGTTGCACTGCAATAGTGAAATCTCTGCTCCAGGTAATACTTTTTTGGTATACTTAGGAAAAAGTGTCTGGAATTTTTAGTAACCCAAGACAAATTAAATATTAATTAAATTAGTCAACTAATTAATATTTTATTATATAAAATTGAAAACACAAAGAATTTTTATTCTTTCTTATAATATATATTGCGAATTATTAGTTTAAAAAATCAGCCTAAATTCGCACCTAGGCAGTGGAATTTAACTGAGAATCAGTCGTTTTTACTGATTCCCAGTGAAATACCACTGGTAAATTAAAGAAAACTGAGCCACTGATTTGAATTCAGTGAAATTTTCACTGATTCAGATTTAGAGTGTGAGCCAGTAATTATTAAAAAAAAATTTTCTAAATTATTTATAAATTAACATTAAATTTTTATTTATAATTCACTTTTGGAAAAAAACTGAAGAATAACATCTAGAAACAAATTATAATAATTTTATTGACCATTGAAATATATATAAGTTTGTAGGTTTAACTATTTTTTTATAATTTCTATTAAGGAAGTTTAATTATATATTTTATATTATTAATAATATAACATTTGTGCAATTTTACTTGCGATTGTATTTAATTTTTTAAATTAAATTCATATAGTATAAATTTTATTTTGAAAAATATTAATTTTTTATAAACAAATTTATTTATTTTTAGTTTGATCTGTTAAAATTTTGTTTGGTTTATTGCATATTTGAAAACAAATAGAAAATCTTGCAAAATATTTTAGACTTGGTCTCAGGAAACTTTTTGATTAAATAATTTTACCCACATAAAAGCAAAATAAAGTACATATTTTAATTTTGAAAAATAAAATCAAGTTGAAAAAATTTTGATGAACAAAACATTTAAACAAAAAGATTCATCGGCTGCACTCTAGAACTTTTTTTTTTTTTTTTTTTGTACTGGGAGGGTGGTACTGCAACAGTACTGGATACAATGAAAATACCAGTACTGGTTCAGTACAGACTTCCCAGCCTCGGCAGCCAATATTGAACCAGTACTGCGCCAGTAGTCAACTCTGGTATAATACTACCCAAGAAGCACGTAATATAACCTCAATGTCAAGGTAATATTACATGTAAGATTCGTAATATAACGTTGTAATATTACAGTAATCTTACAGCGATCTTAAAATGTCCGCCTCAAGGTAATATTACCGGTAATGTTACTGTAATATTACGCGCTAATATTAAGGTAATATTACAGTAATATTGCAGTAATATTATACCGTAATATTAAGGTAATATTACAAGAGAATATTACAGTAATATTATGGGAACATTTCTTTACGAAAAAAATCTACCCATCCAGGGAATCGAACCCCGAACTCAAAGCACACGAGTCCAGAGTTTTACCAACAAGCCAAATTGACTTATAATATTTTTACGTTTTTTATGCTTTATGAATAACTCAAATCAGTCTGTAATATTACTGTAATATTACCGTTAATATTACAGTAATATTCCCGGTAATATTACCTTGAGGCGGACATTTTAAGATCACTGTAAGATTACTGTAATATTACAGCGTTATATTACGAATCTCACGTGTAATATTACCTTGATATTGAGGATATATTACGTGCTTCTTGGGTAAAATTTTTGGTTGGGACAATTTCATAAAAAAATTTTCAATTATACCTAATATTTTATAAATATACTTGTAAAATGTCTTTATTAAATATCTAAAAATTGAAAAATATTATGTATGTATTAGTCAATATGGCTGTGGTGGAAGGCAACACGAATTTACAGATGGAGAGGAATCGTTGCAGATATAATCTGTTTAATTGTTTTGACACCACTTTGTTTAGCAGCTTCTTACATGTGTGGTGTAGGGGCCACAATATATTCACATATGAAAATTTGGGAAGGATTCGGATTAGCAATTTTATGTTGCTTATTAATGGGAACATATTGTCTTTGGCTATTTATTATATTAAGGTACTTTCATTTTTTTTACAGCCAAATAATTTTTATTTGAATTAAATAAATTTTATTTCAATCAATAATTTCTGTATTTGAAAGAAAATATCATTTCAAATAATAATATTATTTGATACAATAATAAATATTTATTTTAATAATAGTCAAGTAATTGAATATTTGAATTAAATAATTTTTTTTTTCAGTGTAATGATAAATATACCTATTATAATTACTGCTAATTATTATATAATTATACTAAAATTGTGAGAAATAATAAAAAGTTTTTTAGGTTTCATTATAAATCTTGGAGACACTGGTGTAATCTTAATCAGGATATAACACTTTTAGTGAAGCATCGAGATCCGAATCAGTCACAAAACTTGGAAATTCAATTGAAACGAAATAATCGTGAAAATGAGGAAAATTCTAATCTCCCTATGAATTCTATAATTCCTTGGTTTTGCACTTATCATAGATTCGACTATATGTTTAATGTTCATATGAATACCAGTTATGTTTGATCTGAATTTTTCCTTCTTATTTTATATATTTATATAGAAATTCTTTAATTTTTATTCAAAAGTATAAGAAAATATTATTATTTGTTGTTACATGTATTTTCTTATACAATTACTTGTTTACGTTGAAATAAGTACATTGTTTTTTTTTTCAATCGAACAATGAATGATTATATATGGAAATTGTAAAAGTCAACTCAGAAACAAAGTTTATTAAACATTAATTTATACATATGAATATAGTTCGATTCAAAATAATAAAATGTTAAAAAAACAAATTTTTCAAAGAAAAAAGTAATAAACATTTTGTAATAATTTTTTTTTTTTTATTAATTTATATTTAAAGTGGGATATTATATTTTTCATATCTTGTATTTGTTGAGATAGTTACTTTTTCTATTGAAAAATTTGTTTATTTTTTAAATTTTCTTTTTTTAATGGAAAATTTTGCAAAAGTTGTTATACTATATATATAATAAAATTTTTCAATTGTGTTATACATAAATTCACGAGAGAAATTTTAACTAGTATTATTATTTTCTCTAAATTTTTTATGACACTAATAATGATTACTGAGTTGTTTTTAACAATAAATTTTTCACGATTGATATATGTTTTATATTTTTTTCTTTTAAGTTATACGCATTGTGTAAAAATTAAAAATACTGTAATTTTAGAAAATACAGTTTTTTTAAAAGTATATCTTGCGCGAAATTTACAAATTTCTTGTTTTATTTGTTTAATACATTTGTTTTAATTTCACAAAGTTTATAAAGCAATGACGCACTCGAATAAAAAACTGATGTATTTAAAACTTGATTAAAATGTATATTTTTGACATCTGCTTCTCTCTGTTTTTCTCTACTCTTATTACCCGCATGTATTTATTACTAAGTACTCAACGCGTTTATGATAAACGATTTTTAAAGAAATAATTTTTTAAAATCAAAAATTCTATAATTTTTTGCCTAAAAACTATTTCTTATAGTTTTTATTAATCAATAAATTGTAAAAAAAAATATTTTTTAAGCAAAAAATTATAGAATTTTTCATTTTAAAAAATTAAAACGCTTTTATACCTCACCGATCCCGAGTACACTTGCGTCGTGTACCATTGGAGTAAAATAGACAGAAATATCTTTTGTCTCTTAGTCAATATTTTCATTTTTTTATTTTATTTAAACTTAGGAACATAATTTTTCTTTAGGGTCATTCCATTTTATTTCACTTATAGTCGTTGCGGTCTATTTTTAGAAAAATTTGATATTTCGTATTAATGACTTTGAATATCCGTACAATTCATTTTTGACAATTATTTTATGAAATTTTTTTTTATTTACGTTGAAATTTAGTTTTTAAGTTGAGTTGCACGGAAAATAGGTTAGTTTGACAGCTTTGGAAATTTTATAAAAAAGAACAGAAATAATTCAGTTAGTAAATTTTTTTTCATTAATATTTGTTTAAAATAGTCTAATTTACCAATGTTAATTGATAATTGTGTAAAAAAAGCCAAAATACTACGTGAAAATTAATATTCAAACTTACCTGTAAAATGTTAAAATTTGTCACATTTTGTTTATATTTTCCAAGAAAGTTTATAAATATTATAAAATTTATTACTACCTAACAATAAGTACTTTCCATGTACTTTCACATGATATGTTGGCTTTTTATTTTTATAATATAGAAATATGTGAAATTTTACCTTGAATATTGAACTTTTCAGGATTTTATCAGATTTTGAACACTTATATCTTCGCAGGCGATTAATGAAAAAATCCCATTTTGGTTTTAAAATTTAAGTTAAATCTTCTTTATTCATCTTATCAAAATTTGGTGATGGAGAACGAGCTACTTTTTATTTTTATTCACTTTAAAAAATCCACCTTAAAATACGAATTTAAAGGTTAAAAAACAAATAATTTTATAAAACTGAAGTTGGTTTTCTCAAAATAGATTTATTTGTATGAATTTTATTTATAAAATTACTTGTTTTTTAACCTTCAAATTCGTATTTTACGGTGAATTTTTTGAAGTGAATAAAAATAAAAAGTAACTCTTTTTCCATCACCAAATTTTGATAAGATGAATAAAGAAGATTTAACTTAAATTTTAAAACCAAAATGGCATTTTTTCATTAATCGCCTGCGAAGATATAAGTGTTCAAAATCAGATAAAATCCTAAAAAGTTCAACATTTAAGGTAAAATTTCACATATTTCTATATTATTAAAATAAAAAGCCAACATATCATGTGAAAGTACTTGGAAAGTACTTATTGTTAGGTAGTAATGAATTTTATAATATTTATAAACTTTCTTGGAAAATATAAATAAAATGTGACAAATTTTTACATTTTACAGGTAAGTTTAAATATTAATTTTCACGTAGTATGTTGGCCTTTTTTACACAATTATCAATTAACATTGGTAAATTAGACTATTTTAAACAAATGTCAATGAAAAAAAATTTACTAACGAATTATTTCTGTCCTTTTTGCTTCCTTGTGGAGGAAGCTTTGTAGTCCTTTCATTTATAAAACTTTTCAAAGTGGCGGAAACAAATTTTTTTCTTTATAGAAACATGTTATATGAGATCCTGATCAATTGTCCGGATGTATGTATGTGTGTGTGTGTGTGTGTGTGGATCCCTTTTTTGTTTAGAAGATAACATTAACAGGTTTTAATGGATTTAGATAAAATTTGGTAGGCTCATTTATCATATTAATATCTCAAATCTGACCAAAGGATTTTGAAAAATATCCCAAAAAAAAAATTTTATCGTCTTTTTTCCAAAAATTTTTTTTTAATCGAAAAAATTTTTAAATAGAAAAATTTAAGGTTATATATAATAAAATCGTTTTCCTTACGTCAAGACGAATCGATCGATATATATAAAGTATACATTTAAGGTAAATTTAAAGAATTAATGAAAGTAAAAAAATCAAAATTTCACATTTAGGCTATAAAATTTTGTGATTTTTTAAATTGAAGTTTATATATGAAATAATTGTATCCCTTACGTCAAGACGAATCGATCGATATATATAAAGTATACATTTGAAGTAAATTTAAAGAATTAATGAAAGTTAAAAAATCAAAAATTGACATTTTGGCAATAAAATTTTGCTTTCTCCACGAGGAAGCAAATTTTTTTGCTGATCGTAAAGAGGAAGCAAAATGTAATGAACATCTGAATTTACAACTTGTAAAATTAAAATGTTTAACGTTATAAATTTACAAAGCATAATAAATTAACATTGTTGAATAAGTTATTTTACATTCGGCGTGTAAATCGACACAAAATTTTTTTTACAGTGTAAAGTTCAAACTTTAGTTTAAGCTCAAAAAATAGGTTATATGCAACTCAAAAATGAATTACAAATGACTTTAAGGTCATGGTGTAAGAACGGGGTAAGTCCACGTCAGAAATATCAGAATCTGCAAGTGGTTCTTCGATTTTAATGATACTTGGTAAAATTATAGCTTTATATAAGAGCAATGTGTAAGTAAAAGGAATTTTTAAAATATCTAAAATTGTAGGAGTTATATCACTTTTAATTTTGATATTGCATTTTTTCTTTCCTTTATATCACGGTCAATTTTCAACCGATTTTGATGAATCAAAAACGATTTTTTTCAGAAAATTACGTATTTTCAGAAAATTTTAAAATAAAAATAAAATTTTGTTATTTAAATAGAAAAAAGTAAAAAACAAAATTTCTTTTAGATTTTTTTTCAATTTCGACCTCTTTTTTTAATTTTTAATTTTTTAATAATATTCCTTTTTATTTTATCTTTAATTTAAAAAAAATTCATCCTGGAGACTTTTTTAGATCTCGTGATATTGTTCTTTAAATATCCACATCTCAAGAAAACTAGGATCCAGATTTGTGTTTCTACTTTCATTTGTTTTATAATATTATTGTTACAAACTAGAAACTTTCGCGTAATAATGTTTTTATTTTTAAATTACTTGACTAAAACAAGTGAAAATTCAAGCAAATCAATATTTTATTAATAGATTTGAAGCAAAGTTTTTATTTTTAGTAATATTTATAATTTAAAATAAATTGTAATGAAACCTTAACAATGCAACTTGAAATTGTAGCTGAAGTTTTTAGCGCTTTCTTTTAGAGGATTCTAAAACAAATAGTTATTCATAACCATAAAAAATTTCAACAAACAAATGAAAGTAATGATAGAAGCAAGTCCTGCGGTTTTCAAATTGATGAAGACTTATAATACTTAAAGGACGATATCACGGGATCTAAAAAAGTCTCCAGGATGAATTTTTTTTTAAATTAAAGATAAAATAAAAAGGAATATTATTAAAAAATTAAAAATTAAAAAAAAGAGGTCGAAATTGAAAAAAAATCTAAAAGAAATTTTGTTTTTTACTTTTTTCTATTTAAATAACAAAATTCTATTTTTATTTTAAAATTTTCTGAAAATACGTAATTTTCTGAAAAAAATCGTTTTTGATTCATCAAAATCGGTTGAAAATTGACCGAGATATAAAGGAAAGAAAAAAATGCAGTATCAAAATTAAAAGTGATAGGGTAAGTGTACTAATTACGGCGAGTGCACCAATTATGGCGCGTTCATAAAAAATAACTATTATTACTATTATATTTAATATAACTGATGCCAAATGATTAAAAAAAATTATTTCAATCTTTTTTTGATACAAATACTTATAAAGATGCACATTTAAACAATTATTAATTTAATTATTTGAGATCAAATTTTTTTCCGCGCCGCAATTGAAACATTTTTAAGATTTCCATTGGCTTCAATTTCGGCGGGCAAAGTATCTTCAAAATACACGTAATTTTGGTCACCGAAATTGATACACCGAAACTGATACAAACTCGCCGCAATAGAAAATTACGGTATTAGTTTTAATTTCTCATATTTGTTTAAATAATCGATTTTTATAGAGTTAAAATTTTTTTTTAATATCTTAATAACATAAGCTTTAAGTTTAATAAGTCTTAAATTGAGTTTATACAATAGAAATGTCGAATTTTCTATTTCAAAGGTGTTTTGACTCGAATCTCGCCGCAATTAGTGCATTTACCCTATAACTCCTACAATTTTAGATATTTTAAAAATTCCTTTTACTTACACATTGCTCTTATATAAAGCTATAATTTTACCAAGTATCATTAAAATCTAAGAACCACTTGCAGATTCTGATATTTCTGACGTGGACTTACTCAACGGTGATTTTTTGGGATTTTATAGTTGAGACATTAAGCTTCAATTTAAGCCCTAGTGGAAGGTTCTACGATCTTTTGTTTCAGTGCTAGAGGTAGTTAAAGTTTGTCAAAAACGCGATTTCTTTACATTTTAAATCCGTTTTTCTCAAAAACTAGAGCAGATATAGAAACTTTTCGTTTACGGATTCGTGTTCAGCATGAAAAAACCTATCACCCAAATAGCACAACTATTTACAGCAATTTTGCAGCAAGTTTGCAATGCCAAGTTTGCAAAATTGCTGCAAATTTGTGGCAAATAGCGATATGTCCTCCCTTTTCCAACTTTGCATTATAAGTTTGCAGGAAAATTTTTCAGAAAGTTTGCAGAAAAATTTCTTTGGTAGTTTGCAGAAAAATTTCTTAGGAAGTTTGCAGAAAATTTTTATGTCAAACTTGAAGAAAACTTGCTAATTATTTGCTCAAGTTCATGTCATGCGCAATAGTTATCTATGGCACCTAGGGCTGCGCAATAGATTTTAGTGGCCTTTTCCACAGGAAAGTTATCCAGTAACAAAATATTATCATATTTACAACTCAAAAATTTAGAAATTTTTTTCTTCAAGTTTGACATAAAAATTTTCTGCAAACTTCCTAAGAAATTTTTCTGCAAACTTCCTAAGAAATTTTTCTGCAAACTACCTAAGAAATTTTTCTGCAAACTTTCTGAAAAATTTTCCTGCAAACTTATAATGAAAAGTTGGAAAAGGGAGGACATATCGCTATTTGCCACAAATTTGCAGCAATTTTGCAGTGCAATTTTGCAAACTTGGCATTGCAAACTTGCTGCAAAATTGCTGTAAATAGTTTTTTCCGCACCAAAAGAAATTTCTAATTTTGTTGGCCTGTGATAATAAATTTAATAATGAACAATTTGCAATTGATCTATATTTTTATAATATAAAGATACATTTACAATATTGAAAAGTTTATCAATATATCTGTTCGTTAACCTTAATCTCAATGTAATGGATGACATGTTGAATTGTCATTAGAAAAGAAAGTTGTAATTTAATAAATGACTGGAGACATACTATTACTCGTAAAAATTGATGGCCGTGGTTATTATAATAGTTGGTATATAATCGCTTTATTGACCCTTTCGAAGGTTTCCGTAAAGTTTGAATTCTTTAAGTTTAGCGACCAAGACTTATTTATATTATATTTCGCAAACTGGGTTATTGTAGATAGTAGTTGTACTTATGAGATTCGGGTCAAATTGTGGATTGTAGCTTTAACACACATATTATATTCTTCACTTGTAGATCGACACGCCGCACCGTGTCGGGTCTTCAGCACCTCACCTCATCATAGCATCGAGGGTCACTCTCGCAAGGATATAAGCAAGAATCTAGAGGCGTAACAGGTAAGACCTCATAGTGGCGCTTGACCCAGAAAACTCTCTCTGTGCTTTTTATCGATACAATTAGGCTGCGCGCGTACGTTAAACTTAAAAAAACAGATTCTCTTTTTTCATTGGTTGAGAAAAAAAAATTTCCAGCAAATTTCTATACAGAAATTCTTGTGCCGCATGTAAAGGATACAATATTATTGTGGTTTTTACAAATCCACTTGGTTTAGGTTATACGCATACAAACTTTTTTTTATTGTACATTTGGTTAAAATTAACCTTTCATTTTTAAAATTTATTTATTTTACACCCAGAAAAAAGATTGCTTGATTTTAAAAATCGCGCCAAAATCTTTCTGTCGTTATTGATACTCATATCCTAATTAAAAATGAATGTTTAATCAAGATAAAACTATATCACTAACATAAAATTTATTTACAGCTAAGGCCCCTTTCACGCGCCGTCACATATATTATGTTTTTGACTTTTTTATATAATTTTTCATAATTTTTTTGTCATAATTAAAAAAAAAGTTCTCTTCGTTTCTTGCTATATTGAGAAAAATGTTCAGTCAGAGCAACCAAAATTTGGTTGGGCCAAAAAAAAAATTTTATTGGTATTTAAGTAACCAAACTATTTGTTTGAGTTAACCAAAAAATTTGGTTGAGTGTTTTTTGTTGCGGCATAACAAAAATGTTTTGTAAGCTCAACCAAATTTTTTTTGTTAGGTCAACAAAAATATTTGGTTGATCAAACCAACAGTTTTTTTTTTGGGTAAAATTAAAAATTTTATTCTACTTTATTTCTTTTCATTTTATCTTTTTTATTTATTTATTATCAATTTAACGTTTAATTTATATTATATTGTATTTATTTCAACTAAACAATTTTGTTGGCCTAACCAAATGTTTGCGGTTGAGATAACTTTACAACTTTGTTTCAGCCAACCAAAATTTGATTACAAGAACCAAAATTGCCATAATCAAACAATTTTGTTGCAAACTTTTTTTTCAAAATCTATTTTTTCAGTGTATCCTTCCCCAAAAAATGAAAAATTGCAACATTTGTTGTCGATCGAAATAATAATAAAAGACTGTGTAATTTTAAATTTTTCTGAAAATTTAAGATAATAATAGGTTTACAAAATATGTATTTACAAATAAGTGTATGTTAGATTTTAGTAACCTACTTTAAAAGTTCTAATCACATTCAGAGTTTTAAGAATACTAGATATTTCATTTATTATGAATTGAGGAAAATATGCTGAACGAACTTCATTAATAATAAAGTTGATAATAGTATACATAATAATAATAATGAAAATAATTAGATTTTTATATACATGTACCTATGTGTATAAAGTCTTATTTATATTTGACGTTCAGAAAGGCTTATATAATTATTTAAATTAGGACAACATATACATGCAAAAACAAATTTCATACACTTTACAATTTTTTAGATTTACATATATATAAGAGTTCTTTTTAAATTTCGTTTATCTGAAAATTAACTACTTGGGTATTTTACATAGAAATTATAGAACATTTTATCTTTATCTAAACTGAAAATATCTTTATTGAAACTTTAATTCTTCAATTTGTCAATAAAAAAAATTGGCAATTTTTAGAGTTGGTTGTAATTAAAATTTCCCCGTTGAAAAAAATGGATTGAAATTAAAAAATTTTTTTTTTTAGTACCATATAGCACTAAAGATATTGTAAAAATATTAAAAATTTTATTAAATTAAATAAATGACAATATTTTTATTTAGTCGCATAAATAATGATTTCTTATATTTATATTTTTCTTAAGTTTTGTAAGCGATTCCAATTATAGAAATGACCATGATATAGTTACCCCTACTATATTGTTATATAAAGTAATCAGATGGTTGCGGCTTTAGTTGTACGTCACCATTGCATACCTTATCAACTGCAAAGCATGCATTTTTAGAGTATATATATAGTGACGCAATGAAATTTAGATCAATTTTTAGAAAAATGCCTTTACCTACGTTTAATCGCGTGAAATTTACTAAACTTTTTAGTCTAAATATTTTACTTAACAGAATTTCCGCCAAAAGTATAAAAAATATTGTTTTGTATAAAATTTTTTAAACTTACAAACATATGTTATGAAATCAATAATTATTTTATCGAAAAAATGATGTAGATTCAAAAGGATATTTTTTTCAGTGTTTCTATATATATATATAAAGATAAAGATTAGAATAAAGATAGTAAAAAAAAAAAGTGTAAAACTTTGTTTATAAATAAAATTGTTATTAAATTATGCGAGATATGCCAATTTTAAGAGAAATCATATATACTAGGCTGCTTTATGAGAAATTATCAGATACGAACAAGTAGTCTTGAATTATTTAAGTCAGACCTCGTGACAATTTCGTTTATATATTGTTATACATATACAGTTTATCGAGTCTAGAGTCTTATCCATTTTAAAATTAACAATTTACGAGTATTAAATTATGTTACTAAAAGTTTCGAAAATTATAAATATAAAAAAAAATTATTTATAAATATACAAAAATATATTTTATAAACTCATAAACAATAATAAATTAATTTATTGAGGAAACTAATTATAAATGTATATCACAAACAAACATATTGGTCATTATATTAATTATAAGTATTGAATTTATTAATTATTTAACTATTAATTTAGCTTTTAATTATACTTTTTAGACAATATTATAGAATCAATTAAATGCGCCGCAAGATGTATAATATATAGGTATATATTAGTAAAGAAATGCTATTAGCATATAAGAAAATTAAGGATAAGTATAAAATAAATAAAAAAAAGTTTATATATCCCAAAGAGCTAAGGTCATCCCCTTATTTTATAAGTACATAAACGAACTAAACTAGGTTATTGTTACTAATTTACTTTCGATTTCCTGTAGATGTAAATTCATTAGAAGCTTTTTATACACATAGGTACATATATAATAATAATAATTGAAGGAACAAAAGTATAATTTCCATGAAATTAGTTTGCCAGGATTCTGGCAAGGGCCTAGTAATGGCTTGAATGGTTTTGCAAGGTTTTGCAAGGATTTGCCCTACATTGGAATGAACTTGCCAGGGCCATGAGAGTTTTCCTATGGGAATTACCCTACATTTTATGACAAAAATAAGCAATCAGTAAAAAGTGTACTACAGGTTTATAATCATTTATAAAAAGTAATTGATTGAATTAGTAAACAACAAAGCTTATATACTGATACAATTAGAAGAATGCGCACAATTCCTGCCCGACAAATAATGATCCCAAAGTCGACCCAACTTCAAATAGGTGTAGTAACACCAACACTAAAAAAAATTAAATATATGGAATTAATTATACAATTAACACATTATTTATTACTGGTGACCTTATATTTACCCCTACCTATTATTATTTAACGCAATCGCTTACATAAATTTTGAAAAATATTTAACGCTCGCTGGGATCGAACCCCCTAACCTAACACGCTAAATTAACTTAATTAATTTTTTTTTAATTTTTTAAAAAATTAATAATTTTAATAAATTAATTATTTTGTAATTAATTTAAAATTCATAAATATTATTATTAAATAATTATTATTGGATAAAATATTTTGCATGGAAATTTAATTTTATTATGGTTTCACTTGGTGTTAAAAATTACTTTTTATTTTGAGGTTATGTCATAAAACCATGGCGGCAAGACCGAGTTACTCTAGGTCACGAAGTAAGAATAAGGAGTCTTCACTTTGAAGGAAAAATGTCCCCAACTATGGTACAAGCATTCCGGAAAATTAGAATAGTCGGAGGTGGCGTTCGTAACGGGAAAAACCTTAAACTATTGATTTCCCTAATGAAAGTCGTCTGCTATTTTTGAAAAGTATATTATAAAATCACATAATTTCATATTTTTGAAAAATTAAGTAATTGAATAAATAGTAAATGTTAAATATGAAATAATATTTGTATTTAAAAAGTCATTTACAAATTAATTAATTTTATTAATTTTAATGAAGTTCTTTAAAAATTCACTAACTTTAAACTTTTTTTTAATACACATTCTTTAACAATCAACTATTGTTTTTACAGTACGACGAAAGTTCGAAAGGTAGTTTAATAATACCTTTCCAATGGTATATTATTTTTTTTGGACAAACTAATTTTCCTACAGTAGGTGAATTTAAGTAACGTCACACCTCGAAAATGTGTTTTTTTAGATTCAGCAAAATTGCACGAAGGAAAAAAATATCCAAAAATATGTTTTTCTTACTTAAAAAACACCTATTAATAAAAAAAAATGTTTCGTACGATTGGCAATTTCACTGTAAACTGGTGTGATTTATGACAATTTGAAGAGTTTTTAAAATGTTTTAAATTATTGAATTTTATTTAAATATGATTAAAAACATTTTTATTACATTTACTTTTATAAAGAATTTTAATAATTTTAAAAATAATTGAATTTCGGAAAAATCATATATTCGAAAGATTCTTAGATTGAATTAATTCAATTTTAATAGATTTTTAATGAAAACTTTTTTACAATTAAATAGATACAGATTACTGTAAAAACAAAAAAAACAATAGTTGATTGTTAAAGAATGTGTATTAAAAAAAAGTTTAAAGTTAGTGAATTTTTAAAGAACTTCATTAAAATTAATAAAATTAATTAATTTGTAAATGACTTTTTAAATACAAATATTATTTCATATTTAACATTTACTATTTATTCAATTACTTAATTTTTCAAAAATATGAAATTATGTGATTTTATAATATACTTTTCAAAATAAATAGCAGACGACTTTCATTAGGGAAATCAATAGTTTAAGGTTTTTCCCGTTACGAACGCCACCTCCGACTATTCTAATTTTCCGGAATGCTTGTACCATAGTTGGGGACATTTTTCCTCTAATCGACGCATGGAGTGAAGACACCTTATTCTTACTTCGTGCTCTAGGTAATGCCGTATTTGGGGACAAACTGACAAGGGCCATTCCACTGCCTTGATATGTAGTTTTCTATAGGTTATATTGCAAACATGGCATAACCAAGTAATTCTCGTTTAATCTGGGAAACGCCAGACTTGTGGAAAAACTGGCAAGGGCCATGAGAGAGCCTTACTTATAAAATAGAACTAAGTAGGGAAATTTCTGCACGGGAATTCTTCAAATGTCGCTGGATCTTTAAATATTTATATAAACTGTGTCAATTGGCCTTGTTTGCGATGATGGTCATATTGTGGAAAGAAAATTCTTCTTAATTGAAGCTTTCATTAATATAATCGCGCATACATACATATATAGGTATGTGCTTAATATTCATTTCACTTCAAATATCATTTACTAGTTAGAAGAACCAATATGACATTAATTTTTTAAATATTTATAATAAAAACGTATATTCTTAATATGTTTACTTTTCTCGTTAGTTCTAGTAAAATAATCATAAAAGAAACTCTTAAAACATCATTTGTTTCTTTTTATTATTCTTTCATTGTTGGCAATTTTTTTTTTATTATCATTGTATACAGATACACAGACACACACACATACATATATATTCATGTAATGACTTTGACTGTCATTAACGTTTATTTCTTATTGGATTCATTAAATTCAGATTAGAAGTGACCTAATTTATCGAAATTTATATAAGAGTTCTGTTTTGACAAAATTAAGTAAAATATGAATTTAAAAAAATTATAATAAATTTTAAATGATTTCGAGGATTAAAACCCTGCACACAATTACTTGCAAGTTAACATAGTCTTTTTTATTATTATACATATGGGGGATTCTATACGTAAAATTTACCTATGATATTTTAAATTTGGTAAATATATTTTTTGCAACACTAACCTCTAAAGTTAAATTTTACACTACGAAAAGTGTGTGTAAAGAAGCTCTTTTTCAAACGGTGTGTAAAGTGATTCACTTTACGCACCGAAATTTTTCTCACATAATGTAAGGATTGTTTTAGACCATACAAAACCACAAAATTAAAAAAAGAACTTTACTTTTAAATTTATACACTACTGCTTAAGGTATCACATCGGTAAAACCGTTTTCTATAGATTTTCTTGAAAATTTTACCATATGTTCTTATTATCATTCTTGACAAATTTGCAAAATATGAAGAATTTTCGCCGTACGAAACCACAGATATTAGCAATCAAAGTTGCTTATTTTGCATGGGAGACGGGACTAATGTATGGGGGAGAAGTACATTTTCATAAATATCATCAGAAGTTTTCTATAAATTTTTTTCAAAAACTAATGTTGAATTCACGAATAAATTTGGAACTAAAATATACAAAGAAATTTATAATTTACCGTGCCGTTTATTTGTAATTATAAATTAAAAATTCTATTTCATGACGTCATTTGCAATATATAGCACACCCGCCACTTTGATGTGGCAACATCGCAGGATGGTAACATTAGTTAGAGAGAGACAGTAGTCCACAGTAGTCAAAGCGAGACTTATAGCGACGTTGTCAAACCTCCTACTCCTTCCAATCGCTGCTAGTGTGGGGTATACGTGTACGAGTGTATTTGTAGAAGTAGGTACAGTATGGGCTGAGAGTATAGGGAGTTGAGGGCAAAAGTATAGTGCGGGAAGTAGTAATGCGAGCTACAAACTTTTGACTCCGATTAGTGCCGATGTGATACCTTAATGATATTTTTCCTGATTTTCGATTGATTTATTTAATTCTATACAATCGAAATTATTCTAATAGAGAGTTATTGGAATTTTTCATAATAGGTACTTAACTTTAGAGGTTTAGGTATTTTTTAATTTTTCTTATAAGTGCTCAAATTTTTGAGTTATGAAATTTTAAAAATCTGATTTTTTCGAGTTTTTTTTTTAAATAGGTACATCTAATTTTAATGACATCTAACTCTAAAACACGTAGAAAAATAGATGGTACGGGGTTCTATCTAGATAGTACCAGGTACCATATTTGATCTTACATATACGGACAGCTATCTAGATTCTATCAGTTACTATCCAGATTGTACGGAGTAACATCTTGATTGTATCATAACCATACTTTTTGTAACATCTTTGATAGTACCGAGTAGCATAATGATGGTACCGGATAACATCTACTCTTTACCATCTTGAAAGATCATAAGTTCTTACCATCTATTTCTCTCCGTGAAGTATTGAATTTAGTAATTATGACCAACATACAAAAAAATTTCAATTTTTCACCGACTTTCAAAATATGTTAACGAAAAAAAAAAATTTTTTAATTTGTTAAAAAAAACAACATTTTTTTATAAACAAATTAAAGTTTTTTAAATTTGGGCGCGATATTCTTATATTTTTTTAGGGTTCCGTACTCGGTTCGGAACTCTGTTAATATCAGTTTTTTTGAAATCATGTACCCCCCCCCCCCTAGCGGCCACACAAATTTATCAGGAGGGCTAAAATTTAGTACACATATGTAAAAAAAATGTCTAAAAATGACTATGTACCTCCCCCTCTAGCAACCACATGTTTTGACATAGAGAGCTCAAATTTGGTACACTTATGGTATTGTTACGTAAAAAATATATAGCGAACTTGATTCGGATCGATTCAAGGTTGTCAAGGAAAAATAAAAAATTTCGAAAAAAACGGTTTCATCCCTTTTCACATTTTTTTTTTAAAGAAAATGTTTATTTTAATTGAAAATAAAATCGGACAAGTTACACTCGCACTGAAATCAAGGGTTCCGTATACACGAAGCGAACTTATTTGCGGTATCACAATTTTCTGAGGCTCTCAAATTAAGACCCTAAACAGCATCAAAACGTTGTATTATCAACAATTTGATACACTTTATGGTCTCAATTTAAGATCCTCAGAAAACTGTGTATAGAAAAACAAATGTTTAAAAAATATATATATACGAAAAGGAACAATTTTCTTAAATTTTACAAAATTGTTCCTTTTTGTATCACTTACATTATTTGACATATAAAATTTATATTTTTTAAACATATTTTTTTATACCAAATAAGTTTGCTTCGTGTATACGGAACCCTCGATTATAGTGCGAGTTATACTCGCACTGATTTTTTTTTTATTTTTACACACATGAAAATAATAAGAAAATTTTTGAATGGGCCTGATGATAAATATAATTTGTTTTAAGAAAAAAATTTTACATTTTTTTCGTTTTGTTTTTATTTTTCGAAATGAAAAGTGTTTTGGGCACAAGAATCTTTTACTATAAACTCATAGAAAAAAGCAAATTAAAAGATACTTTTCATTTCGAAAAAATAAAAACAAAACGAAAAAAATGTAAAATTTTTTTTTAAAACAAATTATATATTTATCATCAGGCCCACTCCAAAACTTTATTACAAATTTTTTTTATTATTTTCATGTGTGTAAAAATAAAAAATACAAAAATGTTGCGCGCCCAAATTTAAAAAACTTAAATTTTTTTTTATAAAAAAACAATCGTTCTTTTTTTTAAACAAATTCAAATTTTTTTTTTTTTCGTTAAAATATTTTAAAAGTCGATGAAAAACATTTTCGTATATGTTGGTCATAATTTCTAAATTCAATACTTTTAGAGTTAGATGTCATTGAAATTAGGTGTAATTTAAAAAAAAAATGTAACTATATTGTAAAATTCTTAACAGAATGTAATTTGAAAATTTAAATTCTATGTAAGCTTATAACACTCGTATGAGGGTTCACAAATGCTTTAATAAAAAAAAAAAAAAATAAATAAGAAAAATAAAAAAATACGTAAACCTTTTTTTTTATAAAGATCGAAAAAAATATATTTATACCGAGTTTAAAATGTCATAGGTAAATTTCACGTAGAATCGCCCATATACTTTTGAAAGTTTAATCTTGAGCCAAAAAAATCGTTTTTATGTTTAAATTTTTGCATTATTTTTTTTGTTTTTGTTCCAAATTAAAATTCGCTTTCTCATTTTAAAATTAAGGGCAAGTCCAAGTTGTAAAATGTAAACAAACCAAAAATATGAATAATTATTGACTATAATTTTTGTCCGGAATGTTTAACCATTTAACGAAAATTTAATATAAATATTTAATGAAATTTCGCAATGAAACTTTCACAATAACATTCAATTTAAATTTTCATTCAACTTTGAGGCGAAACATTTATTTAAGTAGGACATTTAAATATTTTCACTAAACTTTGCAATTAAATATACTGCAAAGTTTGCAACATGTAAATCTTTAATAAATTTTTAGGAAAGTTTCGGTGCTGTGTGAGCGTATAACACATATACATAAAAATGCCCTCTTTTTGAAGAATATTGTCCATCAATGAGTTTCGCATCTATGTTCTGTTGATAAAAAAGACTTTTATTTAAAAAAAAGAAAGCGCGAAATTTGAAATCATAAATGATAAATATATTGATTTTTAAAAAAAAAAAAAAAAATTGTGCATTTAATTTTTCTTGGAAAAGAAACAATGTTCATTTATACGTAGCATTTAAATCCATTTTCATGAGGTAAAAGCTAAAAAGTGCGACCACTAACTCCGCGGTCGGCTCCACCCTCACCTTAGCCCTAATTATTCCCTGATGGCAAAGCCAGGAACTTGACACACTGAACCTGTGATGAACTTATATACCAACCTTATAGGCCATACCTCAGGCAGATATACAGGATGTTCATATATATATATATATATTTTTTTTCCATATATCTAACAATTACCTGACAAATGGCGCTTGCGCGTCTCCATGACTACTAATGCTTCATTGCCTTTGGTCACCACTTATTCATCAAACGTTTTCTTGCGTTCCCCAGGCGTAGACCATATATATATATATATAAAACATAAAAAAAAAACGTTCTCCGCAAGTTCAAAATATAACCACGTTCTGCGTTTAGGAAAAAATTTCCAAAACAAAAAAGTTAATCAAAATTATACATATTCTATTGAAATATATATATATACTCAACAATTTCAAAAAAAGGATATCAAATTCGAATTATCCTCAATCGTAATTTTCACAATATATCAAATATTCTATTGGTTTTTTTTTTTTTATTTCTTTCTTTGAAAATTGAATTTTCATTTCTGTCATTAAAAAAATTAAAATTTTCTCAATTAAAAAGTAAATCCCATAATTGTTTAGAAATCTAAAAACGGAAAAATTATTGAAACGCCGCGTTTAATGAACTCAAGTTGAAAAGTGTTTTCCACATAATAGCGAGTCAAGCAACAAGTTCAAGGACACTGAAATTAATTCCACAATTCAAGAATTTTTTTCTAACAAATATAATAATTCTTTTTTTTTACATGTGGACTGTAATTTTATTGAGTTTAATTCTCAAGACAATTTTAAAGAAATTACGACGAGTTGATTCAATTTACGCAATTAATCCACCAATTGAAGGAAGAATAAAGGAAAAAATTAAATTTCACGGTTAAATGGATTTCATTGACATTTCGTTTTCTTTCTTATTTCTTTTATTTCATTTAGTTGAGTCATCAATTTAATTTGCAGTGACATTTCAAAAGGATTACCGGTTCATTTTAATATAAGTTATTATTCTAAAAAGTGTGTGTTTATATGTATATATATATACATAAAGGAAAAGTTTAAACTTTCAGTGCGGGGGGAATAAAAGTCACGTCTTTATAGCCTGTGCATTTTTTTTTTTTTTTTGTTTAGTGACCTTGAATATTTAGTTCCAGTGGAATGTAGTTATTTTTTTTTTCATTTTGTTTTCAATAAACAGCTCATGTGAAGTTATTGAGGAAAGTGTGTTTTATAAGTGAAGAACAATAGGGCTTTTTTTTAGAAAAAGCCCATATGCTTCGAAACTGAATTTTAGTTATTGAAAGCATGTGAGTACATGGCCGCCGAAAAATTGCGCCACTCTCGGAACAACCTACTATGGGCATCTGCCTGGACATTGGTGAGAAATTTTTTTTTTTTTTTTTTACTCTTCTATGCTTAAGTGTTATTTCTTTATGTTTTGATGAAAATTTTTTTTTTTTATAAAGGAAAAATAAAATAAAGAAACTAAAATCGAATTGTATAAATGAAAAAAAAGGTTATCCATACTTATTTTCATAAACATGTTAGGTATTGGTTTTTTTTAATATTAAATGGCCCATCTACTTTTAAGGAACTACTCACTAAATCTGAATTAGTAGTTTTCTACTAATGGAAGAGTGCGTATTCGTTTACCAATTGAATTAGTAACAGTTTTGACTAATTTTTAGTAAAAAAAACTACTAATTTCTAGTAGACAACTGCTAATTCATGGAGTAAATCGGCTTACTACTCTCTAAATTTGAATTAGTAAAATTTTTTACTAATTTGAATTAGTTTCAATAGCAAAAAGTAAGTCACTAATTCAAATTAGTTAAAAATTTTACTAATTCAAATTTAGAGAGTAATTTGAAATAGTAAAAAATACGACTTACTAATGAATTAGTAGTTTCCTACTAGCAATTAGTAGTTTTTTTTACTAAAAATTAGTCAAAACTGTTACTAATTCAATTGGTATAAGAATACGCAGTCTTTCATTAGTAGAAAACCACTAATTCAGATTTAGAGAGTACATAATATAAATTTATTATTTTTGCTAATTAAGAGTACCTTTTTTCAATAATAATTATTAACATTATTGCTAAACACTCATATTTATATGTAAAGTTAAATGTATTTAGTTAATATTGCTCATAGTATTAATTTTATTCATTTTTTTTTTATTTTTGTTACTACTAAATACTATTTTATTTGAAATATTCTATGTTCCTCAGAGAACTTTTTAGCCCAAAGAACTTTAAATATTTAAATAAATAAAATAATTGCCCTCTGTGATGAAAGAAAAAAAATATTATTTTCGTGTAGGGAAGATTATAAAAATATTGATTTTTAATAATTTTGTGAAAATTTGTTAAATACACAATTTAAAAAAAAACATGTTGCATTAATTATTATATAATATTTAATATATATTAAATAAAACTGAATAAAATACAAAATTTTCATTTCTAACATCAACATATTATGTAAATCAATAAATATAATTCAATAACAATAAAGAAAATAATATCAAATTTTCCATCATAATATATAATGTCAATAAATACAAGTCAATAATACTAATAATAATAATAATAATAATAATAATTTTTTGAGAGAGAGAAGAAAATGTGAAATGTTTTATGCATTTAATGCCTAATATATTATACAATTGGAAGTGTGATCGTTCTTTGCCTCATTTTTGAATTATTTTTGAAAAGTAATTAAAACTCGTAATAATTCGTAAAACTTATTTAAAATACATGTTACACTTTTTCACTAAAGGTAAAATATTTTAATTAACTTATAAAACTTAATTCTTCGACCTTCTGTTTATATTGTTAAAAAAAAATTTACACGCAGCTAAAAGAAATTATATTTTTCTCTTTCAAACACCATTATTTTTATTTGTTACAGTTAGAAAAAAAATTGAAATAACCAAATTTGTTTTGAAACCACAAAATTTTAGTTGAAACAATCAAAAGTTTAATTTGATTCAATCAAATTTTTTTTTCTTTAATCGAAAAATTTATTAAAATAAAGCAAATTCATTTTAGATCAAATAAATATTTATTATATTTGAATCAAAAACAATTTTAATGTTTAAAATAACCAAAAAGTTGTATTATATGTAATACAAAAAAATGGTATTTGTATTTATACAAAACTTTTTTGTGAATACATTTAATAATTCCAAATAAAATTAACCGACTTGCAAGTGGTGTATTTAACTAATTTTTACAAAAGAAAATCAAAAATTTTTGTATTAAATTTAATATCATTGTTGTGAAATGCCAATTTTCTAAAAATAATATTAAAATATAGGACATTGGAAAAAAATGACCCAATTTGTGAACTACTAAAATCCAGTGTGCAAAGTTACAGAACAGTTCTGTAACTCTTCTATAACAAAAAATAACAAGTTCTATAGAACTGGTGAGGAACAGATCAGTAAAAATGTCGTCCCCCTGAAGGCACAAAACAGTAACAGGATCTGTAACAATTCTAGAACAATATTCAAGATCATTGTTCTAGAACAAATATGTAACAGTTTGATAACAAAATAAATTTATAAAAATTTTAATTCTATAACAATTCTGTAACCGATCTATAACAATATTCTAGAATTACAGAACTTTTTTTGTATAAGTTTAATGAAAATAAAATTGTGATTTGTAATTTGTAGTTTATTTGAGTAAAATTTCCCTGACTTAAAAAAAGTAACCGTGCCCAAATAGCACGGTATGTCACATAAATATATCATTGGAATATTCCTGTAATATATAATGGAGATCAAAATGTCCACTTCATGATAATATCACAGTGATATTAGGAGTATTCTTCCAGTAATATTAAGGGAATATTTCACGGAAATGATATTTTTAATATTTTTATATATTTCTATTTTTAACAGTCTTGATCCACTCTACTAGTACCACATTTATAAAACATCTGTTCGTTACATGTTTGTTTCAGACCAAATAGAGAACAAATCTAAAATACAGTGATAGCCCAAGTAGAAATATCCGTAGCTCGCCGTAATTAAACACCGGCATGGTACTGATCCAATACTGGCTGTCGGTATTGACTTTCAGTACTGGCAGTGTACTGACTAATACACCGAATCAGTACTATGTCGGAGGTAAAAAAATATTAAAACCAGTACTGGCAGTACACTGTCATTCACACCGAATCAGTACTATGTCGGTGATAAAAAACATTAAATGAAAAAGTCTTTAAATTATTTCAATAGGTAGAGAACGATGATTTTTTATTTAAAAAAATGTATATTAATTTCTTTCGAATACTTTCCCTCAAAATTTTGGATGTAATTGTAATGTATTATTATATACCTATATAAAATATATTTATGTTTTTTTAGTTATTTTAGTACTCATTGAAATATGTGCATTAAGTTATTTATCATGCATGCAATAACAATAAGTTGAGAATTTTTTTCTAATAGTTTTAAAAATAAAGCAAATGTAATTTTTTCACTGTAATTTTTAAATATTATTAATAATTAAATATTAAATTTAAAAAATTTTTCACCATTCATATTTTACAGTCGTCTTTTATTAACTTATTTTTAATTATGTAATTCATCAATCATTTTTGTCTGTTTTAATATTATTTACGGTAAAAATAATTTATTAAAAATATTTAACTGAAATTGATATCCAGTTTTATTTCCTTAAATCTTTGTAAAAATTGAAAAAATTTTATGAGTTTAAAAAATTTAAGAATAAATTCATTTTATTTTCGTGATCAATAGATAATACAAACTTTGAAATCAAAACTTTTGTATTAGGTGAACTACTTCAAGTCAGCACTTCAAGCCAGCGCGGCTGTGCGGTATGCGTATCTGACTTGCGTTCTAAGGGTTTAGGGTTCGATCCCCCATGCGTGCGAGATTTTTCGTTCTTAGTTTTAAGTGTTATAAGTACAATATTTGTTCATGTGTAATATCAATTTTTAAATAATTATTAAATTAAGTATAAGTGCAAAGTAAAAAAAATTAAATATTATGAATTTAAAAAAATAAAAAAATTTACAACACAAATTATTTTTTGTAAAATAATTTATTAAAAATAAAATAATTTAATTAATATAAATGATAATTATTATTTTAATTATTTATTGTTAATAATATTTTATATATTCTAAATAACATTAACTATTATTGGCTTCACATTACCTGTTCGTGGTAAAAATGGGAGTAATAAGCTAATAAGGATGAAATTTGCATTGGAAAGCGTGTTTTAGCATTTTGTAAAAAAGTGAGATTTTAAGTCCGGATGAGTACTTTGCCAGTATTATTCTAGTACTACGTTAGTACTGGTGAGCGGGACAAAATCAGTACTGGACAGCGTTACCAGCCAGGGTTGGTCCACTACTGGCCCAGTACGGCAGTCAGTACTATTATACTGACTGGCAGTGTTGGGTCAGTACTATGCCAGTGGCACATTTCTACTTGGGAGATCTATTATGTTACAATTTTGTAACACTTTTCTAGAACGCTGCAGTAACAACGTCACTTAAAAATTCTAGAACTAATTAAGCACAAATGTTCTAGAACAAATGTTACATCTTCCTTACAGAACAGAGTCAGAACAACTGTTGCAGAACAGGTCTAGAACATAGTTCCAGAACTGTTCTAGAACAAGTTACACTTTTTGTTCTATAACAGTTACATAACGTGCACACTGGGAAATTTGAAAATACTTAATATGGGTCAGTCCACTGACTTTCGTCTAATAGTGGTTGCGACCAAATTTTTAAACAATCTATAGTTTAAATATATGTGAAAGTCGATGATTCCCTGAGTTCATTAACCATAATATTATGGTATAAATTTTATTCCCTTTAAAAATATTAAATATCAAAAGTAGGAGGTTCACAACGTGATTTTGTAACCTTAAATTTTTCAATTTTTTTAAAAACGCTATTATTAGAAAACTATTAAAAATTAGATGTTGGAACTCACTAAAAACATAAATCACTTTATTCTGCACAGAGGAACGAAAGAATTATTGCAAAAAAATCATTATTTTTGAATGATATACGACTTTAAAAAAAATTTTATTTAAATATTCTCAAGATTTTTATTTACTTATAACTTTTTTGTCGGTGCTCCGAAAAAATTGAGGTTTTGCACAAAGATTTTTTATAATATTCTTTACCTTCTATTAAAATCTTACGAAGGTGTTTTGCTTCGTTTTGGAGATATTAATTTTCAAAATTTTTTATTTAAAAAGGTTAATTAAAAGACTTGAAGTTAACTGACCAATTTCAAATCGCTACATTTTAATATATTTTTATAAAAAATGGAGCAGTTTGAATTTGGTTAGTTAACTTCAAGTCTTTTAATTAACCTTTTTAAATAAAAAATTTTGAAAATTAATATCTCCAAAACAAAGCAAAACACCTTCGTAAGATTTTAATAGAAGGTAAAGAATATTATAAAAAATCTTTGTGCAAAACCTCAATTTTTTCGGAGCACCGACAAAAAAGTTATAAGTAAATAAAAATCTTGAGAATATTTAAATAAAATTTTTTTTAAAATTGTATATCATCTAAAAATAATAAATTTTTGCAATAATTCTTTCGTTCCTCTGTGCAGAATAAAGTGATTTATGTTTTTGTTGAGTTCCAACATCTAATTTTTAATGGTTTTTTAATAATAGCGTTTAAAAAAAAATTGAAAAATTTAAGGTTATAAAATCACATTGTGAACCTCCTACTTTTGATATTTAATATTTTTTAAGGGAATAAAATTTTTACCATAATATTTATGGTTAATGAATTCAGGGAATCATCGACTTTCACATATATTAAAACTAGATTTTTTAAAAATTTGGTCGCAACCACTATTAGACGAAAGTCAATGGACTAATCCATATGTAAAAAGGATCCAACTTATGCATTTTTGTTATAAGGAAAAGAATCGTGTTTTGAAGCAAAAGTGACTTTAAATAAAGTTTTATCTACAAAATATAAAAAATTATGTATTTTTATGAAATTGGGTTATTGTCTATCTATTGGGATCGGCTAAACTGCAATACGCCATCTGGTGGGGACCCATTCTCTCCCTCCATTTTCTTTCTTTGTCTCTCTTCAATTAATAGGTTAGAAAGAGTAGAAAAAACAAAATGGAGGGAGAGAATGGGTCAAAGTTACTAGATTGTTACTAGACCACCGTTCTCAATTTGTGAACTCAAAATTTTTGGTTTATTCATAGTGATTTCAGTAATTTCATTTCATTAATTATAATCATTAAATTATTAACTACATATTAATAAATGTAAATTAATAACATATCTCTTATTTAACTCACCTGATTTTATGAAATTTTATCTTTTATTACTGGACAACATTTTTAGGTTAATCTGTCAAATGACAAATGATAAAATATATGACGTCATATTTTCACTGATCGTGCAGAAATATCAACATTGTAAAAATATTTTTTTTTTAATAAATTATGTTAATAACACTTTTATAGTAGTTATAAAATTCCATTTATTATTACAAATGAATATTATATAGAATAAAAAATAAAAATTCACAAATTGGGTCATTTACCTTATATATATATATTTTGTATTATGAATGTTGTATAGTAAGTAAATTTAACGTAGTAAAAAATTGTTATTTTCTGTATAAAGTAAATTACATAGATTCAAAACAAAATACGCTTGTATTATTATTTTAAAAAATCCAAATTATCAGAATATAAATTACCTTCAATATTGAATCTGTTAAATACATTTTTTTTTTAAAATAAATATGTATGATCACACTTATTGGCCAATTTTGCACAGGGTATTGAAACTCAAAATGTTTACCATAGGGATGAGTAGATACTTTGTCAAATTATAAAGTGGAACGTTCCAAATGCTACGAATATGTAAAATGGGGTGAAATGCAACATTTGGGACGTTCGACTTTATATAATTTGGCAACATATCTACACATCCCTGTAATAAAACTTGAGTTTCATTACCCTGTGTAAAATGGCCATTTGATGTAATGTAACCATACGTGTTTAATATAGACATTATATTTATTTAAAATTTCATTTAGTAAGTTTATTCAATAATAGATTATTTCTCTTTAATCAAAATTCGTCTATGTTGTACGAAAAAATTATGTGACGAAAAAGTGAATGTAAAAATTGTATTTTCTACGTTTCGTATAAAAATAATATTCAAATTTTTATTGTGCGTTTACAATTGCAATAACAACTTTTTGTCTATTTTCTAAAACATAAAATATTGATGTATGCTGTCATTTTTTTTTCATAGTAGTCGCAAAAAAATGACAAAATTTAAGAAAATTTAGTTATAAAAAATATTTTCTATAAACAACATCGGTTTTCGTGAATATAATGATTTTTCTGTTTAACTCTTACGAATAATATTCTTTTATTTATAGGATTAAAAACATTTTCATATTATATTTGTTTTTTTTTTTTTTAATAAGAGAAATCTTTCTAACTTTCTATACATTAATATATGTCACTATTGTTCTCAAAATTTAAATTAACAATAAAATTTTAATTGTAGAAAACCCAAAATGATTGAATTTGAAATTTTGATCTTATATAAATATATGAAAAATTGACATATTTTTACAAAAACAGTTTGTAAATAAATAACTATTCACAAATAAGGAACATACATTGAATAAAAAGGAAATAAAATGCAAAATCACTCCACATCAATTATTTGTAATAATGTGAATATAAGTTAAAAACCATTAATCTTAACTTGGAACCATATTTTTTTAATTATTTTTTTTTGCAATATTCATTTTTATAAAATTTTCCGTGGTTTTTTTTCTTAAACTGACTTTGTAGACGTGAGCCAAAATATCGGTCAGGTGTCAATAACCTTTCAGTTTTATCTTTTCACCTCAAGTGACCTCTCCAGATCGAAACTTTATGCGAACTTTTCTCGCTCTTTATTAACACTATCCATTGCTATGCTTTATTATTATTTATTCATGTTTCATTTACAATTTGCATTCTTTCAAATAAAACAAACATTCTTTTTTGTAATTTTTATATATAGTTTTTGAATTATTTTCCCAAAAAATTATTTTATTTTGTTTTAACCAACAAATATACCTCTTTATATAGGGGAGAGTGACAAACAGTTGGACAGTTTAAACAGTAGGACACTTTAATTTTCTAAAAAATTACTTAAAGAAACTCGATCAAAATTTAAATGTGAACCGCATATTTATGACAAAACACTATCAACAAAAATTTTAGCCACATTGATTCATTATTTCCCTTGCGGATTGGTTCAAGCGTATTTTGAGCGATTTCGCTTAACTTCGCTTAGAGTGAAAATTTATCGATAAATTGTTAAAAAAAAATAATATGAAAGTGAAAAATAAAGGTAAATTAGTGTTTATATATATGAGAGATTCTTTTTCAATCGCCCCAGCCCAAAAAGTCAATGTTCTGGGATTGGCTTCATACTTTGGTAAATTGTTGTCCTATATGATAGTAATAAATCCCTAAAATATAAACTCATTAAAAAAATATTTGTAGAAATTAGAGGGGGTTGAAGTTTTGACGTTAAGGGTAACATTGTCATTTTCAAATCCGTATAACTATGACAAAAGTTAATGGATTTTAATTTATCTATAATGAATTTTATTGCATTTTTCACGTACTTTTCAAAAATGTATACGAAATTAAAAAAAAAAATTTTTAACCCCTTTTTTTTCAAAATCAACCCTTATTTTTCGATTTTCACCCCTTCGGGAATTTTTTTTTGTTTTTTTTTTATTTTCATTGGAAAGCTGAGGTTTTTTCCGATGAGCTATGTAAATATGAAAATGGGACAACAATAATTTTGTGAGTAACAGAATATTAAAGTAGGCGGTGCCGATAAGGGTGCCGTTAAGGGTAACATTGTCATTTTCAAATCTGTATAACTATGACAAAAATTAATGGATTTTAATTTATCTATAATGAATTTTATTGCATTTTTCACGTACTTTTCAAAAATGTATACAAAATTTAAAAAAAAAATTTTTTGACCCCTTTTTTTTCAAAATCAACCCTTATTTTTCGATTTTCACCCCTTCGGGAATTGTTTTTTGTTTTTTTTTATTTTCATTGGAAAGCTGAGGTTTTTTCCCATGAGCTATGTAAATATGAAAATGGGACAACAATAATTTTGTGAGAAACATAATATTAAATTAAGCGGTGCCTATCTAAATCCTCAAAGATGATCTCCAGGTACACCCCTTATCGGCACCGCCTACTTTAATATTCTGTTACTCACAAAATTATTGTTGTCCCATTTTCATATTTACATAGCTCATCGGAAAAAACCTCAGCTTTCCAATAAAAATAAAAAAAAAAAAAAAAAAATACCCGAAGGGGTGAAAATCGAAAAATAAGGGTTGATTTTGAAAAAAAAGGGGTTAAAAATTTTTTTTTTAAATTTCGTATACATTTTTGAAAAGTACGTGAAAAATGCAATAAAATTCATTATAGATAAATTAAAATCCATTAACTTTTGTCATAGTTATACGGATTTGAAAATGACAATGTTACCCTTAACGTCAAAACTTCAACCCCCTCTACTTTCTACAAATATTTTTTTAATGAGTTTATATTTTAGGGATTTATTACTATCATATAGGACAACAATTTACCAAAGTATGAAGCCAATCCCAGAACATTGACTTTTTGGGCTGGGGCGATTGAAAAAGAATCGCTCATATATATATATATATATGATTTATGGAAAAATTGTGATAACGCTGGCGAATTGTATGCGATACGAATGCTCCACAAAATTCGCGGAAAATTCATGGAACACGAGGTTGAGATTGAAATTCTGTTTAAAATGTATAAAAAATGATGAAATTGATAGTATAATTATTAAAATCAATAAGTTTTATGCATTTTAAGATGATTATTGTTAAAAAATTCTAAAAATTTAATGTATTTATTAATTTCAATCGATTACAGTTTATTATCAACATTTGTCGATAAAATCAATAGATTTTTTTTTTTTTAATCAAAAGCAAAACTCTTATTAATTAAACGGCAATATTGGTAAAAAAATGGATTAATTTATCAAAAAAATTAATATTTTCATAAAAAATATTGGTGAAAAAAATGAATTTTTTTATCAAAAAATTTTTTCAAACATATATGACTAAAGAAAGATTAATTTTTAAAGGAAATATTCATGAAAAAAATAATTATTTTATCGAAAATATGTCTAAAAAAATTATTTTTTTTATCAAAAATATTGGTCAATGAAATTATTTTTTTTTATCAAAAAAAGGTTACAGATATTAATTTTAAACAGAAATATTGGTAATATTTTTCATAAAAAATAAATTTTTGTCACCCATATTTTTAATAAAAAATATAAATTTTCATTAATATTTTTGATTAAAAAATTCATTTTTTTCACATATATTTTTTATGAAAATATTAATTTTTTTTGATAAAATAATATATTTTTTTACCAATATTGCCGTTTAATAAATAAGAGTTTCGCTTTTGATACAAAAAAAAAGAAAAAATTTAAAAAAAAAAGTGTACTGCCACCTACCTCCTAAAAAGCGCGTCTTTATTGATTTTATCGACAAAGGTTGATAATAAACTGTAATAGATTGAAATTAATAAATACATTAAATTTTTATAATTATTTAACAATAATCATCTTAAAATGCATCAAACTTATTGATTTTAATAATTATACTATCAATTTCATCAATTTTTATAGATTTTAAACAGAATTTCAATCTCAACCTTGTGTTCCATGAATTTTCCGCGAATTTCGTATCGCAAATTCGTCAGAAAAAACACTTCGTGAAATTAAAAAAATTTTATGACGTAATTCAATTAATTATAGGGGAGGATGGGGCAAGGATAGTTAGTGGCTCTATTGCCTATACGGCTTGTTCAAAAATGTCACTATTCTTCATTATATACTTGTTTTATCACCAAAAGACGTCAAGAAAAATTTGATCTTGATGAGATATCATTTGTGGAAGCTACGTGTTTATTTGTGAAAATCCTGTTTTTTCTAAAATGTCTCAGTTCTGTTTAAAACACTGTTTCAGATATTAACTGTTTTAAATATTTATTTATGTCCAACAAATTTTTTTGGTAGTGCTTTAAAGTGTTTTGAGGTGCTTTTATCAAATGAAATTAAAAAAACCCCAAATTTAATGTCTTTTTTTGATTATTTTTCGTTTAAAAGAATTTTGATAACTATCCTTGCCCCAATAGTGGGTCAAGGATAGTTAAATTATTTTTTTTTAATTTTCCACTAATATCTAGAAGGCATTGCAATCCACAGCAAAATAATGTATTACAAAATTGTAGCTAAATAAACAGGCTTTCGAACGATACTATTCTTTTTCCGATGCCTGTTGAATTTTAGCTACTACATAGATCCAAAAATGTCTTACCTAACTATATCCTTACCCCATCCTCCCCTATAACAATATATTGTTATATAATTAATTGAATTACGTCTCGTTGTCGAATTTTAGAGTTTTTATATTCTTTGAAGAAAATTTCAAGAAATAACGTGACATAATAAAGGTTGACTCTCGGAAAATTTGTCGTTATAGATTTTTACAAAATTTGGTTAATTTCTCTAAAAACGTTGACAAAAGGTAAACTGGACATGAATTAATATTAGGTAAAAATATGGAAACTTATAATATTTTGAAATACACTTTTGCTCTTTCATTATTATAAAATAATGTAAATTTAAAAACTATTGCATTTAATTTGACGCATTTTAAATTTGGCACCATTATCTATACATGGCTGGCATTCATGCCTGTCAATTCACAAGTTCCGAACCTAAAAGTTTTGTTTGATTAGTTTCACAGATAGTAAAAACAAAACGACTTTAATAAATTTTTCTTAAGTGCAATGTATAAAATGTGTTTGTTCATTATAAACAATAATTTTAATTCAGTTATGTTGAAAAACAGAGTTCTTGTGCTAAATTATATGAAAAAAATGTATCGGAATTTCCAAACGGAATTTCCGCAAGAATTTCCAGTGGTCAATTCCCGGGAACTTTTTCACGTGGGACTGTTTGTCACTTTCCCCTATATATATAAAAAAATTGGATATGTGCGAGTTACACTAGCACTAATTCAAGGGTTCCATACACTGACAATAGTAATCTCTTTTTTATAATATAGAAATAAATTATAAATATAACTGGACAGGGTCATTTTGTGCAATTTTTTCGAAAAAAAACCGATCTCTTTCCTTTCTTGCTCGTAGCCATCAAATTTAATCGGTGTCTTTATATTTTTCCTGTAATCTGCACGTGAAAATAGGTATGTGTACTAAATTGCAGTTCTTTATATACAAAACTGTAGAAGTTATGGGGGGAGGGGACAGGGTCATTTTTTGCAATTTTTTCAAAAAAAATCAATTTCTTTCTTTTCTAGCTCGTAGCCATCAAATCCAATCGGTCTCTCTATATTTTTTCTGTAATCTACACGTGAAAATAAATGTATGTACCAAATTTCAGCTCTCTATATTAAATACTGTAGTCGCAAGAGGGGGGGGGGGGCACAAAGCTGGGACAGACGCAAGAGTCTTTTCATAAGGGTTCCGTCGGTACAACCCTAAAAAGAGTCTAATTCATCAATAAATACGTGTTGCATATTTGCGCTCTTTTTTTTGCTCTATATAAAGAAAGTGCATCAATTGTCAAGTAAATAATTTAAGTCAAGTTATAATAAATAATTTGACAATTTTTTTTCTCTAAAGTATATAATTGCACACTTCAAAATTAGAGTTTTCATATATTTACATATTGATAATTTTAATAATATTTTAAAAGTATATGTCTATTTTTTAAAGAGAATGTAAATATTAGCTATTGATCTAAAAATGAAAAAAGTATTTTAAATGGTCAAAAATTATTTAAAAATTTTTTTAATAATAGTTGTAAAATTGTTGCAATTAGAAAAAAATATATATTATATATGATTTTGGTTTTAAAGAATTTGGGTTTTTCAGTTTTCAATGCAGATTATTCAGAAACTATTTTGAATTTTATAACTACATATATATAATTTACCATTTATCTCAGAAAATAAAAAAAAAAAGTTTAAACCTTAACAATTGGGGCACCATCGATAATTTACCTTTACCTCATAGAAAATAATACTTATGTAAATAACAAAAAATAACACATAGGCGTGGTAAAAGAGAAAAAAAAATTTTTTTTTTCAAATTGATTCTTTGAAAGAAGGTAGTAAAAAAAGTTCCCAAGTCCAACTTAACAAATTGAAAATTATTATTTTCAACAAAGTAGAGTAGGATAAAGTATTTTCTATTTAACAATGTTCAATAACATTTATATAATATCCAAAAACAGTTTCTTTTTACTGCGCTTAGAATTTCTATTTTGGACACAATTTTGTTCAATAATTTTATAAAAAAAAATGTTTAAATAATTTTCATCAATTTTTAAATTTAATTTAAATGAGAATTTAATAATTTAAAAAAAATTTTTTAATCATATTTTATAAAAAGAAATAATGTTATAATTAAAAATTTGTTTCATTTTTTTTACATAAGGTATTATATGTTGACGTCCGCATTTTATTTTTTATTTTTTATTTTACGTCCATCGATTTTATTTTAGAAGATAATCTCTTTTTTGTAAAAATGTTTCAAATTTTCGAGATTTTTTTTTTATTGATGAAAAACAATCTGTAGAGTGTCCCGCGTTGATTCATGCATTTCTCATAATTTTTTCCCAATTATAAACGCGTAAAAAATTTATTTTTAATTTTTTATTAGCATATGGAAACTATAATGATAAACTCGAACTTTAAACTGGTTTTTCTCGAAACTAGTGTTTTGGCACTTTTAACTTCGAATCCTTGTAAGTTTGCGAATTTTTAACTTAGAAAGGTCTAAGGCCACTCAAAATTTTCCAAATTTAGTCAGGAATTTGGCCTATATAGATAAGTCCAATAGTGCCAAAATGGTCCCTTTTCATGCGGACGTACACATATATATTATATATGGAAATTCTATATACAAGTATGTAGATTAAAGATCAAAAGAATATATATTGTTTGATGCATTTTTTTTCGCTTTCATTATCGATTTGCAAAGATATCCTGGTGACTCTGCAATTCAATAAAAGTTCATGAAACATGAGTTCTTGCTGGAGGTAAAGGTCGTAACTTGCATAGCTACGTGCATGTTTATGTGTCACATATACATATACACACACACGCAAATTGTTATAATATAACAGACATATGTATTCCCGATCGATGGAGTCTTTCTAAAGGCTTTGAAAAAGGAAAACATCAGAAAACATGCTTTCACGTGCGAATAATCATTATTATATACCTATATATTTTTTTGTTTATTTTTTTTTACTTGTATATACATTTGTGAATTAGAAAAATTTCTTAAAAAAATCTATTAAAACGATATTTTCATACGAATGCTAATTAAATCTCAAATGTTCATCGATAAATTTTTCATGAAAATTAATTTCAAATTAATGTTATAGATAATAAGCAATAATATATCAATATTCGATTTAGAGAAACGCAATTTTTTTTTTTAATTTAAAAAAATAAATATGGGTAACTGTAAAATTTGTTTATATATAAACATTATACATTACAATATCGGAAGAAAAAAATTTGGCTACCTTAACTAAATTCAATTGTAATTATATATAGAAGTTATTTATATTTATTTTTATGATTTTATTTTGTAAATTTATTTTTACAGGGTGTCCAGAAATTTTTGAAAAAAAAAATTTAAGGACTTTTCAAAGTTTTTCAAGGTTTTTCAAAGTCCACTTTCGGCGTATAAAATCTCTGATAATTAATAATAAAAAATTGATTATTATTAAAAGTTTTATTTATTTTTAAACTTGCTGAAACAACCCACATAGCACGACTTCTTGCTGTGAGGTTACTGTAAGGATATCTGTAGGGTTTGTAAGGTTACTGTGTAAGCCTGCAGTAAACTTGAGGTCATCTTAAAATTTCCGCCTTACAGTACTCTCTTAATTTGAATCAGTGAAATTTCACTGATTCAAATTAAGAGAGTAAGCTTACACAGTAAAGCTAAGGTAAGCTTACACAGTAAGGTCATGGTAAGTTTACATGGTAAGGTTGTGGTAAGCTTACACGGTAAGGTAGTTGTAAGCTTCCTTTAAGGTTACTGTAAGGTTGATGTAAGGTTACTGTTAATATAAAGTAATATGAAAATATATTAAAAATAATTATATTATAATATATATTATATTATAAATTTTTTTGTATAAAAAATTATATATTTGGTAAAGTACTTTATGAACCCCAATAGGGTTTGTCAAATAAAAGTTACTGCGCAGCCGTATGTGCCATAGAAAACTACTGCGCATAAATATTAATAAATTTTATTATTATTAACAACATTCTATGTTTACAGTAACCTTACATCAACCTTACAGTAACCTTAAAGGAAGCTTACAACTACCTTACCGTGTAAGCTTACCACAACCTTACCATGTAAACTTACCATGACCTTACTATGTAAGCTTACCTTAGCTTTACTGTGTAAGCTTACTGTAAGGCGGAAGTTTTAAGATGACCTCAAGTTTACTGCAGGCTTACACGGTAACCTTACAAACCCTACAGATATCCTTACAGAAACCTCACAGCAAGAAGTCGTGCTATGTGGGAAATTAGTTTGCATTTAACAGTTTAAGAATTTTGAAAAATTAAGGAGGTTCATCCCTTCAAGCGGTACTCATTCTATTAGAGGTTTTTCGTAAGTTTAAAACCGACAGCTATAGTCCATAAAAGTTGAGCTCCACTGGCCAATTTAGAGGTTATGTTGCCGTTTCTCCTCTTCTTTCTTTTATTTACATGGGATAAGTTCAAAAGTTGCTAACTTTGATTAACATTTACTTCACAACCAAACGGTAAAAAAATTTCATATTTTTGTAAAAACTGTTAAAACTCATAATTTAAAACATATTAGTTTTTAAAAAAATCTGTAGAACCGTTTTTTTTTTAATTAATGAAAACATGGTCATTTTTCATGTTTTTTCATTGTTCCCATGTAAAACTTCAAACTTTATCAATTTTTATCTTGAAAATGATACGGTAAAATTCAATAAAATTTGAACAACACATGTAAAGTGATGTCAATAATACATCTTAAAAATTTTTAAAAAATCTGTAGAAAATCGATTTTGGGATGAACCTCCTTAAATGATAATTAAATTTTAAGAAATCATACACGGAGAAAAATCGGAAAAACGAATAAAATAACTCTAATAGAAATAGTAAAATTTACTCCTGAAATAGTACAAATTATTCCGGAAATAGTAAATTTTACTATTTCTTTCTGGAGTAGAAATTGTCAGAAACTGCGGTTTTACTTTTAAAGTAGATAGTAAAAGTTACTTTTTATTCGTTTTTCCAAAGACATGACAATTTGAAAAAAGAAAATTTTAGAAATTCACAAAATGAAAGGAAGATATAACGGGTACAGTGACCGACACCCTGGGAATTATAAAATAAATTTCAAATAAAAGATTTGAGTTAAAATTTATAGTACATAAGTTTAAAATTAAAAAACACTATAATATTAATTTAAAAATATATGGTATGAAAACAGTGAAAAAATTTTTAAACTACATTTTTATTAATATTATCACAAATTTTATTATTCAGATTTAATGTACAAAAAAAAGTTGCTTTTAAAATATAATTATTTAACAATTTCTTCATATTTATAAAATTTCTAATCAATAAACCAAATTTTTTTCAGGTTAGTTTTCTAGAAAGTAAAATAATATTGAGGAAAATATAAACATATAAAATTTTGTGTCAACTGTATCAGTTTTTTAAATATCGTATATATTAATTAATTTACTAGTGATATTTAATTCAATATTAATATTTTTATAGTTATTATCGTTTTTAATAGCAATGAATTTTAATTACAAATATTTTTTTGAAAATTCTATAATTAAAAATTTCGTGCAATCAATTTTAAATAAATTTTTTATTTTTGTGAAAAATAATTTTTTAGTTTGAGGTTGTTAGTTACAGGGCTAAATACCTAATATTTAATAAAATTTGTCGAGCCATTTTTAAAAAAATTGGTTTTTTTGTGTTAAAAAAATTAAATATGATAGATATTATTTTGATTAATTAATAAAAAAAAACATGTTCATATAAATAAAATTAATTTTTAATTTCTTGTGCCAATAGACAAAGAAAAAATTAGGAACCCTCTTTTTATTTTTATTTTGCATATCCTATGTTGAGAACATTTTAGCATTTTTGAAGCAAAAGGAATTCTAAAGAAATAAAAAATGGGTTTTTTTTTGGCAGAGAATTTAAAAATTAATTTTTTTTTTAATTTAAAACATAAAAAAGGGGTTGAGTTATATATGCGAATTTATAAATTTATAAACACGTGTACATTGATTGGATAATCAATATTTTTGAAATTTAATCATTTTTAAATTTGGAATTATATAGCAATAATCGATTAAATCGATCACTATATATGCTTTAGGGTTTTTATAGTCACGTTTTATTATTCACTAATATTTCACGGATTGATAAAAGTTTAACTTCGACAAATCAGTTATGCAGTTATTGCGTGATTAGCGAAAAAAAATATAGAATGTTTAAAACAACATTAAATTATATGTTAAAAATATAAAAATTATTTAACAATTTTACAAAAACTAGAAATCTGATTTTATTAAAATTTTATATTATGCTCATTTGAAAATTGAAAATTAAATAAATTTTGTTTTCTAATCTTCTAAATGACCGGAAAAATAGATTTAATATATATTGAAAAAAACACCTTCACCAAACGAATCAACCCTAAAGCGATAAAATTCTTTTTATTTTATTTCACACGTGTCTACACGCAAGAACCTTTTTTTTATATATATATAAGTATGTTCAAGGGAAGAGAAAGAAAATGAGCGAGACTGTATTTTCTCTCTTTTTCTCATTTATACAAAACGATAAGAATCTAACCATTTCCGGAAAAATCGAGCAATATTTCGTTAAATTTCCTGTGTGAATTTCAAATTAAAGATTTAAAATTTATAAGTTATTACAATCTTTAACAATTTTATTTTATTTTAATTTGCATAAATATAGTGCGTGGAATATTTCCATATTAAAATATTGAAAAATTAAAAAAAAAAAACATGAATTCAAAATATTATTATTTTAAACAATTATTTAAATATTGTAGATGAATTATAATGCAAAAAAATGTATTTATCTTTTATGCTCATTTATTGATTAACAAACTAACAAAAGATAATCATGTACGGTTCATCAAAGTTAACGGAAGTGCTCGTACATTATAATATGTGTATACGTTTAGTTTATGACACATTTAATAGAGAGTAATTTACAATATATTATTCGCAGAAATGATCGTGAGTCATATCGAAAGGAATAGTTATTATTCATCTTTTATTACGTGAAATATATATATATATATATATTGTTAAATTTTTAATATTTTCAATATAATTAATGAGATTCTTAAATATTTTCAAATATAGTTTGGTTTTTTTTTTATTTAAAATTGGCTATTTTATTAATTTTAAATTGTTATAATACAGAAAATTGTACATTTTTCAAAATTGTTTTTAAGTTTTTTAATTGCGAAAATTTTATTAATTAAATAAAATATTCATATAATAAAATTATTTCAAAAAAATTAAAATAATACAAAAAAATAAAATAACACGTTTATTAAAGATCGATTTTTATTAAATTATATTGATTTCTGTACTTTCTAAATGAATTAAAGAAAATGATGCGACGGCCCTATACTGACAAGAACTATTCTTGTTTTATTTTTAGACTATATCTAATTTTAGTTGCGATTCTCGTTAATTATAAATCGCGGATTTTTACTAGATTTGAGAATTCTATTTTATGACACAGAAGAATGTTATTGAAACACCGGTGACGTCACATTTGCATGTTTAAAATACATGCGACAAATGACAAAATTTAACAGATTTTAATTTTTACTTTTTTTTCAATGAGATTTTTTATCTTTAATGTTTTTAAACAATGAATTTTAAAGCATTTTTTAAAAAAAAATTTTCTTTTAAAATTTACTTGCGTAAACACTAAGAAGATTTTGCAACAAGTTTTTGAGTGAACTTGCGAATTCATCAGGCACACTCAAATAAACTTTTTGTAAAATCTTCTTAGCGTTTTCAAGTACATTTTAAAAGAAAAAGTTTTAAAAAAATCGTATCCAAATAAAAAAAAATTAATTTGTTTATAAAAAAAAAATAAAGCTTATAATAAAAATATAATTATTTAAAACAAAAAATTTATATAATATATAAAATGAATTTTTCTATTTTTTTATTTAATTACAAGAATTTAATTTATTATTTGAAATTAATAAATTCTATAACTTAAAAATTGTTTTAATAAAGAAAAGATCTTTACATAAAAAATTAAAATCTCTTACCATCTGTTAAAATTGATATTTTTTCATTAATTTTTTAATTGAGAATTTTGTAAAGTTCAGTAATAAAATAATAATAATATATATATAAATGACATTGATAATACATAATTATATTTTTTTCCCCTATATAGGTAAATTAATTCATATGTTCATTGATTTTAATGCATTATCTGTAAATATTAAAATAAGTAGGGGAAAGATGGGGAATAGTGGGACATGGGCAATTGCCGAACACATAATTATTTTCCATAATTTGTATAGTTCGACGTACTAAAATTATAGTGTCACAGTTTTATCTGCCTAAGAATCTTCGTTTTCAATGTAGCGCATACTTTACTTTTAAAAATCAGCATTTTTAAATTTTTATTTATCGTTTATATTATAGCATTATTTTTAGAATTAAATTAAATAAAAAACAATTTTATTTTTCGAATAAGAATAAACTAATTTTCATTTTAAATTGAATAAAAAATAGTAATGTATCAATTATTTATATAAAAGTGAATGAATTTTTAGACTTTTTCTAATACATATATGAAACAGAAATATATTAATATAATTGTTCAATTGAAACTTAAGATTTGAATTTTTATTGATAATTTGTGTTACAGATCGAAATAATGGATCAAAGGTGTTCGACGAGGCCGATGCTCGAAGTACAGGAAGATGGCAAGGAGAAGCAGGACTTTTGGCGACACCGCCACATGGAAGTTTTCCCATGCAGAACGTTGGACCAGTTAAATTTGAAGTTCCTACTGTCCCAGTTATTTTTATCCTCGGTATGTTATTAAATATTTTTTGTTTTTTATGGTTACTGAAAGTAATCATAATAATATAAAAATGCATATTAAACAAGGGGTCCTTTATATGTTTATTTCATAAACATTTTGCTTCCTCATTGTGTGAAACAAAAAATTTGATGAATTTCTCCAATTCAATTGATTGATTTAAAAAATTTCGAGTTAAAAACTGTTTTAAATTAATTAAATTTTAATTAATTTTGGGTATAACATATACTTTATATATATATATGAATCGATTTGTTTTAATGCAAAGAATACAATTATTTTATTCATTAACTTGAATTTAAAAAAAAACCCAAAATTTTTTAGCTAAAATATGAATTTTCGATTTTTTAATTTTTATTAATTCCCAAATTTTAAATCAAATTTATACTTTATATATATATATATATCAACCAATTCGTTTCAATGCAGGGAATAAAATTATTTCATATATGAACATGAATTTAAATAAACACAACATTTTTTAGCTAAAATGTGAATTTTTGATTTTTGGAAAAAAGACGATAAAATTTTTTTTTGAAGGTATTTTTAAAAATCCTCTCGTCATTTTTGAGAGATTAATGTGTTAAATAAGCCTACCAAATTTTATCCAAATCCATATTAAAACCTGTTAAAGATATCTTCTAAACAAAAACGATCCACACACACATATACATACATACATCCGGACAATTGATCAGGATCTTATATAACATGTTTCTATATAGAGGAAAATTTGTTTTCACCATTTTTAAAAATTTTATAAACGAAAGGACTACAAAACATCCTCCACGAGGAAGAAAAAATATTATTTTTCTACAATTATAAATTTTGAATTTTTTATTGTTTTGTAGCATAAAAAAATCATAGATTCTTGAACGGGAACGCAATCGTGAACGGAAACGTAAGAATGGGTGAGAGAAGAATAAAGATATTTGCTATACTTCTCTTACACATTCTTACGTTTCCGTTTACGATTGCGTTCCCGTTCAAGAATCTATTCTGCTTAGGCCTTAATCGCTGTGTAAGTATAAATGCGCATGCGTATAGCTGACACATCTTATAATCAGTGTTAACAAAATCCACGTTTCATAAACTTAAATTTTTGCCTGTCCCAATGTTGAATGTCCCATTGTTTAAATTAAGCAATCGCGAGAAATTATTTAAATAAAAATTCTTTGTGAAATCTTAAAATATTTTAAATTATTGGGTCAGTCCACTGACTTTCGTCTTAATAGTGGTTGCGACCAAATTTTAAAAAATCTAGTTTTAATATATATGTGAAACTCGATGATTCCCTGAGTTCATTAACCATAATATTATGGTAAAAATTTTATTCCCTTTAAAAATATTAAATATCAAAAGTAGAAGGTTCACAATGTGATTTTGTAACCTTAAATTTTTCAATTTTTTTAAAAACGCTATTATTAAAAAACTATTAAAAATTTGATGTTGGAACTCACCAAAAACATAAATCACTTTATTCTGCACAGAGGAACGAAAGAATTATTGGAAAAATTTATTATTTTTGGATGATATACGATTTTAAAAAAAAATTTATTTAAATATTCTCAAGATTTTTATTTACTTATAACTTTTTTGTCGGTGCTCCGAAAAAATTGAGGTTTTGCACAAAAATTTTTTATAATATTCTTTACCTTCTATTAAAATCTTACGAAGGTGTTTTGCTTCGTTTTGGATATATTAATTTTCAAAATTTTTTATTTAAAACGGTTAATTAAAAGACTTGAAGTTAACTAACCAAATTCAAACTGCTCCATTTTTTATAAAAATATATTAAAATGTAGCTATTTGAATTTGGTTAGTTAACTTCAAGTCTTTTAATTAACCTTTTTAAAGAAAAAAATTTTGAAAATTAATATCTCCAAAACGAAGCAAAACATCTTCGTAAGATTTTAATAGAAGGTAAAGAATATTATAAATAATCTTTGTGCAAAACCTCAATTTTTTCGGAGCACCGATAAAAAAGTTATAAGTAAATAAAAATCTTGAGAATATTTAAATAAAATTTTTTTAAAAATCGTATATCATCTAAAAATAATAAATTTTTGCAATAATTCTTTCGTTCCTCTGTGCAGAATAAAGTGATTTATGTTTTTGATGAGTTCCAACATCTAATTTTTAATAGTTTTTTAATAATAGCGTTTTTAAAAAAATTGAAAAATTTAAGGTTACAAAATCACGTTGTGAACCTCCTACTTTTGATATTTAATATTTTTAAGGAAGTTCTCTTGCAAACAGAAATGACGAAGAGTTAATTATCAAACTTGATAAACTGATAGATAATGGTTTAAAGAAGATGTAGTTAAATTTTTAGAGGTCTAGGTGGATTTTGACAAAAGATATAAATAATTTTCTCTTTTCACATTTAACACGGGTTCTTATGGGAAATTGAATTTTTTGGTTTGAAATCTCAAATTGTGAAAAATCTGACGAAAAGATATTACTGGAACTTTATATACATAAAGTTTAATAGCCAATGTTCACTTACTTTTAATAAAATTGATCAGACCTGGCTTAGGAGACTCACAATTAATTATTTTCTCTAAAAAAACACCGTATTTTGACAATCAGAAATTACTTAGCACAACGCTTGGCAACGTTGCGTCTTGTAGGTTAGGTATAGAAAAAGCGCGAAATTTGAAAGTAATATAAGTAGTATATACATATAATAGTATATTCTTCAAAGATTCATAATAATGAATAATAATTTGAATTTGCTTATAAAAAATTAAGATTTTTAAAATAATAAATTATTATTATTTAACGAAAATAAATCAAACAATAGCAGACGACACGAAACGGAACGGGGGAAATATAATCCAACGTTGCCAAGCGTTGAGCTAGTAATACGTGATACAAATGAAAACTTAAATGGTCATTGATTTGACTGACGTTGGAGGGAGAGAACTTCCTTAAAGGGAATAAAATTTTTACCATAATATTATGGTTAACGAACTCAGGGAATCATCGAGTTTCACATATATTAAAACTAGATTTTTTTAAAATTTGGTCGCAACCACTATTAGACGAAAGTCAGTAGACTAACCCTATTGGATATTATACTTAAAAACATGAGTAAACGAAGTAACAATTACACTTTTTTTAAAACTGTCCTATCTATATAAAAATCAGCATTGTATTTCAAGAAAAAATTTACTCTGGTACGTCAAAAACAGTTTTTTTCAAGTTTCTTTGTAAATAATGAATCAATGTGGCTAAAATTTTTGGAGATAGTGTCCCAGGTGCGAATTTCGGTCGGCCGCCATAGTTGGGCCGACCATTTGGCATGACGGTCGACAGCCACAGTTGGGCCAACCTTATTCGCCCTAGTTGGGCCGACTATGGGATCGTCGGTTGACATGACTTGTGATTTAGCAATATCCCAGTTGGGATATACTTTAAACAAAAAGATGATTAATAAAACTGTGGCAGCCAAAATATTAATAAGAAACCCACTTCTTAATAGTCGGTTAAGTCGGGCCGATGGTCGGTTAAATTTTACATTTAAATTTTGGTCGAGTTTCTTTAAGTAGTTTTTCAGAAAATTAAAGTGTCCTACTGTTTATCACTCTCCCCTATATAAAAATGAAATATATCGTCGAAGTTTTGTCTCCTTATCTTTCCAATAATGATAATGATTTTAAATTTTGTAGGGGGTCCTGGCAGCGGGAAGGTGACACATTGTGATACTTTAATGGCAGAGAGGAAAGGAGTTATTCACATCAATATGACGGATCTGTTGCAGCAATATGTCATAGGAAATAGTAAGTTGAATTTGTACACGGAGAGAAATAGATGGTACGGGGTACTATCTAGATAGTACCAGGTACCATATTTGATCTTACATATACGGACAGCAATCTAGATTCTATCAGTTACTATCCAGATTGTACAATGTTACATCTTGATTGTAGTGGGTAACATAACCATATTTTTTGTAACATCTTTGATAGTACCGAGTAGCATAATGATGGTACCGGATAACATCTACTTTTTACCATCTTACGATTATAAGTTCTTACCATCTATTTCTCTCCGTATATATATATATATATATATGTAAATAAAATTTTTTCTCTATATCCATTATTTAACATTAGAAATATTCAAAAAAATAATTTAGATCACAATTGTTGTAAGATTGAAATTTTTTTAAAAAAGAAAATATTTTTATTAAATTTTTTTCTATACATGTATACCTATATATTTTTGTATAAGGACGATTTCACGTGAAATTTAAGTCGACCTTTTAAATTCGGTTTAATAATTTTTTTTTTGTCCTATTATTTAGAGAAAAAAAGGTATTCGTATTTCTTTGTTTTTTAAAAAGTGACAAATTTTCGAATTATAAATTTTCAAAATTTTTTTTCTTATATATCAGAATAATTTCGATTGTATAGAATTAAAAACATCAATCTAAGATCAGGAAAAATATCATTAAGCAGTAGTGTATAAATATAAAAGTAAAATTCTTTCTTTAATTTTGTGGTTTTGTATGGTCTAAAACAATCCTCATATTATGTGAGAAAAATTTCGGTGCGTAAAGTAAATCTCAGTGCGTAAAGTGAATCACTTTACACACCGTTTTAAAAAGAGCTTCTTTACACACACTTTTTGGTGTGTAAAATTTAACTTTAGAGGTTAGTGTTGCAAAAAAAATTTTTTTTTTATTTTTTTAAAAAAATAGCCATTTTTTATAAACAAATTTTTTTTTTAAATTTAGATACGATTTTTTAAAAAAATTGTTATATTAAAATGTATTTGCAAACAGTAAGATAGTAAGAAGCTTTTACATAAATTTTTAAAGTTTTTTTTGTCAGAATCATTTACTTTTACTCATGGAAAATTAATTTGCAATAAATTTTTACTTGAAAAATTAGAAAAAAATAGAGATAAAAAAATCTTTTATTTAAACAATCTTCTTAAGGTTTCCAAGTACATTTTATAAAAGAAAAAAATAAAAACAAAATCGTATCCAAATTAAATAAAATTAATTTGTTTATTAAAAAAAAGAAATACGTATCTCTTTTTTCTGTAAAGAATAGAAAAAAAGTATAGTAGGTATTAAACCGAATTTAAGAGATCGACTTAAATTTCACATGAAATTGTCTATAAGTAAACATCACTCTGTATATGTGCGAGTAGATAAATGAACAAATCTTCAGTAAAGAATAAATCCATTTTGAAAGGTTTATAGAATCGATTACATATTCAAATCAATAATGATACAGTTATTTTTTCTCACTAGGTATACACATAATATATGCATATGAATCAGTGTGTAAAGACCATACAACAAAATACATAATTTCTAAGAGTATAAAGCCTCGTGTGTATAGACATTTTTATATAAAAGAAAGAAGAATAACATACACTTTCAAGATAGTTGACGTAATGTTATTATTTTTTTCATTAGAAAACATTTTTTTAAAAAAAGTACATTTATTAAGATTTAAAAAATTATTTTAAAGTGTCGCTATAAAATAACGAGTCGGATATTAATTTGAGTTTCTTAGGGTACATCCATAAACTACTTGACATTAAGGGTATGTGGGCGAATGACATTTTTTTGTGGTTTAAAACTTTCTCTGAAATAAAAAATGATTTTGGGTTAAAATTTTGGAAAAATGATTTAGTTTGGTACAAGAAATCTCGCTATTCTTTTCATTTACTATAACTTAACGCGAAAATAATAAAAAATAAAGCAATAAATAGTAAAATAATGTATTTAGTTGTAGTTCATTTATTGGCCACTTGCTCGAATTGGCGCTGTTTACTGGAGCACTGACACACTCAAGCAACGTCTGTGTATACGCCACCATGTTTATTTTCATTTTCGTTTAAAAATTAAACTTTTTAAACATCATTTTTTAATAATTAAACTAAAAATTATGTATTTTTCGGAGAACAGCGAGATTCCTTGTACCCTAATCTATCATCCCTCAAAATTTTAGACTACCAAAACACATTTTTCCATATACTAGGTCACGTGGAAGGTTCCCACATACCCTTAAGGGGGAGGGAGAAAAGATATATAAGAAGAAAAAATGGCGCTAATGAATTGAACAACGTACTATACATGGGTGAATGGGTTAAAATTTCAAAAATGGGTCACAGTTTATGGATGGCCCCTTTCAGGAAAAAACAAAAATAAAATTAATCCCTTCGAACATACCCTAAATTATTCTAATGATACAGCAGGTACAATTATAGGTTACACTATAATTAATAACTTACAAGGGGACCTCACCAACGTGACATAATCGATTTTGATGAAAATTAAAACCATAATAATATTATAACATAGTAGTGGAAGTTCAAAGACCACAATTTAGAAAAAATCCGTATAATTGATGACTCAGGATTAGATTAACGGTAAAAGAGCAGTTGGTAAGGTAACTGACAGCAATTTTTAACGCCTAGGGATCAAATCTTATCTCTCCAATACTTTTTTTTTTAATGTTAAATGTTAAATTTTTTTCATTTTTTAAAAGAATGTAAATATATATATTCACATTCTTGATACACATAACATAGTGGGTCTTTTCACTTGAAAATTAAATTCATATAATATCAAGGTCTATCATTGTTGTAAGTTTCATTAAAATCAATGATATCACGATTTTGATGTACTCCTTTTGTTCGTTTAAACTCTTTTAAAAAAAGAAAAAAAAATGCTAACATTACTTTTCTGTTTTTATCCAAAAAATAATCATAATTTTTTTAGCATTTTAAAATCTGTTACAATTTACAAAGAAAAATAAGCAAAATTTGTTTGATTTTTTTTTCACAGATATGGAAGATTTTGGTTCACTAAGTAGTAAAACTGTCACAGAAGTTCTTATGCTTGAAATGAAAATGTCTCCAGAGGCCAAAACTTTTCTTGTTAGTGGATATCCAAGAAATATGCGCGACATCGTTGAATATTCGGAAAAAGTAAGTTTCTCTTTTCTTTTTCCACACTTAAAGAACCCCGCACAAAATATACAGAAAATGGATCCCTGTCTAATTTTGACTAAACTTTGGGAAATTGTTGTTTTTTTAATCCCAAATAAAAAAGTCTTATGGCAAAATCCAAAAAAAAAAAAATAGACAGATTTTTTTGTTTATTGAGGTTAAAGTTGAAATGAATGTTTGAAAATTGGAATTAAATTCGTAATCATCAGTGACCCTAAAAACCCCTGAGTAATGAGTTTCAGACAATTTGATTTAATTTTTTTGGTTTTACTCTTTTTTTAGTGTTCCCGCTTTTTACATACTGTAAATTTTGAATTTTAACCTTAATTTAAAAAAAAATTCATTCATGTTATTAGTGAAATAAGATATGGTCATTCTGTAGTTTAATGTATCAATTTTTCATTTTTGCATAGAGAAAGAAAGATTTGTATTTTGTATTTAAAAAAAGGTGACCATAAATTAGACAATAATTGCTTACATTTTCGGTTTGTTTACATTTCACAATTTGGACTTGCCAATCTATTCTGCTTCGTCCTTTATAATACTGAAACGAAATTCTCAAACCTCATTAGTAAGTCTACAATCTGACTGATTGTGGGTAATAAAATTAATCAGGACAAATTTACCATGAAATCATGGTCATGAAGTCATGAAATCATGACTTACGTAATTTTATTTTCTGAAGAAGTATTAAATTGAAATTACCGATGTAAAGAGAGTATTGTAGAACAGCCTTAAAAATTTTTAACTGAGTTTGGCATTTAGGGGGTTGCCATTGTCCACACTCGCCATTTGTCATAATTCTCGTCAACTACCGCACCCTACTTTAGTTAAAATTTAGTGACATTTTAGTTAAAATTAAAAGTTACTATAAAGTTAGTTAATTTTCACTAGAGCAGGGTGCACTAGTTGACGAGAATTATGACAAATGGCGTGTAGATAATGAAAAGTTCTCTAATTTTTATTTATCCGATTTATAAGATAACCTAAATGTCATTTTTCATATTTCTTATTCGTTATAAATAAAATGTGTTCTAATTATTACTTATCATAATTTCTTTATTTTCGAATTTAATTCTAACCTAAATATTAAAATCACTAATTGCGTAAATTAAAGTAAATAAAATTTCGTCGAATATGCATTGCAACTAATCTTCATAGCATCAAATTTTTATTTAAAATAAATTTTACCTAATCGAATTTCAATAACTTATAATTTACATTACATCTAATTTTTGATTAATCAAATTTTCGCGCCTCATAATTGTCACGTGTCCGAATCGTTTGTCGTCGAATTATAAAAGTGCGAAAATTTGCAGCTGAATGAGCTTTCTATCTATGACATCTATGTTTAATATTAGTAGAGCCTGTAAAGTAGATTAAGAAATGTATGTAATTTAAAATCTACATTATTGGATATACTAATATTAACCATAAATGACATAGATAGGAAACTCATTCAGCTACAAATTTTTGCACTTTTATAATTCGACGACAAACGATTCGGACACGTGACAATTATGTAGCGGGAAAATTCGATTAAACAAAAATTAGATGTAATGTTAATTATAAGTTATTGAAATTCGATTAGGTAAAATTTATTTTAAATAACAATTTGATATGCTATGAAGATTAGTTAATCAGAGTTTACAAAATTTTGTTTTTATATTGTTATAAAAAAAGTTCAATATATAACAATAATTTTTAAATATACGATAAAAAATGAGAAAACTTAATTTTTTACGTGTTAAATCCACAGCTGCGTGCTAAAATGTGTCTAACGTCAATTGACTTGACTTACATTGTATTTTTAAAAATTTATCAAGAATAAATGAGATGTTCTAGATTTCTTTAATATCGAACAAATTTCCAAATACATACATAGTTTCAGACTAATCATATATATATACGTTTATATATACATATAGGTAGATACATAGTATATATATGGGTGATTCTCCGCGTAGCGCACAACTTAATGTCCATAGTATTTTTTAAAAAATCAATTGCACATATTGCAATAAATCCAATGGGAAAAACTAATTTCTATGTTTACAAACAAAAGCCCATAGTCGTTTTTAATTAAAAGTTTATAATTTTACTTAAAAAGCTGTTTTAAGGTGCCAAAAAGTCATGGTATGACCTGCACGGAAAAAATTAATTCAGTATATTTTACAAAACTGTGACGGAGTAACGGATACAGCTCTTTACGAAACAGAGTTTTGTAAAATGTGATGGATATTTTCGGATAAACTACAGAAATTTCATTGTTTATACTGAATATTTCTTAAGTTTATCCTGAATATTTAGTGACATTTAACAACACTCAGTTTCGTAAAGAACTGTATCCGCTACTCCGTGATAGTTCTGTAAAATCTACTGAATTAATTTTTTCCGTGTGTCCCCAGTACCACTTTTATATAAAAAAATGTTATTTTTAGTAAAATACAGTAATCAATATAAAAACTATTGATAGTTTCATATTGTTTATGTTAGTAGAATTGTGAAAAAAAAATTTTTTTTTTATTTTTTTGGTGTTAATTCTTGTCCCTCGTTTTTGCGTCATGGTCTGGCCTTTTTATAAAATAGCATTTTTTTACATAAAAATAAAATCGAATCTTCACTCACCATTAGTTAAAAGCAACATTAAGCTCTCCTAAGTGAATTACTAAGAGAGAAACTGCTTTCAGAATTAATTTTTTTGTTTTTCACACATTAAAAGCATCAAATGTGCATAGGGAATCACAGAATCGTCATGGTCGGGCCTTCAAATATTTCTCAATAAAATTAATAATTATTTATATTTTATGTCAACTGAAGTGTAGTAGTATTAGTTCAGTGAATATAAATAACATGCATATGAAACAGATTGAAAATTGTTAATTATTGTTACGGCTTTTTCTCCATTGAACGGCGTGTATCACTCGAATGTCTATAAGTGCACATAAAAAATGTGAAGCAAAAAAATTTGTTTTAAACATTGAACTTTAGATAAGTAATAAATAATTACATAAATGTTCATAAATTACCACATAAATTTCCATAAATTACCAAATTAAAAATTTTGAATTGTCGTTCGCGCTATTTATTTTTTTGTAAACTACCGCGAAAATTTCCATAAATTACTGAAATAAAAATTTTTAATAGTCGTTCGCGCTGTATATATTTTTGTAAGTTACCGCGAAAATTTCCATAAATTACCGCGGAAATTTCCGTAAATTACCAAAATTAAAATTTTTAATTGTGATTTATGTTTTACATATTTTTATGAATGTTAGACAAATTTCTATAAATTACCGCATTCCAGCTATTCCAGGGGCCAATGAAAACCTCGCCCTTTTGGTCGCAGGCTGTTCAATTGTGTCATTATTAATCTGTGTAATATTTCTTAAGCAACTGGTGTGTGAAAATAATCTATTGGCATTGATAGGGAGGTCGATCAAAAATTAATTTATGCCAAGGGAAACCAAAGAATATAAGACCACCTCAATCTATATATTCTAGAGAATGACATTTTCAATCAAGTAGAATTTTGATAATGCGCAGGTACAATGGAGTTAGTATATTAATAACATAAATATGGATAATAATAATTATTAATATTATTATTTTTATTATCATTATCATTATTATTAATAATAATGATTATTATAATTAATTTTATTATTATTATTATTATTATTATTATTTATGTTATTATTTATGTGGATTCAATTATATTAATAAATTAAGGTTTTAGATCAATTTTTTTACCACAGTTTATCAATTTATTAATATAATGTAGTAGGGTCAGTCCACTGACTTTCGTCTACTGCCCACATAGCACGACTTCTTGCTGTGAAGTTACTGTAAGGATATCTGTAGGGTTTGTAAGGTTACCGTGTAAGCTTACAGTAAACTTGAGGTCATATCTTAAAACTTCCGCCATTACAGTAAGCTTACACAGTAAGGTCGTGGTAAGTTTACATGGTGAGATTGTGGTAAGCTTACACGGTAAGGTTGTTGTGAGCTTCCCGTAAGGTTACTGTAAGGTTGCTGTAAGGTTACTGTATACATAGAATGTTATTAATAAATAAATTTTATTAATATTTATGCGCAGTAGTTTTCTATGACACATAAGGCTGCGCAGTAAATTTTATTTAACGGTGCATGAAGTACTTTACCAAATATATATAATTTTTTATTAAAAAAAAATTTATAATATAATTATTTTTAATATATTTTCTTATTACTCTATGTTTACAGTAACCTTACAGTAACCTTACAGCAACCTTATGGGAAGCTTACAATAACCTTATCGTGTAAGCATACCACAACCTTACCATGTAAACTTACCATGACCTTACTGTGTAAGCTTACTGTAATGGCGGAAGTTTTAAAATGACCTCAAGTTTACTGTAGGCTTACACGGTAACCTTACAAACCCTGCAGATATCCTTACAGAAACCTCACAGCAAAAAGTCGTACTATGTGGTTGGTGGTTGCGACCAAATTTTTGAAAAATCTAATTTTAATAGGTATATGTAAAACTCGATGATTCCCTGAGTTCATTAACCATAATATTATGATAAAAATTTTATTCCATTTAAAATATTAATTATTAAAAATAGGAGGTTCACGATGTGATTTTGTAACTTTAAAATTTTCAATTTTTTTAAAAAACGCTGTTATTAAAAAAACTATTAACTCACCAAATTTTTACTTTTTGTTTTGTATAAACCTTTTAAGCGTACCTATATATATATATATATGAAATTGAATTGAATGACTCCTTAAACCTGACAAGACATAAAAATTATAATCGATATAGAATATTAAACACGTGTTCAACGTTTGTACCCTCCTCGCGCGCGGTACATCAAGTATCAGTTGGGGGATTGTATATAGTATTGTAAAGGTGAAAATAACGATATATATTAACGAGCAACATATATAGTTATATTTATATGAATATTTGCTCGTCCCGGTGACCTACTTCAATGTTCATTTTGGAAGGGGGACATATATATTTATTATTCTCAAAAATATTAACGATTCCTGTTAACTTATATGAGCGCGTGTACAGGCGGTTCAATGTCTAATTGGCTTCAAGCATAATATATTAAGTATCAAAAAATTAATAGACATTATTTTACCAGCATCATTTTTATATATTTATAATAATTTAAATAATATATTTATATATTTCGAAATAACGTTTAACGCATAATTTTTATTTTTTTTTGAATAATCATTTATTCTAATTTTTAAATAATCGCAAATTACCTTTTAACATAATTTTTATTTTGACGAATGACCATTGGTTAGCAGTTTTAAATGTTCGAATTTTAATTATCTAGATTTTTCATCTAATCACATTTCCATTTACCCAAGAAACACGTAATATATCCTCAATATCAAGGTAATGTTACACGTGAGATTCGTAATATAACGCTGTAATATTACAGTAATCTTACAGTGATCTTAAAATGTCCGCCTCAAGGTAATATTACCGGGAATATTACTGTAATATTAACGGTAATATTACCGGGAATATTACTGTAATATTAACGGTAATATTACAGTAATATTACAGACTGATTTGAGTTATTCATAAAGCATAAAAAACGTAAATATATTATAAGTCAATTTGGCTTGTTGGTAAAACTCTGGACTCGTGTGTTTTGAGTTCGGGGTTCGATTCCCTGGATGGGTAGATATTTTTCGTAAAGAAATGTTCCCATAATATTACTGTAATATTACCTTAATATTACGGTATAATATTACTGTAATATTACCTTAATATTAGCGCGTAATATTACAGTAACATTACCGGTAATATTACCTTGAGGCGGACATTTTAAGATCACTGTAAGATTACTGTAATATTACAACGTTATATTACGAATCTTACATGTAATATTACCTTGATATTGAGGTTATATTACGTGCTTCTTGGGTATAGTAAAATTTTTATTGCTTCGAAATATTATTTTACATAAATTTCAATTTTCTAAACTTTATTCGTTATATAATGTTATTTTTTTTAAATCCACATAACCTAAAATTCGCTGACACTATTTGCTATTTGACATAATTCACAAAACACAGAAAATTTAAATGTCCTAAATTTTGTTTTACCGATATATATAATTTTTAAAACTCTTTATTGCTTATAATAGTCACTGTACATAAGTTCCCTCTTTTTTGAATTTTCAATTAACATATGATCCAATCAACAGAAATTTCATTTCAACTAAAATATCACGTCTTAGTTTTTAAGCAATTATTTACCATCTATGTGTTTTATATATTTTGATTTAAATTGTCGGTAAAGTAGATAAAGAATTTTTTTGTTTATGTAGAATCTGCATCTTCTTTACCGAAAATTTTAATCAAAATAATATAAAACACATAGATAGTAAATAACTGCTTAAAAACTAAGACGTTATATTTTAGGTGAAATGAAATTTCTGTTGATTGGATCATATCTTATTTGAAAATTCGAAAAAGAGGACAAAATTTAGGACATTTAAATTTTTCTGTGTTTTGTGAATTATGTCAAATAGCAAATAGTGTCAGTGAATTTTAGGTTATGTGGATTTTAAAAAAATAACAATTATAACGAATAAAGTTAAGAAAATTGAAATTTATGTAAAATAATATTTCGAAGCAATAAAAATTCTACGAAATGGAAATGTGATTAGATGAAAAATCTAGATAATTAAAATTCGAACATTTAAAACTGGTAATCAATGGTCTTTCGTCAAAATAAAAATTATGTTAAAAGGTAATTTGATTATTTAAAAATTAGAATAAATGATTATTCGAAAAAAATAAAAATTATATTAAACGTTATTTCGAAATATAAAAATTAGGTGAAATGACATTTCGATAATATAAGAATTTCGATGTCTTGAAAATTATGAAATTGAAATTTAGGGAATAATCATGCGTCCCTAATTTAGAGGAAATTAAAATTATATGTTAAATGGTAATTCGCAAAAGAAATAATTTTCTAATAGGGTCAACCGGGGTAAATCCGAACGCTTTTAGTAAGTTTCAACAATAACATAAGTTTTTTCTTAAAAAAAAAAAATACTTCCTGTATTCTGGTGCATGAAGTTGTTACTTTACTTCCATAAAACAATTTTATGGGGTAGCAAAAATTTTTGATAAATTACAATCGCAGGAAACTTAGCGTTCGTATTTACCTCGATACTTTGCAACTTTCCTAAAATACCGGGGTAAATACGAACGCCACTGTATTTCAGAAAAATCTTAGGGAAAATAAATTTAAAGTATTGCAATTGTTAAACTTATATAAAAACTCAAAAAAATACGATAATAAACCTATTATGTAATAATGCATCATATATAAATACAAAAATCAAACTGGTTAAAAATTAAAATGCATTACACAATTAAAACCTTCAATAACTTTATCAAATCATAACGGATTTTTGCAAAACTTGGTACAGAAAGTATTTTGGAGTGATTGAATGTAAATACAAAAATAAAAGTCAAATTTTTTAAATTCCAAATGTCGGACTTTCCTAAAACTTATTTTTAAAAATGATCAAATTTGCTAACTCCAAATTCGTAATCAGCGACCCTGAAACCCCCCGAGTAACAATTTTCGAGCGAATCCAATGAATTTTTTAATTCTCGTCCGCCATTTTGAATTTTGAAAAACTGACTTCAAATTGGTAATTAGCGACCCCAAAAACCGTAGAATACCAAATTTTATTAAGATCCTGAAAAACTTTTTTCAACAAACCATTTGGCAAAAAAATTGAAACACTCCTTCGAGAGAACAGAGATTAAGTTTCTGCTTATTAATTACTAACGAGGATACGTATAGAAAGAAAAACTTTTTTCTATGTACTTTTATAATGTTAAAATAATAGTGTAATGAAATAAAAACAATTTTGTGTGGCTCTGATGTAAAAAAAAATTATTGAAAATACCGTTCGGATTTACCCCGGTTTTCCAATTTTCCTGGGTAAATACGAACGGTTTGATATTATTAATAAAATTTTACAGAAGGCAAAAATCAAAAATAGTTTCTGTTCTAGTATTCATAACAAACAATTATAAATAATAAAATAAATTTTTAGCTTCTTTTTCTTCAAATACGAGACAAAATACTGAAAGAGTGTCATCTTTGATTTTTAATCTTTTTTGCAATACTCGTTATCTTTGTTTATGCTGTTGCTAATTAACAAACGAAAAATAGGATAATACTTAGAATCTCTTGAAGAGGATCTGAGGTAAAAATTCTCATATCGAACTTATTTTTAAAAATTTTAATTAAGCTGAAATAATTAGCGTTCGGATTTACCCCGGCTGACCCTATTAAAAATGTGTTAAAATTAAAATTCGGAAAAATAATAATTAGAAAATTTACAAATTATGTGAAATTGGAATTCGGTAAAATGAAAATTATATAAAATAGCAAATCGTAACTTTTAAAAATAGAAGAAATTGAAATTTGATAAATTATACATTTTAGAACAAATAATTGTTCGAAAAAATATTTATTATACAAAATGGTAATTCGAAGAAAAAAAAATTATAAGAAATGATAATTATGTAAAATCAAAAATAGTATAAACTTTTTTTGGAAAAATAAAAATTACAAAAAATACTAATTCGCTACAATAATATAATTATGAGAAATGATTATTCGATAAATTGGAAATTATAAAAAAATGTTCTCTCGAAGTTAAAAAATTCTGTCAAATAATAATTCGAAACTATTTTTATTATATAATCTGACGATTCGAATTGAAAAAATTATAGTCAATTCCTTTTAGATAAAACAATTTTCGAGAAAATAAAAATTCGAAAAAACAAATTTGGGGTTTAATCATGCGTCTCTTTTAATTATGAAAGAATTAATTTTTTTTTCGCTTATAAATTAATAATTTGTATTATTAAGCACACACTAATTAGAATTCTAGTAGAACTATATAATTTACCGTCAATAACCGGGGCTACTATACTAAAAAACGCTATCATCAACATTTTTTTATACAGAGCTTTAACTATAATATGAAAAACTATATGAAAAAAATATATCAATATTTTTGAAAATAGTCAATATAATATTTTTATCTTAGGTAAAATTTTCAATAGAAAATTTTGAAGGAGAAAATGTTGTATACTGAATAGTTTATTATCAAAATTTTAATAGAAAATCTGATAAAAGAGCAATTTTTCCTTAAGTTTTAGAAAAAATTTCCTCTTAAACGAAAAAATATGAATTTGCCCAATATACATGATCCAGAACTCCGTACGGAATTATTGTTATTTTTATAAATTAGATATTTATTATTTATAAACTTATTAATTTAATAAATTTCTAATTTTACAGATTCAAATTGTTAATGGCGTTATTCTCATCTCGTGGAAGCAAGAGGTTCTTGAAAGGCAAATTGATTTTGGTGCAAAATTGGGCCACATTGTTCTTGGTTTAGCAAGAATGGAATTGAAAAATTTTTACCGAAGCGTCATGCCAGTTGCGGAATATTTCGATCAAAATGGAATGTTAATGGAGGTATTTGCTTTTTTTTTTAGAAAAAAATATATTTTTGATTAATAAAAAAAAAAACTAATACTCCATGAAATTTCTGTTATAACATTTTTTTATTGTAACAAAATTAATGTTAAAAATGTAAATAATTATAAAATTAATTTATTATTTAAAGTTTTAAAAAAATAATTTCATTGAATTTTTGATAGATCGATGGAGAACGTGATCCAAATGAAGTTTATATAGATTTTCGAGATGCCGTTTTGAGAATTCTTGGAATGTCCTCAGATGAAGATAATCAAAATCCTCGTGCAATGCAAGCCGAAGTAATAAATAATTTAGTTACATAAAAAATAAACCCAAAAAGTGAAATTAATAAACTATACAGTCTGATTAATTATTTATTCAATAAGTAGAATTAATTAATTGTTTATTTCATTAATACAAACAAAAAATATTAATTATTTTACTTTTGATTTTTCTTCAGTATATGCGAATATTAGAAATTTAGATAAAATGTAAAAAAAAAATTGAGAAATAATTTTTTTTAACGTTCCGCTTTTGTTTATCAGGTGGAAGTTGAAAGAACAGATGATGATCCATATGAACCAACTGCACCTTCTGAAGAACAAAATGAATTAGATCCAAATGAAACGCCTGCATCTCCAGTGTTACCGATTATTAAACCAGCGAAAACAGCAAACCATCAGCGAAAAGGTCTTCCTGCTTTTATTTGGGTTATTGGTGAGTAAATTTTTTTTTATTGCATTGTTAATTTATTTTCATTTGTTAAGTAATTTATATAATTATAAAATTTTTATTTAAATATATTTTTAATATTTGTAATTTAATTAAGATTATTTTTCAATTGTTGTATATTAATTGAAATTAGATTATTTTCTCAATTAAATTTTCAACAAATTACAAATACAATTTTATTTTGAACATAATAAATAATAAATAATAAATAAAAATATTTAAAAAATTAATTATAAATTAAATATATAAACAAAATATTTATACATTATTCTTTCAAATTAAAAATTCAATCATCTAAAAAAATAAATTCATTAAATATTCAATCATATTTAGCAATTAGAATTTTTGTAATTTAATTTGAAAAATTCAATTCTCAAATTTGAATTCTTTGGTAAAATTCAATTCTTGTAAAATTAATTATCTATTGTTAATTATTTTTTGTAAAATTGTTTTATATTAAATTATTTTGGGAATTTAATTACATTGATTTAGAGATTTTTCGTCTACAAGAATTGTACTTTTTTGATTATTTTATATATTTTTCTAAATTTTAACTTTAATTCTCTACTTTTTTTTTTAAATTTCCTACAAAGTTTTTTAAATAAAAATTCGGATTACTATATAAATTTCAATGAACTAAAAAATGTTCATTGAAGTTATATTTTAAAAGTACATAGAGTTTTTGGTAAAAATTTTAATTTTACCAAAAAAAAAAAAAAAAAAAAAAAAAAAAAGATTAATTAATGAAATGAAAATATTTCAGGTGGTCCAGGGAGTAATAAAGCAACTTTATGTAATCAAGCACTTCGAAATATGCCAGGATGGGTTCACGTTAGTGTTGGTGATATATTAAGATCAATGACATCAACTAATGTGACGATTCATGATGCAATTATTGCTGGTGAAATGGTCCCACAAGACATTGTCATGCAACTCGTTGAGCAACAAGTACTTTTAAATCGAGATACAGATGGAATTATTCTTAGTGGATTTCCAAGAAATTTTTCCCAAGTCGATGAATTTGAAAATAAGGTATTATTATAATTCTAATATTATAATAATAAACGAGGGTGATTATGATCGTATCATTGCTTCATTATCATCAATAAAAAAAAATTATTTACTATTTAATTCGCGTTTCTAATTATTATATAATTTTAGAAGTTAAAGGAAAAAAAATTACTTTCTATAAAAGAATGAAAAATAGTTATTAATTATAAAAATTTCTTGTTAAATATACTTACATTTCTTATAGATTAAAAAAAAAATTTTCAAAAACAAAAAATATCGATTACCTAATTCTATAATTTTTAATGAAATTTATAGTTTATATAAATCAATCCATTTCGATTCAAGTAATTTAATTTTTGTATTTATTAAAATGTATTTTAAAAAGGGAAACAAATTTAAATAAAAAAAAAAAAAACAGTCTTTTTTGAAGAAAAAAAATGCTCTAAAAAATTTTTTTTCATTATGATTTTTGTAATTAGAGTATTATAAAACAAAAATGTACGTAGTACAAAAAAAACTGTAGGTGGTATTTTTAAAAAAATTCAAAATTTCGGAAATTTAAAATTTTTTTGAAAATATTGAAATAATTGTTTACCCACGACCGTACCAGGCTTAAAATTTTTGTATAATAAAGTAGTTTTTTTTTTTTAAATTTCAAAAAAAAATTTGTAGGATTTAATCTTAAAATTACAAAAAATATAGTAAATTATTTTTCTTGAATTTTCAAAAAGTTCACGTAAAAATACACAATTAAAAAAAAAAAATTTTTAATGTTTCAACCTCAAAATTCTAACCTATCGAAATATTATGCTTTTTAGAAATGTCAATTAATTTTCTAATAATATTGAATATTTAAAAATATAATATTTTACGAAAAATTTTAAAAAAAAACTAGTATAAATCAGTTAATAATTTTTTAAATACCTAGAACTTGAAATTTTAACTTATCTTACAATTTTAATTACTTTTCACTGCCAATTTTGAAAAAAAAAATTTTTTTCATGATTCAAATCAACCAATTGTAAGGATTTTTAAAAATTTTAATTTTTTTAAAAAAATTTTTTAAAGTTTTGTAAAATGGTACAAAATTATTTGTTTCAATTTTTTATCATATATATAGAATATGTTTTTAGATTCTAAAAATATGACGAGAAAAAAAAATTGTCACCTCTAAATAACTTGAATTTTTTATTGCGGTTTCAATTTTACTGTTAATATATACTTTTAAAATTCAACTTCATTTACAATTTCTATTATTTTTTATCGACAATTTTTTTATATACTTTTTTATTGTTCTGAACAATTAATCATATATATATAGATTTTTTAAATTAAAAAATCAATCATAAAAACTTGCCTCAATTAATACTTAAAAAAAAAAAAATCGAAAATGTAATTGCAAAAAAAAAATGCGATTATTTATATATTATAATTGAATTAATTAGAAAAGAAACGTTTATTATATATTTATATAATAAAAGTAGAAATTTCTAATAAAGTGGGATAATAAATTGAAAAATAAAAATTATTCATTGCAGTTTGGCCAGGCGCCTCCATTAGTTTTATTAGATTGCTCCAAATTACAATTTGGTAGGGGTAGATTGGATGGAACAATTCCAGCATTTCGAAGAAGATTGGCGTTGTTTAGGGAAATGACACTTCCTATGCTTAAGAAAATTGATAACAACAAACGACTCACAATGGTAAGAATAAAAAAAAAAAAATATTTTCATTAATCGATATTTAATATTTTCTTCTTTTTTTTCTCTCTCTCTCTCTCTATATATATATATATACTTTTATTATTCATTCTATTTTTTACAGTATCAATTTTTGTGAATTAATTTGAAATAAATTTTTAAATTATTTATTAACTATAATTATTCTAATTAAATTACATAAATATTATAAAATTTAAATAAAAAATTATATAATTTAAATTCTTTGCTTTCTATAGTATAATTATTATTATTATTTTATTAATGGAATTTTTCGATTATTTAGATTGATGGTGACACTGATGTGGAGAATGTTCAGCTCGAATTTGCGAATGCACTTTATCAATTAATGAAATGGGTTCGAAGAAAAGAGGAAAACAGCGCTGATGGAAATAATCAGGATCAAGATTCAGGTGTTCAAAATTCAGAACACCCAAACTCGATGGCCCCCGGTAACATCAACGGGGGCCAAACAATTGAATCATATCAAAATGGAATACAACGGATACCAAATGGAATCGTCAAGCAAATAGAAAATCAATTAAATGGTAAGTTCTTTAAATAAAAGTCAGACAAACGTAAAACTTGCAGACAAAATTACAATTAAATATTCAATTAATTAATATTTATTTATTTCTCCTTAAATTATTTATATTTACTATATATTAATTACAAAAAAAAAAAAAACTACTTGACGAAAAGAATTTATTTAATATTTTCAATTTAAAGGTTTCTTTCTCTAAAGGGGCGCATTATTAACCCAAAAAAAAGAAGTCAGTGATTAGAATTTTCATTTTAAAGAATTTTATTAGAAATATAATTATTTTTTAGACGAATTTTAAATTTAAATCGAATTTGTAATTAAATAAAGTAAATTAAATGACTGTAAAATAAAAATTCGGTAGCTCAAAATTTTGTTGTGTGAAAATTTGTAATAAAAAGAAAATGTGTCAAATTTTAATTCGAAAATTGAAAATTCGGTTAAAAAATAATTATTTAGAATAAAATTCTTTAAAATAAAAATTGTAATTAATGATTTTTATGAGAAATTCATGCACTCTAAAATTATGCGAATTTAATATCTAATATTAAAAAGTGAAAAAATTTTTTTTTAGGTGGTTCCAGTATAGCCAAAGGAGTATTAATCGACGAGCCAATTCTTCAAAATGGTTTATTAAAGAAGAATGGAATTGTGAAAGGACTTCAAAACGGTGGCGTTCATTTATCAAATGGATTTATGCCTGGAAAGAATAAAGTTGCCCCTTTAAATGGAAATAATGCGAATAATGGAAGAGACCCTGTGAGATCGATGTTCAATGAAGTAGACGATTAAAAAAAATCTCACATCTCTCAAAGGTGTTACAATCAAAAAAAAAATTTTCGATCAACTCTAATTTCACAATTTCAATAAAATAGTAATTTACATCAAACATAATAACAGTTTTTTTAATTTGAAATAAAAAAAAAAAAAAATTTCATTTCTCAAATAGTAAATAAAAAATATTTAAATTTCTTCACTTTTAAAAAAACTAGAAATAGAGAAAAATTCTTTTAATCGAAAGAAAAAGTATAGAAAAAAAATATTAATTTTTTATTTATTTATATACAGTAATGTAAATTTCAATTTTTCTACGGGATTGAAATATTGTGAAATTAGAGCAATTTCGAGAATGAAATTGTTTAAAGACTTAAATATTGAGAAAGAAAGTCATATTTTTTTTAACTAGCCAGTATTTTAAATTAGACTTCCAATTTTCGTTTACTTCAATAATTAAAAAATTTTCCAGATTTAAAAAAAATTGTCATCGAAGGGAGTTGCAATTTCAAAAAAAAGAAATCTCTAGTTTTAAAATACGAAAGCTCAATAATTTAAAAAAAAAAAAACGAATCTCAATGTAAAAAAAAAGAAATTTTTTCTAGATGATAAATTTTTTTTTTTTTCATCTAACAACATATGTTATTTATATTTCACTTCATGTATATTTTGTATGAAAGAGAATGTTAAAAAAGAAAAAAGAAAAATATTTTCCACTTTTGTAATCGCACACGTATGTATTTAAGAAAGGCTAAACTGAACAATGCTCACGGCTGTATATTCAAGACTAATGAACTGGAATTATTAGATATTCAATTAATCGAAATCTTATCTAATTTTTTAAATTTATTGAATCAAAAATGTTTTTCACAAAGTAAAATTAATTTAAAAATTTTTCATTAATTTTAATTAATATCAAAAGATACATTTTCAAATTATAATTTTTCTAAATTCTAAATGTCAGAAAAAATTTGAATTGTGACCAAAAAAGAAAAAAAAAAAAAACAATTTCAAGATTTCAATTATTTGAAATTTAACATTTTCAAGTGCATCAAGATTATACATTGCCAGTTAATATTTTATTATTTATAAAAAAAAATAAATAAACCGACAATGTAAATTAATTTAAAAGAAATATTTAAATGAAAACATTATTATCTTATAATTTAGAATTATATGTGCCTAACTTAAGTACTCGTACGTGTATATTATTAGATTAGGAAATTAAATATAAAATACGTTATAAATGTACATTGTTATAATTATAAAAATAGACTGTTTTCTATGAAATACGAATAATTTCGCGAAGAAAATAACTATTGTAAAAAATTTTTTTTTTTTTTTTTTTTTGTTCACGATGACGTGAAAGTTTTACTTTTCTTTAAACATAAATATTCAATGTTAATACAACGTTAAGAATTTTCAAAGTCCATTTTTATTTTAACAAAAAAAAATGTTCATTTTTAATTTGAATTTTAAAAAAATTAAATTTTTGATTCAAATTTGTTTTTTACATATTGAAATATATTGTGAAAGTTAATTTTAAAAATGTGTTGATAAAATTTTCACATTAATAAATTCATATAATATGTGAAATATTTAATTTTTTCTTTTGAAATATTTTAATATTTACCTCTGCATTGTTAATTATTATTTAATGAAAGAAAAATATAGAAAATTAGTTTTTAAGATTAAAGTCAAAATTAACGATCATTAAATGAAAATTTACATATTTCTGATAACGAAATATGAAAATATTTATTTAATTTGAAACGGAAATTTGATAAATTATTTAATAAAAAAGAAATCAATGTAACTTGATTTTTCTTGAAAAATAATGAAATAAAGAAACATAAGTCCGTAGATTTATAAAAAGATGATTCTATTTTTCAGCAATAATATATTTTTATTATAAACGCATATCAAATAATTATAAAAGAAGAAAAAAAATTTATGTTTAACATGAATTTTTTAATTTAATAATTTTAGAAAATTTCTGTTATTATAATTTATATATTCATTATAATATTGTATTATACGTGTTATACTATATTAAATATTTTACATTTATTATAAATCATACAAATTATTATAATTAAGTATTATATAATTATGTCTATATAAAATTAAGTTTATTTTTAATAATATAGTTATTTCATTAATTTAATCATTCGAAATGTTTAAAAAAAAATAGACAGAAATGAAAATGTTTGAAATATAAATAAACAAGAAATAAAAAATTTTTTTTCGTAAAAAAAAAATTTCGAATTAATGAAACAATTATTTATAATTAGAAAATTTTTATTAATTGATGAATTTAATAAACGATCCGCTGGCGGATAATAATATTCAATCAATTTGAAGATAAAAAAGAATTTTTTTTTTAATTTGTATAAATTAATATAAATAATTTACAAATTAATAAATTTATCCTATTAATGAGAAATTAATATTATATTAAAAAAAATTTTGCGAGTGAGAAATACTTTTTCATGAATGATTAATTTTTTATTAAAATATATCGTGTAATTTCTAAAACTTAGTTGATTCAATAATTTATATTATTATAAAAAAATGTGTTTAGACGATATTTTATTTAAATAGTAATGTTAATGTTAAGTTTTTACTCGATGTATTAAACAAGAAAAAATTTATGTACTTTTTAGCATTTTTAAAGTTTTTTTTTTTTTTTTTTTTTTTTTTTTTTTGTTTTTTTTTGTTTGTTTGTTATTTTTACATAACATTCTTTAAAAGTAAATTACAGCTCTGTTTAAAAACAATTTCTCATTACCTTTTGTGACTATTTTCAATTATTATTTTATAATCTTTTTTTTTTTGGTTATTTTTTTACTTTTAAAAAATGCAACCAGTTATACAGACACGTATAATTGAAAAAACCCTATAAAATACAATTTTTTAAGCACTAGTGTATATCTGGTAACATTACATTTTTTTTTTTTTAATTTTGAATTACAATAATTTACTATAATAAATTTTACATTCCATTAAATTGATTAATATTATGAGAGTTGTAATTTTAATTTATAAATTATATATCTAGAATGATAATTTATAATAAAAAAAAAAGACTTTTAAACGAAGTTTGTATAGTAGCCTCACTTTTTCACGAACGAAATTAGTATTGTAAGTTTTTCGTAATACAATAAAAATGCAAATGTCTCTTTGCTTTCCTCAAATGACCAATATTTTGTACAAATAAACTTTTAAGCTGTGAACGAATTCAATTTGAATTTTAGTTCAATGTTATGTGTACCTCCGAATTTAGTATTAATAATTATTAAATAATTAAAATAAATATTGTCCAAAAATTTAAATTTTTCATTATTTTACCGAACAACACACATTTTTTTTTTATTATTATGTTGGTACAATTGGTAAAACTTTCAAAAGTATATATATTGAAGAAGAGAAAATTAAAAAAAAAATTTTTTTTAAATAGTTTTTTATACAATTATATTCTTATGCAGTTAATGTTTACTTAATAAATTGAAAATCAAAGCCTGAATATTTTCTAAAAAAAAAAGAACAACAAAAATGAATGTTTTTTTTTTGAAAATACCTTTTGTAAAAATTATCTAGATAATTTAAACGCATGCGTGGAATTCATCATGCGCAGAATGTAATGCGCAGGTGAAAGATACATTTACATCCGCAGTTTTTTTTTTACGCGTAACGTGGAGCTTTGTGTTGGTTATATTAACAAAGATAAAAAAGATGATAATATGCAACGGATGCAAGTAAATCTGTTATATGTGAGAATGTGTGTTTAAGTGAACATCTTATCCAAGTGAAGGAAACTGTTAAAAACCGTGTAGATTTGAGAATTAAATATTTTGACACGCATATGGATAAGAAAAAAGTGCATTGTTTTCTTTCAGTCAGTGTGATTGTTAATATATGAATATATCAATGAGTTTTAAGTGTGTTTTCATGTTTAACTCGTGAATGTCTTTTGTTTATTGTGCATAATTTTATTTTTTAATAGTTTTATTGTAGAAGACAAATTGATTTTTTTTTAATTCAACAAAAGGTAATGTAATAATTTTCATTTATGAATCTAACAATTCAAAGATATATTCTAAAAAATGAGGTTATATATTTGTTAATTAAATCAATGCAATTAATATTCATTTTCTTTTTTTTTTAATTGTAATTTTAATATTGCTATTCAATATTTAATATTTGGATTCAATTTGAGTAATGCAAAAGAAACGTTATCAAAGTAAGATATAGTTCAAGGGTGAATAGTGAAAATAACCTATAAATGTATAATTGCGTGTACTTTTTTGTGTCTACATTTACTATTATTATTTATGATAGTCAGTTTTGGGAAAATTATGTTTTTTTTCTCTCTTTATAAAAGAAAGAAAGTCAACGGACATTGTTTCAATGAAATAAACGATCGTTTTTTTTATCAGCAGCTAACCACGTGCTTTCTTTTGTAATGTCATATTCTTAAATTGTCACTTTTCTCTTGATATCAAATCTTAATAATTGATGAATCATTTTTGTGCAGAAATATACTTATTTTAATATAAAAAAAAATAATTTTTTTTTCAACTAAATTGAATTTGTCAAATAATTTTTCTGTCTATCGAAAAAAAGATTTTTTACATTTTACTCGTAATGAAAAAAATTTTTTTTTAGATTTCTCATTTTAATTTATTTTCGTTTGTGTTTTTGTCACATTCACGTCTCAATAAATTAAAAAAAAGAAAAAAAATTTTGAAGGTCGCATAAGTACTTTAAATTTTTTTAAAAAAGATAAAGTTGTAATTTTATGACCTTCTAAATTATGTGTTACACAATTTACATTATAATTAACGCAATATTTTTTTACTTAACATTAATTTTAGATAGTTGGTATTTAGTGTACATAATTTAAAAGTTAATTTAGTTATTCTTATATTAATTATTTTTTTTAATGTTTTAGATTTTATAATATATATTATTATTTTTTTATAAATATTTAAAATTTTTGTAAATAATCTTCAACTTTTTTTTTTGCATTATTGAAATTTTGTAATATTGAAAAATAAAATAATTTTCAACTTTTTTTTTTATATACAGATTGAGAAATCAAAACGTGGAACTATAATTATTTTTGAATTTGTTTAATACTTTATATATAACATTCTGTTTGTATATACCTGACAATTTAATCTTCCGTGATATGGAATATTGATAATTGATATAAAGATCAAATAAAAATAATCGGATATTGATTTCATAAATCGAAAAGAAAAATTCTGGGAAGTAAAAAAATTTTAAATAAATATTATAAATACGGAATTTGAGATAATTGTTTTTTTTTTTTTTTACAAAAACAATCAATTTTGAATTTTTTAATATTTTCTTTTCTCTCGTTGCAATTTTATAAATTTTTTTTTTGTATTTATGAAAGAAAGAGATTCATTGAAATGAATTTTTTTCTCACGTTAAATTTATCTTATCTTTTAATTAATTAATCTCTTAGATAGGTGGGTACGTGATGATTTTCATTGAACTGATTCAGAAGTTTATATATATGTGTCTTTTTGTACACATATACAGAGAAAAATATAATAACTTTTATCCTTGAACTACAAGAAAGATAAATTATTATTATTTTTTTTTTCAATTTTCCTTGATGAACTTCAATTTGATTGATTTTTGAAATTATCATTATGTATGTGACAGTCGTTCAAACATACTTTTAATATTTAATCCATATGAATTTTAAAAATAACAGTTTTATAATTTTGTGAGAATATGCAAATTTTTTTTGCAAAATTTAATTTTTAATCATTTTTTTATTCGAATAATAATTATTTATTATTTTTAAAAGAAATATATTTTTTTTTTGAATGAATAATTTTATGAAATTTCGTTTCAATAATATTTCTTTCAATTCGTTTATTGATGAAAAAAATTATTTTAAAAAATATTTTTAGATAAAAATTTTTTACAACTTTCCGTTTTTAAAAAAAAAATTTGTTTCCTAATCGTTGATCATAAACGTTGTATAGACATCAATAATGTTATTATTGATTTTAAAGAATTAAAAAAAAAAGAAAAAAAAAATCCACATAAGCCATTTGAGATCCAAAGCAATTTATTATTGATCAATGTGTTTTAAAATTGTATTTATAAGGAAATAATTTGGTCGATTTGCAAAATTGGTCTCATTAGTCATTTATTCTGACCACAGAGATGTGTTAATTCGAAATTGAGAGAGTTAAAGAAAGGGTAGGGGGGGGGGAGTAAATATGTTATAGTGGACAGTAAAGTTCCTCTTCCCTTTTTTTCTCACATTATGAAAAAATAATTATATATCATTTAATCTTGTTCTTTACTTATATATAAAAAGGCTGGTGGTAATATTTTAATTCTTCACAAATCCTCGATTCATGAAAATCAGTTCAATTTTTCCAATATATACACTCGCTGTAAGTGATAAAATATTATTATTAGTTAATGGCAAAATTAAATATTTTTCAATTTAAAAATCAAAACAAATTTTTATTATAAATTTCAATATTAAATTTATTACATCATTTACAATTATGTTTATAATTATTTATAATAATTAATAGTATTTTTTTTTTTTAATTTATAATTTCAATAAGTATTAATGAAATTTTACATAATTTCATTTTACAATAATTTTTTTTTTTGTAATTTTGAAAATAAATTTAATAATAAATTATATATATTGATTCGAAATTTATTTTTTTTTTCAATTTCATTAAAAATCATTAATTATATAAATTAATTAATAAGTTAATAAAATAATGGCAAAAATTTAATATTTTTAATCTACTATTTTTTAAAATCAATTCTTGTATAGAAAATTTTTATAGTATTTTTATGATGAAATAATTTCAAAGAAGAAGCAATTTCACTGTCTTCTAATGATTATTATTATTATTATTATTTACTAAGAAATTGCAAACTTTCGGAAAAATAGTTTTTTTTTATATATACTTTACGAAATAGATAGTGATTGTGTAATTACGCGGGAAGTCCAACGCTGATGTCAGAATAATTCGAATTTAGTTACATATAGATGTATTATTCACACAATACCATATATATAAATTGAAAATGAAACACGCAGAGTTTGATTAAAAAGAACAATGCGGGTTTACATAATGGAATAAACTTTTTTTTTTTTTTTGTTTTGCAAAATTATACTAAATAAATATAAATTGTATATACATATTTTATGATTTTTCTATTTCATATAAAATGTGAATTATATTAAATTTTTATTTTGAATGTAATTAAAATTTTACATTATAATGAAGTTCACAATGTTTTATGATTTAACAATAAAAATATTTTTTTATGCATAATTTTTAATTGGGAATTATTTTATTTTTGATTAATAAATTTTTGAAAGAAAGTTATTAAAAAAATTTTCTTATTTTCCGCGCGTGAAAAATATGTATTAATTTTTTTTTAATCGTTAATCATAAACTTCAGCGTTGTAAAATTTTATGTGAAAATTCATTAATTTGATGGTATAGGTAAATTAAATTTCTTTTTTTTTTTTTTTTTTAGACGAGTGTTTTTAATTAACATGGAAGGAAATTCTGTTTTGAATGATTTACCAACAGTAACTGGAGTGGTGCCCGAAATACAAAAAAAATCAAGAGCTGGTGAAAATACATCACTCTCGCCCAATAATGGTCAAACTTATTTTGCAAATGAAAAAATAAGAATTCCGGAGAGAAATAGCGTAAGTAATTAATTTTTATTTTACATTGTTTATTTTTTTTTCATTCTAGAAAATGTAGAATATAATATTTTAATAAATATTATTTTATTTATAAAAAAAGAATTTTTTAAAATTAGTTTGTAAATTTGATTTATATAAATAAATGAAATGAAAAATAATGGTTTTAGTTCTAAACTGAATTCTCATTATTGTAAGGAATTATTATATAATAATTTTAATAATTAAAAGAAATTATTAGTTTACCTCCCTGAAGTTGGCTTCGACGCTCAGCGTCGAAAATTATTTTTTCAGAATCAAAAATTTCAAATTAATTTTTTTTTAATTTTTCAATTCAAATAATACCTTGAAAAATACTTCTCAAGGCATTAAGTATGTGAAGCCAAAACCTTTTTAAAAATTTTTTTGATATTTTTGGTCCTATGAAAAATAATTTTCGACGCTAACTTCATGGAGGTATTAGTTTACTATTTTATAATATTAGAATTACTGAATTTTTTTTTTTTGTAAATTAATATTTATTTTCAGAGTGGTTTTAGCTTTAGAACATTATGGGCATTCACGGGTCCAGGATTTTTAATGTCCATCGCATATTTGGACCCTGGAAATATAGAGTCTGATTTACAATCTGGAAAAGTAGCACAATATAAGGTATTTTCTGAATTTTTTAATTTTTAATTTAATTTAATTTTAATATTAATATTAAATTTTCTTTCATTCAATCAATGTGAAATTATAAAAGTAACTACGTTGATGAAGTTTGCAACGTTTATAATCAACGATTGAAAAAAAAAAATATTTTTCACTCAAAAAATAATAACTAATTTTTTTTGCCTACAATTTTTTTTTTCAAAAAATTATTGATCAAGAAAAGTTGCAAAAAAATTTTTTTGGATAAATAAATAAATAATTTTGATAGAAAAATATTTTCTCTTTTCAATCGTTAATCATAAACGTTGTGAACTTCACCGACGTAAGTAACTGTTATGTTTGTAATCATTAGTCTTAAATTATGTAGATTTATCAAACTATCAATTATTCAATGAATTATATTTGTAATTTATATCACTGACAATTATTTATTTATTTATTTTTCATTTTCTTTTTAAACTACTTTTTTGTATTTATTACATTGTTCACAAGAGTTTTTTTTTAGTTAAAAATAAAAAGATTAAAAAAAATTATATGATAAAAATATAAATAAAAATAAATTAACTCAATAAATCATTATTTTTGTAATACATAACTAAATAAATAATATATTATAAAATAATTTTTTCATCATATTCTCGATGTAAATAATTTATTATTTATAAAAAATGACAAAATTATTTTTTATTACTGTATCGAAAAATTACAAGTAATTTGAAATAATTTATATTTTTTATTAGTAATTAATTAAAATAGTGCTAGAGAATTTTCTTTTAATTTCAAAAAAAAAAATTAATTATTTATTTCTTTTTGTTTGCATTATAATTTAAATTATTGTAATGAAAAGTATTTATATAATTGTTAAAAATGTGCGTTTATAAAAATTTGTGATTCCCAAAAGGAAAATGCGCGTATGAAAAAATTTTTATAGTCGGGACACATTAATCTTTTTATGTGAATATTGATAGCTCAACGTAGATTAAAATTCTACAACACTTCCAGGAAGATTATTCACTATGAGGAAAAGTTATTGCAGACGAAAATAAAATTAAAAATAAAAAAAAAGAATGTAACGGGGATTTTTTCGAATTTTAATCATTTTTATTTATGTTTCTAAACGGTTTTCCTGCTTGAAAAATTCTATTAAAAAAAAAAAAAACAATTATTTTTCTTGACCGAGAAAATTAAAAAATACAATCTAAAGATAAATTTAAAAATATTCTGATTATATAATCATAATATGATATAATAATTATATCATATAATAATACATCTTGATAATTATTATTTATATTTTCAATTTTTTTCAACTTTTAATTAGCTTCAATTTAATCATAATTTAATAATTTAATTAATAATTTTATTATGGTTTCTTAAAATATATTCTTCTTGTACATTAATAATGGTTTTAAAAAAAATTTTCAGTTTTTTGAAAAATTAAAATCAAAGAAAATTTACTTGATAAATAGGGTAAAAAAAACATTTTTAATAGGTTAAAAAAAACACATTTTTTTCTTTTTTTTTGGTTGAAAAAAGGAGTGTTTTTTTCCTTTTCGAATAATATACAACTGAAGAATAAATAAAGTGTTGATTCTAATTTTTTGATTAAAAAATAATAACTGGATACATAAGAATTTAATTAATGTTTTTGCTCCCGACATTTTTTAATGAAAAATATGAATGAAATTTTAATGAAAATTTCAGTTATTATGGATTCTTCTTAGTGCAACAGTTTTGGGCCTCGTAATGCAAAGGTTGAGTGCCCGATTAGGAGTTGTTTCTGGACTACATTTGGCCGAAATGTGTTTTAGACAATATAAAAAAGTACCTCGACTTATATTATGGCTAATGATAGAAATCGCTATAATTGGAAGCGATATGCAGGAAGTTATTGGCACAGCAATTGCACTTTTTCTTTTATCAAATAAAAGGTAAATTATTCATAATCATTCTTTTCTTTGTATATTATGTTTTTTTTTTTTTCTTTTTTCTTCATTTTTTTTTTCTTTTTTTGTAACTAAATATAAATTTTAACAAAAATAAGAAACGATTTCTATAAAAATAATTTTCTAAATAGTTTTCTTTAAAATTCTTATAACACTGAATGTTTAATGATTAATATTGAGGAAAAAAAAACTAATGAATTTACCAACTTATCAAATTAATAATGTATGTCACTGTAATTTCATTGATGATGTTGAGGTGTTCAGAGGAAATTATTATTTAACTGCCTTGTAAAATATATAATTATCGCGTGTAGGAAATGTAGATAAAAGAATAATTTTTATTTTTGAATAAAAGAAAGAGAGGAGACGATTTTTAAAGAACGGAAGCTATTAAATGGTAATTATTTGTGGAAATAATTTTTTCTTTAATGCGCTAATTAAGTTTTCTTTTTTTTTCTTTCTAAAGTACATATAAAACATTAATTTGATTTTTATTTTCAGAATACCATTATATGCAGGTGTTCTTATTACTATTGTTGATACTTTTACATTCTTATTTTTGGATAAATACGGTTTGAGAAAATTGGAATTGTTTTTTGGTTTTCTTATAACAGTAATGGCTGTTACATTTGGTTATGAGGTAAATAATTATTATTAATATTTAATAATTTTTTATTTCGAATTATTTTTTATATATTTATATTTTATATTATTTTATTAGGTATTTATTTTTAACGATGAAAAATTTTTTCCCTTCTATATTTTTAATTGATAAATATTTAGATAATTTTTTCGATTTTTTTTTTTTTAATTGGAATAAAAAGTCACTTTTTTGTATTTTTTTTTTTCAATTATAACTGATAATTTTATTTTTCTTTCAGTACATTGTGTCGGCACCTCCTCAATTAGAAATTGTAAAAGGAATGTTTATCCCTTCTTTTGAGGGTTACAATAGTGATGTTTTGCTAAAAGCGGTCGGAGTTGTTGGCGCAGTTATTATGCCACATAATTTATATTTGCACAGTGCACTCGTTAAAGTGAGTTTTTGAAAATAATTGTGTTAAAGAATTTAAAAAAAAAAAAAAATCAATCAAAATTTTGATTAATCGATTTAAAAATTTATTAAAACAAAAAAAATTTTAATCATTTGTTGTAGATGATTTTTTCAATGGATACAAATGAGTTTTTTTTTCTTTTTTTATCGTTCATTTCCAAATTTTCAATTTTTTTTTGACATTATTAAAAATTATATTTTAAATATTAGAAAAATTTTGTATTTTTTTATTAAAGAAATAAAAAAAAAATTCGACTTTAATTTTTTTTTATTTGAGAAATATGGAAACGTAATTTTTTTTAATGGACCATATTTATATGTATTACAAGAATGGATTTTCTTTTTCAGTCGCGAGACATTGATCGTAGACGTCCAGAAAAAGTAAAAGAAGCAAATTTGTATTATTTTATAGAAGCTGCAATCGCATTGTTTATCTCGTTTATAATAAATGTCTTTGTCGTGGGTGTCTTTGCATATGGATTATTTAATAAAACTGGCAGTGAAATAGTGAGTAAATACTTTTACAAAAGATTAAGTCTTAAAAATTTATTTTATTTGATTGAAAATAATTTTATATTTACTGATATTTTTTATTTTTAAATAATAAAATAATTTTTTTTTTCAGTATGAAATCTGCGAAAAGAATAATTTTACTATAGGAATTGACACATATAAAGTGAGTAATATAATAATAATTATTATAATTATACATTAATAATAATAATAATAATAATTTGTAAATGGAATTTTTTTTAATTATTTTAGAATAGAACTGAAAAATTAGACGATGCTGATTTGTATAGTGGAGGAATATATCTTGGATGTCAATTTGGTTTTGCGGCAATGGTAATTTGGGCAATTGGTATTTTAGCCGCTGGACAATCATCGACAATGACTGGAACTTATGCTGGTCAATTTGCAATGGAAGGTTTTCTGAATCTTCAATGGGCACGTTGGAAACGTGTTTTATTTACCCGTTCAATTGCAATTATCCCAACATTTTTACTTGCATTCTATGCGGATATTGAAAAACTCACTGGAATGAATGATATGCTTAATGCGGTTATGAGTTTACAATTACCATTTGCCACATTACCAACTATCGCATTCACCAGTAGTGCTCATATTATGGGAGATTTTAAAAATGGACTGTAAGTTATCTTTTTTTTTATTAATTCATTTTCATTTTATATATAATGAAAGTGCCAGAGATAAATCAAATTTCAATTTAACGAAATTTATGGTTTTTTTTTTTGTTGAGAATTTAAAATTATTACAAACGTAAATAAAAAATTTTATAAGTTAATAAAATTTTCTACTAGAACTGTAAATTTTTTTTTTTGTAATAAAAGTTGAACTTCTTTTATAAAAAAAAAAAAAAATTATCTAAAATTATTTTCAATTCTGTAAAATTTAATTATTGTCTAAAATTTAACATAATCGTTTTGAAATTCAATTATTTTTAAAAATTTCAACTATATAACTCTTTCAAAATTCAATTATTTTTAATAATTTTTATATTTCTTTAAAAATTCAATTACTTTAGAAAAGTTTCAAACAAAAACTCTAAAATTGAATAATAGTTGTCAGAAATTAAAAAGAAGAAAAAAAAACACTACAGCAGTTTAAATTTGTAGAAAATTTATTTCTAATTCAAAATCTTCTGCAATTTAATTATTTAAATTATTAAAAAAAGAAGAAAAAAACAAATTAAATTTCATTAAAATAAAAATAATGTACTTTTTCGACTTTTTTTTACGCATTAAAGTCGATCTAAGGCCTGAATTTTTTAAAACCTTTTTTTTACGATTCTAAACATTCAATTGTTGAGCAATTTTTTTTTCAAAAAAAAAATATTCTAAAATGATGGAAAATAATTTTTTTTTTTGCAAATAACTTTAGATTTTAAATAATTTCAAAAAAAAAATTGTCAACAAATGTTGATTTCGATGAATTAAAATGTCAGTGGTAAAAATAAATTTTTTCTTTTACTTTAAAATTTAAAGCAATTGAATTTTTTTTTTAACTTTAAAATTAATAATTTTTAGATATGTTGAAATATGAAAATTTAGTTGTTTTACTTAAATCATATTTTTTTATTTAGTGATATTATTTTTACTACTATTATTATTTTCATTATTACTTTATTATTATTATTATTTTATTAATAAAGATATTATCATTTTTTTCAGAGGAAATAAAATTGTTGCGACATTATTATCTGTCACAGTAATATCAATAAATATTTATTTTGTAATCAATACTGTTGATGAAAAATTGTCACATCATTGGGCAGTTATTTTAGCTTTTTCTGTTTTTTCAATTTTATATTTGATGTTTTGTGCGTATTTAATAATACATATGGCCGTGAGTATGGGAGCAACGTCTCTTGGCAATCATTGGGTTCGTATTTTCAAATTTTAATTTATTTTCTATTTTAAATATTATAATTAATTCATTATAAGAATTTAAGTTAATTGTTTATAGAGAGAATTTAAATTCTCTAGAAGATAATTGTCGAAGATTAATGCAAAAATAATTTTACCAAAAATATATATTTATTTTTATAATTAATTATTATTTTTTGAAAAATTATATTTTAATAATAATTATTAATTTTAATAATTTTTATTTTAAATTTTTTCTTATAGTTAAATATGTATTTTTTTTTTCTTTTTTCATAGTTTGTCGTCAAATATATTGGCGGTCCAGTAGAAAATACATTTGGATTGTCAAATCCTGCCGTTTATTCGAGGTAAGATTTCATAGGAAATGAAAAAAAAAAAGTCAGAATTATTATTATATTTTTTTATAGAATTTTTTTTTTTAACATAAATCAAAATGCAGTGAATTTTACCAATTATTTTAGAAAATTTAGTATTTATTATTATTATTTTAAATGTAGTGCAATAGCGAGAGATCGTTTTTCTAGTTTTACTATTTCTAATTATTATTATTATTATAATGATTGTAATTTTACACAATTTTTACACTTTTTATTTGTCTAGTAGAAAAATTATTCAGTTAATTTTAATATTCAGTGAAGTCTAAAATTGACTGTAGTTTTAGTATTTAAAACATTAGAAGTAATAGGACTTGCTAAAGTGAAAAAATTAATGTTTCCATTTTTTTAAACTGTTTAAAGTTTAAAATTACTTTTTTTTTACATTAGAGTTTGAAGAAATTATTAATTTAAAAAATTGTTTTTTTATGCAATTTACAAAATTTTTATTTGTATTTTAAAAAACAATTCAGATTTAATTTTTATAAATTAAATTTGAATTTTTTAACTATTATCAGTAAGTCCTTTTACTTTAATAGGATTAGTAATAAAAAAAAAAGTGCTTTCTTTGCTTTTTTATTTTTGTTTGGTGATTAAAGATGCTAATTGGAGAATTTTCTTTATTTGTGTTAGCTTAATTGTGCAAAATACTCGTGAAGGTCAAGACAATTTGACTTTTGCTTAAGTGTTTCTTTATGTTAAAAATGTTTTGTCAAATTTTTTTTAATTTTTATTTTCTTTTTTTTTAATATACTTTCCAGTATATATTAAGGCACTTTTTTTTAAATTTTACCAAATGATATAATTAACGATTGAATGCAATCAAACAACAGACTGGTTTATTATTTTTAAATACCATACTAACACTATTAACTTTTTATTTTTAAGAAACATTTTTTTGTTTTTAATGACAAAAACAAAAATACTCAATTATATATAATAAAAAATTTGTACAGAACACTAAAAGAAAAAATTAACATTGAAAATTATTTTTATTGTTCTGTATATATATATTTTTATTTATTTTTATAAATGATTAACTTTTAAAAAAAAAATTCTAACGTCTTTGTGACTAATCATTGTTTTATTAAAACATAATAAGTAATATATAAGATAATTATTATACATTTAGTGATAAGATTCTTTTTAGACAAGTAAAAGACACTTTTTTCTTCAAAAAAAATCTAAAATTTTGGAAAAGTAATGTTTATATTAATTTGTAATATCAAATTTTTAGAAAATAAACAAAAATTAGTAACAAAGTGTAATAGGTTAATTTTTTTTTTTTTTTTTAATTAATATTTTGTAATTAATTTTTTGATAAAGTTTCATTTGTTTAAAATTTAATTTATTACACTTTCTTCTAATTTTAATTTTCAACATTATTGTATTGAAAAAAAATCAAGTTAGGAAAATTTTGTTATTAATGAATATTTAAGATATATAATAATATCCGTTCAAATATTGTAATTTAGTAAAATGGATATTTAATTAATAGAAAATTTGTATATGGAAAATTTCATATGAAGAAAAAGAAGAAGAATGACGTATAGTTTATATTGGAACCAAAAAAAAAAAAAAAAAAAAAAAAAAAATTGCGACCATGTTTTTTAATATTATACGTTGATAATAATTTTGATCTCTTCCATTGACATTTTACACTGTTGCTATTATATGTTAATAACTGCATGATTATTTAAGATGGCATGAAAAGAATCACTGTTTTTTTTTGTTGAAAAAAAAAATGAATAAATCTTATGTCATTATCAATTTTCATGAGTCACTGTTGCACTTTTCATAAATTTCTATACATGGAAAATCATCTTTTTTTTATTTTTCATCATATCGTGAGATTATTTCGTCTTTTAAATTAATAAATCAAAACCTTTATTCCTCCTATATTTCATTTCCTGTCTATTAAAAAAAAAAAAAAATTGTTTTAGAAAAAGTCTTTGTTCTAATTGAAAATATTAAATTTCGTTGCATGTAATTCGTTATTTTTAGTTATTAACTGAATTTTTTTTTGCTTCTAATAGTAGTTTGTTTTAGTATTCTGTATTTTTTGCACGAGTTTTAAGTGTCACTGTTATTTTTATAGTCAATTAGATTCGTTTCTTTTGTAATTTCTAGACTAGAATTTCATAGATAATTAAAAAAAAAAAAATTCTATTTCTTTTGTGATTAATAAACGATGTAATTTTTTCATAACTTTCTTTTTTTCTTTGTATTCAATTTTATACATTCATTTTTCTATATTTCTTACTATGTCGTAAATGGAGTTCTTTCTGAATATTTTTTTTTTAAATAAATAAATTTAAACTTTATGAATTTTCACCGTGATTTTTATAAAATAAGAATATCTTTATTTAAATTACATATTTATTAATTACATATAAAAGTTAATTAACTAGTTGATAATTTTTTTAAAAAAATTTTTCCTAAATAAAATAAAAATTTTAATTGCACAAAAAATTTTTATTAGAAATTTTGATTTTCTGTAAAATTCAGTGAAATTTTTTAAGGTCATGTGATTTTTTTTTTTTTTTGCTTTCACATGTAAATATTCTCCGCAGATGTTATAAAATACTTAGTAGATTGAGGTAACATTTTATGAAGAGCTCAAAAATAGTAAAAGGATTCGTTGTCAAGTATATGTGACGCTCAACGAGAGAAGGGAGCTTACGTCAAAAAAATTATAGGTTATGTTTGTGATTTTTGAAATATAAAAATACTCAGATAAAATCAACTCAGAAGAAAAAAAAAATTTATGTTTAGGTCTCTATTATATTTTAAAAAAATTCAATAAAAAAGTAATTTTGATCTTACTTTAGAAAGAAATTTTTTATCAAAAAGTTGTCACTAAATATAACCTATAATAAATTTGACGTAAGGTCCCTTTTTTCGTGGAGCGTCATATACTAATATTTTCTTGGGCGCATGATTATTCCCTAAATTTCAATTTCATAATTTTCAAGACATCAAAATTCTTATTATCGAAATGTCATTTCGCATAATTTTTGATATTTTGAAATATCGTTTAACATAATTTTTATTTTGACGAATGACCATTGGTTAGCAGTTTTAAATGTTCGAATTTCAATTATCTAGATTTTTCATCTAATCACATTTCCATTTAGTAGAATTTTTATTGCTTCGAAATATTATTTTACATAAATTTCAATTTTCTAAACTTTATTTGTTATATTATAATTGTTATTTTTCTAAAATCCACATAACCTAAAATTCACTGACACTATTTGCTATTTGACATAATTCACAAAATACAGAAAATTTAAATGTCCTAAATTTTGTTTTGCCGATATATAATTTTTCATAATCTCTATTTCTTATAATAATATTACTGTACATAAGTTCCCATTTTCGAATTTTCAAATAACATATCATCCAATCAACAGAAATTTTATTTCACCTAAAATATCACGTCTTAGTTTTTAAGCAGTTGTTTCCCATCTATGTGTTTTATATTTTTTAATTAAAATTATCGGTAAAGTAGATTAGATTCTACATAAACAAAAGAAAATCTTTATTTTCTTTACCGACAATTTTAATCAAAATATATAAAACACATAGTTGGGAAACAACTGTTTAAAAACTAAGACGTGATATTTTAGATGAAATGAAATGTCTGTTGTTTGGATCATAATTGAAAATTCGAAAAAGGGAACTTATGTACAGTGACTATTATAAGAAATAGAGATTATGAAAAATTATATATCGGCAAAACAAAATTTAGGACATTTGAATTTTCTGTGTTTTGTCAATTATGTAAAATAGCAAATAGTGTCAGTGAATTTTAGGTTATGTGGATTTTAGAAAAATAACAATTATAACAAATAAAGTTTAGAAAATTGAAATTTATGTAAAATAATATTTCCAAACAATAAAAATTCTACTAAATGTAAATGTGATTAGATGAAAAATCTAGATATAATTAAAATTCGAACATTTAAAACTGCTAACCAATGGTCATTCGTCAAAATAAAAATTATGTTTAAAGGCAATTTGATTATTTAAAAATTAGAATAAATGATTATTCGAAAAAATAAAAATTATGTTAAACGTTATTTCGAAATATAAAAATTATGTGAAATAACATCTCAAAAACATGCAAATTATATTAAATAACGATTAGTATGAATGAATTTTAGGTTATGTATAAGCATTCGGAGAATTAATAATTGTGACCAAGAAGAAGTCTTCTTGATTTTGACAAATAACCATTCGGAAGAATGAAGTTTATGCTAAAGAAGTTTTCGGCAAAATAAATATTATGTCAATAGATAATTCTATTATTTAAAAATTAGAATAAATGATTATTCGAAAAAATAAAAATTATGTTAAATGGTATTTCGCAATATAAAAATTATGTGAAATGACATTTCGATGTCTTGAAAATTATGAAATTGAAATTTGGGGAATAATGCGCCCCATTTTTTATATTCAAAATTTTAGCTCAATCTATCAAATATTTTGCGAGAAAACTTACGAAGAACATTTACATGTGTGAAATGATAATAATCACATAACCTTAAAACTTAAAAAAAAATAGCTCCATTCGCAAAAAAGAGAAAAAAAAACAAAGAAAACAAATATTTTCATTTTCTTGAAACTTTTATCATCTCATAACTCTTTTCCTTCTATCCATAGCTTCGTCAACAGTTCGGATCTTTCCTTGGACGCCTAAGCAATTAGCATCAATACGAAAAAGCGAAAGTGCCCAAAGAAATTAATTCTATACATTATAATATCATAAATAGAAAGCAAATTAGCATAATATGAATCGAGAAATAAAATTCGCGAGTTTTGTGATGTCTGTCTGACGTGCCATATATGATACATGCTCCCGTGACTGCTGCGCTGCAAAGGTATGTGTCAGGTGCGTGGACCTCAGGACCTATATGAGCTTTATATTCCAAGCAGATCTCATTTTTTTTTTTTTTAGAAATTTAAAAAATCCCTCATTTTTTGTTCAGTAAAATTTCTTATTTTTGTAAAATTTTTTCTTTTCTAAATTTCTATTATTGTTTAAAAACAAAGTTAGGAATGTGAAAAATAAAAATTTTCATTTGTTCGTTGATATAACTAATCTTAATATAAGAATTCTACAGTCAATTAATTAAACATTTAAAAATATTCGATTTTATAACCTTAAAAAGCAATATAGATTTTAATTTTTTGGTTAAAAAAAATTATATGGAAAATTAAAATTTAATTGTAACAATGAGATTCTGCTCGAAGTATGAAATTTCATAAATCTCATCATAAAATTAGCTTATAAGCAATGAAAATAGAAAAAAGCAAAATCGAATTAAAAATTTTTATTTAGGAAAATAGCTAATAATTAGTTTTTAAAAATCAGAGCTTCGTGTGCTGCCTTGAGTGTGTGTGTGTGTATTTTTTTTGGTTAACAAAAAAAAAAAAAAAAATTGATGTCATTTTCTAAAAGTGATTAACAATATGGTTTTTCCTCTTGCATGTTTTTCTTTGACAAAGACAGTATGGGACTTCTAAAGAGGTGAAGATTTATCAAGAGAATTTTCACGGAGATATTGAACAAGTGAAACTTGTGTCACTAATTTAACACAAGCATTGCTTTTTCCTATATATTATATATATATATATGGACATTGTACTAACTGCGAGTTTTTTTTCTTCATTTTGATTAAAAAAAAAAAGCAACAAAATAATCATCAGTGGGCATTTTGTTTAAAGGTGTTAAAAGGGTTACACTTGAAGAAAGTGAATAAATAAATTATAAATTGCATTTCAGAACAAATCCAGCATTTTCAGCTGATGAGGCCTCGGATAGTAATAATATCTTTTCTATGAATCAAACGATAAACTAAACTAATGAGATTTTTTAACAACAGACTCGACGAATTTTTACCTCTGTAAATTTATAAATGTAAAAAGAAACTCAAGTTCAACGAATGTTGAACCTTTATTGTAAATTAAGAAAAAAAAATCTTGTATCTATATTGTATATAAATGACAATAAATATTTTAGGTTTTATTACAGTGCTTTAATTTATTTTTTTTTATATGAGGGCACACCATTCCAACATATCGTTGACAGTTTTAAATAATATAATTTGGTTCGTTCCGATAAAAGAATAAAATTCATTTGATTAAGGGTATGTCCAACATGTGAAATGTAAACAAACATGAAATGTAAACAAACCATGCACATTTTTTCGCAGTTCTCATTTGCGTAGAAAATAAAAATTTGTCGTTTTCTTTATGAAAATGGTAAATTAATGTATTAAAGTTGGTTACTATACTTTATTTAACTAATTATATGAAAAAATAAGTACAATTATAATGAAATGAAAAGTGCACTGAATTAGCAATTTTTTCAAGGTTTCGAAAAAAAAACCATTTGAGTATATCTGAGGCACGGACGTTGAGCGCCTAGGTGGGAGAAGAATGTTGAGCCATTGGACGGTCACATCTTGGAAAGGGTAAAATTCTGAAATTTTACCCCTTCTCTCACTTTCTCCCACCTAGGTCCTCAACGTCCGTGCCTCAGATATACTCGAATGCTTAAATTTTTCGTAACCTTGAAAAAATTCATATTTCAGTGTACTTTTTATTTCATTATAATTATACTTATTTGTTCACATAATTAGTTCAATAAAGTATAGTTACCTAGTCTAATATATAAATTTACCATTTTCACAAAGAAAACGAAAAATTTTTATTTTCTACCCAAATGAGAAGTGCGAAAAAAATGAGAAAATTGCTAATTTAGTGTACTTTTAATTTTATTATAATTATACTTATTTGTTCAGAAAAGTTGTTAAAAGAAGTATAGTAACCTAATACAATATATCAATTTACCATTTTCACAAAGAAAGTTACAAATTTTTATTTTCTATTCAAATGAGAACTGCGAAAAAATGGGTATGATTTGTTTAGATTTTGAACAGTTTTTTCGCAGTTCTCATTTGAATAGAAAATAAAAATTTGTAACTTTCTTTGTGAAAATGGTAAATTGATATATTGTATTAGGTTACTATACTTCTTTTAACAACTTTTCTGAACAAATAAGTATAATTATAATAAAATGAAAAGTTCACTGAATTAGCAATTTTCTCATTTTTTTCGCACTTCTCATTTGGGTAGAAAATAAAAATTTTTCGTTTTCTTTGTGAAAATGGTAAATTTAAATATTAGACTAGGTAACTATACTTTATTGAACTAATTATGTGAACAAATAAGTATAATTATAATGAAATAAAAAGTACACTGAAATATGAATTTTTTCAAGGTTACGAAAAATTTAGGCATTCGAGTATATCTGAGGCACGGACGTTGAGGACCTAGGTGGGAGAAAGTGAGAGAAGGGGTAAAATTTCAGAATTTTACCCTTTCCAAGATGTGACCGTCCAATGGCTCAACATTCTTCTCCCACCTAGGCGCTCAACGTCCGTGCCTCAGATATACTCAAATGGTTTTTTTTCGAAACCTTGAAAAAATTGCTAATTCAGTGCACTTTTCATTTCATTATAATTGTACTTATTTTTTCATATAATTAGTTAAATAAAGTATAGTAACCAACTTTAATACATTAATTTACCATTTTCATAAAGAAAACGACAAATTTTTATTTTCTACGCAAATGAGAACTGCGAAAAAATGTGCATGGTTTGTTTACATTTCATGTTTGTTTACATTTCACATGTTGGACATACCCTTAAGGGTATGTGGGCACCTCCCACGTGACCTAGTATGGGAAAATGTGTTTTGGTAGTATAAATTTCACTCAAAAATGAGAAAAGATTTTTGTCTAAAATTTTGAGGGATGATAGATTAGGGTACAAGGAATCTTGTTGTTCTCCGAAAAATACATAATTTTGAGTTTAATTATTAAAAAATGAAGTTTAAAAAGTGAGATTTTTAAACGAAAATGAAAACAAAGATGGCGGCGCATACACAGACGTTGTTTCAGTGTGTCAGTGCTCCAGTAAACAGCGCCAATTCGAGCAAGTGGCCACTGAAGGAACTACGATTAAATACATTATTTTACTATTTATTGCTTTATTTTTATTATTTTCGCGTTAAGTTATATAGTAAATGAGAAGAATAGCGAGATTTCTTGTACCAAACAAAATCATTTTTCTAAAATTTTAATCCGAAATCATTTTTTATTTCAGAAAAAGTTTCAAATCACATAAAACGTTCTTCGCCCACATACCCTTAAGGCCAGGTCCAAGTGAGACAGCGCCATCTACATTAAAACTATAATTTTGGAAAATTTTCAACAGTCTTTTCTCGAAAACAAGAAGGTAAAATGCGTTTTTCTTTATGAATAATTGATTATTAGCAAGAAATACACCAGCTAAAACTTTTTTTTGGGTCAAAATGATGAACAAATTTTCATGTCGATAAATTAAATATGAGCAGTTTTTTCATAAAAACTGTAACAGTACAATTTCCATTTGGAAAATTAATAAACGTTTAAACAATACACCAGCTAAGATTCACCAATCACGAAAATAACAACAAAAAATTTTATTACATATTTAACATATGGACACTGTTTTACTGATTGTGACAGCCCTTTGGTAGATTATGTATTTCAGGTGGTTAGCAACAGCGCCAATCTCCTCCTTTTGGCAAAATCGCGAAACATCTGGTGACATATATAACCTACTACCAAATGGCTGTCATAATTAGTAAAATATGTTATGTTAAAAAACTTTTTTTTTGTTATTTTCGTGATTGGTAAATCTTAGCTGGTGTATTTTTTAGCGTTTATTAATTTTCCAAATGGAAATTTCATTTTTGATTGTAATTTCTGAGAAAGTACTGTTACAGTTTTTGTAAAAAAGTGCTCATATTTAATTTATTGACATGAAATTTTTTTCATTATTAATTTAACTTAAAAAAAGTTTTAGCTGGTGTATTTCTTGCCAATAATCAATTATCCATAAAGGAAAAAGCATTTTATCTTCTTGTTTTTAAGAAAAGGCTGTTGGAAATTTTCAAAAATTTTAGTTTCAATGTAAATGGCGCTGCCTCACTTGGACCTGGCCTTAAGGCTATGTGGGCAAAGGACGTTTTTTTGTTGTTTCCAACTTTCTCTGAAATAAATAATGATTTGGGGTTAAAATATACAAGACTTGATAAAGGAGGGTGCAAAGCATAGGGCTGTTCTTCTCATTTACTATAACTTAACGTAAAAATTATAAAAATAAAGCAATAATTAGTAAAATAATGTATTATATCATAGTTGATTCAGCGGCCACTTGCTCGAATTGGCGCTGTTTACTGGACCACTGACACACTCAAGCAACGTCTGTTTTCATCATTATTAATATTATATCATTTAAATATAAACATTTAAGTAAAAATGGTTTTAGTATATATGTGAATGCTGTGGAAAAAAAGTTGCAGAACGTATTTCTTCTTACAAAAGTGAGTACATATTTTAATTTATTATTATTAATGAAGTGGTCTAATTTTTTAGGTTATATGTTATTTTTTTACACTGCACTGTAAAAAATCAAAAAAATTAGCTCAATCTACCTATTAAAAATTTTACAAAAAAAACTGCAAAGAATATTTACATATATACCTGTAAAATAAATACACCCATCTTAAATTTAAAAATAATAATTTTGTTAATTTCGCTTCATTTCGCTGTATCTGTCATCAGCTGTCACAGAAACAACCCATTCTCTCGGGCCATTATGTGTTTTATTACTTCGCGACCACCATTGAATTTTGAAAAAAAATTTATTTTATATATATTTTTCCCATAAAATACTCCCGAAATGAGAAACTTTTTTCCTGTAACATTTTTCGATTGAGACTTAAAGAAAAAAGTTATGATTTTTTTTCAATTTATTAAAGATAATAATAATAAATTGAATATTTATAGAGGGTGAAGAAAAAGTCTAAAGCCTTTAGTCTTGTCTTTCGTCTCTTGTTTGATATTTTGTTTTCTTGATTACTCGAATAAATCTTAATGAATCGGTCTAAAATTTTGTACACTTTTTCAAAAGGTCAAAATGAAGCCTAAGATTAAAAAAAAAATTTCAAAAAAAATTCCAAAAAATTTGTTTTTATATTTTTTCCAAAAAAGACTCCTCAAATGAAACACTTTTTTCCTCAAATATTTTTCAATAGAGACTAAAACAAAAAAGTTATGAATTTTTTGAGTCTGACATTCAAAATGTCGAATCCAATATGGCGAATTTTGAATTCGGCCAATTTTGATCCATTTTGCTTCCTCGTGGAGGAAGCTTTGTAGTCCTGTCGTTTATAAAACTTTTCAAAGTGGCGGAAACAAATTTTTTTCTTTATAGAAACATGTTATATGAGATCCTGATCAATTGTCCGGATATATGTAAGTGTGTGTGTGGATCCCTTTTTTGTTTAGAAGATAACTTTAACAGGTTTTAATGGATTTAGACAAAATTTGGTAGGCTCATTTATCATATTAATATCTCAAATCTGACCACAGAATTTTGAAAAATACCCCAAAAAAAAAATTTTATCGTCTTTTTTTCAAAAATTTCTTTTTAATCGAAAACATTTTTAAATAGAAAAAATTAAGGTTATATATAATAAAATCGTATTCCTTACGTCCAGACAAATCGATCGGTATATGTAAAGTACACATATGAGGTAAATTTAAAGAATTATTGAAAGTTAAAAAATCAAAAATTCACATTTTGGCAATAAAATTTTGCTTTCTCCACGAGGAAGCAAAATTTTTTGCTGATCGTAAAGAGGAAGCAAAATGTTCATGTTATGAACATCTGAATTTACAACTTGTTTCTATTATATTGAAGCTGACATTTATAATATTGAAAATCCGTATTCAAATTCGCAATTAGCGACCCCAAAAATCCCCGAGTAAGCACTGTTAATCGAATCCGCACATTTTTAATAATTTTAATCCACCTTATTGGATCCACCATTTTTAATTTTGAACAACTAATATCAGATTCGTAATCAGCAACCCTAAAAATTTTAGTATACCAAGTTTTATGAATATCTGTTAAAATGTTTTTCAACACACTTTTGGTCCAAGTAGTGGAAATCTTGTCGACAGCCAAGGGGTTAAAAAATCATAATTTCCTTTATTTTTATCATAAAAATATTGATATGTTCTTATTCTTTATATATTCATTTAAAGTCATTAAAATTCTGAAATTTTGAAATATTCACATATCGAAAATGACTACCTAAAAAATTTGAAAAAAAAATGGTGAAAGCTAGTTTCAATTAGTTCTAAAAGAAAAAATATCGGAGATGCAATATTGCAGATGAACTTCGAATTTGGCGTGGAATACATCTAATAATAATATTTCACGTGTAATATCCTAAGTTGAAATATTGATTTCTCGAAAAAAACTGAAACCTATGAAAATTGATGACCTAGGGTCAGTCGGGGTAAATCCGAACGCTAATTATTTCAGCTTAATTAAAATTTTTAAAAATAAGTTCGATATGAGAATTTTTACCTCAGATCCTCTTGAAGAGATTCTAAGTATTATCCCATTTTTTGTTTGTTAATTAGCAACAGCATAAACAAAGATAACAAGTATTGCAAAAAAGATTGAAAATCAAAGATGACACTCTTTCAGTATTTTGTCTCGTATTTGAAGAAAAAGAAGCTAAAAATTCATTTTATTATTTATAATTGTTTGTTATGAATACTAGAACAGAAACTATATTTGATTTTTGCCTTCTGTAAAATTTTATTAATAATATCAGACCGTTCGTATTTACCCAAGAAAATTGGAAAACTGGGGTAAATCCGAACGGTATTTTTAATAATTTTTTTTTACATCAAAGCCACACAAAATTGTTTTTATTTGATTACACTATTATTTTAACATTATAAAAGTACATAGAAAAAAGTTTTTCTTTCTATACGTATCCTCGTTAGTAATTAATAAGCAGAAACTTAATCTCTGTTCTCTCGAAGGAGTGTTTCAATTTTTTTGCCAAATGGTTTGTTGAAAAAAGTTTTTCAGGATCTTAATAAAATTTGGTATTCTACGGTTTTTGGGGTCGCTAATTACCAATTTGAAGTCAGTTTTTCAAAATTCAAAATGGCGGACGAGAATTAAAAAATTCATTGGATTCGCTCGAAAATTGTTACTCGGGGGGTTTCAGGGTTAGCAAATTTGATCATTTTTAAAAATAAGTTTTAGGAAAGTACGCCATTTTGAATTTAAAAAATTTGACTTTTATTTTTGTATTTACATTCAATCACTCCAAAATACTTTCTGTACCAAGTTTTGCAAAAATCCGTTATGATTTGATAAAGTTATTGAAGGTTTTAATTGTGTAATGCATTTTAATTTTTAACCTGTTTGATTTTTGTATTTATATATGATGCATTATTACATAATAGGTTTATTATCGTATTTTTTTTGAGTTTTTATATAAGTTTAACAATTGCAATACTTTAAATTTATTTTCCCTAAGATTTTTCTGAAATACAGTGGCGTTCGTATTTACCCCCATATTTTAGGAAAGTTGCAAAGTATCGAGGTAAATACGAACGCTAAGTTTCCTGCGATTGTAATTTATCAAAAATTTTTTCTACCCCATAAAATTGTTCTATGGAAGTAAAGTAACAACTTCATGCACCAGAATACCGGAAGTATTTTTTTTTTAAAGAAAAAACTTATGTTATTGTTGAAACTTACTAAAAGCGTTCGGATTTACCCCAGTTGACCCTACCTAATGGTAAAATGTCCGAAAAAAAATTTTTGTAAGGTTTTTTTTTTTTGAAGATTTTTTGTTGCTCTTTCCAATGGTAAAATTTATTTAAAAAAAATTTTTTAATTTGGACCTTGGTTTTCTATAATTAAACTTAAATTTGCTATTTTCACGAAAACCGATACTTTTTTTCAAAAAAATAAATTAATTTTGTAAACGAAACCTGAGGTTTTTCTTGAATTTTAAAGATTGTATGTTGAAGCTCTCGAGTAGGAAAGTAGGTACTAGGAGAATGTTTTATGAAGAGAAAATAAGTGAAATTGTACTCCCAAAATTATTTTTATTTCAGAAACTTTATTGTTTCTACATATATATATGTAATACTTTATCACAATGTTTTAATACTCATTTAGATAGCGCGTATAATGACGGCTAACCTTGCTCGACAAGATTGTCGCTATATTTATCCGCATTTGCAGTAAATTTACGTGCTATCTGATAATGAGTAATAGGTAAAAAAAACTAAATGCACAATCGATTCTCTTTAGAAATATATAATTGTCTTTTGTAGTAACATACACAATTGTTTATTTGAGAATAGTTTCATCTTTTTAAAAAAACAAACAAACAAATCAGATCATCAATCATTTAAACAGATTAATTTCAACCTCGTTTGTTATCCATTTGTCATGTTTTTTTATCATTGAAAATATAGGTATAGAATTTTCTCTTTTAAAACAAGCAAAAATACTTGAAAATATGAAAAAAATTTGTACTTTTTGTTCATTTCTTTTTTTGATTTTCGTTTATTAAGAAAACATTTGATTAGTTTTATTTATGTATGTAAACATTTGTAGTAAATTTACTTTTTTTATGTTTTTTACAATAATATTATTGCATCTCGAAATAAATAATTGTGTTTTAAACTATTTCATATACACAGATATATATATATATATATATATATATACATATTATCTAAAGTACCAAAAGGTTTCTCTTTCGAGTTTTGTTAAAAATATCTAATATTAAAAAATCTAATTTTTTGATTTTAATTATAATTAAAAGTAGTTTGTAAAAAAAATCTATATGACTAGACATGTACAAAGACAGTCTTTTACCATCAGATTCCAAAATATTTTTTTAACAGTTTCATCAAAATTAATTTCTCTATTTAAACACAGTAAATTTCAGTACATACCTTTGTTTTTTTTTTAAATTTATAAACCTCATCACATATTACAAAATATATATCTGGAAATTTTACTGTTATAATTTTATAATTATTATAAATATAAATATACAGTTAATCAAATCTTTAAAATTTTGTCAGTTACTTAAAATTAAGATCAGCCTTTGAATCGATTCAAGTGTTCAAAAAAAAAAAAAAAAAAAAAAAAAAAAAAAAAGAAAGAAAGAAAACAATAATTGAGGTAGGATACTTATTTTTTTTCTTCATATTGGTTCAGTCGTCAATCGTAAATAATACTGATCATATTTTCGCCTATGATATCCGTAAACCAATCCAACAAATAATATTAGCAATATTATCAACATTAAAACGGATGAAGTCAGCATCACTGAAATAAAATTTTTTTTTCCTTTATTAGTCATGAAAATTTAAAAAAAAGTTAATTTACATTTCGCAACGTTGAAATAAACTAATTAAAATTATTTATTTAAATAAAAAAAAGATATCCAAATAATTACCTATAACACCTGTTGGACTTAAAATTTCACTATGCAATACATGAGTTAAACACTCTTCCTCCCAATTTTCCGGAATCAAATCTTTTGTTAGTCTCACAAATTGTTTCAATGGACATGCTGGAACGCAACCCGGAAGAGTTAATAAATTTGGTTCATCACTTGAATTCTTGTAAGAAATCTGTAAATAGAAAAAATGTAATAATTATATTTACATATTATTATTATTATTATTATTATTATTAATTTATTATAAAAATTTTATTATTATTCGATAAAAAATTATTTTGATAAATTTTTTTTAGTTATTACTTTTTTGTTGGACTTTGAAAAAATTTGAAATTTTGCACATAAATTTTTATACCAATATTATTTATTTTATTAAAATTTGCGACGAAGGCGTTTTTTGCTTCGTTTAGGAAATATAAAATTTTTCAAATTTGTTCTTCAAAAAGGTTATTTATAAGACTTGAAATTAATTGAACAAATTCACATTCCTCTATTTCTATAAAAATGTAAATTTTAATAGAAGATAAGTAATATTAATAAAAAATTATTCTTGCAAAATCTAAAATTTTTTCAAAGTACAAACAAAAAAAGTTAGACCTAAAAAATAAATTTGAAATTAAAAAAAAAAAAATTTCAAAATCATTTTCTATCGAATAATAATAAAATTTTCTAATAAATCCATCGTTATTAAGGAGAGTCACCACTTTTTTTTTGAGTCCTTTAAATTTTATTAATTGCAGGAAGTTATTTTTTTTTCTTGTATCATTTGCATCCTATACAGGATGGTAAAAAAAATCTAATTTTCGACCATTTGAAAAATTAAATTCTTAAAAAAATTAATATTTTAAATATCTTCTTTTACAATTATAACTAATTTTCATCGTCAAATTTTTTTCAAACACTTTTTTTTAATGATTCTTCAGAATCTTTCGTATGGATTTTCAAAAATTTTAATTTAAAAAAAAAAAAAAATTTTAAAATGGTCAAAAATTAAATTTTTTTTTTTTTGACATCCTGTATGTTTTTAGAACCCAAAAATGATGCAAGAAAAAAATATAATTTCCTCCCATCATTAAAATTTAATGGACTCAAAATAAAGGTGGTAAAATGGAATATGATTTATATCTTTTTGGTATATAAGTTCCAATATATTTAATGTTCAGTAATTTTTCAATAATTTACTTTTTTTTAATAAATTGAAAAATTTAAGGTTACGATTTTTCTCACTGATTTGATAGAAAATTTTTTAAAAACACCTTTAAAATTAATATGAGTATATAAATTATAAACAAACCGTGACAATGTGTTGATTTTTAGAATTAAGTCGTAACTCAATCAAAACGAGTGCAGCGTACGGTGGACAATGTCGATCAAATAAGCCAAGAGTCATTAAAAAATTTGCCACCGTTTCATCGTGTGCTGAATACATCCATAATTTTCTATCTGGATTCAATGAATTTTGCGATTTTAATAATAAATTATGAATTATTTCACCAACCAATGGACCTGTTTTTAGCCTTTTTAAAATTTTATTATAACAATCAATTTCAAAACTTTTCTCTGCAATTGGTTTTATCTTATCAGGATATACCAATTTTGTCCATTCCGGCAATGGCTTGTTATTAAGTTCCTTTAAAAAAAAAAGAGAGAAAAATAATTTATTATTTTACATTTTTATTCTGTTGAAATTTTTTTTTTTTTAAATCATTAACCCCTTGACTGTCGATGGCCCATATGAGGCAAAATTCCTGAAATGTCCGAACAAAAAATTAAAAGTTCTCAAATTTAATCCATACTTTTCTAAAATGTTGTTATTGTTGGTGAAAGTCTAAAAATCAATTATTATTAAATTGAATAAAATAGTTTTTGAATTACAACGTTTTTAATTTTTGACTTTTGAAAAAAAAAAATTTTTTTCAATGTACAATATTTATAAGTAGAATGCATAAAAGTTAACATATATATAATGATTTTTAAAGCTTTTTTGACGGGCTACACGCTGTTAATAAATTTTTTTTTTTTTTTTTTAAATAACATTTGACCTTGAAATTCAAGGTCAAAATGTTAATTTACGTTTATCTCAAAATCGGATTTTTTAAAATTATTTTTAACTATCTCAATGGAAAGCTTGACTAATTTCCTACAAAACATGTAATTTTCAGAGTGGGATCTTTTAAAGTTTTTGAGATATTAATTAATTAATTAATTAATGTTTATAACAAATTAAATATTTTACAAACGAATAAAGTTACCGTAATTATGAAGTTAATAATTGAAAGTTAACGTAATTCCGCATCCAACGAGCCCTGTATGAAGTATTTTGGATAAGTAGATTGTTAATAAACAATTAGTTAACATTGCAATTGTTTATTAACAATCTACTTATCCAAAATACTTCATATAGGGCTCGTTGGATGCGGAATTACCTTAACTTTCAATTGGTAAGTTCAGAATTACCATAACTTTATTTGTTCGTAAGATATTTCATTTTTTATTGTTATTTAACTAAAATTGGACAAAAATACTTCATATAGGGCTTTTGGATGATTGTTGTTAGTAAAAAATAAAATATTTTACAAACAAATAAAGTTATGGTAATTCTGAACTTACCAATTGAAAGTTAAGCTAATTCCGCATCCAACGAGCCCTGTATGAAGTATTTTGGATAAGTAGATTGTTAATAAACAATTGCAATGTTAACTAATTGTTTATTAACAATCTACTTATCCAAAATACTTCATACAGGGCTCGTTGGATGCGGAATTACGTTAACTTTCAATTATTAACTTCAGAATTACGGTAACTTTATTCGTTTGTAAAATATTTGATTTGTTATAAACATTAATTAATTAATTAATATCTCAAAAACTTTAAAAGATCCCACTCTGAAAATTACATGTTTTGTAGGAAATTAGTCAAGCTTTCCATTGAGATAGTTAAAAATAATTTTAAAAAATCCGATTTTGAGATAAACGTAAATTAACATTTTGACCTTGAATTTCAAGGTCAAATGTTATTTAAAAAAAAAAAAAATTTATTAACAGCGTGTAGCCCGTCAAAAAAGCTTTAAAAAACATTATATATATGTTAACTTTTATCCATTCTACTTATAAATATTGTACATTGAAAAAAAATTTTTTTTTAAAAATTAAAAACGTTGTAATTCAAAAACTATTTTATTAAATTCAATAATAATTGATTTTTAGACTTTCACCAACAATAACAATAATTTTGCCTCATATGTGGAAATTAAGTTAATAAAGTAACACACTTTATATCACCGAAAAAAATTATTTAAAAAAGTGCGTGCCTTTTTTACACCCCTCTTAAAAAGATTAGAAAAAAAAATTGATAATATAATTTGCTTACCTCAATAAAAAGTGTATTATAAACTGTATTCACATCTTCTAATGTATTTATTTTTCTTCCTGTATGCATAGTGAGATATTCATAAATTTGAGCATTTTCTTGATCAATTTTTTTCATTTCATCAGATTGCATAACTTTTTCGAGTTCATATTCATAACGTGGACAATATTTTTTTGCTGATAAAATATGATCTTGCTTCTCGGGTATCGTGTGCACTGGAATAGGCATCCATTTTAAAATATCCCAAACTTGATTGCCCTCAGGAGGATATAATCCTGCAAGATTTGACTCAGCGGACATTAATGTTCGATCCACATCCGTACTATGGACAAATATATCGTAATACGTATAAGTTTCGGGTAAAAGTTTACTATAACGTTTTCTCAACCATCGTCCAAGTAGTAGATGCTGATGTCTTCCCAACTATATAGTTTTGATATTAAATTTTTTTTTTTTTAATTCAATTAAAATTAAATTCTTCATTTATTTCAATCAAATTTTTTTGTATTTAATTAAATTAAATTAACTTATTAAAATTAAATTTACTTAATTTATTAAAATTTATTTTAAAATTAAATTTTTAATTTATTCAAATTGAATTTCTAAATTGTTGAAAATGAATTTCTAAAGTAACAGGCGTTCACAAAGCGCGAGTTAAATCATGCTTTGGTGCGTTCGAATCACCTCGGGGGTTAAATTTGAATTTTTAGTTTCTTCAAAAACAAATTTTAACTACATACATTAATTAAATAATATTAAAATACAAAATAATTAATTGGAAATTAATAAAATAAAATTGAAATAAAAACGAAAAATATAATAAAAGAAAAAAATATTTAGAGATTAAAAAAAAATCAAATCAAAAAAATTATACAAGAGAATAAAAAAAGTTACAATAACTTACATTTGTTAACTGGCCAAAGGGCACAGGCCATGATGATTCATTACGATATGGATCGTTTGGATAAGGGTTGACGGGCGTTCGATCTCCATGTCTAAAAAGCTATATAAAAATGTTCAATTATTATATTTGAGTCAATTAAATGGTATTTGTTTCAAATACAAAAATTATTGGTTCAAATGTATAGAATTTATTTAATTCGAAAATAAAAATTATTTGGTTCAAGTAAATATTTATTTGATAATAGTCAAGTAACCAATTATAATTAATTAATTTTAATTTAATTAATTTATTTTTTAATTTTATTTATTTTTATAATTTATTTATTTATTTTTTTATTTATTTTTTATAATTATTTCCTATTAATTATATTATTTCATTTGCCTATAAAAAAATCACTTAATATAATATTTAATATAAAAAATTATTTTTTTTTAAATTTTGTATAAATGACAATAATAATAATAATAATAATAATAATAATAATAATAATAATATAATAGTTTTATTTCATAGGATATTGAATATTAAAAAGTATTTCGATATCACATATGACATAAGATTAAAACCAGCATAGAAATTTCAAACTTAAATAATTTATTCTCAAGAGTCCTTGAATCTGAAGCTTTAGTTTTCAAGACTTATATAGAAATTTCAGTGACATATATTCTCGTTATATTTAATGTATAAATCAACCTTTAGTCGATTGTTACTTCACTTCATAGATTTGTACAAAAATAGATTTAAAAAAAAAAAAAAATGCAGCATCAAGAAAATATTATTAATATCAAACATAGATAAATATAGCTTTTAATCATTTCTATTGTTTGCGAATTAAGCATTTTTATATCATTATTTAATTACATTGAAAACATAAAATAGTATATTATATTTTTCTGTATATTATTATTATTCATATTATTATCGGATAATATTAAAATTAAATTTTTAATTAATAATAAAATTAAAAATTTTAATTAATAATTGAATAATAATAATATTATAAATTATTTATAATTAAATTGAAAATTATTTTTAAAAAAAAATTAAAAACAATATATAAAATAAGTTGGTAAAAATTATTTTAAATTAATCATAGCTTATAATTGTATTGCAAGTCATGCGAGGACAAATGTCTTTTTATCAGTCGCTCAACAAATTGATGCAGTCAATAAACTTTTCCGAATGAATTAAATATGATAACAGTTTTTCTCTGCTAATGTCAATTATTTATTTCATCCTTGCATTCCTTTATATTATTTTTCATATTATCGCAATTTATTTGTCTTTTTTTTTATCACATATTTAAAATGACAACTATATATATATTTTTTTTATCTAATGTATATAAGTTATAATTTAAAAACAATATATAGAATAAAAATAAAGTTATTCTTATCAAGAATATAAAAATCGGGTGTTTTTAAAGAAAAAAAAAAGGAAAACATTTTTTTAAACTTTTTTAGAAACAATTTAAAAATTAATTTTTTTTTAACTTAACTAATAAATATTGATTAAGCATTTTTTTTATATAATTTCTAATATTCTTAAAAGTATTGATGAATTATGAAAAATTTTGAAAAAATGTAAATTAAGTTCTGATCTTAGGATTAAATTCAAATTTATTCAGCATTGATTTATAGTATCTAACATATAAGAATTCTTATCAGAGAATTTAATTTAACTTTTTTTTTTGTTACTAAATTTCTAAATTATTATAAAAATGTAAAGAAAATTTTTGTTTTTTTTTTTTTTATTAAAAAAAAGTAATATTTAAAAAAGTCTATTTTTTTTTTATTGCAAAAAATTATTTTTCACTACAATATTGCTCTAAAATACAAATTTTAAATGAGTTTGATAAACAATTTTTTACTGTTTTCCTTGTTTAACAAGTTTATTGTCCGTGGCACGTTTTATCAGAAAACAGGAAAAACCTTCAACCTTGTAAAACATATGGTTCAATTATTATCAACTCAGTTTTTAAATTTTTATTAAAAATTATTTTAATTACAAAAAAAATTGGTCATAAATAATCAAGGTTGCTAGAAAAAAAGAATTCACTTTTTAAAAAGTCATCAACTTTATATAAATATATTCAATATTAATCATTTTTTCATAAATAAAATCCTTCAAATTGTATATATATATTTTTTTTTATTTTATATGCAAAAATGAAAGAAATTGTATTAAAATAATAAAAATAAATTTTCAAATTTCTATAAACATAACATTTTTTAAAATATTGAAAATTAATAAAAAAAAAGAAAAAAAACTACAAAATATATTAAATTACATCTTGTGTTTGAATAAAGGTACAAAATATAACCTAAAAATGGTTCAATATTTTCAAAAAAAAAAAAACAATGAAATCGTAAGAAATTAAATTATTACCAAACTAGCAAAAATAATTGTTCCTAAATCATCAGAGGAATAATTAGCTGCTGAATTTTGAAACAATACGATTCCCACCACAACACAAAGCACTCCGGAAGCAAACATGATTTAACTTTTTTAATCAAATGAATATAATATAAAAGTTGTCTGAATTTCTGTGAGAATCATTAGCACTTATTGAAATAACAAATCATAATGATTTGATTAAATCAATTAAATAGTTTCGACACATGATTGTGTATTGAGCAAAGTTTTTTTTTTTAAATATTAATATAAACGTAATGATTAAAAATTCGTGCTTCAAGAAAAACTCCACTACTGAAGCAAAATGCAATTCTCCTCCAATAAAAGCGAAATATATTATGCGCACGCGCACAATACACACGAGTTTTGTTTTGAATTTTAGAAATATTTACTTTGAGTTTTAAAATATATAATTTTAATTCATTTCTCGTTTTAGTAAAAATTTATTTTTTAATTCATCAGATAATTTCGAAAATTATTTGTAAAATTAAATTTTTTAACATAACCTAAACTACGAGTATTTTTGATATTTTTAAATAAAATTCTTATGTAAGATTATTTTAAATGAAATATATTATTTAACAATAATTAAAAATTTACGAAATATTAATTTATAATATAAAAAAAAATGAAAATATAAAATATATTTTTCATATTTTTAAAAGTAAATAATTTTCAAAAGGAAAAAAAAATTGTAAATTCGACAAAAAAACTTTTTAAAAAAATAAAAGAATCGTTCTATATAAAGTTAACAACAACAAAAATAGATCAATTACTTTTATTAAAATTTCTAAAGCGAATTAATATACATAATTTTTGAAATATAAAATTTTCAAAGTATACGAAAGTTAGTACAAATAAAAAGCTCTAAGAATAATTATAATTTATAAACTATATATAAACAAAATAATTGGTTTATAATGAAAAATTTCCTTTCCTTTTAAATTTAATTTTTAAATAAGATATTCTAACTTTCATTTACTTTCTCTTTCACAGAATCAGATTCTCTCTTTCTTCATTGCATCGCAATAAATGAAATTTCTCTTAATTCGAAAAAAAAGTGTGACCAATCAGCAGAAAATTGCAAATCTCACGAGATTTGTAAAATAATAAAAACTCAAATATCGTGCGAAATTTGACAAGATATTCTCTTTATAAAATGATTCATCGCGCTGACAATGAAAAAAAAGAGAAATTTAATTAAACAACGACAGATATTTTTACAAGAAAAGTCTTTTAACTCCAAATAGATGTTTTTTTTTTGTTACAAAAAACCAATTTTAAAATTCTAAAAATTTTTTTTTTTTTGTTTCATTATCAAATAGCAAAAATTTTGCACATCCTTATAAAAAAAACAATTTTATTTTTACATAACAAACATCAAAATTTCATTTCAGAAAAAAAAATTGAAAACGAATTAAAAATTTTTACAACACATTTTGTCTTTAAAATATAAAAACAAAATTAATACCAAATATTAACAAGGGATTTCTTATTTATAAAATTAATAAACCAATAACATGCTAAAAATTTACAAAACTTTGGATTTGCCCGATTAAAACTAAATATATTACAATTTTCTTTTTTTTCTAATATAAATCATTGTATGACACATAATATTCAATTTTATACATATAAATCATTTTCATAATATTCTCTAGTTAAAAATGATAATTTTCTCAATTACGAATCTCGTAATATTGAAGACAAATAATATACAGACGAAATAATGTGACTTTAATTAAAAAGTATTTGTTTCCTATCTAATTGAGAATTATTCCCTTAAAAAAAAAAAAAAAAGTTTTATTTATAAAAATCAAATCTTACCGGAAAGAAACAAAAAAAAATTTTCCAATAAAAATAAATAATAATAATAATAATAAAAGATAGGTATATTTTTTATAAAATAATATTTTTTTTTAAATATTTTTTTTTTCATAAAAAATAAAATTTCACAATCGATTTAATTTTGAAACATAAATTTTTTAAATTAAAATAAATTAAAACTAAAATTTAAAATTATTACAATTATTTTTTCTGGCAAATAAAATGTACCTATAGAAATCAGTAAAAATATTTTTAAAAAATCACTTTTCCGGTAATATTTTTTTTTTTTTTTGCAATAATTTGTCACTTATTGCAAATCTTTTAGAATAAAACATATAATAATGTGGAATGTAGCTATTCTCCTTGGCCTCTTTTTTTTTAGAATCGATCTACATGTAAATTGATAAGAACTTTTAAACTATATACAATATACCCTTAAGATTACACTTGAATCAACAGCCAATAATAATTAATTATAATCGTATTATTTATATATATATATATATATATAATATATAGAAATGGACTTGAAGACTCGGAATTTTCTTTCTTTTTTTTCGAAATTATCTTTCGTGTTTTCGTAAAGATTTTTTCGGCTTTTAATAACGAAAAAAAAAATCACAATTTTCTTTGACGATAACGCTGTGCATAAAAAACTAGTGCTTGTGCTAGAAAAGGCCAAACAATCAATAATGCAAAGATTCGTGGCGAACACTCGGATAATGGCCACCATTTAGGATAGACTCGACTTCTTCGTTGGTCCTGAAAATTTGAAAATTACTTTAATATCACGAAACTCAAACTAAACAACTATATAGTCTTTTTATCATCATCTAAACAATTTTTCAAAAATTGAAAAAAAAATTTTTTTTTTTCAACAAATTCATAGAAAATTGCACATTTTTTCTAAAATAGAAAAAAGTTTTAAAAATATTAACACAAATAATAAAGAAATTAAAAAATAAATCAAAATATGATGAATAAAAATCATTTAAAAATTACGAAAATTATGTAATTTAAAATTGAAATATGTGACAAATTGGCAAATAATTTAAATTAAAAAAGACAATATCGAACGAACTGAGATGCAAATGAAATATGCAAATTGAAATATTAAAGAATTTAAACTTAGAAATTGATTAAAAGACACTTAAATGTCAAAAACTTTTGATAATAATTATAAATAAATAAAAAATTTTTAAGAATGTAAAAATAAAAATTATTTTTAATCAAAAAATTTAAAATATATAAAACTATAGGATTTAAATTAAAATTTGTTAAAACTGAAAATAAATTGATTTTCAATTTGAGAGCTTAAAAAAAAAAAATATTTTAATTACATTTGAATATGAAAAAAATTCCTTGCAATTGAAATTTAAATAATATAATAGCAATCGCAATATATAGGAAATGTTAAAAAAAAATTTTTTTTAAAGACAATTTTACGAAATAGATGACAAATTGATTTTTCAAGATAAAGTGAATACAAAATGTAAAATTTAAATTTAACAAATTATGAAGTGCATTGAATTATTTAAAATTGAATAATTTATTATATAATAATAATGAATATTCAATAATGCTAATTATTTTACAATATCAATGTTCATTCATTGCAAATCACTTTTTTTTTTAAATACAATTATTTGAAAGATAAAATATCCCAAAATTAATATTCTTTCGTTAATAACATTAAATTAATTATTCATTCGATTTTTTAATCTTATTTTAAAAAATTTCTTAATTATATTTCTTTTATTTTTATTAATTATTTTTTAGAAATACTTAATAGTTGAGATATATAATATTTAAAAAACTAAATTTTACACAGTTTTGTCAAAGTTTATAATTAATTTTATGATTATATATTTTTTTTTTCTCCAGGTGTTTTATACTTTTTTCCCCGAGTTTTTTATATCAAATAAAATTTCCTGACTTTTACAGTTTTCCAAAAAGAGTAGCAACCCTGGACTAAAATTTAATTTAGTAATAAACATTGAAAAACTTTATTTTAAATGATAAAAAAAAAAAAAAAATTAATAATTTCCAGTTATAATTGTTGAAAAGAAACACTTACGGACTGTGGTGCCAAAACTGACAATGCCTGACCCTCTAAATTACGAACTCTTGCCGTTATCCTGTCCAAATCTTTCTGTAAATTTTGCATTGTAAAAGCAATATGATTGAAAAATTCAGCGTCAGTTTTATCGTCTCTTCTAACGCGAGGTCGGCCCCTAATTTCTTGTTTTGAATCGGAATACTCAATATGGCCATTCGTGTGAGAATATCCATTAAATAATTCCGTTGGATTTTCTTTTGTCACAACAGTCGATTTATTATGTTTACAGTGTGATGAATTATTAATTATACGTGGCTGTACACCGTTGGAAGACTTCATTAAATCTTTTTGCGATCGCTCTGGCGCAGACTGAAAAATATCATCATCAAATTAATTATTAATATATTATTCATTTTTATTATACTAAATTATTATTTTTTACTACTCCTGAATTTTTTTTATAATATACAAATTTCAGGCAATAAATTAAATTTTTTGTTGGTATTTTTTATGTATTACCAATTAGAATGAATATTGTTCTTAAGTATCATTATAATTTACAGGTCTTGGATCGTCTTTAAGGCGCAAAAAAAGTTGTTTTACATTAAAAAAAAAAAAAAAAAAAAAAAAAAAAAAAAAAAAAAAAAAAAAAAAGCGATTTTTTTATTTTAATTAAATTTAATTACTTAATAAGTATTTTACTTTAAATAATTAATGTTATTAGATATTGAATCTATTTTATTAATTCTTTAACCCCTTAACTCCTTGTTGGGGTCGCTAAATCCAAATTTGAGGTCAGATTTAAAAATTCAAAATGGCGGACCCAATATGGCGGAAAATTTTTTAAATTCATTCGATTCGTTCAAAATTCAGTACTCGGGGGTTTTTTGGGTTGCTGAATCTAAATTTGAGGTCAGATTTGGATTCAGCGACCCAAAAAACCACCAAGTACCGAATTTTGAACGAATTGAATCAATTTAAAATTTTTTTTCACTATATTGAGTGGCCATATTGGGTCCGCCATTTAAAATGTTTAAAATCTGACCTCAAATTCGGTTTCAGCGATCCTAAAAAATTTTAATATGATATAAAATTTTTTTGGAAACTTTTTTTTTTTTACCGTTTTGGGCTCACAAACGATTTTTCTACTCGACTGCGAAGGGGTTAATAAGAATAATTCTATAGGAATATTATCAAGAAAATTTATGTCGAATATTTCAGAATTGAAGACGTTTTTTAAAATTTTTATTAAGTAGAACAAATTTCTAAAAAAAAAAAAAAATTCTGACAACAATTTAATTTTAGAATTTTAATTTGAAATTTTTTTAAATAATTGAATTTTTTAAAGAAATATTAAAATTATTAAAAATAATTGAACTTTGGAAAGTGATATAGTTGAAATTTTTAGAAATAATTAAATTTCAAAAGATTTTGTTAAATTTCAGAAAATAATTAAATTTTACAGAATTGAAAATAATTTATCAAATAATTTTTAGATAACAATTTTTTTAAAAGTAATTGAATTTTCAAAGATTATACAATTGAAATTTTTAAAATTAATTGAATTCAAATGATTTAGAATTGAATTTTTTTTGGTGATTTCGTTGCTGAAGAATTTATTAAAAAATAAAAGACAAAAATTCAAATTTATAATTTTTTAATTTAAAAATGCATTCAGATAATTGAATTTTCGAAAAATATTGTTAATCATTAAAAAGTAATTGAATTTCAATAGAATTATAATTGAAGTTATTATATTTCAAAAAGTTTTAAATGGAAAATTTTAATAATAATTAAATTTTAAAAGGTTTTAAATTGAAAATTTTGGTAATTTTTTTTGTTTTTGATTTTTTTAAAATTACAATAAACAATTGTTGAATTTCATAAAATTTTTAGTTGAAAAATAATTTATAATAATAAAAATTTGTGAATTTTGTTCAAAAAAAATTTGTAAAAAAATCAAAAAATGTCGCAACTTATTTAAATAAGTCGAAAAAAAAGCCAGAAAAACTCATATAATCCGAGGCCTGAATTTATTGTTATTATTATTAATATTATTATTTATGTTTACTAATAATTAAAAGTTTTTTAAACTATTTTTAATTAATGCGTTTTATATATGGAAAATTTCAAAATCATAAATATTTCTTGCCTCATTCGTAATTATTATTTATTAGGGGAAAAAAGATATTTCTCGTATAAATTAAGTATAATAAAAAAAAAATAAATAAACGTACTTCGAGCGTGTCTTTGAATTCTTCTTCCTCGCCATCAGTGTCAGGAGGTAAAGGACTTGCACTATGACTACTTGCAGGACTCGTTTCCAAGCTGCTTGTTATGTGTCTTGATGTGTTGCGTACTCTATTAGGCGAAGTTTCTCGCGATCCTAATAAAAAGAAAACAAACTTGAAAACTTGATTTTTAATTTTTTTTTTAATTTCAAAAAATTTTCTTCTATATTTACAATATATTATTTCAATCTATTTTTAAGATTCCGTATATATATATATCTTTGAAATTGTTTAATTTTCTCTTAAATATTAATTCACATAAAATCTCATTATTTTCAACTTTAATTTTATGAAAAAAAAAAAAAAAAAAAATTTACCAAATTATATACATTACCAAATAACAAATACGTCACGTTCGTGACGTGAATGTTTTTCTCGTTTTATTTTTATTCTTTTTCTTTTTAATGGAAGATTGTGTAATAACTTATTTTTTCTCTGAATCATTATAATAATGATTAACAATCTGTCATTCAATATAAAAACAAATTTGACTACTACATATTTCCATATGATGATAAATATGTATTTAAGAATAACTCAAGATGAAAACGAATTTTGGTAATATAGAAAGAAAGAATATTTTGCAAATTATATTGACGTGCTTCAAGATTAAATAGAAATTGGAATAAATTTAAAAAATTATTTCTACAAAATTTAAGTAGTATATAATTACAATTTTAATTTTTTAAAATTATTTTTCTGTGATAAATAAAATTTTATTTTACAAGTTTACACAAAATCATACAAACGAAATTTAATTTACTTTCGTAAATCTCAAATAAAAAAAAAAAAAACTTTATAAAAAGGTTAAAGTTCGAGAATAATTAAAAAGTATTTCTTTAAGAAAAAAAAAAAGAAAATCATTAACAATTATAAGTAACATTTAAATAAAAACTCGTTTTCTATTTCTCTCAATAAGTTATGAGTTCTCATTAAATATTTTTTTTATACATATATATATATATATATTTACCTAGTGGAGAGCCAGATAAAGGTGAACCAGGCTGAGAGCGGATTCGTTCCAAAACCGGACCAACTAACAACTCTAAGTCTTCAGCAGGAACACTCTCGTAAAATGAATCCAAACTTCCAAGAAAAGTTGCCACATTGTCCGTATAGGACATTGTTTCAACAATCTTTGAAAAAAAAAAAATATTTATTAAATCTTTTATTCGCTATAAAAAATATTGTTTTTTAAAAATTTATAATTATTACAAAAATTTAATTATACATTATTTTAATATTAATTAATAAAATTAATGATTAATTTTTTTCTAAATGTTTAATTTTAAGTTTACATTTTTTCTACAAAAAAAAAAAAACAAAAAAATTGACAAATTTATTATTAAAATTAAATATTTCGAAAAAAAAATAATTAATGAAATTTTAAAATCTGAAAATTCCTATTACTTTTATAAAATTTTGAAGTAGAGGAAAAAAAAAATTGTTTTTTCGTTAATTACTTAAAAAATAATTTTTTTTTTTTATTTTTGCAAAATGTCAAGGAAATTTATTTACTTTTTTTAATTCGTCGACATAATTATTCATAGCTTCTGTGCGACTCATGTTACCCAAACGCGTCCAAGCATCCCACTTTGCCTTTTTTACAACTTCCCAAAAAGCTGGTTTTGGATTTGAACAAGGTCCTTCTGTTGCTTGTTTATAATAACTATAAAATCGTAGCATCAATTCGTGGCTTGGTTGATAAGACCCTATAAGTAAATTCATTTCATGATAATGATGTGTTAAAAACAAGAAAAATTAACAATAATATTTTTATTACAATATAATACAATTTTAAATGCAAATTATATTAATAATAAAAAAAAAATATTAATAAAATAATTAGGATAAATATTGCTCAAGTAGAAATTATAAAAATATTAGATATGTGAAAATTAATAAAAAATTTTTATAAAGAAAAAAAAAATGTTATAAATATTGTTTCTTATAAAAAAAGTTTAAGAAAATTAATAAAAATATTTATTTTCTTTTTTTATTTAAATTCATTTTCCGTTCTCCATGTTTTATTATTATAATATTAAATGAACTACTGAAAGCAATAAATAATTATCAAGGAATGAAATGGCGTCATAATTGTAAATGGAGATCAAAATGACATTTTCTGTATTTTTGCATAAAAATTATTATTATTATTATTTTTTTTTTTTAATAATCAAGAGTATCGAGTTTTTTTTTTAAATAATTTTTCTTTTTGCAAAAAAAAAAAGAATTCTTTTAATACTATATTTACATAGACAAGGAATGACTTGTGAAATCAGTGCCTGTGACAGATTATAAATACGGAATGAATTATTTTATTAAAGCTATACACCAGTGTAAATTAGTTTATCATTCGACCTTTAGTCACAAAGAATCAATATATACATCATTCAATATTCTTTTAACTTATTGTACTTTTTTTATATAATTTGTTTTTTTTAACTCACAAAAAATTATATCTAATTACAAATTGAGTTTTGATAATTTATGATATATTATGATAATTATTAAATCTATATTGATAGAATAGAAAAAAATAGACAAACAAATTTTTTAATGTATAAAGATAATTAAAATAAAACAAATTTTTTACTTATCAATCATTATTAAATAAAAATTAAATTAAGATTTAATGAAATTTTTTTTTATTTGAATTACAAATTTTTTATATGGAAAAAATTATTTGTTCTATCATTTAACTATAGAATTTGTTTTTGTTTTTTAATATCGATTTTCAATATTTATATATAAATGATATTTTTTTTATAAATATAAAAATATAAATTATATTCGAATTATTTATTTATTTATTTTTTTTTTTTACTAAAAAATATGTTTTTGTTTGATTTCAATATCTTTTCGATAAAATTATGTTCAGATAAGATTGGATAGAGAAGTTTCTAATTTATCATATCACAGTAACAGCCAAACAAAGTGCATTGTAATTTTTTATAATTGGACAATTTAATAAGCCAAGAGAAAGAGATTTTCAAAAAATTATAACAATTTTCGGAATAAATTTTTTTTCTTATATTTTTATTATTATATAGATATTATTTTTACATTTTTAATTAAAATTTTATTTTTATTATAATTCTGAAGATATTTTTTCATTGTTATAATTATTTTTTTTTCTTATTTGCCAAAAGTAGATTTATAATTTATGAATTTTTCAATATTGTAATAAAATTCTTCTATTTAAATTTATAAAGTGTTAAAAATATAAAATCTACTTTGTTTTCAATCGACTGCATTCGACTTTCACTTAATTACTTTAAGATCACACAGTATAACTCTCTGAGATCGTGTAACACATGCGAAGTTTCCAACCTTAGAATTATAACTAAAAAAAAAAGTCGACTGCAATTTAGAAGTCATTAGACAATTTTAAATTGCGAGGAATACAAGTTATGATAAAAATTCAAAATGAGAAATTTGTGTCGCACATAAGACAAACGAAAAAAAAAACATTTGTTATTTAAAAAAGAGGAAAAAAAACAAACAATATTTATTTCTCCAATTAACAGTTTTCAATTAAAAAATTATTATTATTATCATTACTATAATTAAAAGGAAATATTTACATATAGTATGAATTTAGAAAATTGAAAAAATTGCCATCTAAAAAACAACATGACTAACAATACTACTAAAAATTCTAATAAACTGCTAAATAGGAAGATGAAATAATAAATATACAATAAAAAATAATTAAAGTGTGAATGAAAACCTTGACAAATAAATTTGCAAAAATTATAAAAAATATCCATGACATTGAGTTTTGTTGTATCTATACATATAGTGAAAGTACAAAGTGAATTAATAAACGTGTAACCTAAATAAAAAGTAAATAAAAAAAATTATATAGCCTCAAGTGCAATAGAAATTTTCACACGAAAACAAACGACGTTTACCTTGGAAACTCTCGCAAAATAAAAATATATTATAGGAGAAAGGGATCAATTAGAAGAATATAGAGAAAAATTTAATTTACTTTAACAATAAGCAATTTAACAAAAAAATTACTTTCATTCTTCTAATCTCTACAAATAATGATGTTTTAAATTTTAAATTAAAAAAAAAAAAAGTGTTTTGTGTATTAATAGAGAATAATAATTAACAAAAAACAATCATTCACTTACCATTTTTTGGCAGACTCTTTATGACATTTACAGCAGCGTTGAATTTTTCTTCGACTGACATTGTCGTGAAATTTGAAAATTACACTTTCTTTAAAAACTGAGAATAGAATGTCAAACAATGTAAGGGAAGCACTGATAATTATAAAAAAAAATAAATAAATATTTCACAGAATTATAAAAACAATATGCCAGCTTGACTAAATGAAATAACTCATCAGACTGACAAATTACCAATGGAACATGATTGGTCTGCATCCACAGCATACACAAACTCCAGGAACGAAATAATATTACGCCCCCCTCTTTTTTTTCTCATTACTTATCTATACTTAAATAAAAAATTAAAATATAAAATGACATTACAAAATGTCCTCAAAAAATAATAATTAAAAAAATACCAATTTAATATCGTTTTTTTACTGTATTTTTGTTTAACAACGAAATGTAGAATAATTTTTTTTATATATACATATATATATATATATATATATATATATATATAACCAAACAACAGATTATGACATCTATACAAAAATAAGGATTAAAATTTATAAAATTATTTTTATTACTTTTTACATTAATGACAATTATTCGTTTCGTAATTGTTTATAGTTAATAATTATTCTTTTAATGTAAAAAAAAATTAAATATTAACTTTTAAAAAATCTTGACACGTGAAGCCGGCTATTGGTACGTTACTGGAGGGTGACAAACGCATGCGTGATAGAAAGTAAAAAAAAAAAAAAAACCGTGAAAATTTGCATCAGGCAAATAAAAATTTTATGGATATTATTCAAGATAATTTGCATGTGTAACTATTTGTTACTATAAACGACAAACAAAAATTATTAAACTGCATTTTTGCTTCACTATTTATAAAATTCAAACAGTGACCAGCGGGAAATTTAAATTTGTAAAAATATACTCTCATTTTTTTTATGTATATATATGATGTACTAAATTAAATTAAAATTTAATTAACTAGTTAATCAAAAAAATGTTAAATAGTTTTATTATTAAAATATTACAGCTTAAATAAATATTTGTTGTAAAAAAAATAATAAATTTTTTGAATTTTTTGAAAGAAGGTAAAAAAAAAATCTGAAATTTAGAAAATTGTCGATAGACTTTATTTTTGGAATATCGAAAATTATCACTACAAAGCTTCCTCAGTAAGAAAACAAAATTATTTAAACCAAAAATTTATTTATTTTTTTTAATTTTCCCGGGAATCGCCATATTATATTTTAGTTTCAAAATTAATTCAATGCGGCTCTCGAATCATCCAGTAAAAAAAATTCAGCTGTTGGGGCATAAATTTCACTTGAAGTTTTGCTTTGAAAAAAGTGAATTTTATCTATTGAATTTAAAAAAAAATTTGAAAATAAGTTTATTATTAAACTTAATTTATTATTATTATTCTTCTTAATATTATAAAATTCGTGTATGTATATTGCTAATCAAAATAATTCATTGTGTATTTATATTTATTTCTTCATTTTTAGGTTATGTGTACATTTTGCAAAGTTTACATTTTCTGCTTATTTTAAATGATTTAAAATGAATTTAACTTTATATTATAAAAAAAAAGAAACATAATTAATAAAACAGGAATTATAAAAAAAACAATTCTCTTTTTTCGAGATAATAATTTAATAGAACAAATTTAAATCTTAATCATTATGTCAAATAATTGTAATTGAATATAGAAATTAAAATATACCGTTATAAAATTACTTTATTTTATCGGGTTTATAAGAGAAAAGTTTTAAATTGTAATCCGTAAAAAGTATTTTTAAAATTTTTTATTATTTTTAATGTAGATTTGAGATTTTATTTGATATTATTTTTAATAATTATAATTTATTTGTTTTTTTTTTAAGTTATGAAATGGGAGGTCGAGGTAGAGGAAGAGCATATATTCGAAATGCCAATGTGCATCTTAATCGACCAGGTCAAAGTAGTGAACAAATTTCAACAAAACCATTGAAAAATGATGAATCTAACGAGATTATTAAATTAATTGAACATTTACAAATCAATGAATATACAACGGACATTGAAGTTCATGAAATGGAAAAAGTTTTAATCGACGCTGCGAAGAATAAAAAATTAAAGTAATTTAATAATTTCTTTAAATTGTTTATTATATGGGTCAGTCAACTGACTTTCGTCTAAAAGTGGTTGGGAGAAAATTTTTAAAAAATCTAGTTTTAATATAATGTGAAACTCGATGATTCCCTGAGTTCATTAACCATAGAGCAATTCCATGGGATGTGATTACAAGAATATTTTTGATAATTGGAGTAATTTTATTGAAACCTTGTGAATATGTTCCTTTATTTGTACAGAATGAAAGCCCAAAAACAATTCTTCAAAATTTTCATAATTAATTTTAATTAGAGATATTTCAAAAAATTTTAAAAATTTTGAAAAATTGTTTGTGGACTTTCATTCTGTACAAATAAAGGAGCATATTCACAAGGTTTCAATAAAATTGCTCCAATTATCAAAAATTCTTGTGATCACATCTTATGGAATTGCTCCATAATATTATAATAAAAACAGGCCTCGGATTATACGACTTTTTCAGACTTATTTTAGGGTAAGTCCACGTCAGAAATATCAGAATCTGCAAGTGGTTCTTCGATTTTAATGATACTTGGTAAAATTATAGCTTTATATAAGAGCAATGTGTAAGTAAAAGGAATTTTTAAAATATCTAAAATTGTAGGAGTTATATCACTTTTAATTTTGATACTGCATTTTTTTCTTTCCTTTATATCTCGGTCAATTTTCAACCGATTTTGATGAATCAAAAACGATTTTTTTCAGAAAATTACGTATTTTCAGAAAATTTTAAAATAAAAATAAAATTTTGTTATTTAAATAGATAAAAGTAAAAAACAAAATTTCTTGTAGATTTTTTTTCAATTTCGACCTTTTTTTTAATTTTTAATTTTTTAATAATATTCCTTTTTATTTTATCTTTAATTTAAAAAAAAAATTCATCCTGGAGACTTTTTTAGATCTCGTGATGTCGTCCTTTAAGTATTATAATTCTTCATCAATTTGAAAACCGCAGAACTTGCTTTTATCATTACTTTCATTTGTTTGTTGAAATTTTTTATGGTTATGAATAACTATTTGTTTTAGAATCCTCTAAAAGAAAGCGCTAAAAACTTCAGCTACAATTTCAGATTGCATTGTTAAGGTTTCATTACAATTTATTTTAAATTATAAATATTACAAAAAATAAAAACTTTGCTTCAAATCTATTAATAAAATATTGATTTGCTTGAATTTTCACTTGTTTTAGTCAAGTAATTTAAAAATAAAAACATTATTACGCGAATGTTTCTAGTTTGTAACAATAATATTATAAAACAAATAAAAGTAGAAACACAAATCTGGATCCTAGTTTTCTTGAGATGCGGATATTTAAAGAACGATATCACGAGATCTAAAAAAGTCTCCAGGATGAATTTTTTTTTTAAATTAAAGATAAAATAAAAAGGAATATTATTAAAAAATTAAAAATTAAAAAAAAGAGGTCGAAATTGAAAAAAATCTAAAAGAAATTTTGTTTTTTACTTTTTTCTATTTAAATAAGAAAATTTTATTTTTATTTTAAAATTTTCTGAAAATACGTAATTTTCTGAAAAAAATCGTTTTTGATTCATCAAAATCGGTTGAAAATTGACCGAGATATAAAGGAAAGAAAAAAATGCAGTATCAAAATTAAAAGTGATATAACTCCTACAATTTTGGATATTTTAGAAATTCCTTTTACTTACACATTGCTCTTATATAAAGCTCTAATTTTACCAAGTATCATTAAAATCGAAGAACCACTTGCAGATTCTGATATTTCTGACGTGGACTTACCCTTTACTAAGATGCGACTTTTTCGACTTTCTTTTACAAAATTTTTAAACAAAATACGTCTTTTTTGTTATACAAGTACAGATCTTGTTCAGATCTTTTTTATTTCAATTATTTACCAAATTTTTAACCAAAATTATTCTCTAAATTAATTATTTAAAATAATTTAAATGAAATTCTTTACAAATTCAATTATCTTAAACTATTTTCAATTCTGTAAAAATTTTACAAAAGCTTTTGAAATCCAATTATTTCTAAAAATTTCAACTGTTACTATTACAAAATTCAATTATTATTTTTAATAATTTTAATAATTCTTTAAAAATTCAATTATTTAAAAAAAACTTCAACTTAATTATTTTCTGAAAAATTTTTTTTTTCACTATTAAAACTAAAAACTATGCAAAAATTTTTTATTTGAATTATTTGCATAAATGAGACTTTGAAAAAAAATTTTAAATGGAACTTTAAAAATTTTTTTGTTTATAAATTTGTTCTATTTATTAAAAATTTTTGAAAATTTGTCTTAGTTCGGTTTTCAAATAGTTTTTTTATTCGAAATAAAATTTCTTGATAATATTTTTGTAGAATTATTCTTATTAAGGAATGTAAAAATAAATTAAATAATATACAAATAACATTAGATATTTAAAGTAAAATTCGAATATGTAATTTTTAATATTTTTTTTAATAATAGCGTTTTTAAAAAAATTTGAAAAATTTTAAGGTTTTAAAATCACATTTTGAACTTCCGACTTTTGTTAATTAATATTTTTAAAGGGAATAAAATTTTTACCATAATATTATGGTTCATGAACTCCGGGAATCATCGAGGTTCACATATTATATTAAAACTTGATTTTTTAAAAATTTAGTCGCAACTACTTTTAGATGAAAGTCAATGGATTGACCCTTATTTATTTTAAATTAATATCAAATAATTTTTAATAAATTTGTTCAATTTTTTTATTAACTAAATAATTTTTTTTTTTTTTTAATTTTTATTTCAGAGATGTGTTTGATGAACTTCATGAACGTGCTTTGGACGATCGACAATTTGGAATTAAATTTGCAATTGTTTTTAGCAATAAAACAATTTACTCATTGGAAATAAATGATGGGACTAAATTGCAAATGGTTTTAATGAGAGCACTACAAAATACATATATGAGTATGTGATAAGAATAATTTAATTTTTCTAAATTTTTATTTAAGTAACAAAATATAAAAAATTGTTTTAATTTTTTTATTGGAAATTTTAGTAAACTTTTTTTTATTACAGGTCATGAAGAAATGATAAAACAGAGTATATTTCGATTTAGAAATGCAGCATCGCTATTGGGTGAGGTATACAATCGATTGAGAATCGCATCTCTACCAGTGAGAATTCTTGAAGAACCATTACTTCATTATATGAGAATTTTGCTTGTTAATTGTGAAGAAATTGACATTGAACTTGTTACAACACAGGTAACAAGGTATTAAATTTTATGATTTTTATTTTAATTTAACTTTTCTTTTTTTTTGTTTTTTAGATTTCGATAAACGGTCGCAAAATTTATGAGGAAAATCAAAAGCAACTGGAGACTTTTATTGAGTCTGTGAAAAGTGTTATTATTAGTGGTAATGTGAATCCACGATCACGTTGTATGCTTTTATTTTTAATTGATCTCGCCAATCACAGATATAATCCACTTTCGGGTGAATTACAAAATTTTTACGTTAATCATCTTGGAACTCAAACATTTATAAGTATTCAACGACACACCGATCTTCTCACTGTGAATACAAAGACAAAGAATCAAATTGAAGGTAGTAATTTCGACAGAAACTTTTAATTCAATTCTACTCAGGGTTACCACAAGTCAGGGAAAAGTCAGGGAATTAAAAAAAAAAAAAAATGTGCTGAAAATTATTTAACATTATTTATTTTTTTTCATTTTTTTTTCCAGTCATCGAACCTTAAAAACTGGGAAAATGACGTGAATTTAGTTACGCATTGAAAAAACCGTCAATTCGCCATGAATTCTTCATTAAACTTTGAAATTTTATTAAAAATTTGCATTTTAATTTTCTTCTAAATTGAAAGTTGTGATGAATTTGTCCTCAAAGTAAAACTTTTTTTGAGAAAATGAAAAACTAAGAATTTATGAAAACAAATTTTATGACTGATTGATTAAAAAAAATTATGAATTATAAAAATTGAAAATTGTACTAAGCAGAACTGTTAAAAATTTTGTCAATAGTTGAATTTCTCAAAAATTAAAAAAAAAAATGTGTTTCATTTAAAACATTTTTTTTATAACTTTGAAACGATATTAAACAAAATGATTATCGTTTTAATAATAGAATTAAAGAATATATATTTTCCTTATTTCTACATTCTTGTTTTACACTTAAAATAAGCCACGTTTTAATACTAATTTAACATTATGTGATAAAATCTCAATTAAAAAAAGCTTTGAAATTTTTTTTAAAATCGTGAAAATAATTATTAAATTATTAATTAATAATTAATAATTAATTGATTATTAATTATTAAATATTTAAATCACTTTGAATTTTAAAACAATAACTTGAATTATTAAAAAAAAATTGTAACATAATATTTATATAGTTTAAAATACTATAAAAATCTCAGTTTTAGATAAATTTAATAATTAATTAATACAAAATTTAAAAGAAAAATTCAACAAATTAAATTTGATGTTAAAAAATTTTTCATCATTGAAATTCATACATTAAATTACTAAATTGAAATTTTTTATAAATTTTATACTTCTGAATTTTTTTTATACTTTCAAACAATAATTGAATTTTTGAAAATTTTAAAAAAATTATTACAAAATTATTGATTTTGGTGAAGAAGTTTAGATAAAAATTTATGAATACCTAAATTTTCGAATAATTTCTATTACAATTTTTAGAATCATTTGAATTGTAAAAGATTTAATATTTGATTTTTTTGTAAATTTGAATTGCTGAAGATTTTTTTTTTTTACAAATTTTTAATAGTATTTGAGTTTTATAGAATTTTTATAAAAACTTTTTACAAATAATTTCTAACTTTTTTACAAATAAATAAATTTTGTGGAATTTAAAATTAATATGTTCAAAGCAATAATTTTAATTTTGTTAATATTGCTTAAATAATTAAATTATTGAAATTTTTAAAAATGACAAATTTTGCAGAGTTTTAGTTAATTTTTGTTTTCATAAATAACAAAATACTAAATTTCAAAAATGATTCAAATAATCGAAGAATTTATTCAAAATTATGAAATAATTAAGTTGTTTTTAAATAATAATTTTAAATTAAATTTGAAAATAGATTAATTTTTCAATATAATGATTAAAAAGAATTGTAAGTAATTGACAGTTTATAAAATTTGATTGAAAGATTTGAAAATAATTCAATTTTTGAATAGAGAATTTCATTAAAACTTTTTGAAAATATGTAATTGAATTTTTTTTTTATTTAATAATTTGAATTGTTCTTTACACAATGTTTGTTTAACATAATTAATTTTGTGGCAATCCTGATACTAGAAACAAATAATCGGTTAATATAGTTTTTTTTGTACCTTCTCCTCTTTTTTTTCCTATTTATAGACGGTGATTTGGACAGCGTTTCCGTGAAAAGTGAAACAAAATCAATTGATTCTGTTGGTATTTTAATGAAAGCACCAAACTCTGATAATATCGTTGTTAATCAAGATACACGAGTGATAAATAATGAACGATCAAAGCAACGTCCTGGTGATGTTGCTCTTGGTCGTGGTCAAATTCTTCCAAGAGCAATTCGTGGTTCTGGTGCGACGGATCAAAGAAATATGAAAAAATCACCAAGGGGCAAAAAGGATAAATTAACTGACGAACAAGTTTGGTCATCAAAACAAAATAGTTCAAGTAAAGTTTGGGGACATGATGATCGTTTTGAGAAGGATTATGATTAAAATTTTCTCCATATATATTGCTATATATAATATCAAAATATTTCGAGTATTGTGAGAGAAAAAAAAATCGACCGTTTTCGAAAATAATCGTTTATAATTTAAGACAATAATTTTCGAAAACAATAATTTTTACATAAATTTAAGAATCGTGAGATTATTATTATTTTTTAAAATTGTAGTTTACTACAATATATTTGACATTTTTTTTTTTTTATACAATTAAGTAGAAGAATACGATTAGAAATTTTGTTATGTACAAATTACAGTGAAACCCACGTATATCGGACCCGCATAATTCGGATTCCCGCTTATATAGGATTTTTTTGTCCGGTCCCTTGAAATCCAATATACGTGTGTTTCACTGTATTTAATTTAGAAAAAAAAATTAAGTAGGTAGTTTTTTCAATTTATGTCATACATTTATTTAGGGGCACATTTTTTTTTTCTAAATATTTTCAAAGTGATTTATTATTATTGAAAGAATTTTCTTTAAAATATTGATTAATTGTAATTATGCTTAGAGAATTTAAGCACAAAAAAATTTTTAGGTATATAATTTCAGTATATATTTATATACTTATGAAATTTGAAATTTACACACAAATTTTAGGTTTATTCGTTACTTTTTTACGATGTAATATGATAAACAATTTAGCTATACCTAAATCATAAATTATAGTAATTGCACAATTCCGTTTTATTTTTTTCAAAGACCCATGTAGATTTTTTTTTAGTTCTTTTTATAATTTATAAAAAAATTTATAAAAACAAAAATTATTGAAAAACTGTGAGAATAAATTCAGAAATAATTTAAGAAAAAAAAAAACTATAAAAATTTTTGAATAATTTTGTAAAATTAAAATATAAAATTATTAAAAACTATAATTACATTTTGATAAAGATTAAAAATTTCTCATATTTAGAGAAACGATTGTTAAATTTTAGGTTATATGTATGTTGCCTAAATTTTTTTTCCCCAAAAATATCAAGAAATTGTAATTTTTACTAAAGTTCAACTTTTAATTAAAATGTAAAAAATTAAATTCTTTATATTTGCATTGTAACAGTGAAAATTGTTATATTTTATTTAAAGATTCGTCGGAGTTTTTTTTAACAATGGAATATTCAAATTACAAAAGTAATAAATATAATTTTCAAATTAACAATAAAATTAAATTATATAATGAAATAGAGAGAAGTAACAAAAATATATAATAATTTTAAGAGTTCTTTTTTTAAAAAAAAGCAATAAAAAAACAGTATTTGAAATTTCGCGCCAAAATTTTAAATCCACATTTCGAAATTTGGACCATCGTTCCATGTTTGTTTCAATTTCAACAAAATGTCGGTGCTAAAGTGGTATTGACAAATTCAAAAGCTGTTTATCTACATGTATTTTGGCATTAATTGAGAAAAAGATTATTATTTTGACTTGTGAATTTGAAAAAAGGCGGCTGTTAACAAATTTTCGGTGAAAAAAGTAAGTTTGACATTTCTTCTGATATTGTAAAAATAATGTGTTTTTACTGTTCAAAAATTTTCGTTTATTTCTGTGATATGTATTGTTTTTGACTGTCGACTTTTTTTTTTTTTTTTTTGTCTTTGAAAAATAGACTAATTTATTCGGTTTAATTGATGTCCTCAATAATACTATACTCATCAAACTACAGTAACACTTGTATTCTCTCTCTTTCTCAATAAAAATTCCGCATTTAAATATATAACTGGGTCGATAATCTGCGACGTAGAAATATTCGAAAAACGATTTTACCCCTGAATCGATTTTTGTTATGTGATAATAAAATTATAAATAATTTTATAGATAGTTTATGCATTTTATATTTTGTAAATGAATTATATTTCTTAGTGTCAAATATTTTCTTGGAAAATTAAAAATTTTTATACACATATATATATTTATTTTTTTATTTCGACATTTCGTCTCTTATATTAATTTAAATGAATTCGTTATGAAATGAAGGTTAATTTGAAAAATTTTATTTTTATATATTCAGAAAATTTTGTTTTGTGTTATTGAATTTTTATTTTTAATACAAAATGTTGACAATACTTTTTTTTTTTTTTTTTTTGACAAAATTTTTTAAAATAAGTGCTATCATATATATGCAACAGTTTATTATTGTCGTTACTTTTACAAAAAAAAAAAAAAAAAAAAAAATTGATAGTATTAAATTTGGATTATCTTAAATTTAGATTTTCAAAAAAATAATTACGATTCAACTGGATATTTTTAATATTCAATATGATATAATTATTCATCGAAGATATATGTAATTTTAACTATTTTCTTGTAGGGAATTTTTAATTTTACAAGAAACGAAAGAAAGGCGGTGAGAATTTTTTTTCATTTTACTTCTGAAGGGTGGAACAGTTCTTTCATCAATGAAAGTCTTTTTGACATGTCTTACACTGAACTGGAACATGGCTATCAGGTAATTTATAAAAATTGTTTCACTTTAAATTTTGTGATATTAAAAAACATTAATTTATTTTAAAAAAATAAAATAATTTTATTGAATTTTATTCTCTAAAATAGTTAAAATTTCTATTTAAATATTTTTTTAATTATTTCAATTATTGAATAATTTTAATTTCTTTATAAAAAAAAAAAAAAAAAAAAAAAAAAAAAATAGAAATAATAAAAATAGATGTATTTTTGGAAATAAAATTTTTATTTTACAATTAAAATTTAGGGTCTTCGGAGCGCAAATCGACCAATATTCTACGTAGGAGAGGGTAATACAGTTCCTACCCTTGTAGATCAATCAGCTTCTATTTTTCTAGGATCCACTCGGGTAAGTTTTTATTTTCAAATTAGTCAAATTTTGGAAATTATCGATTTTTGAAAATGCATACTCCAGTTTTATGTAAAATTGGTTTATTTTTTTTTTTTTTTTAGTAATCAGCTTATAAGACTGTAAATTAGAAATTTTTTGCACGGGAATTTGAGGATTTTATTCTATATATATATATATATGATATATTCCACGCCAAAGTGAAAGTCCATCTGCAATTGCATCTCCGATTTTTTTGAGATTTTTTTTTTCTTTTAGTACTATTTGAGACTAGCTTCCATGAATTTTTTCAAATTTTTTTAGCAAGCCGTTTTCGAGTTATAGAATTTTGAAAATTGGAGAATTTCCATGACTTTTAATTTTTGAATGCTCATAACTTCCTTAAAAATGCATCAATTTTAAAAGTCTTTTTCTTTTCAAAATGTGTGTTTTTAAACGTACTTTACAACAACAAAAAAATCAAAAATTTTTTTTAAACGATATTACTATCAAATTTTTGAGTTTTAATGATAAAAAGTCATTTTTCTCATTTGACGTACTGATCGATTTTTTTCAAAATTTTTTCAAAAAAAAACTACTTCTTTTTACGAAACTTTTAAGCCTAGCCCGATAATGGACAAACAATTTTTACAATATTTTGAGAATTTTACAAAAATTTTTGAATTTTTTAAAAATATTTTTGGTTTTTTTTATACTAGATGCTTTTATGGGCATATCTTTGAAACCTTTAACTTTTCAAAAAGAAAAAAATTTTTTTTTTTTTTTGAGCACAGTATTGAAACTCTGTCTACATAAACTTCAAGAACTAAGCTTTCCAATTATACAAGTGGACAGATAAAACAAGTTGTCTTCAAAAAGTTATAAATATTTAAAATTGAGAATTATTTTTAACCTGTAACAAAAAAATATTCAACAGGTGTTTGCTTTTGAGGATAAAAAACAGGTGAAGGGAATTTTCTAAGGGGTTATAATTTTAAAAAGCAATAAAATTCGTTTAATATTTTCAATATTTATATGAATAATAAAATACTGAAATAATGCACTGGGTATAAAAGCATGTGTCAAAAATTAACTAGATATATAAATTTTTTATTTGAATATTTACATTACATTTTAAAATAGATTTTTATTATAGTGAATTGTTTTAAAAATGTAAAATTGTAATTTTTAAAATTTACCATACGATTTTCATTGACTTTTTTCTATTTAAATTTAATATTCGTAAACTTTCCAATTTCTTTTCTCTTTTTTCCTTTTCTATTTTTCTTTTCTATTTTTCTTTTCTCTCGCATCTTATCTTTTTTCAGAATGAATTTTTTTGGATCCATTTTTGTGTCTCGAAATAAACATTAAAACTTAACCTTCAGGTTTTAATAATTAATGATAGTTTCTATAAAAAAAATTATAATCGGCAACTTCGTACATAACAATTTCTTTCTAAAAAATTTCGGTCGATTACGGTCGACCGTAATTGATGAATATTTTTACATTATCTTTGCAATAAAGTATTTTTTCTCGAAGCACATTCACGGGATGTTAAATGGCACATGTGAAAATATATGCAAGTACTTTTCAAATACTTTTATATGATTTTCATGAAGTATCACTCGTATTACGGTTGTTTTCAAATTTTGTCCACGCGTGTTTTCGTTTATTTAACTTATAATAGTTTTTTGAAGACATGAAGCACATCAATTTATTATGTCTCAAAATAATTATAGTAACTTGATGTTTGATTTCCCATAAGTTATTTAAACGTGCCGCTTGTCTTATAAAAGAAAAATCATAAATACGATGATTACGGTCGAAAAGGTTAAAAGTGAGGGACAACTTTTAAAAGCTTATAAATTTTTTCACAATTAATAAAATATTAATTTCCCTGCGAAAATGTGTTCCCCGATTAATTAACATTGAAAAACCATATTTCAGAATTAGTAATTTTTATTACATCTAAAACTATATCGTTTAAAGCATCAGAAAGTATGGTTAAGGACAAGTAGACATTGTTAAAAATCGCGTATTAAAATTGAAATAATTATTTATGTATTTAATAAATTAAAGTGGAATCTTTTGGAAATGATTGATTGTATCAAGCATTAATATTTCCAACAAAAACCAACGGAAATTTTTTAAAATTACCAAAATATATGCGAGGGACATTAAAGTTAAAGGTTCTAGAGATATGCCCTTATGTGTTTTGATGCGCTGATTACAAAAATCATAATGACAATATCCAAAAATTTGATTTTTATGGTGAAAACCATAAAAAAGTCCCAAAATTTATTGTTTTTTTTTCGTTTGTTGGGTAAAATATGCAAAATTAAAAAAATGTAGATTAATAAGATCTATAACTTTTGTCTAAAATTTTTTGTCTTAATTTTGCATATTTTACCCAATAAACGAAAAAAAACAATAAATTTTGGGACTTTTTTATGGTTTTCACCATAAAAATCAAATTTTTGGATATTGTCACTATGATTTTCGTAATCAGCGCATCAAGACACATAAAAGTATGTAGTATAAAAAAAAAACCAAAAATATTTTTAAAAAATTCAAAACTTCAAAAATTTTTGAAAAATTCCGAAAATATTGTAAAAATTGTTTGCCCATTATCGGGCTAGGCTTAAAAGTTTCGTAAAAAGAAGTAGTTTTTTTTGAAAAAATTTTGAAAAAAATCGATCAGTACGTCAAATGTGAAAAACGACTTTTTATCATTAAAACTCAAAAATTTGATAGTAATATCGTTTAAAAAAAAATTGCGATTTTTTTGTTGAAAAGTACGTTTAAAAACACACATTTTGAAAAAAAGACTTTTAAGGAAATTATGAGCATTCAAAAATTAATTTTTTTCAATTTTAAAAATTCCCTAACTCGAAAACGGCTTGCTAAAAAAATTTGAAAAAATTCATGGAAGCTAGTCTCAATTAGTACTAAAAGAAAAAAAATCTCAAAAAATCGGAGATGCAATTGCAGATGGACTTACACTTTGGCGTGGAATATATCATATATATATTTGAAGGGTAGAAATATTGTTTTTCTTTATTCTTAGCAAATTGTCTTATTGATGTGAGCTTTTTAAACTATATAATTTAAAAAATGCTTATTAATTGTTTTTATAAAATATTTAACTTTTCAGAAAGTCATTTTCAATGTTCGAGAATTATTTTTATCGACTTTTTATTATCGTTTTTTTTCTTTTTTTTCTAATTTTGTGTCATGACAATTTTGTTTAAGTAAACCTTAAAAATTAATGAATTTTTTTTTTTTTTAACTATTTAAATTAAATTAAATTTTTGTTAAAAAATCGGTTTTATTTTAAATTACTTGAATTTTTGAATATTCACTTTTTTATGATTTTAATATTAAAATTTTATTAAATATTTAAAAAAAATGTTAATTAGAAAATGAGATAAAAATTTGTTTAAAAAATTCCTTTTTACACGTATATATATATATTAATTATATTTGCATTTGCACATCTTGAGAGATAAATAATTTAAAGAATTTTCTCAATACATCATTGAAAGATTAATTAATCAAAAAGTTATAAAATATCCAGTTTTTTTTTTAAACCGGTTTTTATAGCACACAATTAAGATAAGACAACCTTTTGTTTTTTCGAATTAAAAATGTATAGTTGAACAATTTTTCTTTAATTCTTTAAAAGTCGTTTAAATATAATTTTTTATGAAAATGAAAAAAAAATCGAAACTTGAAAATGACTATTTTTTTTTTGTACTTAACTGTAAATGTGATTAAAATATGTAATTTAATTAAAAAAAAAAATTTTTTCGAAATTAGTAAATTCAAATTTTAATAATCTGACTTTTTAAATTTGATTTATTTAGATTTAAAAAAAAAATTTAATAAGTAAACGGCAAAATAAGTGTAAATTTTATGAGTGGAATATTTATTTATCGTATGAAAATTTATTGATTGAGAGGGAAGATAATCAACATAATATTATTATAAAAGCGAAGAATATTATTTCCGCTTCTGATTTTCAAATATAGGTACTAGAAGCTCCTAATTTTTTAATTTATAACATTTTATAATTATATTTTTTAAAATTAATTAATTAATTAAAGTAATAATAATAAAAAATAAAAAAATACAAATTATTAAATGACAATAATAATAATAATAATAATAATAATAATAATAATAATAATAATAAATTGGCTAATTAAATTTTCCTCTTTCAATCAAATTAAATAATAATAATTTTTCACGCATGTAAAATTTTGAATTTCCTGCAATATAAAAAGGCGGAAAAAAAATAATTCGTTTATTTGAAATACTTGACAGCAACAGTATTATGGAGTCTTGTAAATTGGAGAATTTTCCTTTGTTTAAAAGAGTCTATATTTATTTACCCACGTTTGTCGATATACTCACACGCACTTGTCCTTATTAATAGAGGCAGTCCAACATTGGAGGAATCATGAATTAGTTCTCCATTGATACTCGTGCATGTAACATTGCATTTACTCATACTCGCATTTTTTTTTTTTTTTTTTTTTTTAAATTTATTTTTTGAGTAAAAAAGAAAACATTAAACAAATACGCGATGGTGATTTAGATTTTTGAAATATAGAAGAAGAAAAAAAAAATTACCCAAATTTTACGAAAAAAAAATTTAATCAAAAATTAAATTAATTAAATTTTTCTATTTTATATAATATTTGAAAATTTAGTAATTTTTTTTTTTTTTTTGTTTGCTTTTTGCAAATTATAAACAATCAGAAAAGAGTGTTAATTAGTCACCATGTGCACATCTGTTTACTATTAGACTATTTTTACGAGCTCAGCGTCATGATTAATGCAGAAGCTTGTTAAATATGAAGGATTTTCTTTTATCTCTAATGTTGAATATTATTTATTTGATCTTTTCGGGATTTCTTTTCTTTTTCTTAATTATTTTATATAAAGAAAATAAAATTTGAAAAAAATTTATTATTATTATTAATTAACTAAAATTAAATATTTATTATGACATTTAATGTAAAAATAAAATTTATTAAGTCTTTTTATAAATTAAGTTTCACAAGAATTCTTGACAAATTTTATGTGATTCATAAATTCATGACTCATATTTTTAGTTCTCTTATTTTTGATTTATTATCAAAATTAAAAATGTCCCGTAAAAATGTTTTTTTTCTAAAACGTCATTTTTTGTAAAAAAAAAAAAAAATTCAATATGTTATTACGAATTTTAAGTTTTTTTTTTCCTATTTCTGTGAAATATTGTAGATGATTGTTTGAGTTATATAATAAAACAATAAGAACGAAAAAAAATAATACGATCTTTAAATTATTCTGAAGTTGTGCGGCATTCTTCGTTTTTGTTCTCGCTTGTCTTGCCTAATATGATCTTTCTGTAAGTGAAATAAAACTATATATTATTTGATCGGATTTTTTTTAATTTAATAGTTGTTACTTTTTGTACGAGTAAATTTTACCGTATATTAATTTTAAAACTAATTTAAATATAAATAATTAATATTGATTAAATAAGCCAACAATTAAATTAAATAAACAATAAAAAAAGTGAAAAAACAAATTAAATAAAATTTTAATTTTAATCTTTTTTTAATACTCAAATAGGTATTAAAAATTTAAATTAAAAATTTGAAATGCAAAACTAAGTAAGTAACAGTAGAAGTCAACAAAGTTATAATTATATTAATTTAAAATTGCAAAGTTAAAATTTTAAATACGAAATAAAATTTGAAATTTTATGTTATTTTTTTATAATTGAATAGATAAGAATTGAAAATTTATTTCTGTTAACATTAAAATAAAAAATAGGGAATAGAAACAAAAATTGGAAATTAAAATAATAATAATAAAATCAAATAAAAAAAAAAAAAAATTTCAATCCATAAATTAAAAATAAAAATTTTTAAAATTTCAAATAAAAATTTGACCTTAAAAATACCGCGAAAATGACCGTGAATAAAATGTAATTTTCCTAACAAGCAAAATACAAAAATAAAGTTAATTAAATCATCTCTCATTAACACAAAAATTAGCCTTGACTGAAAATGTGCGTTCATTTATAATATAACTTTCAACTGTCACAAAAACTCGAACTGATAAGAAAAAACGCGTTCTTGTTAATAATAAATTTTAATAATGCATTAAACTTGCTGAATCGTGTGACACAAAATAATCGAAGGTAATTTATTAAAATGTCATAATACAAATCAATATCCAACTTTCATTCACAACTCATTCTCAATAATCTTTTCACGCACCTTTTCATAGATATATTTTGATTATTATAATCTTTGAGGTTTCAATCTTTAAAAAGTCAAGGAAAATTTTATTACTGTTTTTTTTTTTTTTTTTTTTTTTATTTTTTTATTGTTACTTTTTCTAAATCCTCTTTGATTTTTTGCTTTTTTATTTATCAATATTTTTTTTTCAATTAAATTTAAAAATTTTAAAACAAATTTTTTAGAAAATAGTATATATGAAAAAAAAAGATTTAATTTAATGTCAATTATAAATTAAACAAATAATTTTAGTCTACATTTGAAAAGATCAAATAAACTTTTTTTAAATTATAACAAAAATCTTGAATTCATTTTTCTGATTTTTTTTTTTAAATAGGGAGTTAAAATTTTTATGGGTAATTTTTTATATTTGTTTTTTTTTTCAATTATTGTTAAGTGAGTGAAAAACAAGACTGAACATTATCAAGTGGGCAGCAAAAAAAAAAAAAAAGAAAAAAAAGAAAAAAAAGTGATGCAGGAGTCAAGAAATCGAACGTTATTGTCTGGATTATATTTATATTTAAGAAAACATAACAATGGAGTGGACTTGGTGGAAGGATTGGTGGCGGTTAAGAAAGTGGCGTCATCGAAATAATAGTACAAGTTCGGCATCTGCAACAGATGACGAGGATATCGAGGATTACAACGCATGCTGCTACTGTGATGAATGTTTCGTACGTTAAAATAAAAAAAAAAAAAAAAAAAAAAAAAATAACAAAACAAAAATTAAATCAATATGAATTACATTCATCAATTAAGTGTCGTGAAATAATCGACAAAATATCCTCATTTTTTATCACAAGCTTTTCATATAAATGGATGATTCTCCGCGTAGCGCACGATTTGGTGTCTGAAACTTTAAAAATATTTTTTTTATCGAAATGATAAATATCAATACATATTTTTGAAGATAAAGTGTCAAGAAAAAAAATATCCATGGTGGGCCGGAAAAATTTTTTATAATTTTTTTAAGCAAATTGAAAAAAAAATTCTTTGCTTTTTGAATTCTATAAAATAGTTAAAATTTGATTTCAAATGTTTATGGAAATTTTTGGGGTAATTCACAAAAATATATATATATATATAGCGCGAACGACAATTAAAAATTTTTATTTCGATAATTTACGGAAATTTTCGAGGTAATTTATGGAAATTTATGCGGTAATTTATAGAAATTTTGTCTAAAATTCATAAAAATATATAAAGCATAAATCACAATTAAAAATTATAATTTTTGGTAATGTACGGAAATTTCCGCGGTAATTTACAAAAACATAAATAATAAATAAAAAATAAATCGGACTAGGCTCAAAATTCGTTAAATTTAGAGCAGTTTTTGTAAAAAAAATTTTGAAAAAAATCGATCGATACACACAGGTGCAAAAATGAATTTTTAATCTTAAATCTCAAAAATCTAATAGAAATTTTTTTCGAAAATAACTTGATATGATAACTGAAATGATAATAACATTCATAATGAATTCCATAATAACTCTTTCTTTCTTTAAATGATAATACTTGATAATAACTTGATTGATATCTCCTAAAGGGCTTGATGAAAAAATTTGAAAAAAATCGTGAAAGCTAGTCTTCATGAGTACTAAAAGGAAAAAAATGTTCAAAAAGATCTGAGGTGCAAAAGCCAAATGGTCTCCGATTTGTCATGGAATACCTCATATAGACTAAAATAATATAACTACACTTTATTTAACCTTTATTATTTAATTATATTCTATTTTTTTAAAAAAATATTGAAGGCCTGTACAAATTTGAATCTTGAAGTGTGTAAAAAAAGGATAAATCAATTAGAAAATTGATTATTTCCTTCATGTATCAACTTTTAAGGAATATAACTTTTGCTGTTACTAAAGTAGAACTATATTAACATTTGACTTTTATTTAAATAATTCAATGTTTAATAATAAAACGCAGAATAACGCACAAAAGTGCAGTCAAGTATAAATAGCAAAAAAAAAAAAGAAAATAATTATTTTTTTGATCAAACGTTTTTTTTATTCAATTCCACTACAATATACAATACTAAAATAGCAATAGAAATTGTATTTATTAATGCACATTGCTAAAAATATTAACTTTTTTGTTTAAACATCCTGTGGGGACAGGTGAAATTTTGACGTTTTCAGCCTTAAAAACCACTTTTCACGAAAAATTATAATGTTAAATATACAAAAGTAACTATTGGTTTTTGTTTGTAATCACAGAAATGACCTTTTTACATTGGAATCGAAATATTATGTGAACATTATTTGTGATTTTTCTTTCACAACATGAAAAAAAGCAAGTTGTGCGCTATGCGGAGAATCACCCATATTTATAATATTTATAAGAAGAAATTTCCACGATATTTTATAAAATAATATATGCTTATCATTATGGAAAAAAAAAAGTATTTCATTTAGTCGAAGAAAATTTAATTCGTCAGTCATTATTTTCTCGAATAAATATTTTTTATCTAATCTTCAATACTGTTAGTGATGCTTATTATATATTTTATCACTAAATAATTTTAAAGTAAAAAAAAATATATATATTCTCTAGAATCTGAGATGAGAACAAAAAAAAATTTTTTTTTTCATTTTTTATTTAGTGTTACAGATATATATTTTTTTTTCAATTAAAATTATGTTTCGATTACTTTTTTCATTTGCTTTCAATACAAGTGTATAATAGTAATAATTATTTAGTAAGAAAAAATAATTTTTTTTATTTTCTTTTATAAGTTATTTTTAGTTTCAAAGGAAAAGTGCATAAAAAAATATTTACTTTAGTAAATAAAGACTCGAATTATTTACATACTTCAGAAAAAAAAATTAAGAAAAATTATTTTTTAAATTTTATTTATTATTCTTTTTTTAAGTTTTACAGTTATAAACTATATACCAATATTATTTTTATAATGATATTTCGATCCATTAATTATTTCAATGGGTTGAAATGATTTAAAAAATTATGAAAAATGCTATTTGAATGTTTTATTGATAAAAATTGTGTGTAAATCATAAAAATATTCTTCTGACATCCTGATGAAAAAATATAGATATCGAAAATTTTTTAATATACATATTACTTCTTTATATATTTTCAAATCTTTAAATAGAATAATAATTTAAATTTAAAAAGTGTTTGAGTGGAAATTTAGACAAATTAATTTTTTATATTTTAAACAAAATGAAAGAATCTATGTGGCGCCAATTCTAGCTATAGTGGCCGCTGCTGAACTAACTTACCCCAAATTACTCCACTTTAAATCTTTAAGGCCAGGTCCAAGTGAGGCAGCGCCATCTACATTAATACTAAAATTTTGGAAAATTTTTAACAGCCTTTTCTTGAAAACAAGAAGGTAAAATGCTTTTTCCTTTATGGATAATTGATTATTGGCAAGATATATACCAGCTAAAACTTTTTTTGAGTTAAAATGATGAAAAAAATTTCATGTCAATAAATTAAATATGAGCACTTTTTTCACAAAAACTGTAACAGTACTTTCTCAGAAATTACAATCAAAAATGCAATTTCCATTTGGAAAATTAATAAACGCTAAAAAATACACGACCTAAGATTTACCAATCACGAAAATAACAAAAAAAAAGTATTTTAACATAACATATTTTACTCATTATGACAGCCGTTTGGCAGGTTTTATATGTCACCAGACGTTTCGCAGTTTTGCCGAAAGGAGGAGATTGGCGCTGTTGCTAACCACCTGAAATACTAAATCTACAAAATGGCTGTCACAATCAGTAAAGCAGTATCAATATGTTAAATATTTAATAAATTTTTTTTTTTTATTATTTTCGTGATTGGTAAATCTTAGGTCGTGTATTTTTTAGCGTTTATTAATTTTCCAAATGGAAATTGCATTTTTGATTGTAATTTCTGAGAAAGTACTGTTACAGTTTTTGTGAAAAAAGTGCTCATATTTAATTTCATCGACATGAAATTTTTTTCATCATTTTAACTCAAAAAAAGTTTTAGCTGGTATATAATATCTTGCCAATAAGCAATTATCCATAAAGGAAAAAGTATTTTACCATCTTGGTTTTTAGAAAAGGCTGTTGAAAATTTTCCAAAATTTTCCTTTTAATGTAGATGGCGCTGCCTCACTTGGACCTGGGCTTAATAAAATAATTTCCTCACAATGTTATTGCAAAAATGGAGAAGAGCCCCACTCATTGACCCTTCCTCTATTATTCCCTCCAATCAAAACATTTTTAGGTTATAGGGATTTTTCCCGGATGGCCTTAATTTTAATTTTTAATATTAAAAATCTGAATTTGAGGTTATGTTTTTGTTTATGAACAGCAGTTAATTTGCAATATTCTAAGTCATACAAGAAACACGACTTTACACTACACTATACACGATCGGTACACATTTTTTTAATCCATTGTAGACGCAGCCTAAGGCTGCGTCTACTATGGATTAAAAAATGTGTAACGATCGTGTAGTGTAAAGTCGTGACTTAGAATATTGCAAATTAACTGCTGTTAATAAACAAAAACATAACCTCAAATTCAGATTTTTAATATTAATTTAATTATTAATTTTAATTTTCAATATTAAAAATAGGAAAAGAACTAGGCGCAAATGCGCCTACATCTAGGGTTTCGTGGCGCTTTAAATTTTAATTAAAAAAAAATAAATCAAAAATAAATAATTTAAAAATAAATAATAAAATTTATTTTATAAATTTTATGTACTATTAAATTTTATTTATTTAGCAAAATTTTTATTATAAATTAATTATAAATTATAAAATATTAATTTCTATAAATTAATTCTCCCCCAGACAGTAAATTCGAAGAAAATCAAAAATTGGCAAAATCAAAATTCAAAAAGGTAAATGAAAGAAAAAAGAAAGAGTGGCTGTGGAGTGGAGGTCTTTCTTCTATCATTTATCTTTTTTGATTCACAAACAAAAACATTAGGTAAAATGTCCATTCGATAATGTCCACTATTAAGACATGTCAACTATAGGGACATGTCAACTATAGGGACATGTCAACTATAGGGACATGTCAACTATAGGGACATGTCAACTATATGGACATGTCAACTATTGGGACATGTCAATTACTAAGACAGGTGAACTACTGGGACATGTTAATTATAGGGGCATGTTAACTAATGGGACATGTAATGTCCATTCATGTAATGTCCATTCGGGAAAATGTCCATTCAGTAAATGGAGATTTTGGATCTGTGGGGCCCCAAAATTTGAATTTGGGAGCTATGGTGCCCCAAAATTTGAATTTGGGATCTGTGGTGCCCCAAAATTCGAATTTGGAAGCTATGTTTGCCCAAAATTCGAATTTGGGATCTGTGGGGCCCCAAAATTTCAATTTGGGAGCTATGGTGCCCCAAAATTTGAATTTGAGATCTGTGGTGCCCCAAAATTCGAATTTGGGAGCTATGGTGCCACAAAATTCGAATTTGGGATCTCTGGTGCCCCCAAAATTCGAATTTGGGATCTGTGGTGCCCCAAAAGTTTAATTTGGGATCTGTGGGGCCCCAAAATTTGAATTTGGGATCTGTGGGGCCCCAAAATTCGATTTTGGGATCTGTGGTGCCCCAAAAGTTTAATTTGGGATCTGTGGGGCCCCAAAATTTGAATTTAGGATCTGTGGTGCCCCAAAATTTTAATTTGGGATCTGTGCCCTAAAATTTGATTTTGGGAGCTGTGGTGCCCCAAAATATACTACGGACAGACGGACGCCAAAGTGAAACTATAAGGCTTTCGGCCATGGGCCACGAAACCCTAAAAATCTGAATTTGAGGTTATGTTTTTGTTTATTAGCAGCAGTTAATTTGCAATATTCTAAGTCACGGCTTTATTACACTACACTACACTATACGATCGTTACACATTTTTTAATCTATTGTAGACGCAGCCTAAGAACACGATTGGGGACAATATAAAATTTCTTTCCTATTGTTTTTAATCGTTTTCAATCGATTTTTTCTATAGAAGGCTTGTGTATATATAGTTTAAAAATTTCAAAACATAACCTATTTTTTGCTTTACCTTTCTTCGAATAACAATAATAACGAATTTTTAATGAAAAAATTGTAAATTACTTTTTTTTCATCAGGACGTCGTCAGTGTGTCTTGTATAGTAAATTTATATATGTAAATGTGAATTTTTATGTAACCGTGTTCGCAATATTTAATTCACGCTAAAATTGCACATTGCCGCAGCTAATAATAATAACAAGAAAAATCATAACAATTGTACAATGAAAACAAAAAAAAAAAATGAAAAATTGCATAATGTAATGTTTTGGCATCGTTATAGATAGATATATATGCTTTTTACGTTCGTGTGTGTGTGTGTGTGTGTGTTATCTATATAATTTGTTTGTGTGTATATACATTTCTAAATAGCATGCTTTTATAAAATCTTTTGACTTTGGTGAAGCTTTTCGGCTGCGTGTGTGTCTCTAAATTTAGAGAGGTTTTTTTGGATACACAGAGAGAGAGAGAGAGAGAGAGAAAGGTATATTTTAGTAATGACATCTGTAAAGCCTCTTTGTTGTGGCCAGCTACACAAATGCTGGTACGTGATCTGCCAATTGATTTTACTTTTATAATATAACTTACCTGACATAGATTTTAGAGCTCGTGTGCTGCGAGGGAGAGAGAGAGATTGCGAAAATTATATCGCGAGTTACAATTACTTTTCTTGAATTTGCTTTTGTATAATAACACAATTTTAGAATTGATACCACACAAAATGCCGTCTTGGCAAAATTATTAAACTAGTTGCTCGGAATAACATCTTTGAGTTAAATGTCAAGATTATAACTTTTTAGTGTCGCGGAAAATTGCTTTTATTGAACATTATTATTATAGATATATATAAACTATATATACAATACGAATTTCATCTCGTTTAATTAATTTTCTATTTTAATTCTCTTTTTCATCTAATTTTATAATTTCATTTTCAATCGTTTTTTTTTTTTTTTTTCTAATTTTCGATTGTTATAGACAATAATGTTTGGCAATAGAACAAATTTTCAAGAATGAAAGGCAATGAATTCGATTTATTTTTTCGAAAATTTATCACATTTTTGCTTGTAATTTTAAATTTTATATTTGTGTTTCTTACATTTCTTATACATTCTTCAAATGGAATTTTCGAATTTTTCATTCTTTCAAGGATATTTCAGTTGAATCTTACGTCAGTTATTTGTGTTGGTATTCATTTTTTTATATATATATAATAAAATATATCTTTTTTTTTCCTATTCTTGAAAATTGTGTGGAAGACAATATTTTATTTTTTTTTGTATTTTAAAAATATTAAAAATAATATTTTTTAGATTAAAAAAAAAATGGATTTACATTAATTTTATTTTTAAATTTTGTTTCTATTCAATAATTTTTTTGCAATGAATTATTGAAAAAGAAAAGGTTTTTGAAATCAATTTCACGTCGCATCAGAGCGGTTTAATTAATCTGTCACACCATCTTGTCAATTATATGTCACTCGTGTTTTACGTGCAATTTCATATAATAAATGGCCTTCACACTCTTTTAATGTCTTTCATATATAAAATATATTGAAAGTGATTGCACTTACATTTCACTAGAAAAATTACTGTTAAGATAAGAGCGACGCCAAAAAATTTCGAAAATTACAATATTACAAATTACAAGAACATTAAAAGAAATTATAATAATTTTTTAAAATTTGCATTTAAAAAAAAAATTTCATATTTGTTATTGTTTTTTTTTATTATTAATTATTGTTAATTAATTGAAATTTTATTAATATGTGAATAATAATTATTAATTTTTTTTTTTCAATTTTATGAAGAATTTTTTGACACTTTTATTTGTATTACATTATAATCATCAACAGGACGATAGTGAAATTAAATGAAAATAATCATTTGCTTGTTTTACAATGAAATTGCGAGTATATAATAAAAAATAATGGTTTTAATTAATTACAGGGCGAGCTGTCGGACGGGTGTGCCAGTGAAGATGGTTGCCTTCAGGGCGATCTTGAGGGGGAGGGGAAGCAAGTTTTGGTGGGAATATGTGCTATGGCCAAAAAATCACAAAGTAAACCAATGAAGGAAATTTTAACTCGTCTCGAGGAATTTGAATATATTAAAATTGTTGTTTTCGCTGAAGATGTGATTTTAAAGGTATTACAATTAATTATTAATTATAAATTATATAAAATTAACAGAAAAAGGAGACAATTTTTTTTTTTTTTGTCAATGTAAAGAAGAAAAATAATTAATTGGAAATTTTCTTGTAATATTTATTTTTCCAAAAAAATATAATTTTAAAAAAAAACTATTAAAATTTTAATTGTTTTTGAATTTTTTTTATTGAAAATAAAATATAATTTTATTGAACTAGCAAAATTAAACGCGAGCAAGCGCGCCAAATTGACTATTTAATTGTTATAAAGAAATTAAAGATTAATATTATCAATAATAATTTAATTTATTAGAATATTATTACATATTAAATGATAATAATGAAAATTATATGTTTACAGGCCTCGGATTATACGACTTTTTCCGACTTTTTTCAAAAATACGAGTTTTATCGTAAATAAAATACATTTTTTTAGTATAAAATGTAGATCTTCTTCAGATCTTCTTCAGATCTTCTTCAATTCATTTATTTAACAAATTTTGAACTAAAATGATTCTTCACTAAATTAATTATTTTTAATAATTTTAATGAAATTTATCACAAATTCAATTATATTAAAATTATTTTTCAATTAAAATTTTTATGAAATTTAACAATTGTTTATATATTAATTTAAAAAACAAAAAATATCACAATAAAATTGAATTTCAATTCAAAATAAACTAAAATTCAATTATTACAAGAAATTTTAATTCAAAATCAATTAAAAATCCAATAATTATAAAAAATTTTCAATTTAAAATTTAATTATTTACCAAAAGTTTTCAATTTAAAATGAAATAAAATTCAATTATTTTCTAAAATTTCTATTCAAAATTAATTATCCAAATTTTCAATCAAAAATGAACTTAAATTAAATTATTATCCAATTTCAATTAAAATTCAATTATTTCCCAAAATTTTCAATTCAAAATGAACTGAAATTCAATTATTTTCCAAATTTAAAATCAAATAAAATTTCATTATTCTCAAAAATTTGAATTTAAAATTAATTGAATTTCCAATAATTTGAATTTAAAAGTATCTAAAATTTAATTATTTCTAAAATTTTCCATCGAAAATTTTTTTTTTTGAAATTTAATAATTTCAATTATAACTCTAAGGAAATTCAATTATTTTTAACTATTTTAATAATATTCTTTGAAATTTCAACTATCTGAAACCATTTTTCAATTAAAAATGATTTTCAAATTATTGTATTTTGTCCGCATTTTCTAATAAATTTTTAGTGAAATCATCTAAAATTTTAATTACAAAACACTTAAAGTTTGAATTAATTTCAAAAATCTCAATTTTAAATCTTTGAAAATTCAATTAAATTTAAAAAATGTTTTCCAAAAATTGTTTGATAAATTATTTTTAGTTCTGTAAAATTTAATAATTGTTTGAAAATTAACAATATCTTTTGAAATTTAATTATTTCTAAAAATTTCAATTTTAACCCTTCGAAAAGGATTATTATTAGAAAAAAAATTTTTTATTTAAAAATCTGTAAAATATTTTTGTTAAAATAAAAAACAAATCCACTTTTTTTGGAATATAAATCGACTAAAACGACTTTTTGTGTCTTTAAGTTGATTCGAGGCCTGTGTTTTTATAATTAATATTTAATAGATATTCGTTGGCCCCTGGTACCTTAAAAATTAATTTTTTTCAAATTACTATCTTGTACGAAATTTCCTGGCGCATCTTTTTTCTTATTATAAATTTTTTGTATTTGTATACAATTTTTGAATGAATATACAACTTTAAAAAAAATTTCGTTGGTAAACGTTGTGTACTTCAGCTTCGTGAATTGAATTTTCGAATTTGAAATTTTAAAGAAACTTATTCCGAAATTTGGAAACACAATTGAGGGGCTGGAAACAATAACAACCAGTACGCTCGGCCGGTCGCTTTGAAGCCAGTCAACACGTCAAAAAGGTGAAAAAATTGAAACTCAAAATTCGGATTCTTCAAAAGCTTCACTTTATAGAAGATAAAAAATACATCTTTTTTCTCTCAGAAATTTTTTTCTAAATCCAATATTTTTGATAATAAAAGCAAAAAACCCAAAAAAAAATTTTCTCAAATTTAATTAAATTTTGAAATATAAACGATCATTTCTTTCACAAATAGTAATAAATTTGTTTACAACTTGGTATACATACTAAATTAGGTCTAATAACGCCATTAAAACAATAGAAAAGGCAAAAAAAATTATTGTTTTATTATTTTTAATTAAAAATTGAAAGAGGTCGATATTCACATTTTCTAACTTTTGACGATAAATTGTCTGCAGGGAATTTCAAAACTGTAAGAACTTCTCTTATAATATTTATTCACTACTATTTCAGGAAGTTTTCTGCAAAATTCCAAATCAATTCCTGTTATAGTTTTTAAAAAAATTAATTTTCAAGAAAAAGCGGATAGCCCATCGCGTTCACTTAACCCGCTGGAGACTCTTTCTTGAAGTATGTGAAATTATTTCGGCTCGAATAATAAGAAATTAGTGAAATAAGAAGAAAGTTATGTTTATTTTTTGTGATCAGTATCTTATATGTATGTACATTAGTATTAGAATTGTTAACAATATTAATATTAGTAACATTTATAATTCATACTTGATATTTTGTAAATATTTAAAATACGCATATTATAAATATAATATAAATAAATATAAATAATATAAATATTATAAGAGAAGTTCTTACAGTTTTGAAATTCCCTGCAGACATTTTATCGTCAAAAGTTAGAAAATGTGAATATCGACCTCTTTCAATTTTTAATTAAAAATAATAAAACAATAATTTTTTTTGCCTTTTCTAATGTTTTAATGGCTTTATTAGACCTAATTTAGTATGTATACCAAGTTGTAAACAAATTTATTATACTATTTGTGAAAAAAATAATCGTTTACATTTTAAAATTTCATTACATTTGATAAAATTTTTTTTGGACTTTTTGCTTTTATTATCAAAAATATTGGATTTAAAAAAGTTTCTAAGAGAAAAAAGATATGTTTTTTTATCTTCTATAAAGTAGTGCTTCTGAAAAATCCGAATTTTGAGTTTCAATTTTGAGGTGTTGATTGGCTTCAAAGCGACCGGCCGAGCGTACTGGTTGTTATTGTTTCCGGCCCCTCAATTATACAACTTTGGCAAAAATGAGAAAAAGAATTGTCAAAATTTGACACGTCATAAGATTTCTATTCAAAAAAACACGTGAAATCAGAAAAGGTCAACTTCAAGTTAGGACAGAAGGACAGATCAAGCATTTTATAATAATAATAATAATTATTATTATTTGAAAATTAATTTTCTATTGTATACAATTCATTTACTTTAGGTAACAAATTTTTGGTAAATTTTTTTTAAATTCAATTATTTTGTGAATTTAATTACATTGATTTAGAGATTTTTCGTCTGTTATGAATCGTAATTTTAGATTATTTTTATCTATTTCTCTTTTGAACTTCAATTCTCTACTTTTTTTTTAATTTCCTATATATAGAAAAAATTAAAAAAAAAAACAATTTCTGAACCATTTTTAGTTTTAAATATAAAATTTTTTTTAAATAATATTGTGCATCGCGATATCAAAATCGTGGTACCACTGAAGTTTTTCCTATATTTTTTTAAATCTTAATAAAAATAATTTAATTTAGAAAATAATTTGGACGTGAATCGATTAAAAAATATATATAATTTATGTTTTAAATTTGAAAAAATAATATAAATTTCCTGATTTTTATTTATTTATTTAGTGGTACATTTTTTTTGTTTTATAATTTATAATTCTGTTATTTATGGTGAAAATAAAATTGGATTATTATTCATTGACAACAAAATCAATTAATTTAATTTTTCTACTTTTTTCAAAATTTGTTCTTTTTTTTTTCTTTTCCAGGAACCTGTTGAAAATTGGCCTATTGTTGACTGTTTAATAAGCTTTCACAGCAAAGGCTTCCCTCTTGAGAAAGCTATTAGTTACGCTAATCTTAGAAATCCATTTAATATAAATAATCTGCCAATGCAATATGATATTCAGGTATGTAATAATAATATAAAATAATCGATTTTTATTTAATCACTTAAGTATTGAGTAATTACATCAATATTGATAAATAAATGGTTTAAATTATTGGAATTTTTTCTCTTGGAATAATTTTTGTAGTTTTATTTTTTATTGAAATTATTTTTTTTATTTATTTTTTTTTAATAAATTCATAAATTTTGAAGAAATGTTCTAAAATAAAAAAAAAAAATACGACAAATTTTTAAATCAGTTTATCAAATTAAATAAAATTGAAATTTTTCAATGCAATTTTTACAGTATAAAAATACACGCCACCTTGGACATTTTTTTTTTATTAAATTTAAATTTTTTAAAATGTTAAATAAAATTATTTCATTTGGAAAAAAAATGATACTAAAGAAATTTGAACATCTTAATATGGATAAATCAAATAATCAATGTATAATTTGAAATTTTTAAATTATTATCATTTTTTTAATATACAATTTTCAATATAATTTTAATCAATATACAAATTTTTCAAAGAAAATTTATTTCATTTTTGTTATTGATGAGAAAAATTTTGAGAGAATTTTTAAAAATATAATATTATATATTTTTGCGTATTATAAAAATCTTAATTATTAATTTTTGAATATTATTCCAGGATCGCAGAAGGGTTTATGCCATTTTGGAAAGTGAAGGCATCGAAATACCTCGATATGCAGTTCTCGATAGAGATTCACCTGATCCAAAACGTAAATAATTAGAAGATTGTAAATTTTTCTCAAAATTTTGAATTTCAATTAAATAAATATATAATTATATTTTATTTAAAATACAATCAAGTATTAAATATGTATATTTTATTCTTATTTAAAAGAATTAATTTTCTTACAAATCAATTAATGGAAAATTTTTTTGTAAAATAAATAAATAATAAGAATGTATAAAGATATAAAGTATTAAAAAAATTAAAAATTTCAGATCATGAATTAGTTGAATCGGAAGATCATGTGGAAGTTAATGGAGTTACTTTCAATAAACCATTTGTAGAGAAACCAGTGTCTGCCGAAGATCACAACATTTATATTTATTATCCAACTTCGGCTGGAGGAGGAAGTCAAAGGTTATTTAGAAAGGTAACTACGATTTTTATAAACTTGGACTATTTTCTTGTTTATATAAATATATAGATCTTGACCTAATTCAATTACAAAATATTCGAATCATATAAATTTTTATCTTCAAATCTTTTTATTTGATATACTTTATCAATGAGCATGTCTTCAGTGATTCGATAATCAATCGAAAATTTTATTTTCAATAACAAATTAATTTAATAATTATATAATTAATTCATATTAATTTAGAAGTAATTATTTTAATTATAAATATTAAAATATTTAAATTTTGTTGTTTAATTAAATATTTTTTATCGTCAAATTTTTTCCACGCTTTTTTTTTTAATGATTCTTCAAAATTTTTCGCATGGATTTTTAAAAATTATTAATTTTTTCAAAGATTCTTACAGAACTTTCAAATTTCAAAAAAAAAAACATTTTCATCTATTATAAAGTTTCTGATTTCTAAAACCGAATTTACTAATAACATTACAGTTACTTTGTTGATAAAATGTCATACTACAATTACAACTAGTTGTGAAATTTTAACATTTTGAAATGAATATTTTACAAATTAAAAACTAGCTTGTACCATAATAACCCCGGTTGATGGTAATAAAATAATGATACAATTTTTAATGTTAATTAATAGTAATTTTTTAATAATTACAGATAGGAAGTCGTAGTAGTGTATATTCGTTAGAATCTCGAGTTCGCAAGACTGGATCGTACATTTATGAGGATTTTATGCCCACCGATGGTACTGATGTTAAAGTTTATACAGTTGGGCCAGATTATGCACATGCTGAGGCTAGAAAAAGTCCAGCTCTCGATGGAAAAGTCGAAAGAGATTCCGAGGGCAAAGAAATTCGTTATCCCGTAATTTTGAGTAATGTAGAAAAACTCATTAGCCGAAAAGTTTGCTTGGCTTTTAAGCAAACTGTCTGTGGATTTGATCTTCTTAGGTGCATAAAAGAAAAAAATATTTCTAATTTTTTTACAGCCTTTAAAAAAAAATTTTTTTTTTATTATTTAGTAATTTAAAAAAATAAATTTAAATTACTTATATTACTTTCAGAGCTAATGGAAAGTCATTTGTTTGTGACGTGAATGGATTCAGTTTTGTAAAAAATTCAAATAAATATTACGACGATTGTGCAAAAATTTTAGGGAATATGATTCTTCGGGAACTTGCGCCTACATTACACATTCCTTGGAGTGTTCCCTTTCAATTGGACGATCCACCAATTGTTCCAACTACCTTTGGAAAAATGTAATTTAAATATTTTATTATTCATTTATTTTTTAATTTACTTCTTTTTTAATTATATTAATTTACTTTTTTTTTTTTTTATTTCTTTGTTTGTTATTAGTTGCACAGGATGTCTTAAAAGTTCTGTACTTAAGAAATAAAATTCTTTTATTATTTTTGTTTTGAAATTATTTTTTGTAATTTTTATTAATGTCAAAAATAAATATGCAGAATATTTGAAACTATTTTAGACATTCTGAATTTTTACAATTATTCTTTATAGTTTTAAAAATTGAATTAAATATTAATAGTTTTTTTTTTTTTCATTTAAGGATGGAATTGCGTTGTGTAGTGGCGGTTATTAGACATGGCGATAGAACACCAAAGCAAAAAATGAAAGTTGAAGTTCGACATCCAAAGTGAGTAATTTTAAATATCAATAATATTATATTGTTTCGCGCGTCCATTCTCTATTTTGAATTTACAATTTTTTTTAAATAAATATAAGTAAATTATAAATTTCAAAATTCGCATTTCCATTTTCTTTTAAATTGAAACTAAAAAAAAAAAAATGAAAAACTAAGAATTTGTGAAAACGTATTTTATAACTGATTGATTTGATAAAAACAAATTCTAAAATTTAAAAATTGTGCTAAACAGTACTAGTTTCCTATTTTCATTTTTTTTTTTTTTTTTTTTTTTTAATAATTTTTGTCACAGTTGATTACAAGTAACAATGCAGCAGAAATGTTAATTTTTTAGAAAAATAAAAAGTTTGAAAATTTGTTTGTAAATTTTAGTTGTCACCCTGAATGAATAGTACCTAATTTTTAAAAAAATTTTAATACTCTAGACTGATTTTTAGCGGCGACAAAATCTTTATATAATTATAAAGGGAGAGAAATAAAACATTTTTAAAAAATATGAAATTGAAATTAATGTTTATTATTATTATTATTATTATTATTATTATTATTATTATTATTATTATTATTATTATTATTATTGATAGGTTTTTTGAAATATTTGCCAAGTACGATGGTTATAAACATGGACACGTGAAGCTAAAACGGCCTAAGCAACTTCAAGAAATTTTGGACACAGCACGTAGTTTATTGGCGGAAATACAACATCGAGCCGCAAGCCCTGAACTTGAGGAAAAACAGGGGAAACTTGAACAATTAAAGAACGTATTAGAAATGTATGTAATAATTTATTAATCTTTAACTACTAATTTTAATTTTTTATTTTCTTTTTATTAATTTAGTTTTCAATTTCTAAATTTAAAAAATATTTTTAAAAATGATTTATTATTATAATTTATTCATTATATTAATTATTAAAAAAAAAACCCCGATACAAATCAAATGTTTATTAAATATTATCAGGCATCACAGTTAGTCCCTTTTTCATCTTTTTTTGATCAAAAATGTAAATTTTCTTTGTAAATATGTATTTCGAATTAGATTTATAAAAAAGAGAGAAGAGTCGATAAATCTGTTTCAGTTAACTAATCTACTGCCTAAATAATATAGAGAATAACAATTTTTTAATTTTATTAATTACAAAGTTACTTTCTATCAAAGAGTTTAGAACTGTAAGAAATTATATTTTAGTATGAATATATTTGTTATTTTATGACTTTAAACACATTTTAATTTGTTTTTATATTTATTTTGTCCCCCATTTTAGAAAAAAAAACTTCCTATTTTCACCTTTTTTGAGGAGTAATGGTAACGTGATGCCTGTATTAAGTTTATTAGAATATTTTATAATTTTTTTTTTTTTTTTTTTTTGGTTGAAATAATAATATTATTATTTCATTTATTTTTTCTGTAAGAATAGAAGTAATTGAAGTTACAAGGTGATTAAATATGAAAATAATTTAATTAACAAAATTATTGAACATAACAAAATATTAATATTTGATGTGCCTGAAATTATGAACGTTCAAATGAATCAAAAATTTTTTTCACTACTTTTTTAATATCAAAATTTTATTATGAAATATTGCTTTCATATAAAAATAAATTTCAAATAATAAATAATGTTCAGAACTTCAGGCACATTTTTCTTTTTATTTAAAACCGCTTTTTGTAAAATACTTAAGTTATAAAAAAAAATTTATTTTTATAAAAATTTTTGAATTTTTAAAATTATATTTTTTTTAATTTTGAAAAATATTTTAATTATGAAAATAATTGAATGTTATTTAATAATATATTTGAATTTACATAAATGAGAATTAAATTAAAAACGCGATGGAATTTTGCAAAAACAATTAAATTTAAAATAATAGTTGATTCTTGAATTTGACAAAAAAAAAAAGTAATTTTTGTTGTAAACAGTAATTGAAAAAATTTGATGTATTTGAAAAGAAATTTTTTTGGTTTCAAATTAAGAAAACCTTGAAATTAGAATTAGAAATTGAAAACTGTGGTAAAAAAAAATTTTAATTTCCAAAATTTTAATGAACACTGAATATTTAAAAAATATTGTCTCTTATTTATTTTTTTTTGTAGGTATGGTCATTTTTCAGGGATTAATCGTAAGGTGCAAATGAAGTATCAACCACGAGGAAGACCGAGGGGTAGTTCCTCGGATGATGGTAGTGGTATAATTCGAAGTTTGTTGAGAACCATATTAATTTAATATTTTTTAGACATTTTTTTTTTTTTTTTTTAATATAAAAATCAAATATTTTATTTTTATTTGAAAATAATAATAATAATAATTTCTATTTTTATAAACTATAAGAGTTGCATTATCTTTTTTGCGTTACGTTCCATTGATTAATTTATTTATTAAATTATTGAACAATTAAATGAAATAGAAAAGAAATTCGGCGAATTTTTGTGTAACAAATGAAAAAAAAAATAACAGTTTTTTTTTACAGATCGACTTGGAGAACCGTCTTTAGTTTTAATTTTAAAATGGGGAGGCGAATTAACGCCAGCTGGTAGAATTCAAGCTGAGGAATTGGGTCGAATATTTCGTTGCATGTATCCTGGCGGTCAAGGTAGACACCTTAGTGGTTCGTATCTTTTGTTCTTATGGTCGTTTTCTTGCTAGCAGATATAATTTTTTTTTTTAAATACAAATAAGAGTTTTTTTTTTCATAAAATTCTGATTTTAACGCACTTGGCGCGACGACGGCTACGTCAGTCAAAAACTAAAATTTAGTCAGTCTAGTAATAATTGGTGTTAAACCCTATTATTATTATTATTTTGTCGAAAGGACAAAAAATCTAAATTGTATATTTTTTTAAATTAACGATGAATTTCTTTCTCTCTGAGAAAAATATTTTCTTTTCAAATTTGCATTGTCTATTGATGGACCTTAAAATTTGTAAAATAATATTTTAATATTTAAAAATTAGTTTTTGTTTTTTTTTTTTGAAAATTTTTATTTATGATTGTTTTTTTTTCTCGTTTTTATTAAAAATTAATTATAATGTTTTAATTCCTGACAATAATTAATTTTATTGGTAAAACCATTTTCACTAAATATTTGTTAGGATTTACTTGGTGTGTGATTCACGGATAATTTTTAAATATTATTTCAGAGGATGACACTGAGATGTTACCAAATCACGGTAACTTTTATTTTGAATGGACGCTTTTTATAGTAGCTGTAGATAAATGTCTGCATAAATAAGAATTTTTTTTTACAACCCTATAAATATTAATAATAATACATACTAGAAATTGAAGAGATTTCAAATTTTCATATAATATTGATCAATTCACAATGTTAACAATTAAATTTTTATTTAAAATTGCTTTTATTTTTTTATTATTATTTTTTTCTATTTAATTGATAGAAGAAATATTTAAAAAAAATTTCTCTTTATATTATGCAATATCTTAGAACAAGATATAAATTTGATACAATTTTTTATTCTACAATTAAAAAATTATAATTTGACAAATTTTTTCAATTTCTAGTATTTAAAAATTCGTTCGCAGATCTCAATGGTTTGCTTTGAAAATTGAATAAGAAATCAAAAAAAGAAGTTGTTATATTCAAAATCACGATTAGATCCTAAAAAGTGTTTATTATTTAAAATAATTAGCAAAGTCAGAAATAGAAAAATCTCTCTTCCTACTATTTTTCAAAACAAAAGGGAAAATAATTTTAATTTTTCAATCTGACAGCGCTAATGTAGCTCAATGTGTCCATTTTATTAATTCTCCAACTGCTTGATGTTTGTGTATTAGTGTGACTTTTTTTTTTTTTTTTTTTTTTTTGTCAAATAACATTTTTTCTAACTGTATTAATTCAATATTTTACTAGATATTATATATAAATATATTAATTATGTCATCAAACTTTCTAAATTCATAATTCATTAAATAAATTTATTATTTAAATGTTGAAATCAAATTTTTAGTCACACCATAAAAAAGAATCAATTAATACATAATTTAATTAATAATAATTATTATTAAAATTTAAAAATCTTAAAAAATTATTTACTAATTTAGATAAAATATCATTTTCACGATCGTCCATTCATTATTATAAAGTGTCCATTATTTTGTAACATTTGCATCTGTTGTATTTATTTGATTCTAGAAATTCAATAGAAACACAAACAGTGCACAAATAAAAATTAATTTATATATAATAAATTGGCGTAAAATAAAAAACAAAAAACAGAGTTTTCGTTTATGAAAAATTAAAACTGCAGCAAGCACTGTTTATGTCCCTGTAATAATTATAAATTATTTTATTTTTTTTTTGTTGATAAAATTAATTTTATTCAGGTGAATATGCTGGAGCACAGGGACTTGGTCTTTTGAGATTACATTCAACATTCCGACACGATTTAAAAATTTATGCTAGTGATGAGGGTAGAGTTCAAATGACTGCAGCAGCTTTTGCTAAAGGATTACTCGCTCTAGAAGGAGAACTTACTCCAATTTTGGTACAAATGGTGAAAAGTGCAAACACCAATGGCTTATTGGACAATGATTGCGATAGTAGTAAATACCAGAATATGTGAGTTTAAATTTTCAATAAATTTTAAAAATATTGTTCTCTATTTTTTTTGAGAATTTAAAATTATTATTGATCATGAAAATAAAATTTTTTTTTCATTTTTTACTACTACAAAAAGTAAAATTCTTATTTCTTAAATAAAAATTCCGTTAAATGGAAATTCTGTTAAATTAAACAGAATCAAATTAAAAAAAAAAATTTTTTTGATAATTTAATTTTAATTAAATCAATTTTAAAAATATTCTTGCTTAGTTTTTTTTTTATTTTTGTTTATAAGAATTACCACAAATCAGTAAAGTCAGGGAATTGAATTTATTTTTTTTTAACCTTGATAATATTCAAAGCACTTTGAATTTTAAAACAAAATCTTGAATTAATAAAATTTTATAAAATAATATTTATACTTTAAAATATTATAAAAATCTCAGTTTAAGATAAACGGTTAAAATTCATATCCAAAAAATTAAATTTGATGTAAACAAATTTTTCATCGTCAAAATTCATTGAAATTTATACTTACATTAAATTACTAAATTTCTGATTATATACAAAAAATAAACAAACAAATCGCTACTGAATTTCTGATTTTCTGACATTCTTTTTTTACAATTATTGGCACACAATAAAAACAAAATTTTTGAAAATGTATCAAAATAATTGAATTTTTCACAATTAACAGGTTATTTTTTTTATAGAAATAATTAAATTTCAGGCAATTTTAAATTGAAATTTTTGTAAATTTATAATTCTGAATTTTTTTATACCAATTTCAGCAAATAATTAAATTTTAGAAAATTTTTTAATTAAAAATTCTTCAAAATAATTAAATTTTAGAAAAACTATTAAAATTTTTTTTAGATAAAAATTTATAAATACTTAAATTTTCGAATAGTTTCTATTAAGATTTTTAGAATTAATTGGATTTCAGAAGATTTGAGATTGGAATTTTTTGTAAATTTAAATTGCCTGAAAATTTCTTTTTGACAAATTTTTTTTTTAACAATAATTGAGTTTTAGAAAATTTTTATTGAAACTTTTTTTTGCAAATAATTTAAATTTCGAAGAAATTTTGTGAAAATTTATTTAATTAATTAAATTTTCAAAGTTTAGAAAAAATTTGAATCATGATCATGGAAAATTAATAATGAAAATTTTTAGGCAACCCAGTATATATTTGTTTGAAAATAGTTTTTTAATTTATAATAAGGTAGTTATTTTTTAATTTACTAATAAATATAATATAAACATTAGTATTAATAGATTAATTTATAATAATTGAATTAAAATATTATTTATTAGGGTGAAAACACGTTTGCATGAATTATTGCAACAAGATAAAGAATTCACGCGTGAAGATAGAGAGGAAATAAATCCCAGTAATGCTCTCAGTATTAATGCAGCATTGGATTTTGTGAAAAATCCTGTAAAATGTTGTCAACATGTTCAAACCCTAATTCAAAAGCTAATGGATATTGTTAGAATTAAAAAGGATGATCCTAAAACAAAAGGTTTGAAAATTGTCAAAAAATTATTTTATTTTTAACGAAAATTGAAATTTTCAATATTCAATTAAATTAACTCATTAAACTTATTTTTTTTCGTTCTAATAAATCTCAAAATTTTATTATTTACTGTTTTCTTTTAACTGAAAAAAAAAAAAAATAATAATGAATGAATTAAATGAAAATTAAATTGTCTTTAAATTATATTTGAATCTATTGTAAATAATTTCTTGATGTTAACATTTTTTTATTTAAATAGTTAATATTAATAAATAAATAATGATTATTGATTAATTAAATTATTATGATTTTGTCAATAAAAAAAATATTTATGATTCCAATTAAATTATTATTTGTTTATTTGATTTTGAATAGATGCTATTCTTTATCATGGCGAAACATGGGAATTGATGGGTCGACGTTGGGGAAAAATTGAGAAAGATTTTTGTACAAAGCACAAGCGATTTGATATTTCGAAAATTCCAGACATTTACGATTGTATTAAATACGATTTGCAGCATAATAATCATACTTTGCAGTTTGATCAAGCCGAGGAATTGTATATTTATGCTAAATATCTCGCTGATATTGTCATACCTCAGGTAAATATTGATTTACTAGGAATATTATAAAAATTGCAACATTATTTTTCACCAATTGCGTGTGATCATTATCAATAATAATAAAAGATTTTCAAATTTTTTAATCGTTGTAGAAATCAAATAGGAAATTATTTTTTTTTACACTTTTATGAATTATTTATATATATATATATATATATATATATATATATATATATATATATATTTGACAAAAAAAGTGAGTTTTAAATATTTAGATATTTTTAATTTATAAAACATTTTTGTTATTATATACTTAATGAAAAAAATGTCAAATTTTTCTATAATCACAATAACTATTTTGAAAATTTGTTTAATTTAATTGTAAGAACTAAAGTTCTATTAAATTTTAATTAGATGTTTATAACTTTTTTTTTCATTGATGCAATAGATGAGAAAAGATTAAATTTCATTTAAATAAATTCTCATTTCTATAATTGTTTTTCGCAGGAATATGGATTGACAGTGCAAGAGAAACTCACCATCGGACAAGGAATTTGTACGCCACTTTTAAAAAAAATTAGAGCTGATCTTCAACGAAATATCGAAGAATCTGGCGAAGAATCTGTTAATAGACTCAATCCAAGGTATCAAAATTATACAATATTTAAAAATATGTGATTTTTTGTCAAGATTTAAAAATAAATTTTTTTTCACTATTTTTCATTCTTCTATTCTTATTTTTGAGTAAAAAAAATTTTAACGGGAATTATAAAAATAATTTTTTTATTTGTCAAAGTCTTTGTGAATTTACATTTTTCTTATGAATAAATTATTTATAAATTTCATAAGATATTAATATGACAAAAATCGTTTAAGAAAATAATAATTTATCTTTCAGATATTCTCATGGAGTCTCAAGTCCAGGACGACATGTGAGAACAAGACTCTATTTTACCAGCGAAAGTCACGTTCATTCTTTACTAACAGTTTTACGTTACGGAGGTTTACTTGATGTGAGTTTAAGAATTTTTTTTTTAAAAGAGCAATTATTATTCTCAAATGAAATTAAATTCACCTCAAAATTTAAGATGAAAATATTTCAAAATTTTTTTCTAATTTTATAAAATGTACTTTTTCTTCTCAATTCAAAATATATTAAAATTTGTTCAGTCTAAAGCTCAATTTTATAAAAAGAAGAAATAAATTTTTTTTAATTAATTAAATCGAAAAATGTTTAATTAATTTTTAAAAATTAGATTTATTGAATTAAATTAGAATGAAAGGAAATTAAATTAATTTAGTTTAGTTACTATTTCATTTATAAATACAATTCAATTAAATGAAATTTTATTTATTGAAATAAATTCATTTTTTTACTGGAAAGAAATTTTTAAAAATATATTTTTCAATTCTATTGAAAGAAAGAAGAAAAAAAAAAATGTTGATAAATTTTTTAGGTGGTAAAAGACGAACAATGGAGGCGAGCAATGGAATACGTTAGCATGGTTTCAGAATTAAATTACATGTCACAAATTGTCGTAATGCTTTATGAGGATCCAACCAAGGATCCATGTAGCGAAGAACGATTTCATGTTGAATTACATTTTAGTCCGGGAGTTAATTGTTGTGTACAAAAAAATCTCCCTCCTGGTCCAGGATTTAGGCCCCATTCACGCAATGAAAGTAGCCACAATCTTGTAAGAAAACTGAAATTGGTACTTATTATTTTGATTTTATTTTTTACTTCTAACAATTCTTCTAATTCTACTTTAACTATATTCTAATACATGGACAAAAAAAAGGGGCGTAATTTTTCATTTTTCTATCAAATTAATATTATTAATTTTTCATTTATATTCTCCATTTATTTATTCTAAAATTATATTTCGCTAGTTTATATTTTCTTTTCTAAAATAATTGAAATTAAAAAAATATATTATTTTTTTATTAAAATTAAAAATTTAAGACATTAAAATTTCTTTTTTTTTTTAAACAGATTTTGAACTTTGTTTCTTTTAGTATATATATTCCATTTTTTAAAAAAAAGTTTTGATTAATTAATATTTTGTTTAGGGTGAAACAAGTTCGAATCAGGATAATGCATCGCAATGCAGTACTCGAATTGAAGAAGAAGATTCTGAATTGGGAGTTTTGGAAGATGATTCAGCAAATAATGAACATCATTGTGTAAGTGTAATAATAAATGTTTAATACAATTGAAATTGGAAATTTCTAAACAAATTTAAATGTAAAATATATGTTTTTTTTTTGTAGAATATTACACCGCCATTGATGGAAATCGATTCTGTTGATTCCAATTTGGATAGTCCAACAACAACAAGTAGAAATATCGATATGATGGATTTGGATGCCGCTTTAATGGATGAACCATATGACAGTGGCTTTTTGCAAAGTTCTGCGCCAATTCCAATCAGGTATCATTATTTTATTTTCCATTTTTATTCTCTTTATATAAACTGAAAAAATATAGATACAATTTTTAATTAATTAAACTTATAAATGAAATTTTATATTTAATTTCTTAAAATAACAAATTAATTAAATATTTCAATAAAATTTTTCAATATTTAATTATTGTATTACCACGAAGCTGAAATACGCAACGTTTATGATAAACGATTTCTAAAAAAATAATTTTTTAAAATGAAAAATTCCATAATTTTTTTTTGCCTAAAAAATATTTCTTGTAGTTTTTATTTATCAACAATTTGGAAAAATAAAATTTTATATTTTAAAAATTTTTTTTAAATGAAAAAATTATATGAAAAATAACGTCGGTGAAGTTCACAACGTTTATGATTAACGATTGAAAAGAGAAAATATTTTTCTATTCCAAATTATTTATTTATTTATCCAAAAATTTTTTTTGCAACGTTTCTTGATCAATAATTTTTTGAAAAAAAAAAAATTGTAGTCAAAAAATTAGTTATTATTTTTTGAGTGAAAAATATATTTTTTTTTTTCAATCGTTGATCATAAACGTTGCAAACTTCATCAACGTTAAAAATAAAAAGCAATTTTTTTGGTATACTTATTTTTTTCATTGTAGCGATAAAGAAAATTACAATTCCTATTAAATTTATTAATTATTTCAATTTGAGATGACAATTTTTTTTATTACAAAAGAAAAATAATTTTGGTAGATTAAAAATTGCAATTAAAAAGATTTTTTTTTGTTTTGTTAATTCAGCGCTCGAACAGTTGCGGGTCATGAAGCGGCGAGATTGGGTAGTCAATTGGCAGCTAGTCAGAGACAAAGAAGAGAAAGAGAAGCGGGTGTTATTTGTGAACCACGAGCTCGTAGTTATGATCATCAACGACAGGAGAAACCTGAAAAAAGTAAGTTTTTCATTTTCAATAATAATATCAATAAACAAGAGTTATATAAAAATAAAAATTCAAAAATTAACCACAATATTCCTATATTAAATCAATGTAAATATTCATTGAAATTTATTGCAAAGATAAAATTATTGATTTTTATAATTTAGTAATAACACTTATCTCCATTAATCCCTCCCCCCGCCAAAAAAAAAAAAATGAGAAATAATTCCAATTTTATCATAGATTGCATTAAATAAAAAGTAATAGCATGCGTAAAACTTGAGAATGGGGATGTATTTTCAATTTTTTTTATGTATTCACTATTTTTTTTTTTTTTTTTCCCAATTGCATGTTGTATCATAATTATTATAATTTATAATATTATTCTTCTGTTTGGAATTTTCTTTTTTTGTCACAAAACATTTCGATTTTTAAATTGAAAAAATGGCTCTACATCTCATAAAAATATATTTTCAATTAAAATAATCCCACTAAAATGTCTATAAAAAAAAATTTCATATACTATAATTTAATATTAATATTTCTCTCTTTTTTACTACTGACACTTTCAGTTTTTTTTTGAAACTTTATCACTCTTCAACTTTTTTAATTGATTTCTGTTTTGATAAATTTATTATTCCATTTCTTATAAATTGAATTATTAAAATAATTTCCTTTTTGGGTGTTAGACAATTTTTTGAACTATAATTTTATTGTGTTTAAACTTTTTTCTAATTTTCCTATATTTATTTGATAATTTTGAGTATATAATTTTTTTGTCAATACGAGAATGTGTTTTTTTTTCATTGTCTTTTGTCTGTAAAATTTATTGTCAAGGGCATGGCTCGCGAAAAATATATATTTAAATTATAAATAATTGTTTATAATTATGTTTTTCTTGGTTTTTTTTTTTTCTCTTAAAAAAAGAAGATGTTAGTGTCGATGCTGAATGAGAATTGAAAATGTCTGCATTTTAAAAAAATGTCAAAATGTTTTGTGTTTTCGTGTCTTTTTCTTGTAGCTGCGGACAAGCTGCAGTATCAGAGCTTGGACGCGGTCAACAAAGAAGGTATGTCCCTCTGTTCTTTTCTCGAAATACGAAAAATTATAAAAAGAAAAAAATTTGTCAATTTTTTTTTTACAAATATTCGAATAATTCTCTATTGGGTAGATTTTTTTTTCTCCGTAAATACAAAATTTGAGTATATTTAATCACATTTGCCTTCATAGAGAGCCATCTTTTCTCTTGAAGCAATTTTTCTTAAAGATGACAAAAAAAAGAAAAAAGAAAAGAAATCTTTTTAAATACGTAGAAAAATGTAGAAATGTCTTGCAATATATACTACTGCACTGCGGACCTTTCTCTTTCTTAATTCACTTTTAATCTATAGAATTTTTGCACCATATACTATATATTCGCAAAAATTCATTCTTTTCATATTATTTTCTATCCATAAATTTATTTTCCCCTTCGTGTTTAAAATTGTTTTTTTTAAAATTATTTTAATAATAATTTGAAGAATACCGGATTTAAAAAAAGAAATTGAAAAAAAATTATAATTTTGAAAACTAGAAATGACAAAAATGTCCTTTTACTAGTTGTCTCTTTTTTTTGGGTAAAATTTTGCAGAACAAAAAATGTCTTGCTTCAATATGTTTGTGCATTTGGTATTTTATTATTATCTATTCTGTGGAACTTTTTTCTATATCAAAAAAGGATTTATCTTTATTGTGCTTCAGCTTCTCCTCGAGTATGTTTTTGAAAAAATATAAAAATTTCGAAAACTATTTTTTCCTCAAGTTAACAAAAAAAAAAGCAGCAAACAGAATTTATTTTTTAAATATTCTTCATTTTTAATTTATAATTATACTTAACAGTACATTTTCTATATTCGTACATTTGAGACCGATAGAAAAAAAGATTGAAACGTGTTTTTATTTTTTTTTTGTTTTAAATAAAGAGAAACAATCATTTGAATTAAATTATAGTAAATAATAGAATATATATTGCTTAATATTTGTGTTCAATGGAAAATCGAGTGTGGATCAACTGCAAAAAGGCAAATCAGTTGAAATAACTCTTTGCTCTGTGATAGTTGTGCGTGTGGAAGCCAATTAATTTCAGCGGACGATTGTTTGGATCACAAAAATATAATTTGTGATCCATTCAGTCATCTTCCTCAATCCCATTATTCCTTAAAACTGAGTATTTCCAGTTCGTTTAGAAAAAAAAAAAAAAAAATTTCATTTCTCACATTTAATGAAAGCATAATTTATTCGCGCAATAATTGTTGGGCATACAACAATTTTAGAATTAATTGTTCACTCCAATGTCTTTTTTTTTTATATTGTATAAATGTTGTTCAATATCAATTATAATGGTATAACATTAACATTTTTTATATATATATCGTTAGTCAATGTTTCGTGCTTTAAATTCCAAAAAACATATTTTATTTTCTTCATTTTTTGATTAGAAATTTTTTTTTTCCCCGTTTATTTTTGCCCAATTTTTTAATAAAAAAATTTTTTCTTTTGTAAACAAATATATATATATATAATGAGCTATGCTCTTTTATAAACGCGCATCAAATTTTTTGGAATAATTCAAATTGCTAAATTATATATATGAGATTAATTGGCAAACAAAATTTTTTTAAAGTCAAAAAAAGAGAAAGTAACAGAAAACAATGTTGGTGAAATTAACTTTTTTCAAGTTTAGGAGCACTTGAATTTTCCTGAATTTTTCTTTGAGATAATTTTGATTTTTTTTTGAAAGTTCATTAAAAATAAAAAATTCAATTTTATTTTTTTTTCTCTTTTTCATTTATTTTCATATGAAATTTTATTTAGTTTTTTTTTTTTTATTTTAATTAACGAAATTTCTGAAATTGAATCAGATTCATCTAAATAAAATTTACCTTTCTGTAGGTATATATATTTTACAAAATAATTGTTTTTTAACTTAAGGGTATGTGGGCAAAGAACGTTTTTTGTGGTTTGAAAATTTTTTTTAAAATAAAAAATGATTTCGGATTAAAATTTTGGAAAAATAATTTTGTTTGGTACAAGAAATCTCTTCTCATTTACTATATAACTTAACGCCAAAATAATAGAAATAAAGCAATAAATCTTTTCTCTGTTTAGAGTGAAATTTATACTACCAAAACACATTTTCCCATACTAGGCCACGTGGGAGGTTCCCACATACCCTTAAAAAAAATTTGTAAATAAATTTTGTATAATATTTTAAATATTATACTAACTATATAACAGTGAATATATAGAATGTTTTTTCTACTTCACAAAAATGACAGTTATAATAAAAATTAATATGAAACCAATTTTTCTTTTATGTCCATTTGCGACGCGTTCCGAGGAAAATGATCTAAGAAGCAAAGGAATTATAGGTTATGTTTACGACTGTAAATAATATACCAGAGTAATTTTACAACGTGGGAATTTGGAAAAAAATTAGCACCCGCCTCACGTTGTAAAAAGAAAACTTTCAGCACGTTGTAAATTTACAAGCCGGAAAATCAGAATGCAACATAACCTAAAAGTTGTTTCTTTTATTTTGTAAATTTTTCACATATTATGTCGCTGTCAGTTAAATAATTATATACTTTTAAAAAAAAACAATTTTATGATATTAAAATACAAAAATAATACTCTAACACTTAATTCCTAGTAATTAAGCGACATAAAAAAATTATAAGTTTTTATAAAACTCATAAAACTTCAAAAGTAATAAAATTGTAGAATTTTGTAAATTTACAATGTGTTAAAAGTTTTTTTTTCAGCGTGAGGTCACTTTTTTCCAAATTCCGACACTATAAAATTACTGTTATTTTTTACAGTGTATTTTTAGTTTAAAATTTCAAAACATAACCTTCAATTTTTCGCTTCTTAGATCACTTTCTTCAGAGCGCATCACATATTATATTTTATCGAAAATATTAAAATAAAAATTATATGATGTATTCCACGCCAAAGTGTAAGTTCATCTGCAACTGCATCTCCGATTTTTTTAAGATTTTTTTTTCTTTTAGTACTAATTGAAACTAGCTTCCATGAATTTTTCAAATTTTTTTAGCAAGCTGTTTTCGAGTTAGGGAATTTTGAAAATTGGAAAATTTCCATGATTTTTAATTTTTGAATGCTCATAATTTCCTTAAAAGTGTATCAATTTTAAAAGTCTTTTTTTTCAAAATGTGTGTTTTTAAACGTACTTTTCAAAAAAAAGAGTCGAAATTTTTTTTTAAACGATATTATACTATCAAATTTTTGAGTTTTAATGATAAAAAGTCATTTATCTCATTTGACATACTAATCTATTTTTTTCAAAATTTATTAAAAAAAAACTACTTCTTTTTACGAAACTTTAAAGCCTAGCCCGATAATGGGCAAACAATTTTTACAATATTTTTGGAATTTTTCAAAAATTTTTGAATTTTTGAATTTTTTAAAATATTTTTGGTTTTTTTTATACTACGTACTTTTATGTATTTTGATGCGCTGATAACGAAAATCATAGTGACAATACTCAAAAATTTGATTTTTATGGTGAAAACCATAAAAAAGTCCCAAAATTTATGTTTTTTTTCGTTTATTGGGTAAAATATGAAAAATTAAAAAAAATGCATAATATAAAAAAAAATTTTTATTAATAAGATCTATAACTTTTGTCTGAAAGTTTTTTTTTAATTTTGCATATTTTACCCAATAAACGAAAAAAAAACAATAAATTTTTGGACTTTTTTATGGTTTTCACCATAAAATCACATTTTTGGGTATTGTCACTATGATTTTCGTAATCAGCGCACCAAAATACATAAAAGTACATAGTATAAAAAAAAACCAAAAATATTTTTAAAAAATTCAAAATTCAATAATTTTTGAAAAATTCCGAAAATACTGTAAAAATTGTTTGCCCATTATCGGGCTAGGCTTAAAAGTTTCGTAAAAAGAAGTAGTTTTTTTTTGATAAAATTTTGAAAAAAATCGATCAGTACGTCAAATGAGAAAAATGACTTTTTATCATTAAAAGCGCGCCACAGTAAACTTGGTTGTATCTTTTTCTATTGCAACGTTTTGATGCACATAAGCTGTATCAAAAAGAGATCGTTTTGTGTATCATTTTTAGAAATGATACACGAAACGGTCTCATTTTTTGATGCAAAAAATTTAATCAATTTATATCAATCATGGCCGAATTGAATCGACTCAAAATTAAACGAATTTTTTTCAGATATTTTGGTAATAGTACAATTGCGGAGACCATTTCACTATTTAATTTGAAAATGAAAATAACAGAAAATCAAAGACAATGTGCAATTCCATAATTAAAAAGTGACAACTTATAAACATAACCTAAAATGCATGAGAAAAAATTTGTCGATAAAATCAATATATCCGAGCTTTTTAGAAGGTAGATGGCAGCACTTATCTATTTTCTTTCTTTAAATTTTTTCTGAATCGTTTTTATAAAAAGCAAAACTGCCATCTACCTTCTAAAAAGCTCGGCTATATTGATTTTATCGACAAATTTTTTCTCATGCATTTTAGGTTATGTTTATAAGCTGTCACTTTTTAATTATCGAATTGCACATTGTCTTTGATTTTCTGTTATTTTAATTTTCAAATTAAATAGTGAAATGGTATCTGAAAAAAATTCGTTTAATTTTGAGTCTATTCAATTCGGCCATGATTGATATAAATTGATTAAATTTTTTGCATCAAAAAATGAGACCGTTTCGTGTATCATTTCTAAAAATGATACACAAAACGATCTCTTTTTGATATAACTTATGTGCATCAAAACGTTGCAAAGATTTGATGCAATTTTTGGTCTCAATTTGATACTTTTAGGAAAACTGTGAGTGAAAAATTTGATAGTAATATCGTTTAAGGGTATGTGGGCAAAGGACGTTTTTTTGTGGTTTGAAACTTTATCTGAAATAAAAAATGATTTCGGCTTAAAATTTTGGAAAAATGATTTTGTTTGGTACAAGGAATCTGACTGTTCTACTCATTTGATATAACTTAACGCCAAAATAATAGAAATAAAGCAATAAATAGTAAAATAATGTATTTAATCGTAGTTCATTGAGTGGCCACTTGCTCGAATTGGCGCTGTTTACTGGAGCACTGACACACTCAAGCAACGTCTGTGTATGCGCCGCCATGTTTCTTTTCATTTTCGTTTAAAAATGCCACTTTTTAAACTTAATTTTTTAATAATTTAACTCAAAATTATGTATTTTTCGGAGAACAGCGAGATTCTTTTTACCCTAATCTATCATCCCTCAAAATTTTAAACAAAACTATTTTCTCATTTTAGAGTGAAACGTATACTACCAAAACACATTTTCCCATACTAGGTCACGTGGGAGGTTCCCACATACCCTTAAAAAAAAAATTTCGTTTTTTTTTTGAAAAGTACGTTTAAAAACACACATTTTGAAAAAAAAGACTTTTAAAATTGATGCACTTTTAAGGAAATTATGAGCATTCAAAAATTAAAAGTCATGGAAATTTTCCAATTTTCAAAATTCTATAACTCGAAAACGGCTTGCTAAAAAAATTTGAAAAAACTCATGGAAGCTAGTCTCAATTAGTACTAAAAGAAAAAAAAATCGGAGATGCAATTACAGATGGACTTTCACTTTGGCGTGGAATACATCATATATTAAACGGAAAAATTTGAGGAAATTCAGGTTATATTACCCATTAACATAATAATGTACACATTAATATAATATTTCAATATACTCCATTTTTTATACTTTTTAGCTATGTTAATATAGCATGGCTGCATCTGTGTTTTTTTGTGCTTTAACAGTCCCATATTTTAACAGCTTTTTACACTGACACACTTTTCAAAATTCACTTAAATTATAGTATCAATATTTTCTTCATTGAATATCTCATATTAATGAATAATTTCACTTTTTTTTGCCATTTTTGTTGTTAACTTTTATCTTTCAAAATTTACTAAACTTCTTGGTAAGTAAAATTTTGAGTTTGAATTCTGTGAAATTATTTTGATGTTTAATATAATTATACAATTGGCTTATGCTGTATAAAATCGCTTTAAAGACAGACTCTAACTCTTCTTTTTTTTTTAATTTATTCAAATTATTATTTTTATTAATATTATTATTGCAAATAATTGGCATTTATTTTTATAAAATAATTTTTAATTAACAATATTTTAATTTATTCAGTGTTCAGTGTCAGTGATGTCTGTCATAAAATGTAAAATTTTGATTTTTTTCTTGGGTTTTTGTATTATTGTAATAGTGATCGTTGAAAAGATTCCGTTAATATTTTTTGTCTCCATTAAATTAATTTTTGAAGAGAAATAATATGAATTTTAATAGTCTCATTTGAATTGATTTTTCACTATAGAAACATAAAAATGTGTCAGTTATAGTAGTAAAAAACAGAGATTCAATTAGGTACATGATTGGTATGTTTGGTGATGGGATTTAATTAGTAATCTTTTTCTTTTTCTTTCTTTTCCCCCTTCCTTTTATCTCGTTGCAAAATCCAATTTCTCACCTTGCTGCACTCCCTGCGACATTGAATTGAAAAAAAACAAAATAAAAATGGACAAATTTCTCTTAAAATTGCTGATAATTATAGCTGAAACATCCTGTAGTCTGAATGTGCCAAAATGTCTCGGAAAGCCAGTGTGTCTTGCACACTCTGTCAGCTCCCCTGATTTGCCTATCCCAATTCTAGAGATGCCTAATGATCCACCAAGTCCAATTATCACTTTGCATAGCACTCCTCTAGCTTCACCCAATACCAACATATCTTCAGCTGATGATATTTACGAATCTATTATTCTTAATGACACCTATGATCTCACAGCACAATATTTACTGCCCAAGAAATATGGTCGATCACACTCGGAAATGATTCTACCAAACATTGAAGTCAGTGGTGAGTTAAACGAATCTCCATCCAATGACAATATAAAATTTAATTCCGAATCCATATCAAAATCTGTATCTTTAGTAGAATTTAAATCTTTGTTAAAATCAAAATGTTTAACAGAACCTGTATCTTTATTAACAGTTGAAACACATTTAGAACCTGAACCATTATTAAAACACAAATCATTGATAGAACCTGAATTTATATCCAACTCTAACACTAGATCAGAATCAAAAAGATCACGTCCACTTTATCTCGATGTGGATAACAACAAAAGAATTCAGAATCTTACTAAAAGATCACGTTCCCTGTCACCGTGTCCTCCGAATTGTATATGTTATAACTGCAACGTTTCAAAACTAATAAAACAAAGTTTCAATCTATCACCATCTGAAAGATCAAATTTCAACACTTATTTTGTACGATCACTCTCGCACAAATTCTACAATTGTTCCTGTTATTCACTTTCATCGGAGAATGAACAAACAAGATCATCATCTCCCGTTTGTTTTGATCATAAGAAACAAAAATCATTCACTCTGTATGAGGCAAAGTGTCCCCAATATCCTAGAAGGATTAATGGGAGAGACTCACAACAGACATCAATATATTCCGAATGTAAGTGTACACTTGCCGTGTGTAAACGCTTTCGAAAGCAGCTCAAGAATAATAAAACAATTGAAAGGCAAAGTTATGATTTTTTAAACGAAGGGCAGAGTATTGAGAGAGTGACTAACAAATGGAGACTTAATGGCAGACCAGAGACAAATTGCAAATCCATAAGATCAATGTCATGTCCAAATGTGGGAGTTAAATTTAACACAGCTTATTCGACCTCTTGTTACCTTAATTCCAGTTGTTCATTAGATTCTCTGCATCCAATGTGCCTTATTTGTTCCCATTATTGTCACAAGGCTCATAGCTCATTAGATTTAGAATTAGATAATAATCAGCCTGGCTTCAATTATTGTACTGCGCATTTTAACAAAATCTTTTATCATAATTGTCATTACTTAAAAAACCAACGTTCCAAAAGTCCAAAAATTATTCCCATCCCAAAACTCCAGCATCAGAGGTCCTTCTCATCTCCAGACACTCGACCTTCAATCATTGAACCTGACCCTACCTGCACAGCAAGGCGCCACCGTCACAGTATCTCTGGACAGATGAGTTATTTCAAGCTGTTGGGTTACAACGTTAGTAAGAAACTCACTGGATCAGCCAACAGTCTATTCAGCACTGCTGTTATTAGCGGTTCATCAAGCGCTCCTAATCTCAAGGATATGATACCAGCACATGCCTCTGCGGTTGCCGGTGAGTTTTGTTTATTTATTATTACTCTTATGATGCTGAAAAAAAATACAGTTACCCGAGGCGAAATTTGAATCCTCTTTAGCTTCCCTTAGAACCTAAATAGGCCCTCTTTACGATCTTGTAGACTCCCGTAGGCCCTACTTTGAATCCAAACGTGGAAGAAAGGGAATTTTGCGACTAGTTGAGGAAGCTAAAGAGGGTCTGTTTAACCCTACTTTACTCCTTGTAAATTAGGGCTTAAATTTCGCCTCGGGTAATTTCAAAAATAAAATACAATACAAGGAGAGAAAAATTATAACTACTTAATTTTAAGTTGCCATGTTAACCGTATTATAAATTAACCAGTTTCAACTATGGACCAAATTCAGCGATCCCAAAAACCTTAGTATACCCATTGACATTTAAATCGAATTATGTTTAGTATTTTTTTTTACTTTAAACATATATGTCCAAACTCACAAAGGTGATACGATTTTTTTCTGGACATATAATATGGGCCATGGACTGTCAAGGGGTTAGGCCGACAAAATTTTGGCCTACTTCAGAACCAAGAACCAGACTGTACTCTTCCGAAGCATTTTGTCGTGCTGAATCAGAATCTGACCTCAGAATTTACCCAGCACGTCAGGTTGTCGAAATCTTCTAACCTAATAGTGCTGAAAAGATGTTTTTTTTTACCATATTTGAGGTCATATAATTTTTTTTCAAAAAGGTCATTACAGTATCTGAAAGTACTATTCTTACACTTTAAAATGCATTTTGAAACTTTAAAAAATCTTTATTTGCCTATGAGTTATCGTTATTTGGATTTTTTAAAGCATTATCTGATGCACGAATTTTGAAACATTCACCGCACTCAGAAAATTCAAATGATGATAACTCATAGGCAAATAAAGATTTTTTAAAGTTTCAAAATGCATTTTAAAAAGTAAAAATAGTACTTTCAGAAGCTGTAACGATATTTTTGTAAAAATTGTATCTTAATGTTACACGACTTTAAATATTGTCAAAAAACGTCTTTTCTGCACTTTTGGGTTAGAATATCTCGAAAACCTGACGTGCTGGGTCAATTCTGAGGTCAGATTCGGATTCAGCAAGTCAAAATACTTCGAAGAAGTATATACCCAGCGAAATATATTCAATAAAATTCCTAGATTTTATAAAATAAATTGGAACATCTAAAAGGACACTTTTAGGAGAATCACCCATATAAAATAAAAGTTTCTATAAGTACGATTGCTAATTTTAAACAAAACTTTTAAATAATTCAAAGATTCCGAATCAAAATGTAGTCTAATCAAACTGATATGAACTGGCATATCAAAATTACTTGGTAACCAATTGGTCTTTAAAATGCTCTTTGGTTAAAATATCTAAGTGATTTCGGATTAGTTCTGAAATTATACAAAAACAGTTTGAAAATGATCCTCATTAGTGCAGGGCAAAAGACAAGTCAGCATTAATTTAGAATTAATTCCAAACAATCCAGATATACTTAAGTTGAAAATTTTAATCCCGATCCATATCAAAAATTAAATATTGGCGCAGTACAGTACTCTAAATCTGAATCATTAGAAATTTTACTAATTCAATCAGTACTTTTCATTTTAACTGAAGTTTCAGTTATTTTTTGAAATTTACTAATTTAATTAGTGAATATACAAGCAATAGAAAATAACTTATGTAAAACAGTAATTTATATATAACATAACCTTTGAAATTAACTATATTAAATCAGTAGTTTTTGCGGCCGCTGCCATATATTTATATTACTGATTCAATCAGTAATTGATATTTTACTAATTATCAGTTGCTCAATTCTCGCTATGGCAATTAGTAGATTTCTACTGCTAATCAGTGAAATATGACTGATTCAGATTTAGAGAGTACTTTGGTATCAGTACCGCGTCAATAGTTAAAATCTGGCTATTTTTGGTATAGGGATATTTGTATACATACAGATCCGATATTAGTCCCCAACAATTTACATTTAGACGCGAGACAAATTATTCGCACTGGTTGCAGATTTTGGATTACTTCAGAATTCTTTCGGATAAAGATTTTTAATGGGACAAAATTCGGACTATTGTTCATTACATGTGGATTTCTTACTCATTAGAGATTTCGGATTATTCCGAACTCATTTCGAATTATATGTTTGTTAAATTTCGGACTAATAGGCTTGTCTTTTCATAATTAAAAATTTTTTTTTTTCACGAACATTTTTTTTCAAAATCTTTATTAAAAATAAGAAAATAATGAGGTTGAAATCTGCAATTTTTTTCAAAAACGAAAAATTAAAATAGAACTATTTTTTCAAGTATGCAAACGAAATAGGTATAATTATGATAGGTGAGAATATTTAAATTTTAGCTATAGAAGGATTCGGTGGAGTGCCACCAATCAGATCACTGGAAACTTTACACAATGCCTTGTCATTACGACAGTTGGATGGATTTTTGGAAATAATGACAAGTGCACCATTATTTCGTACTCCAGCATCGTCACCACCAAAAATTCCATCCCCCGGTGGATCTATTAATCAATCGATGGTTCCGCATCTCAACATTCGAGATATCAATCGCGAGTACCGCTCTTCCGACTCGGAAGCTGTCAGGTACCGTAAGATATTTAAACAAATTAATCAGTGAGTATATAGCTTTCCTCTCTCACCCTCAACAGTTTTAAGTTGTTTTTTTTTCTTCTTCTATTTTCCTCTAATGTTTTATTTTTATTTTCATTCAGATTTATTTCAGTATATATGTACTTATTATCAAGGTAAAATATTACTAAAGATATACATTAAAAGCATTTACAGAGAATTTTTTATTTTAAATCTCTTTTTAATAATTGGGATCAAGGTTTTCATTTTTGTGAATAGTTTTTTTGTTTGTTCCTCTATTTTTTTTTTTAATCAAAATTATGTAAATCTGTATTTTTACTAATGTTTTTGTTTTGTTAATTAATGTTACAATTAATGTCAAAAACCTATTAGAGATTTTTAATGAAAATAAAGTTGATTTTAATGAAAAGGAATGTTTGATAGAAATTATTTGTTCGATAGATACATAACACCATCGCCTCTACAATATAAGCCAGAAACTGATAACGATACTATTGATATCAGAAGTCAGATCTCGCCAACGAGTCCAAACAGTAAGTGTTTCTACGATTACGTAAAACTCTATACCTGATTGTCACATCAGTTTTATCAATTATAATTTTTCACGTCATTTCTTATCATAAAAATCAAAACAAATCTTTAAAAAAAAAACAAGTTTTATATTTCGTTTCCTTTATTTTTATTTTTTTATTATTATAATAGGCGCTGGTTGGAGTAGTGAACCGCCATCATTTTTATCCTCTGAACCTTCGTCTCCAGCTCCAACATCCGCTGGAGAGAGCAGCATGTCAATTAGCTTAATCAGCATCGATGGGTAAGTAAATAAAAAACAAAAAAAAAAGAGACATTAGAAAAAGAAGAGCAAGATTTGTGATCTATATTTTAGAACTCAACCACAAAATCCTGGTTCAAAATTCACAACACCTCGTCTTGACCTTGATTTTCATGATTTTTGTGTAACTATCGATAAGGATAATCGTGAAAGTAGAGGCAGTGTCTCTTACACTGATTATTATAGTAATGAAGACGGACAAATACGAAGAAGTGGAAACGGAAGTACTTTTCCACATATACAAGCGCCAGTTTGCAATGATGATTTAACAGATAACAACGAAGTTTTAGACGACGAAGAAGATTATACATTAACTTTAAGGCAGAGCGAAGAACAAAAGAAATCAGACCTAAAATCGATTTTTGAACAAAAAGATAATCCCAACAGTAAATCGAGTAATTTCAAAAGAATCGGAAGGTAATTATTTTATTGCAAATAAAAACCAGGGTTGCCACAAGTTAGGAAATTTAAAAAAAAAAAACAAAAGAAGTGCTGAAACATTATTGTAAACCAAAATTTTAAAAATTTGTGTGTTAAAAATCAAAGTATTCAGGTCCAAGTGAGGCAGCGCCATCTACATTAAAACTATAATTTTGGAAAATTTTCAACAGTTTTTGTAAAAAAATGCTCATATTTAATTTATTGACATGAAATTTTTTTCATTATTTTAACTCAAAAAATGTTTTAGCTGGTGTATTTCTTGCCAATAATCAATTATCCATAAAGGAAAAAGCATTTTATCTTCTTGTTTTCAAGAAAAGGCTGTTGGAAATTTTCCAAAATTTTAGTTTCAATGTAGATGGCGCTGCCTCACTTAGACCTGGCCTTAAGGGTATGTGGGAACCACTCACGTGACTTAGTATGGGAAAATGTGTTTTGGTGGTATATACATTTCACTCTAAAATGAGAAAAGATTTTTGTCTAAAATTTTGAGGAATGATAGATTAGGGTACACAAGGAATCGCGCTGTTCTTCGAAAAATACATAATTTTAAGTTAAATTATTATTAAAAAAAAATGATGTTTAAAAAGTGAGATTTTTTAAACGAAAATGAAAATAAACATGGCGGCGCATACACAGACGTTGCTTGAGTGCTCCAGTAAACAGCACCAATTCGCAAGCAAGTGGCCACTGAAGGAACTACAAAAAAACGTCCTTTGCCCACATAACCTTAAAAACATTGAATTCTCCTTGAATTCAATTTTTTTTTATCAGGAAAATAATTAAATCACTTTGAATTTTAAAACAAAATCTTGAATATTATTTTATAAAATAATATTTACATTTTAAAATACTATGAAAATCTCAGTTTAAAATAAATGGTTAAATTACAAAATTAAGGTATTTCTCTTGCTAGATACCAGACATTCAGAATAAAATTATATTTCCCTTTAAAAATTAATTTTAATTTTAGAGAACAAATAATTATTTTTTCAAAATTTTGTTCGATGAAATTGCAGATAATCTATTTTTATAGAAAATAAGCCATTGAAAGGAAAAAAAATTTCATCACTTTTAAAAATTTATGTAATAACGATATAGAAAAAAAGTTTGTTTGCCTAAAAATGAGTGTAAATAAATAAATTCTTAGATTTAAATAATTTTTTCTTCTAAAAGTATATATAATTTAGAAAAACATTTTAATTCTGTAATTAAAATTAATTTTTATTGATTAAATTCATTCAATTACAATTACATTACAAAATTTTTTTTATTTCCAATAATGAATCGACACATTTTTTTTTTTTTTTTACAATTATTAGCACACAAATACGTACAAAATTTTCGAAAATGTATCAAAATAATTGAATTTTTGAAGATTAACAGGTTATATTTTTAGAAATAATTGAATTGCAGGTAATTTTAAATTGAAATTTTTTGTAAATTAATACTCCTGATTTTTTTTTATACAAATTTTTAGACAATAATTAAATTTAAAAAAAAAATTTAATTTACAATTTTTTTAAATACTTAAATTTTTGAAAAACTATTAAAAATTATTGATTTGGCGACAATTTTAGATAAAAATTTATAAATACTTAAATTTTCGAATTGTTCCTACTAAGATTTTTAGAATTAACTGAATTTCAGAAGATTTGATATTGAAATTTTTTTTTGTAAATTTGAATTGCTGAAGATTTTTTTTTTTACAAATTTTTAACAGTAATTGAGTTTTCGAGAATTTTTATTAAATTTTTTTTGCAAATAATAGAAACTTCGAAGAATTTTTGTTAAAGTTTTTTTAATTAATTAAATTTTCCAATTTTAGCAATTAAATTTTTTGTTAATGATTAAATTTCAAAACTAAGTAACATAATTACATGTATTTAATAGAAATAAATCAATATTGTAAAACTTTGCAATAAGTACACAATGAAAAAAAATAAGTCTATTTATCTAATCTAAAAAAATAATTTTTTTTTAAATCTAGAAATTAATTAATATTGAATGAGTTGAAATTAAAAGTTTTGACTTTTTCTATTTTTAAAAGATTTTAAACTAAAAATTTCAAAAATAATTCAGTTATCGAAGAAGTGATTTAAAATTATGCAATAATTAAATTTTTTTAAAAATAATAATAATAATTTAAATTATATTTTTGAAAATAATTTAATTTTTTAATATATTGAACTAAAAGAATTGTAAGTAATGAAAATTTCGTTATAACTTTTGAAAATTGAATTTTTTTTTTTAGAATTTGAATTGTTCTCTATACAATGTTTGTTTAACTTTATTTGATCTAATTTTCATCTATCAGAATTTTTTTAAAAATAGAATTCACATTTTTGATAAAAAAAAAAAATGAAAAAAATTTCGATAATGTCAGGGAAAAACACAAAATATTGTCTGAAAATCAGGGAAATAATGCAAAATTTGTGGCAACCCCAAAAAACGTATTAAAAAAAATTAATTAATTATTTTTTTCTTTTTACTCGCGAAAAGTCATAAAATTGAAAATCATTTAATTTGTTTTAGATTTCGAGTTGAAAGTATGGAAATAACAGATGAAGACGTGAGAATAAAAGAATCGTGTTCACTAAGTTCAAGTTATACATTCGATAAAAATAAAATGAATTTCCTCCAACGATCAGAATCAGAGATTTGTGATAAAAATACAACATCCGATTTAAAGAAAGATACATCATTTTTGAAGAGTTTTAGAAATATTGGCAATTCTTCTGCTGCATCGTCATCAACAAAAAAGAAGCAATTCTTACGTTCACAAAGTGTTTCAAATCCAAAAATTGTAAGTTCCAAAGATGCGCCATCGCGTCTCACTCAACAGAGTTCATTTTCAACAATGACGAGTGACGATTTGCAAAATTGGAAATCATCTTCCAAAAAAGAATTATCTTCCCCAATTTCTTCCTCGAACGAGCAAAAGGAACAAACATCACCAGTTTTAACATTAGCTGGCAGTTTGAAGGACAATTCCAATATAACAGTAGGATTTACCGTTCAAGATGATAAAAAAGAATAAAAATTGCGCGCATAATTCTCGCTTTTGTTGAAAAAAAAAAAAAGTTAAAATTAAAACCATCATTTTATTGAGTTTTAGGATAAAAATTAAAAAATATTTTAAAGATATTGTTTTTGATGAAATTTTTTTTTTTTTAACCGATCAAAGACTTTCATTTTGCATAATAAATGTATACAGATGAAAAAGAAGATGAAGAATTGATTTTTACTAATCTATAAAATTTAAATCGTTTTGAGATTTTTTTAACGGTGTGTGGTATTAAAAATTGAATTCAATTTTTGAGAAAGGTAGATTCGATTGTTTTTTTTTTTTTAAATATTTTTAAAATTTCAACAGTTTCAAATTTGAATTCTTTAATTTTGTGGATGATAAAAGACGAAGCTGAAGTACCCAACGTTTATGATAAACGATTTTTAGAGAAATTTTTTTTTTAAATGAAAAATTCTATTCTTTTTTGTCTAAAAAAAATTATTTGTTGATTCATGAAAATTACAAGAAATATTTTTTAGGTAAAAAATTATAGAATTCTTCATTTTAAACTTAAAACTGAAAAATATTTTTTAACGCAAAAAAAAAAAAAACTTTAATAAAAAGTAATAATTTTAGACAATTTTAGAAATTTTTTTTTCTTTCAGCTAAGACAAAAAAATGACTATTATTTTATTCAGTGAAATATTCTCTGCAAATTTTAATTTAATTTTTTTTTAATTGTTAGAAGTATAATGTTAAAAAATTATTTAATAAATAAAATTTGTATTGTTTATAATTTTTTAATAACATACTTGTACTTTTAACCAAAAAAAAAAAAATTTTTCCGAAAATTGAATAGAAAAGTTTCTAAATTTTTTTTTGAAATCATTTCTTATTAAATTTTTGTTTGCGTTAAAAATCATTTTTCAGTTTTAAGGTTATGGGAGGGCATCAATTCTTCTTAAAAATGAAAAAGTAGGAAAACAATTTTTTTTTTAATTCACAAAAGGTGAAGAAATTTAAAAAAATGACATCTAATCGAAGGTAATTATGTTTAGAAAAAAACTAATTTATTAAATTATTACAAAACTTTTTAGTACTCTTTGATATATTGATTAACAAAATAGAATTTAATGTTTCAATATCGAAGAGAAGAAAAATTTTTGTAAAATTTAAGAAATAATTTTTTTTGTTTGTTTACCATTGAAAGTACTTATAATATTAAGTAATATTTAATTTTTAAATATTTTTAAATTTTCTAGAAAAATAGAATTACAATTTTATTAATTTTGACATTTTGCAGGGAAGTTTAAAACTTTTTTTTTTATCTATAAACTTATATATATATTTATCAAAATTATTTATGTATTTTCTATAGTAAATTTTTCATTTGACAAAATAATTTTCTCTTGCAATTCAATTTAAAAATTCAAATTCCAATCTTGGTGCATTTATTCTATATTTCAGAAAATATGAATATTTACTGTTCTTTTTTAATTCGTCAATTTTTCAGAAAATATTTAATATTCTTCGGGACTATTTTAATTGTAACTTTATGTAAATTTGAAATTATTTATTAGTTTTTTTTTTTAAATTAACACAAATAAAGATTTGTTTTTTTTTTCTAACTAATTTATAATAACCTCTTCGGCCAGGTGCCATTTTTCTAAATTGGTTGCTTTTAATAAAATAAAAAATAAAATTTTAGTTTTCATATTTTTCACGTTTCTTTGTTTTCCGATTATAAGAAGAAGGGCGATTTGAAAAATTTCCTATACAGTTTAATAATTTTTTTTTTTCTTCTAAAAATCAGAATTTGGAATCGGAAATTAATTTTAAATAATTGACTTTAGTGCCACACACACTTCTATATAAAAAAAAAATTGAAGAATAAATAATATGAGAATTGTATACACTGAAAAAAAAAATTTATTTGATTTAAATAGTCGGTTACTTGACTATTAGCAAATAAATATTTATTTGTATTAAATAATTATTGAGTAAATTAAATGGTATTTGTTTCAAATACAGAAATTTTTGGTTCAAATACAGTTTAATTTTAATTCAAATAAAAATTATTTAGTTCAAGTAAATATTTATTTGATAATAGTCAAATAATCGATTATTATTTGAATTAAATAAATTTTTTTTTTCATTGTAATAATGAAGTTATTCGGTGCTTTGAATTTGTAAAGAAACATTCCTAGAAATGTATAAAATGTATTATTTTTTTTATATTCGTACCTGACGTTATAGGTGATTTTTGCATGAAGATATGGGCATATCTCTAGAACTTTTAAACTTTGAGATATTAGAAAAATTAATTTTTTTTTCAGGGCACATTCGTGAAACAAATTTTATTGTCTTCAGTATTGATCAAATACTATAAAAAAATTTGCGTAACTCATTTTTACACATTGTTAGGCATCACAGTGGGCCTTATTGCAAAAAACCTGCCCAAAATCTCTACATGTGTTTAAAACTGACTGGAATTTGTAACTCGCGGATTTTTTTGGTCGCTGATTACAAATGCGACGTTAGTTTTTTAAAATTCAAAATGGCGGATCCAATATGGCGGACGACTTTTAAAAAAATTGATCGAATTTGTCTGAAATTTGTTACTCGGGGGTTTTTTGGGTCGCTACCACCTTTAAAATGATTTAATGCTACAGTTTCAAAAATTTTATGGCCTATTGTTTATTAAGTCATAAGTAAATGTAGTTTATAACAATTTTTGAATTTTTTAAAATTATTTTTTTAAAAATTTTTTAAAAAATTTTGTTTGCAATTTTGGATCCACCATTTTGAATTTTGAAAAATTAAGTTCAGATTCGTAATCAGCGACCCCATAAACCCCCGAGTAACAAATTTTAGGCCAATGGGATCAATTTTGTAAAAAGTCATCCGCCATATTGAATCCGCCATTATGAATTTTGTAAAACTAAGTTCAGATTCGTAGTCAGCGACGCAAAAAACCCCCGAGTAACGAATTTCAGGCCAATTGGATCAATTTTTTTAAAAGTCATCCGCCATATTGGATCCGCCATTTTGAATTTGGAAAAACAAAGTTCAGATTCATAATCAGCGACATCAAAAACCCCCAAGTAACAAATTTGAGGCCAATGGGATCACTTTTTTAAAAAGTCGTCCGCCATATTGGATTCGCCATTTTGAATTTTGGAAAATTTAAAATTCAGATTAGTAGTCGCAGCGACCCCAAAAACCTTCGAGTGAGAAATATCAGCCAGATTTAAACACATCTATTAGTTAATACTTACTTTTCTTCACAAACTATGCGTCGGACAGTTTAGGTTTATATTCATTATTAATTATACAGTTTTAATGAAGTGTGCAAAGGTTAACTATTTTTCTGTATACTTTTATAATGCATGAGAAGAGATTACAATGAGTTGGGAGCATTTAGAAGCAAAATTCAACATGTGCTTTTCAAATATGTGGTATTTTGATTTGAGTTACGTTTTAAAATTTAATGTTTGAAGTCATTGCATTCTTTGTGTAAAGGAGGCACACATTCCTGTATGGGTTCAAATTACTGCTTATTAGGTAGATAATATAATCCCGTTGTGCCGTTACTCAAAAACCTTCGTTAAAAAAGTTATATCAGTTTAACTGCTAACTTGTAGAAATTTTGAAAAAGTTGTCTCGCAAGTTTGAAGCTACATAGTTTTTATTCAATTTGAGGCACATCATTGTTTCATGGATTTTTTAGTTCTTTACACTCCCACCGACTCCTATTGCAAGCCACAAGACACACAATGTTTCGTTAAAAAAGTTACAGTCTATAAACTAAAAAAACCAGTCAATATCACACACTAGAAACTGTCGATTTCACCACTTTAACTTACGTTCGTCATTTCCTACATAATGAAAAAAATTATATACCGCATGATACATTTAAAAAGCCCTATAATTGGTCAAATTATGGTATTGAAAAATTATTTAAAAAATTCTTAAGGTATCATAATGAGCGATAACATAAAGTTTAAAAGTTCTAGAGATATGCCCATATACGAAAGCAAGACAAATAGTATTATATATATATATTTGTAAGTGTATGGTTGTTAAACAATTTTCTGTGTCAATTATATAATAGAAGCTCCACATAGTTTCATGTTAATTATTTTTTAAACAGAAAACAAAAAAAGAAAAAAAAAAAAAAACCTCATCAAAAGTAAAATAATGTTACGGAATTGTTCTTATATAATAATAAGTCCTTTTTTAAAAAAGGAAAATCAGGAAAATATATCGTCCATTTTTAATTAACTTAGATAATTTGTAGTAAGCTTCAATATAGAAATAGAAACTTTAGATAAAAAAAAATAAAAAAAAAAATAAAAAAATGTTGATAGAAAAAAACTTTACTTAATATATTATATATTTCAGTCATTCCATTATATTTCGACTGAAGTTGAATTTTAAAATTTTGACAAATTTTAAAAAATTCTTATACTTTGGAGGAATGATTTTAATGGAATCAAAATCACGAAATAAAAATTTTTTATCAAAATTATTATTTTTTGTGAAATATAATTTGAAAATTATAATTATATTTTACAAAAAATCACGAAATAAAAATTTTTTATCAAAATTATTATTTTTTGTGAAATATAATTTGAAAATTATAATTATATTTTACAAAAAATAATAATTTTGATAAAAAATTTTTATTTCGTGATTTTGATTCCATTAAAATCATTCCTCCAAAGTATAAGAATTTTTTAAAATTTGTCAAAATTTTAAAATTCAACTTCAGTCGAAATACTCGAAATATAGGTAATGGAATGATACATTTGTAATTTTTAAATTTATTTTTTCGTTTCAAAAAAAAAAAAATAAAATAATAATTATTTGACTCTTGTTACCATGGTAATTTTCTTTTTGCGAATAAAATATATAGTTTTTAAGAAAAAACGTCAATTTCAAATATTAGTGATTTTTTTTTTCTCCAATTTTTAGTAAAAGGAAAATTATAAAATTTTGATAATTTAAAGAAAAATGAGAGTTTAAAAAAAAAAAAAAAAAGAATCGCAAGTCATTTATAGTATCTGTTTAGTGAATTAAATGAAGTGGAGATAATATTGAGAGAAGGGAATAAAAAAGAAAAATATGTAAAAAATTGAAATTTCCAAAGTGCCATGAGTCCTTTTGAAATGTAACAAATTCGAGGTAATAAGCGTCGAGACATTGGGAGAGAGAGAGCGAAAAGCCATATTTAATGCTACTAAACCCCATATATAGAGAGGATACATAATATCGTCAACGATTAGACAAGGCGTGACCCCGTTGCGGCATCAAACTTAGGGTTGAAGTATTGTTCGAAGCGCATCAGAATTATATCAAGTTGAACACGTGTGTGCCCCTCCCCTCCTACTCTATATTATTATTATGTCAATCCCTCTGCTAATTCGTTTCTTCAAAATAGAGTATTTTTTCCCCAAAAAATTGCGAAATCTGAATAAATTTGTCAAATTGTCAGGATAATAGATCGTTGCCATCAACCATGCAGGTGCAGACGCTTGTTATTATTATATATATATATATATATTTATCATATAAACAGGAGCTTGTATTTTTCTAGAATTTATTGTACTTATAAACAAGGCATAAAAGATTTATCTTATTGTAAATAATAATAATAATAATCGTATTTTTTCAGGCCGATAATTATAATAGATAATTGTATAATTATTTGTGCGATGTTGTACTTATGTCAATTTTTTTTCCTATATTTGTTAAACATCGATTGATAAACTGATTCGAGTTTTTGTGGTTTTTATTTTTACTCTTTTATAATATAATTCTTTTTTAGATGTGAGAAATAATTTTCATACGATGCATTATTTATTTTTTTTTAAAAAAAAGTTTTTTTTCATTCTCAATGTCTATTTTTAATTTTTATAATTATAAATTATAAATTTTTATTACTTTGTAATTTTGATTTAGAATTTATAATTTTTTCTTTACTCGGGATTTTCAATTTTTGTAATTTTATCTGTTAGTGAATTTTGATTTTATTAAATTTTATGTTTTATTTAATATAAAAACAATTTTTTTTTTGAGATTAAGAGTTAAGAAATATATTTTTTTTTATTTTAATAAGTAAATTTAAAGAAAATTAAATTTTTTATTTTAAATTTGATTTATGTAAAAAAATGTGAACAAAATAATTAAGATTAGAAACTAATTAAGTAGATAATTAATTTAGTAATAAAATATTAGGTAATTAATTAAAATGTAGGTAATAAATAAATGAAAATATGCAAAATAAAAAAAAAAATGAATTTTTTAAGTAAATAATTATTTATAACCTATAATGATAATAAATTATTAGTCGTAACTTCTTGCATCTAAAAGGAATTAAATATTGCGCCCAAAGGTTTAATAAGTTACTAAATTTTAATCAACCGAAATAGCAATGTTAATTAAATAATTTTCTTCGTGAATTAAGATGAAAAAAAGCTCGTTCGTTATACATGAATCCGTGTTTATCAAATTTACAGCGTTATGGAAATTAAAAATTTTTAAAAAGAATTCTTTTTATTATCATTTATTTTCCCATTTTGTTAAAAAAAAATCTATATGGGGCATTCCTTTGTCAAAAAGACACCCCCTCTGCCCAGAATAGATTTAATTATCGAAAAAAGTAATATTTTTTTTAATACAAGGTTAAAACTTATTTTTTTAAATATAAAAATCGATCCCACAAAGTTTCTAAGGTACTTGATAACAAAGAAAAAGTCGATTTTTAAAAATTCGAAGATAGAATACAATATAGAAGTAATTTTTTTCTACTTTGTTACCATTACCGACTGATGGTATAAAAATATTAAAAAATTACCGACGGAGAAATCTACATTATCGACTGATGGTAAAAGTGGAAAAAGAAAACATAAAAATTACCGACACAGAAATCTACATTACCGAATGATGGTAAAACAGCATAAAAATTACCGACACAGAAATCTATTTTACCGATTGATGGTAAAATAGGAAAATGATTATATAAAAAAATTACCGACACAGAATTAGATATTACCGATTGATGGTAAAACAGAAAAAGGAAAATATAAAAATTACCGCCGCAGAAATCTACATTACCGACTGATGGTAAAACAGGAAAAATAAAACAAAAATTACCGACGCAGAAATCTACATTACCGAATGATGGTAAAACAGCATAAAAATTACCGACACAGAAATCTATATTACCGATTGTTGGTAAAACAGAAAAAGGAAAAATATATAAATTACCGACACAGAAATCTACATTACCGAATGATGATAAAACATTATAAAAATTACCGACACCGAAATCTACATTACCGACTGATGGTAAAACAGGAAAATGATTATATAAAAAATTACCGACACAGAAATCTATTTTACCGATTGATGGTAAAACAGAAAAAGGAAAATATAAAAAATTAGCGATACAGAAACCTGCGTTACCGACTGTCGGTAAAACAGGAAAATTCCCTATTTTGCCATCATTCGGTAATGTAGATTTCTATGTGAGTAATTTTTTATATCGTAATTTTTCCTGTTTTGCCATCAGTCGGTAATGTAAATTTCTACGTGGGTAATTTTTTTATATTTTCATTTTCCTGTTTTAATATCAGTCGGTAATATTAAAACCGTGGTTTAGAAATGAGCAACAATGTAAAAAAAAATACTTCTATACTGTATTCTGTCTTCGAATTTTTAAAAATCGGCTTTTTCTTTGTTATCAAGTACTGTAGAAACTTTGTGGGATCGATTTTTATTTTTAAAAAAATAAGTTTTAACCTCCTGTATTAAAAAAAATATTACGTTTTTCGATAATATTGAATGTTTTTTTTAACATTTGTGGTCCCCCTGTGTAATATTTAAAAATTGTTATACGGCATAAAAAAATGGACAAAATTTGCTGTAATTTAAGCCCATATAGAGCTTTTTTTAATTAAATCTATTCTGGGCAGAGGGGGTCTCTTTTTGACAAAGAATGTCCCATATATTTTCAAATTCTTAAAAAAACAAATATTTTACTAAAAAAAGTTTAGACAAAAATTTATTTTTTAATTTGAGGTTATGTTACGGTCACCTTATCCTTCTTATAATTTTGAAAAACTAAAATATAGATTTATACAATGCATAATATATAGTAAAAAATCATACTTCCCTTGCTACTTCAATTTCGAATAGATTTAAAATAAAAAAAATTCTCCGCCATATTGAATTTGACATTTTGAATTTTTCTATAAACAGATATATAATTTGTAATCTTTTTTAATGAGGATGTAAACTTTTTTTTTTTTAAATTTCAAAATTATTTAGAATAAAAGTAATAATAATAATAATAATTATTATTATTAAAATTTTGATTCTCTCACTCGGTAGTGTTTAATAATAATAGAAGATGATATCGATCATTTCGAGTCAAGGATAAAATAATGAAACACTGCGCCATTGAAACGTAAAGAATAGTGTTTCATTATTTTATCCTTGACTCGGAATGGTCGATATCATCTTCTTTTATTATCTAATTATTATTATTATTATTATTATTATTATTATTATTATTATTATTATTATTATTATTTATTTAAAAATTGAAATTTAAAAAATTAAAACTGCCTTTAATTATTGAAATAGTCGTGCCAGTTTTAAAAGTAAAATAAATAATTTTTTTTATCTCGAGACTTTCACAGAAAATTAAAAGGCATTAAAATAAGCTGCAACGCTTATTATTTTAATCCAATTTTGCTTATTTTAATCCATTTTGGTATTAAAATAAGCAAAATTGGATTAAAATAATAAGCGTTGCAGCTTATTTTAATACCTTTTAATTTTCAGTGTTTCTATATATTCAATTTAACGTTTCTTTTTTTTGCACGGGAAAATATTTAAAATTTTCAAAAATTATTATTGTAGATATAGAAAGAAAATTATATTATTATTATTATTTTTTATGAAAGACAGAAATAAAGGATAACTTGTGAGATTTGGTTTGTGAGCGCGTTTGAGCGCCGACGCTTCGTACATTGATCGAGAGCGTCAGCTTGCAGTTATTACTGTTGGCTTATATTACTATATATCGAAAATGGACAGAAACCACGGAAATTTCCAGACCCCGAGAGATTTCTAGAAAATTGAAATTGAGAATGTCAACATGAACTTGATTTATTTTTGACAACAATAAAAATAAAAAAATAACAATTTACATTAAGAGAAGGAACCACTGAAATTTTAAACTATTAAAATTTTCATTGTTATTAGGTATTTTTTTTTTTTTTTTTTTTTTTTGACATTATTTAGGATCTGAAAATGTTTTACGTTAACAAAATTGAAAAAAATATATTTTTGACTATTTTAAAAATTGTATTTTTTTTTTTTGAAAAAAATGAAAAAAAAAATTAATCCATACGATTGATTGTTCAAAATTATAAGAAAAAAGAAAAAAAATTGTCGATGAAAAATATTAAAGATTTTGTTGAACAAGTTCAATTTTATAAAAGAATTACCATTTAAATTTCAAAATCAAAAATTACATTATGTAAAGTTGTGGATTTTTTTTGACCTTTTTTCGAGAAAAAAAATCAACTTAGAATCATATTCTATTAGGGGTAAGCGGTACAGTTGTTGCCCCCCTCACAGTGATTGCCACCATTACATTACAAACAGAAATAATAACGAAATTTACATATAATATTTTGTTTTATTTATTTATATAAATTCTACAGAATATTCTGCTAATAGTGTAAAAAGATTTTTATTCTTCGACTCACTATTATGAAAATAATAGCGCTTTTCGAGAACAGTGTCCTTAGCTCTTTGAAATTTTGTCAATTTAGTTGTAAATTTGCAAGGTTAGTGGTGATGTACTTTCTTTGACTTTTTAACGAAAAAATTATACATATCATTATTATTTTTTAATTATATGCATGAAAATAAGTTTAATAATAAGTAAAAGATTTGTTTTAACGTAATTTGACTCGATTTACCGAAAATTATAGAGAACAACTACTATCTTGCAATTAATAACAAATAACAGTCATTGCCCTCCCCGGGCAATGTTTAATTTTTGGTTATTATGTCATTTTTCAGTGATTAACCGTTTATTTTCAAGACTTTTTTGAGATAAGTAGGGGAGGATGGGGCAAGGATAGTTAAGGGGCAAGGATAGTTAGTGGCTCTAATACAGAAACGGCTCGTCAAAAAAACAGGTCATTTATCATGTACACTCGTCTTAACACCAAAAGATGACAGTAAAAATTTGAGCTTGCGGGGACACTATTTGTAGAAGCTACGTGCCCATTTGTGTTAAATCTCAGTTTTGCTAAAATATTTTCATCTTATTTTTATTATTCAATCTTATTTTTGCGGATATAATTTATTAAATATATTTGGTTGCGTAAATGTTTTCTGGTGTAAAATTTTGTGCTGAAAACGAATATCATATTCGTTTTTTAAAAAAAATTTTTTTTTTACTAAAAATTTGTGATAATTTGAAAAAAGCGCTCACGGGGCAAAACTAGTTAGTGCCTTGTTGTAATACTTATGACAAGGTAATGTCTGGCTAACACAATTTTTTAATTGCAAACGAAATGCTAATTGCTTTTTATGGATCGCGATTTAATAATTTTTTTGTTTCTCAAAAAATTCACAAAAAACATGTTTTTTTTATAAAAATGATCATCCTTAACTGCTAAGTTGTATTAAACATGATTCGATTTAATTAGAACAATAATTTTTATTGTTAAGTCTTGACAAATATAATTCGATACCTTGAAACAATGGAAAATCAAATTTCATGATTTTTTGTATCATTCTTAGTAAAAACAAATTTTCAACTATCTTTGCCCCACTAGTGGGGCAAGGATAGTTAAAATTTTTTTTTTACTTTTCCAATATTATCTCGAAGGCATTGCAATCTACAAGAAAACAATGTATAGCAAAATTGTAGCTAAATAAACAGGCTTTCCAACGATACTATTCTTTTTCCGATGCCAGTTTAAATTTCACGGCTAGATCCAAAAATATCTTACCTAACTATCCTTGCCCCATCCTCCCCTATTTTTAATTTTTGGACATTCTTTCATATTTGGTGAATTAATTTTTTAAAATAAAGAAGTAATTAGAGCCGCAGCATGTATTAGAATGATTTGTAATATTTTATTAACAATTTTTTAATATGAAGTATGATTTTAGGCTATCGAAAAAATGCCAAAGGTAAAAAAAGGTGTTTCGTATATGCTTCTTAAAGCAATGAAAAACTTGAAAATCATGTAATCATTATATCAAATCAAAATAGCCAAAAATAATTTTTATTTTTACAATTGAGTCAGATTCGACAATTTTCCCAATTTTTTAGGTTAATAGTATATTATTTACACTTAAAAGTCATATTTAATGAATCTTATTATTGTTAATAAAAGAAAATTATTTTAAAAATTACTTCTTCTTTATTAATTTCAAATTATATTCATTCTTTAATAAATTATGCAAAATTTATAATTTACATTACTATTTTATGTCTAGTGGGCAATCATTGTAAAATTGATGGTCAATCACTGTAAAAATAATGACAATCACTATTTTTTCTGTCATGTGAAGATTTTTTTATTTTTTTTAAATTTATACTAATATTAAATAAACAATTCATTATTATTTTCAGATTAATGGAATATTTTAAACTCCTTTACAAATGGTTTCATTTCTCATTTCGATAATTAAACATTTGTAATTTGTATAAATATATCTCCTTTTTGCTTATACTGGCAATCACTGTACCGTTTACCCCTATGGAAAATTGAAGAAAAATTTTTTTTTGGCTGTTTTACATTTTTTTCTAATTTTTCTTTTCAGAAATTATAATTTCTTGAAAAAATTAAATTTCAATTTTCCCTACGCAGTCAGAGAAATCTTTTATTTTCATTTATTTGAGAAAAATGAAATTTATTTCAATTAGAGATAAATATATTTGTATAACTTGTTGTGTTGGTGAGACAGACAAACAGAGAGCGCTTATAGAAGACTGGATTCAGTGCAATTATTGTCACCTTTGGCTTCATAGAAATTGCACTGAATTTAATGATAAATGTTCGAAATGTGGTCAGAAGAAGAAAAGAAGACATTAATCACTTTAAATTTTGAATTCTGATAAAGCGAAAAGCCAAAGAATGATTTTAAAGTATTGGCCATTTCTCCCGTACGCCTATGGCCATCTCCCCCGTACATTCCGGGAGAGATGGCCAAACGTGTTTTTTAAAAAATATTAATTTTAAGATTGTTTATATTAAAAAAATTTATCATTTCTATTATTATTTGTAAATTAAATGTTCAATGTTTAATTAGCAATAAAAGTTAATACATAAATCACTTTCTTCTTATTTTTACAGGCCTTTAAAAAAACTATGGCCAACTCCCCCGGACTTACCCTAGACGAAAATTCGGTTTGATGAAAATTATGCAAAATACTAATTCGAACAAATCAAAATTCGGCTCAAAACTAATTATATGACAAATGAATTTCGATAAAATGTAAATTTTTACTAATGATTTTTAGAACATAATCATGCGCCCCCAATTTTTAAAGATCAACTTACATTTGACGTTAATTTTCAGAAATAGTTTCTCCACATTAAATGTCTAATTTAGAGATTATTTTTTTCTTTATGTAAGAGGAAAAAAAAACAGATAAAAATTACTCTAATTTTTTTGTACCTATTTCGATTTGCTCTGAAATTTGTAATTTTTTTTTGAGGTTTTTTTTTTTTGAAAAACTAAGTAATGGTTATTTTTTTGATTCATAATCGTGTAAAATGAAACGTAACGAATCGTTGAGACGATTATCGCGGAAAATCTGTTCGGGTTTTGAAATCAACGAAAAGGGCAACGTTGAATACGAGGATTCCCCTAATATTTGAATGTATATATATATATATATGTGTGTGTGTGTGGACCATCCGGAAGATATATATTAATAAATTTATGCACCCCAATGTTACCCAAGCAAATAAGATCCGATTTGACACGCAAAAATTGCACGATGCTTATACGGCACTTTACTCCCGCGCCGTTCGCGTCAACTATCCAGTTAGCTAATATCTATTTAATTAATTCGAAGCTCTATTCAATGAGAGGAGAGACAGAATCAAACAGTATGTTGTTGGATGCTTCAAAAGTCTATCCAGCACGTGCCACTATTTTCTCTTTCTGTCAAGAGATTATAATTCGAGAATTTATCCGATTATTTATTATATTTTCATTAAAATTATACACATGTACTTTGCTTTAGAAAATATATACATAATTAAAATTTCAATATATTTAATTGTTTTGTTATTTATTTTAGAATTTAAAAAAACAAAAATTTCTTTTAAAAAGAAAATTTTTTTTCAACTTTTTTTAAAAATTTTTTTTACAATAAAAAAAACTATTTTTCCATTTATATAGAAAGTTGAAAATAAATACAATTTTTTATATAAACAAATTAATTCTTTTAAACTTTGGACCCATTTTTTTTTACTTTTTTTTTTTATTTTACATACGTATATAGAAGTACTATACGAAGTTTTTTAGTCTGATAATTCTTTTTGTTTTTTTAAAATTTTTTTTTCCTTTTTTCTATTTTTTTTAATTGTTAAAAATTAAATTTGTTTGGCCGCTAGAATCCTTCACTTTACTCATAGAAAAAGCAAACTAAAATACATTTTTGTTTTTAAAAATAAAAAAAAAACGAATTAAAAAAAATTTTTTATTTTCGACAAAAATTAATTTTTCCTTTTTTTATTTTTAAATACCTGGAAAAGTATTACGAAAATTTTTGCTCATTTTAAAGAGATAATAATTTTTGTTTATAAATAATTTTGTTTAAAAAAATTTTTTTTTTTTATTTTATAAAACAAATAATAAATATAAATATTTATTTGGCTCTAAGATAGATGTTATTAAAAAAATATATCTAATTTTAAAAAACCTCGAAATATCCAGATTTTTAAAAATTCATAACTGAAAAATTAAGGCACTTATAAAAAAAAAATTGTATACCATTTTTTTCTGTAAAGAACGAAAATTTTTTTTTTTAATATATTATATATATTTTATATATATTATTTATTTTTAATAAAAATTTTGGATTAAAAGAATGAATTAAAAAACAATAAAAACTTTCCAAGATTAAAGTAAAGATTTGAGTGATTCAAATTTAAACATAAATTAGTCAATTATATATCTAAAAGCTTTAGTGGCTTAATGTTCAGTCTAATAATCATTTCAAAAAAAACATCATTACCGTTTATTTAATAAATTTCTTTTATTAAAAAAAAACTTGTTGATAAGTTTTAATAATGAAATTTTTTATCTTAGAAACAAAATCTATTGTTGAGAAATTAATTATCATTTACTAAATAAATTTATATGTTATAAAAAAAGTTAGTTGATATTTGATTATAATGAAACTATTAAATTTCAAAAAAAAAATCTCATTAAAGAGCAATTTATAAAATAAATATTTATATTTATAAAAAAAAATTTTCTTGCAATATTTTTTTGTTGAAATAAGAGATTTAATACCTATAAATTACAATATATTAGATTTTAAACAAAAATTGTTTCTTAATATAAAATAATCACATTATATACTTTTTTTAAAAGTATATACACTGAAAAAAAAATTTATTTGATTCAAATAATCGGTTACTTGATTATTATCAAATAAATATTTACTTAAACCAAATAAATTTTATTTGAATTGAATAAACTATATTTGAACCAATAATAATTTATGTATACTTAAAAGAAATATATTTAAATTGACTAAAATAAAAATTGTATATGGTTCAAGTAACCGATTATTTGAATCAAATAAATTTTTTTTTCCAATGTATCCAATATAGAGAAAAAATATACTTGTCTCAAGATGAGGTAAATAAATATTTAGTTGTTTCAAATAAAATTTCATTTAATTGAAATAAAAATTTTATTATTATCGTTTTTTAAGATTTTAAGATAAAAAATAAAAAAGGTGAACGAAATCGAAAAATTGAGATTCTAAGTAATAAGTAAAGTACCTGAATGTTTTTAAAAAGTTTTCAGAATGTAACAAACTTTAAGGATTTATTCTTAAATTAAAGTTATTCTTCGGCAATCAAACTATAATATTGTCATTCGGCTAGAAAATCAATGGGACAAGTACAGTTCCTTACATGTCCCAGAAATGTCCCAAAATATTTTTAGAGTATTTAGAAACTATTACAAAAGAGATTTTCAAGTAATCCAATTATAATATATTGTCTAGCAAGCCAAAGGTATAGGGACCAGTACTGTCCCATACATGTCCCATAAGTGTCCCAAAAAAAGTAAAGTACCTGAATGTTTTTAAAAAGTTTGAAGCATTCAAAATGTAACAACTTTAAAGATTTATTCTTAAATTAAAGTCAACAGTTTAAGGGACATAAAACTGTCCCACAATTGTCCCAAACGTGTTTAAACAATTAAAAAATAAATATAAAATTATTTTTAGGCAATCAAACTGTAATATTGTCATTCGGCTAGAAAATCAATGGGACAAGTACAGTTCCTTACATGTCCCAGAAATGTCCCAAAATATTTTTAGAGTATTTAGAAACTATTACAAAAAAGATTTTCAAGTAATCAAATTATCATATATTGTCTAGCAAGCCAAAGGTATAGGGACCAGTACTGTCTCATACATGTCCCATATGTGTCCCAAAATATTTTCAAAGTTATAAGTAACTATTAGAAGTGATTTTTCGGTAATCCAACTATAATATATATATATCGGCTATCGAGTTAAAGGTTTAGGGATAAATATCGTTCATTGTATGTCCCAGAAGTGTCCCAATGTATTGTCAGAGTAATAAGAATCTATTAAAATTGATTTTTAGGGAATCCTACTATAATATATATTGTCTATTGAGATATAGTTTTATATAGAAGTACTATTCCATGCATGTCCCACAAGTGTCCCAAAATATTTTCAGAGTAATGAAAAACTATTAAAAGAGATTTTCAGGGAATCCTACGATAATATATATCGTCCATCGAGTTTAATATTTTGAGACAATTATCCTTCAGTGCATGTCCTAGAAGTGTCCTAAAATGTTTTCAGAGTATCAAAAAATTATTAGAACTGGTTTTCTAACAAATGATGAAGAGGAATATATTTTATTTGTAAATGTTATTTTATAGGTCATACATGAAAAAAGACTTGTCCCTAAACTTCTGACTTGGTAGAGTCAGTTTACATTGTCGTTGGATTCACTAAAACTCTGTTTTTGATTGTTTCTACATACTCTAAAAATATTTTGGGACACTTATGGGACAGTACTGGTCCCTATACCTTTGCCTTGCTAGACAATATATTATAATTGGATTACTTGAAAATCTCTTTTGTTATAGTTTCTAAATACTCTAAAAATATTTTGGGACATTTCTGGGACATGTAACGAACTGTACTTGTCCCTTTGATTTTCTAGCCGAATGACAATATTATAGTTTGATTGTCTAATAATAACTTTATATTTATTTTTTAAATTGTTTAAACACGTTTGGGACAATTGTGGGACAGCATCGGGACATTTTTATGTCCCTTAAACTGTTGACATTGATTTAAGAATAAATCCTTAAAGTTGTTACATTCTGAATGCTTAAAACTTTTTAAAGACATTGAGGTACTTTACTTTTCTTTATTTTGGGACATTTATGGGACATGTCTGAAACAGCACTGGTCCCTATACCTTTGGCTTGCTAGACAATATTTTATAATTAGATTACTTGAAAATCTCTTTTGTAATAGTTTCTAAATACTCTAAAAATATTTTGGGACATTTCTGGGACATGTAACGAACTGTACTTGTCCCTTTGATTTTCTAGCCGAATGACAATATTATAGTTTGATTGCCTAAAAATAACTTTATATTTATTTTTTTAATTGTTTAAACACGTTTGGGACAATTGTGGGACATCATCGGGACAGTTTTATGTCCCTTAAACTGTTGACTTTAATTTAAAAATAAATCCTTAAAGTTGTTGCATTCTGAATGCTTAAAACTTTTTAAAGACATTGAGGTACTTTACTTTACTTATAGAATCTCAATTTTTCGATTTCGTTCACCTTTTTTATTTTTGATCTTAAAAAACTATTAATTTTGGCGAATTTTTCCATTAAAATTTTTTGTTCGGGAGGACTTTAGCTACAAAATACTTCAATTCCAGCCATTTTGACCGGGCCCGAAAATCAATGTTGCGTGTGCGGGGAATTTAATTGAAATAAATTAAATTTTGATAGAATAAAAAAATTTTGTGCGCACAAAATTAAAAAAAAACAATTTTTTTTTTTTGAATTCAAGAAAACTATTCTTTACATATAGGAATTTTTAAATTTGAAATTATATTTAAAAATTAGTTTCATTAATTTAAAAAGTAGATTATTTTTTTAATCAAATATATTTTGTTTAAAACAAAAGGTAAAAGTGTCAAAGTGAAAAAAAAAAATTTCGCAGTGATAAATTTCACATTCTGTTGATGATTTATCTAAACATGTAAACAAATCAAAGTAATGTTTTATGAAGTTTTTTTTTTTCTTTGAATAATGATAAGCTATAGGCGGATCTTAGAGACCTCCTTTGTTCGAAAATTTAACCAATAGCAATACAGCGATCAAATTATTACTTTTTCAGGAGAACCAATGTCAGTGGAGGATTCTGGCGCACGTGCATTTGCACCCCTTACGATCAAGGGTAGATTCAGGGATGTATTAAAAGAATTTTTATCCTCACAGTTATTATTTATAAACATATAAATAAAATTAATTCTATTTTAAATAAAAATATATATTTACAAAAAAAAAAAATTAACGTCATTAAAAAAATATGATACAATTAAAACAAATTTATTTGATTTAAATAAAAAAATTTATGTGCCTTAAATATAAAATTTTGTTTGTTTCTAAAAATTTTAATTTTGTTTCTAATAAATTTTTTAGGTTTAAATAAATTGTGTATTTGATTAAAATGAGAAAAATAAAAAATTTATTTGTCTTAAACAAAAATTTTGTTTGTTTCTAATAAAATTTTATTTCAACTTAATTAAATTTTTTATTTGAAACAAATAAAAATTATATTAAACCCCGAGACAAATATATCTTTATTTTCATCTCAAAATAAAAGCAAATAAAAAATTTCTCTAGCTATTTGCAATAATTATCAAATATGTATATTTATTTTTATTTAAACTAAATAATTTTTGTTTAAATCAAATAAATTGAATTCAAACCAAAAAATTTCAAATTATTTATTAACTACATTTTTTGGTATGATTTATCGTATTAATTTAATTAAAAAGTTTAATTTTCGAATGAACAGATTTCTTTTTTCAAAAATAAAAAAAAATTATTTTCTAAACTAAGGATTTTTCAAAAAATTAAATTTACACAATAAAGAAAAAAAAATTTAATAATAATTTTTTTAAAAAATTTACTTTTGTTACCCCAATTTACCAGGGGAGTGTGACATCACTGTTAAAAGGGGGCGTTTACCAAATAAATTTTGCACCCACCCTTCTTGTTACCATCACACTAGATAAGTTGGGTGGAAATTTTGATTTGCGCCACATTCATAATTGAAATCGCGTCGATTATAGTCGATTAAGAATTTTTTTTTTGTGTGGCCTATAAAAGTATATAAATTTAAATCATATAATTGAAATATTATATTTCTAATTTCCACATTTATTTACTGGAAATAAGGGTGTTTTATTATTTATTTTTTTTTTAACAAATAGTGTTAAATTTTTTATTTTATTATCATTTTGAAACAATAAAATATATATTTTTCAAAAGACCATATTAATTGCTGGAAAATACAGGATATGAACTACTCCGAACCGTTGTGGGAAATTAATGGAAATCAAGCACCGGTAAGTCGTCTATAATTTTATTTACAAAAATGAAATATTTTATGAAAAAAATATTTAATATTATTTGGGGTCACAGTCCACTGACTTTCGTCTAATAGTGGTTGCGACCAAATTTTAAAAAAATCTAGTTTTAATATATGTGAAACTCGATGATTTCCTGAGTTCATTAACGATAATATTATGGTAAAAATTTTATTCCCTTTAAAAATATTAAATATCAAAAGTAGGAGGTTCACAATGTGATTTTGTAACCTTAAATTTTTCAATTTTTTTTAAAAACGCTATTATTAAAAAACTATTAAAAATTAGATGTTGGAACTCACCAAAAACATAAATCACTTTATTCTGCACAGAGGAACGAAAGAATTATTGCAAAAATTTATTATTTTTGGAGGATATACGATTTAAAAAAAAATTTTATTTAAATATTCTTAAGATTTTTATTTACTTATAACTTTTTTGTCAGCGCTCCGAAAAAATTGAAGTTTTGCACATTAATTTTTTATAATATTCTTTACCTTCTATTAAAATCTTACGAAGGTGTTTTGCTTCGTTTTGGAGATATTAATTTTCAAAATTTTTTATTTAAAAAGGTTAATTAAAAGACTTGAAGTTAACTAACCAGATTCAAACTGCTCCATTTTTTATAAAAATATATTAAAATGTAGCGATTTGAAATTGGTCAGTTGACTTCAGGTCTTTTAATTAACCTTTTTAAGGGCAAGTCCAACATGTGAAATGTAAACAAACATGAAATGTAAACAAACCATGCACATTTTTTCGCAGTTCTCATTTGCGTAGAAAATAAAAATTTGTCGTTTTCTTTATGAAAATGGTAAATTAATGTATTAAAGTTGGTTACTATACTTCATTTAACTAATTATATGAAAAAATAAGTATAATTATAATGAAATGAAAAGTGCACTGAATTAGCAATTTTTTCAAGGTTTCGAAAAAAAAACCATTTGAGTATATCTGAGGCACGGACGTTGAGCGTCTAGGTGGGAGAAGAATGTTGAGCCATTGGACGGTCACATCTTGGAAAGGGTAAAATTCTGAAATTTTACCCCTTCTCTCACTTTCTCCCACCTAGGTCCTCAACGTCCGTGCCTCAGATATACTCGAATGCTTAAATTTTTCGTAACCTTGAGAAAATTGTTATTTCATTGTACTTTTCATTTCATTATAATTATACTTATTTGTTCACATAATTAGTTCAATAAAGTATAGTTACCTAGTCTAATATATAAATTTACCATTTTTACAAAGAATACGACAAATTTTTATTTTCTACCCAAATGAGAAGTGCGAAAAAAATGAGAAAATTGCTAATTCAGTGTACTTTTCATTTTATTATAATTATACTTATTTGTTCAGAAAAGTTGTTAAAAGAAGTATAGTAACCTAATACAATATATCAATTTACCATTTTCACAAAGAAAGTTACAAATTTTTATTTTCTATTCAAATGAGAACTGCGAAAAAATGGGTATGATTTGTTTAGATTTTGAACAGTTTTTTCGCAGTTCTCATTTGAATAGAAAATAAAAATTTGTAACTTTCTTTGTGAAAATGGTAAATTGATATATTATATTAGGTTACTATACTTCTTTTAACAACTTTTCTGAACAAATAAGTATAATTATAATAAAATGAAAAGTACACTGAATTAGCAATTTTCTTATTTTTTTCGCACTTCTCATTTGGGTAGAAAATAAAAATTTGTCGTTTTCTTTGTGAAAATGGTAAATTTATATATTATACTAGGTAACTATACTTTATTGAACTAATTATGTGAACAAATAAGTATAATTATAATGAAATGAAAAGTACAATGAAATAACAATTTTCTCAAGGTTACGAAAAATTTAAGCATTCGAGTATATCTGAGGCACGGACGTTGAGGACCTAGGTGGGAGAAAGTGAGAGAAGGGGTAAAATTTCAGAATTTTACTCTTTCCAAGATGTGACCGTCCAATGGCTCCACTCTTTCTCCCACCTAGGCGCTCAACGTCCGTGCCTCAGATATACTCAAATGGTTTTTTTTCGAAACCTTGAAAAAATTGCTAATTCAGTGCACTTTTCATTTCATTATAATTGTACTTATTTTTTCATATAATTAGTTAAATAAAGTATAGTAACCAACTTTAATACATTAATTTACCATTTTCATAAAGAAAACGACAATTTTTTATTTTCTACGCAAATGAGAACTGCGAAAAAATGTGCATGGTTTGTTTACATTTCATGTTTGTTTACATTTCACATGTTGGACATACCCTTAAATAAAAACTTTTGAAAATTAATATCTCCAAAACGAAGCAAAACACCTTCGTAAGATTTTAATAGAAGGTAAAGAATATTATAAAAAATCTTTGTGCAAAACCTCAATTTTTTCGGAGCACCGACAAAAAAGTTATAAGTAAATAAAAATCTTGAGAATATTTAAATAAAATTTTTTTTAAAATCGTATATCATCGAAAAATAATAAATTTTTTGCAATAATTCTTTCGTTCCTCTGTGCGAAATAAAGTGATTTATGTTTTTGGTGAGTTCCAACATCTAATTTTTAATAGTTTTTTAATAATAGCGTTTTTAAAAAAATTGAAAAATTTAAGGTTACAAATTCATATTGTGAACCTCCTACTTTTGATATTTAATATTTTTAAAGGGAATAAAATTTTTACCATAATATTATGGTTAATGAACTCAGGAAATCATCGAGTTTCACATATATTAAAACTAGATTTTTTTAAAATTTGGTCGCAACCACTATTAGACGAAAGTCAGTAGACTGACCCTTTGTCAAACTGAATAGGTATGTATCATATTTATGTTCTTCAATGAATTCAAAACAAAGTTTACTTTTTATGATGTCTTTGAAATTTTTTAAAATACAACAAAATTCTACAAATTCACTTTTATAAATCACGTTAAATAAATTCAAAAGTTTTGTAACTTTCATATTATAATTTTTTCTTTTTATAAATGATATAACTTTATTCACTTCCTCATTTCTTTTCATCGGATTTTGAAAAATTATTATATTATTATTTTCAATTGAAATCAATATAACTAACTGTTTTTACTCTAAACCAATTTTCATACTATATTATATAATTTACATCAAGAAAAATTTTTTAATCAAACCAAAAATTTCATATAAATTGAAATAAAAAACAATATATTTTTCTCATAGCTATAAATAACTATTTTTATTAAAAATAAAATTTTGTTGTACACTACACACTAAAAAAGAAATCTTGATTTCAGCCTATTTTTGAGGCTGAATTTAAGGTGTAAACGGAGTCAGACCAATTAAAAAAGGACAGACTTATGCAAAATATATGGGCTTAATTTAAGGTGTAAACGGTTTAAGACTTTGTTTTTACTGTGTAATAAAATTTATTTGAAAAAAAGTATTTGTTTAGCTTTAAAAAAAATATATTTTTTCTTTGAACAAAAAAAGAAAATTACAAAAAATTTAGAATTAAATTTTTATATGGTCAATTGGGGTAAATGGGGACAAAATCGCTATTTTTCACAAATTACGTATAAGTTTCTTCCTTTAAAAGGTAATATTTGCGGGTTTATTTTTTTTAAGTTGTTATTAACATTCCCAGGATTAATTTTATATTTTAGTTTACCGCTTGTGAGAAACGTTCAAACAATTTATTGAAAAAAAAAATAAAATAATTTAGATTCAATTATTTCTGAATATGATAACTAATTTTAAGACTACATATGACTAAATTAGGAAGCAAATAACTTATTTTATTTAAGTAATTAATTCACTTTTAATGAAAATTTTATTTAAAATTTATTGTGATTTAAATAGAAACAAATTAATGAAAAAAAATTATTTTGTTAAATAAATTATTTTCCCTGAAATTTAATTTAAAAATATGATTTAGTTTGAAAATACATTTGAGCAAAATTCAATTTTTTGTTTATTTCACCTCTAATAATAGTTAATGAATTAAAATAATTTTTCATTATGTTTTCTGAAAAATTGAAAAAATATTTTGCAATAATAATAATAATAATAATAATAATAATAATAATAATAATAATAATAATAATAATAATATATATAAAAGGTATAAAAAAGTAAATTATGATAAAAAATCTGGCAGCCCCCTGCGGGGGCGGCCACATTCTCATCACGCGCTTCGCGCGTAGGGGCTCGCTTCGCTCGCTAGTTTGAGCGCGCCCCGGGGCGCGCGAAGGATAATCGTCCCGCTTCGCGGTCCGATATTATTACGCGCTTCGCGCGTTTTGTTTGTTTATTACAATTCAAAACCTATTAGCATTAATTACTTTTTAACTACACTCTGTAATACAAAAATTTTCCTATTAAATTTAAACATTGTATTAATTGTACTACCAGAAAGTAGTTGAATGACCCAAGAATCTATTTGGTAGAATGAGATTTTGTAGTTGTTTTAGACTTTGTAGTTGATTTAATTAATTTTGAAGTAAAATGTCAAGAAGAAAGAAATTATTTTTATTTATTTTATTAAAAAGAATAAAATTAATTACACACAGAGTTAAAATAAGTAAAAAAGTAGTTATTTTAAAAGTGGATGTTCATATAATCGACTTGTTTTGAAAAATTTATTAGAAACAACTCATAGTCTTTATTAAAATGCGTTAAATTAAATTATAGAAATAGGTAAGGTTTAAAGGTATTAGAATAAATTTTTTATCGGGCAGTGAAGAATGACGGCACTGTAGCTGTTCAAACTTAGTTCCTTAATATTGCGCCGTGGATTGGCCAGGTCTTTGTAATTAACGAAAATCGACAAACCAAATTATTTACTAAAATAAGATATTCCGCTTTGAGCTAATTTCAATTGAGTAAAAGAAAAAATTAATTGAAGTGCGATTCCAGGTGAGATTTTGACTTTTTCGGAGTAGGTTAACCGATTGCAATGAAACTAATCTTTAACGTAAATTTCAGCTTAAAATATTTGTTAGTTTACGAGATTTGCAATAATAACAAAAAATGCGAGTTTAACTTATTTAATTTTAATAATTTACGTGTATAAACAATTGCGATTTCTGCTAGTTGACGTGCAGACGTCATTGCGCACGCAGCATTCTCCTATAACTAGCTGACGTGATTCGTGGACTAAATTGGCTACGTGAGAATGCTGCGTGCGCAATGTCGTTAATGTTCCTTTGGAACATTAAAGAAAACACAGGTAAGATCATTTTAGCGTTTGAGTGATTGAATTTTAGATTGTCGCGTGAAATTTATTCAATTATTATTTAATAATTTTTTTAGTTGTAAAATTATAAAAAATTGTTCTGAAAGAGATTTATTCCTCTCATTTTCCTTGACATTTTAAAAAAAGTAGACCTCAATCCGATTATTAGAACGGAAGATATAGCACTTTAAAATTTTTTGTTATTATTGCAAATCTCGTAAACTAACAAATATTTTAAGCTGCAATTTACGTTCAAGATTAGTCTTACTATATATAACAAAATTCCAAAGTTTCATTGCAATCGGTTAACCTACTCCGAAAAAGTCAAAATCTCACCTGGAATCGCACTGAAAATTTAAAAACACTAAAAAAAAAGAACTTTAAAGTAAAAGCATTTTTTAAAGCAACAAATTTATTATATGAGGTTTTGCTCTCATGTTTTTATTCATAAAAATTTTTTTGTACAATTTATATAAGTGAAATTTTTGGTTTTTATAAATTAAATTTCATTTTCTTAAAGTACTTTGACTTTAAGGATAACATTCTCATCACGGCACTCGCGTTTCACGCTCGAAAATTAGAAACATACAATAGGAAAAGGAGGCATGCATTAACCTATTAACGAAATTTTTACAGGTAATTTGAGGCTCTCTCAAATAGTGTACTAAAAGAACCGAAAATTTTTAAATAAACAATTTACAAGCATTAAAAAAAAGATTTTTTTAGAATTTTTGTTCAGTTTTTATAATTTTTCAAATCTTATCCCTTCAGAATACCTTTAAATGCTAAAAATATGGTGTCAAAAATGTTCCAATACGCCATTTTGAATTTTTAAAAACTGACTTCAGAATCGTAATGAGCGACCTACACACCAAGGAGTAGAAAGATTTATTTAAATTTGTTAAAAAGATTGTTGAAAAATGAATTTTCTCTTAAAAAATATCAATGTTTATACTTAGTTAATTCATAATTCTTTATAATTTCGCCTGCAACACTTATTATTTTTGTTTCACTTCACAATGCTTTCGTTATAGTGGAAAAAATGTTTTAGGAATACTGCTTCAAAAACTTTAAATCTAGAGATGAAAGTTGCTAAAAGAAAAGGTGGCAAAATAGGTTAAAACTGGGACGCAAAAAATTAATGAGTAAAACAACCGAATTTTAAAATAATCGAATCAATGTTAAATTATTCCGTTATGATGGGCCAGCCATTTTGGATTTTTTAAATCTAACCTCAAATTCGAATTCAGGGACCTCGAAAACAACAGTGTACTCATTGATACTTAAATAGAAAAAGATTTACTATTTTCTTCAAAGGTGTACAAATACGTTCAAAATCACAAAAACGGAACGTCTTTTTATTGGGATATATATGAGCCATGGACTGTCAAGGGGTTAGATAAAAAAAGGGCTAAAAATAAAAGAAGTTCACTAAATTCAAAAGTTAGCAATCAAAAACTTACGATATTCTAGTAAAAACAGTGCAACATGAACTAATCAGAAACATTATGAAAAAAATTGCAATTTTTGGAAATGGATAGCAATGGTTCACTTATAAAAAAAAAAAAAAAAAAACAAAAAAAACAAAAAATTCGGTATTTTATGTGTAAGTTACTTTAATTTATGTTAATTGAAGGTGGTTTAAAGAGAAATAATACATATTTGAACACATTTTTTCAAAATAAAGTGATTTTGCTCTGCATTTTACCCATTTTTCATCGGTTTTTGTCATTTTTTGTCTTTTTTTAAAAAAGTGCTATAACTTTTTTGTTTTAATCGCTATTAAAAATTGTCAAAGGAAAAAAGTGTTTATTTTTAGTCGTAATTTTCGAAAAAAAATTGAAAAAAATTTTTTTTTGAAAAATGCGAATTTTTGAAATTTTTAAAAACTCAAAATTTGAATAATTTTGTTGATTTTTGACGAAATCATCTGGCCAACGAACTCAGGCGAGATTTTGGTACACTTAAAGTGTATACCAAATTTGAGGTCGATTAATTAAAATTTACTCAAGTTATCGTCGAGACAACTTTTTTGTCTACAGACATACAGACATACATACATACATACATACATACATACATACAGACAAACATTTGTTTAAAACCTATTTTTTTGGCATCAGGATGTCTTGAAACGTGGAGATTCACAAGAATTAGATATTGGTCAAAATCGGGCAAATGTAATACTTTCTCATTATGATGAGAATGTAAAAACAAATTTTTAATTAAAAAAATTCAAAAAAAGTCAAAAATATTTAAATGTTTTGAAAATTATGAATAAGTTACTTTAATTTATGTTAATTGAAGGTGGTTTAAAGAGAAATAATACATATTTGAACACATTTTTTCAAAATAAAGTGATTTTGCTCTGCATTTTACCCATTTTTCATCGGTTTTTGTCATTTTTTGTCTTTTTTTAAAAAAGTGCTATAACTTTTTTGTTTTAATCGCTATTAAAAATTGTCAAAGGAAAAAAGTGTTTATTTTTAGTCGTAATTTTCGAAAAAAAATTGAAAAAAATTTTTTTTTGAAAAATGCGAATTTTTGAAATTTTTAAAAACTCAAAATTTGAATAATTTTGTTGATTTTTGACGAAATCATCTGGCCAACGAACTCAGGCGAGATTTTGGTACACTTAAAGTGTATACCAAATTTGAGGTCGATTAATTAAAATTTACTCAAGTTATCGTCGAGACAACTTTTTTGTCTACAGACATACAGACATACATACATACATACATACATACATACATACATACAGACAAACATTTGTTTAAAACCTATTTTTTTGGCATCAGGATGTCTTGAAACGTGGAGATTCACAAGAATTAGATATTGGTCAAAATCGGGCAAATGTAATACTTTCTCATTATGATGAGAATGTAAAAACAAATTTTTAATTAAAAAAATTCAAAAAAAGTCAAAAATATTTAAATGTTTTGAAAATTATGAATAAGTTACTTTAATTTATGTTAATTGAAGGTGGTTTAAAGAGAAATAATACATATTTGAACACATTTTTTCAAAATAAAGTGATTTTGCTCTGCATTTTACCCATTTTTCATCGGTTTTTGTCATTTTTTGTCTTTTTTTAAAAAAGTGCTATAACTTTTTTGTTTTAATCGCTATTAAAAATTGTCAAAGGAAAAAAGTGTTTATTTTTAGTCGTAATTTTCGAAAAAAAATTGAAAAAAATTTTTTTTTGAAAAATGCGAATTTTTGAAATTTTTAAAAACTCAAAATTTGAATAATTTTGTTGATTTTTGACGAAATCATCTGGCCAACGAACTCAGGCGAGATTTTGGTACACTTAAAGTGTATACCAAATTTGAGGTCGATTAATTAAAATTTACTCAAGTTATCGTCGAGACAACTTTTTTGTCTACAGACATACAGACATACATACATACATACATACATACATACATACATACAGACAAACATTTGTTTAAAACCTATTTTTTTGGCATCAGGATGTCTTGAAACGTGGAGATTCACAAGAATTAGATATTGGTCAAAATCGGGCAAATGTAATACTTTCTCATTATGATGAGAATGTAAAAACAAATTTTTAATTAAAAAAATTCAAAAAAAGTCAAAAATATTTAAATGTTTTGAAAATTATGAATAAGTTACTTTAATTTATGTTAATTGAAGGTGGTTTAAAGAGAAATAATACATATTTGAACACATTTTTTCAAAATAAAGTGATTTTGCTCTGCATTTTACCCATTTTTCATCGGTTTTTGTCATTTTTTGTCTTTTTTTAAAAAAGTGCTATAACTTTTTTGTTTTAATCGCTATTAAAAATTGTCAAAGGAAAAAAGTGTTTATTTTTAGTCGTAATTTTCGAAAAAAAATTGAAAAAAATTTTTTTTTGAAAAATGCGAATTTTTGAAATTTTTAAAAACTCAAAATTTGAATAATTTTGTTGATTTTTGAAGAAATCATCTGGCCAACGAACTCAGGCGAGATTTTGGTACACTTAAAGTGTATACCAAATTTGAGGTCGATTAATTAAAATTTACTCAAGTTATCGTCGAGACAACTTTTTTGTCTACAGACATACAGACATACATACATACATACATACATACAGACAAACATTTGTTTAAAACCTATTTTTTTGGCATCAGGATGTCTTGAAACGTGGAGATTCACAAGAATTAGATATTGGTCAAAATCGGGCAAATGTAATACTTTCTCATTATGATGAGAATGTAAAAACAAATTTTTAATTAAAAAAATTCAAAAAAAGTCAAAAATATTTAAATGTTTTGAAAATTATGAATAAGTTACTTTAATTTATGTTAATTGAAGGTGGTTTAAAGAGAAATAATACATATTTGAACACATTTTTTCAAAATAAAGTGATTTTGCTCTGCATTTTACCCATTTTTCATCGGTTTTTGTCATTTTTTGTCTTTTTTTAAAAAAGTGCTATAACTTTTTTGTTTTAATCGCTATTAAAAATTGTCAAAGGAAAAAAGTGTTTATTTTTAGTCGTAATTTTCGAAAAAAAATTGAAAAAAATTTTTTTTTGAAAAATGCGAATTTTTGAAATTTTTAAAAACTCAAAATTTGAATAATTTTGTTGATTTTTGACGAAATCATCTGGCCAACGAACTCAGGCGAGATTTTGGTACACTTAAAGTGTATACCAAATTTGAGGTCGATTAATTAAAATTTACTCAAGTTATCGTCGAGACAACTTTTTTGTCTACAGACATACAGACATACATACATACATACATACATACATACATACATACAGACAAACATTTGTTTAAAACCTATTTTTTTGGCATCAGGATGTCTTGAAACGTGGAGATTCACAAGAATTAGATATTGGTCAAAATCGGGCAAATGTAATACTTTCTCATTATGATGAGAATGTAAAAACAAATTTTTAATTAAAAAAATTCAAAAAAAGTCAAAAATATTTAAATGTTTTGAAAATTATGAATAAGTTACTTTAATTTATGTTAATTGAAGGTGGTTTAAAGAGAAATAATACATATTTGAACACATTTTTTCAAAATAAAGTGATTTTGCTCTGCATTTTACCCATTTTTCATCGGTTTTTGTCATTTTTTAAAAAAGTGCTATAACTTTTTTGTTTTAATCGCTATTAAAAATTGTCAAAGGAAAAAAGTGTTTATTTTTAGTCGTAATTTTCGAAAAAAAATTGAAAAAAATTTTTTTTTGAAAAATGCGAATTTTTGAAATTTTTAAAAACTCAAAATTTGAATAATTTTGTTGATTTTTGACGAAATCATCTGGCCAACGAACTCAGGCGAGATTTTGGTACACTTAAAGTGTATACCAAATTTGAGGTCGATTAATTAAAATTTACTCAAGTTATCGTCGAGACAACTTTTTTGTCTACAGACATACAGACATACATACATACATACATACATACATACATACATACAGACAAACATTTGTTTAAAACCTATTTTTTTGGCATCAGGATGTCTTGAAACGTGGAGATTCACAAGAATTAGATATTGGTCAAAATCGGGCAAATGTAATACTTTCTCATTATGATGAGAATGTAAAAAGTACTTCAATCCTGAAAACAAATACGATTAGAATTGTACGTAGGGTCGTTCGGTAAATCCGAACGCTAATTATTTCAGCTTAATTAAAATTTTTAAAAATAAGTTCGATATGAGAATTTTTACCTCAGATCCTCTTCAAGAGATTCTAAGTATTATCCCATTTTTCGTTTGTTAATTAGCAACAGCATAAACAAAGATAACGAGTATTGCAAAAAAGATTGAAATTCAAAGATGACACTCTTTCAGTATTTTGTCTCGTATTTGAAGAAAAAAAGAAGCTAAAAATTCATTTTATTATTTATAATTGTTTGTTATGAATACTAGAACAGAAACTATTTTTGATTTTTGCCTTCTGTAAAATTTTATTAATAATATCAGACCGTTTGTATTTACCCCGTAAAATTGGAAAACCGGGGTAAATCCGAATGGTATTTTCAATAATTTTTTCTTATATCAGAGCCACACAAAATTCTTTTTATTTGATTACACTATTATTTTGACATTATAAAAGTACATAGAAAAAAGTTTTTCTTTCTATACGTATCCTCGTTAGTAATTAATAAGCAGAAACTTAATCTCTGTTCTCTCGAAGGAGTGTTTCAATTTTTTTGCCAAATGGTTTGTTGAAAAAAGTTTTTCAGGATCTTAATAAAATTTGGTATTCTACGGTTTTTGGGGTCGCTAATTACCAATTTGAAGTCAGTTTTCCAAATTTCAAAATGGCGGACGAGAATTAAAAAATTCATTGGATTCGCTCGAAAATTGTTACTCTGGGGGTTTCAGGGTCGCTGATTACGAATTTTTGATCATTTTTACAAATAAGTTTTAGGAAAGTCCGCCATTTTGAATTTAAAAAATTTGACTTTTATTTTTGTATTTACATTCAATCACTCCAAAATACTTTCTGTACCAAGTTTTGCAAAAATCCGTTATGATTTGATAAAGTTATTGAAGGTTTTAATTGTGTAATGCATTTTAATTTTTAACCTGTTTGATTTTTGTATTTATATATGATGCATTATTACATAATAGGTTTATTATCGTATTTTTTTGAGTTTTTATATAAGTTTAACAATTGCAATACTTTAAATTTATTTTCCCTAAGATTTTTCTGAAATACAGTGGTGTTCGTATTTACCCCGGTATTTTAGGAAAGTTGCAAAGTATCGAGGTAAATACGAACGCTAAGTTTCCTGCGATTGTAATTTATCAAAAATTTTTGCTACCCCATAAAATTGTTCTATGGAAGTAAAGTAACAACTTCATGCACCAGAATACCGGAAGTATTTTTTTTTTAAAGAAAAAACTTATGTTATTGTTGAAACTTACTAAAAGCGTTCGGATTTACCCCGGTTGACCCTACATACGTTTTACCGAACTGGACTTGAATTATGTAGTGCCCAGAATGGAAATACTCAGGAAAGCTGGCTATAGTTTCATTCGTCAAACTAAAATTCCATACAATTACATGTAGCTTTAAATTTGATTTGTTTGTAAAATTAGTAGATCGTTAAGAGAAAGACTACATGTTTTAAATAAAAGATTCATCAAAAAGTGATAAATAGCACATGTTTTTTGGTTACTTTTAAATCTTAATAAACGATTGTTTCAAAAACTAACTTTTTGAGAAATTCATTGAATAAATATTGATTTATAATTTCTTGTAGACTAATAGTCAACATAATCTACGTATACGTTATCGTAATATAAACCAATGTTTAATGATTCAAATTTTTCATATATTGTAATAAATTAAAATATCATATCAAGTTTTAACTATCATCACTACAAAAAATACAAAAAATATTTTGAAAAATTCCTTTTGTGCAACTATATTCCAACTTTCAGTTAAAATTCAGTAAAATGTCCGGAACAAATTTTCTCCGTGTAGTTGAAACAATTAAAATTTTTTTATTTTTTTTTATTTCAGTATTTTGTCTCGCATTTGAAAAAAACAGACTTAAAAATCATACCAAATTTTTTTCTTATTCCTTATGACACACATAACAGAAATTCACTTGAATTTTTGATTTTTGTTAATTTGGTTAATAATGACAAACTGTTCCCATTTACCCCAAAAATTTGAAAACTGAGGGTAAATGGGGACAGCTTGTCATATTATTAACCAAATTGATAAAAATCAAAATTGATCAAAAATAAATGGAATATTCTAAGCTAATAAATAATTATTTCAATCAATTATGAAAATTATTTCATTCAATACTGCATGTTTTTTGATTCAAATAAAAACATTTATTTGCATTAATAAAATGTGACCTGGACAGTTAAAAGGGACCTTTTGTCCGAAAAAATTAATTTTTTATTGATTGGTGATTCTGATAGAAAAAAGTTTTCTCTATCAGAATCACCAATCAATAAAAAATCGATTTTTTCGGACAAAAGGTCCCTTTTAACTGTCCAGGTCACAAATATATTTTTCTTGAAACATTTACCCCAACTGACCCTATATGAAAAAAAGAAATTTGATAAAATTCAAGTATGATAGAATAAGTGAAACAATTTCAAGATTATTATGGATAAAATTAATTTGTTTAAATATAAATTTTTTTTTTTTAATAGGTCATAAGTTCGGAGATGTCACAATACGTAGGAAGTGAAATAAGCAGCTATCCAATGTGGGACAGTTCAGTATTATATCCAACACCACCACCAACCCACTCACATGTCAATGAACATAGTTTATACAGACAACCCTGTGCATTATTGCATCAAAGGTAATTATCATTTTCAATTAACAATTTTCTATTGTATAATCGTAAATATGATTCAAAAATTTTGGTGCAACAATTGTCCTAATCGAAAAATTTCTATATTCAGTTAACTTCACTCATATTAAAACTCGTGGTAAATATTAAGTTTTAAACGAAATTTTTCAGGGTGCATGATTATCCTATAAAAATTATTTAGTGAGAATTTTCATTTGAACAATTTTATTAAATATAATTATTTTTTACACGAATTTTCATTTTTCAAAATTAACATTTATGTCAGAATTTCTTTTTTAAAGAATTTTTAATTAACAGAATTTTTAGTCACCGAATTATTATTTGGTATATAGAATTCTTAAAACGCCGAATTTTCATTTATCCGAAATTGCAAATGGCCGAAAAAAAACAATCGACAGAAAGATTTCTCCACGATTTTGAAAATCAACCAATCATGATTTTTTTTTGCCAACTTTTGATTAGTGGATTTTAAACATCGCGCCCAAATCGTTCTCTTGATTATTATTTGTAATTTCGGTCAAATAAAAATTCGATACATAAGAATTCTGTTAAGTAAAAAATTGTTTTTTTCTCAGTTCTTATAATTTTGAACAAGGGTGAAAATTACCCAACTGGGCCACCTAAAACTGACTTTTCAAATTTAAAATATTTTTTTTCATAATCTATTGCAGGAAGCCGAATTAAAAACATTCCTGAAATGCGTTTTTAAAAAAATTAAGTTTTTAATTATTTATTAACAATTAAATATTTTGTTACCATTCCACTACACTGTAAACTTGATGGTATCATTTTGGAATGCAACGTTTTGATTCGATATAAGGTATCAAATTGATCCAAATATTTGGATCATTTTCAAGAAATGATCCAGAATATGGGATCATTTTTTGATACCTGAAATGGCTGGCATGCTCTTATTGACAAGTTTATTAATTAATTTATTCACTGCACTGAATATTCAGATATTAAAAATACTTTTATTATGAATTTTAAGAAAGAGAGAAGCGAAAACTTATAAATTGCGAGCAATTAAATAAGAAAAAATTTATTTCGAAATAAAATGAAATACACTAACCTTTATTTATGTTTATCACATAAGATTTAAGTTAAGTTTACAATCACAAAACTTGAAAATTTTTAATTATTTTTATGGTTCAAATAATTATCAATAATTTATTTATTATAAATGAACAAAATTTAGGCAATGCACCCTGGCGGATTGGGAAAACCGAGTTGTAACCGAATTGGGTTACGATTCGGTTACGTTTCGGTTCATTGTGAAATATTATCGTTAATTGACGAAATATGTATTAAATAACTATTAGTTATGGTTAATATACATTTAGAGAGCTTATTTATGCAATAATAATAATAAATTAAGATATAATTAATTAATAATAAGTGTTTTAAGTGTACAGTGCATACAGTTGTTGAATTATCATATATATGTATATTACCATTAGCGGCAGCTGTGATACGTGCGTTAAACCCTAGATGGCGTTAAGGATCACTTTTTCGAATGAATTTCTAAAATTAAGCCCTTGAGTGTCAAATGTGTAAGTGAATATATAAGTTTTAAAAAAATAGATCAATTTATTATAACAACTTTTTTGATTTGTACAAATATAAAAAATAAATTTTTATAACGAACAAAAATTTTTTTAATGAGAAAAAGTTTTTTTCAAAATTAATCTTTTTTATTTTATTGATGAAAAAAAAATTTTATTAAGAAAAAAATGTTTATTTTTGTTATTTGTTTAATTATTATTATTATTATTGTAATTATTATTTAAAATTATTTTTGTTATTTGTTTAATTATTATTATTTTTATTTTCATCAATAAAATGAGAAAGATTAATTTTGAAAAAAACTTTTTTCCAAAAAAATTTTTTATTCTTAAAATAATTTTTTTCCTCAATGAAATGAGAAACATTAATTTTGACATAAAAAAAACTTTTTTTCCCTAAAAAAATTTTTTTTTCTGAATAAAAAAATTTTTTTTCTCAATAAAATGACAAAGATTAATTTTGACACAAAAAAAACTTTTTCTTATTAAAAAAATTTTTGTTCGTTATAAAAATTTATTTTTTATATTTGTACAAATCAAAAAAGTTGTTATAATAAATTGATCTATTTTTTTAAAACTTATATTCACTTACACATTTGACACTCAAGGGCTTAATTTTAGAAATTCATTCGAAAAAGTGATCCTTAACGCCATCTAGGGTTTAACGCGCGTATCACAGCTGCCGTTAATGGTAATATACATAATATATATGGTAATTCAACAACTGTATGCACTGTACACTTAAAACACTTATTATTAATTAATTATATCTTAATTTATTATTATTATTGCATAAATAAGCTCTCTAAATGTATATTAACCATTCCTAATAGTTATTTACTACATATTTCGTCGATTAACGATAATATTTCACAATGAACCGAAACGTAACCGAATCGTAACCCAATTCGGTTACAACTCGGTTTTCACAATCCGCCAGGGCACGCTTGATAAATATTTCTAATGCGTTGTCAATTAATGCAATTAATAATTTCCTATTACACAATATCATAATCGACATATATGACATTTGTAAACAAACAGGGTTGGGAAACAAGAACCCAAAATATGTTCGTCCAAAGCGAATCTCAATCCTACCCAACTCTGCTTTGGACGAACATATTTTGGGCTCTTGTTTCCCAACCCTGTTTGTTTACAAATGTCATATATGTCGATTATGATATTGTGTAATAGGAAATTATTAATTGCATTAATTGACAACGCATTAGAAATATTTATCAAGCGTGCATTGCTTAAATTTTGTTCATTTATAATAAATAAATTATTGATAATTATTTGAACCACAAAAATAATTAAAAATTTTCAATTGTTGTGATTGTGAACTTAACTTAAATCTTATGTGATAAATATAAATAATGGTTAGTGTATTTCATTTTATTTCGAAATAAATTTTTTCTTATTTAATTGCTCGCAATTTATAAGTTTTCGCTTCTCTCTTTCTTAAAATTTATAATAAAAGTATTTTTAATATCTGAATAAAAATAAAAATTTTTAAATAACCGAATTTTTTTAATAGAATTTTTATTAAAGCCTGATTTTTATTTAACCAAATTCTTATTTAATTAAATTTTCGCTAAAACAAATTTTTATTTAGCCAAATTAGTGATACTAATTCTGTTACATATGCAAAATAATTCAATAATAAATATTCGTTTTTTAAAAAAATTCTCAGAAACTAGATGTAATGAAAAGTTATATGATTGTTAAATAATAAAGTAAAGAAAAAATTTGATATTCAAGAATTCTAGTCAATAATTCGATAACAGAGAATAGGCATCGACGCGTAATAGCACGCCACGCGCGGCAGTAGTGACTGTTCCAGCGCTTGCACGTCGCTCTTCAAATTCGCTTAATTTACTCATTTTTTAAAGGTACTAAGATTTTTTTTTTTAAATTAAAGTTGATAAAGTGTAGATTTATGTCGTTTTTGAAATTTTTTCCTATACATATGAGAAATAGTTTAAATATTCATTTGTTTATTAAATAAATAATTTGTTTTGCATAAACAATAAAGACTAATTGAAATTTCTATTGCAAATTTTAAAGAGACATAATTTTTCTATATGCTTACGAAATTTTATTAAATTTCATTAACAAGCAACAGAGTAATTACATAAATTTAGTGGAAAGGTAACAAAATATTCAATTGTTAATAAATAATTAAAAAATTAATTTTTTTAAAAACGCATTTCAGAAATATTTTTAATTCGGCTTCCTGCAATAGATTATGAAAAAAAATATTTTAAATTTGAAAAGTCAGTTTTAGGTGGCCCAGTTGGGAAATTTTCACCCACAATCAATAGTATAAATAAATACAATTTCTAAAATGGTCAAATATATAAATATTTTTTATTAAATTTTGATAACGTACAAAATTTTTAGATATTAAATAATTTTGTTAAAGTATGTAGTTAATAAATGACGTGGACCTCACCATTCAATTATTTTTGGTTTTAAAATAAAAAAATTCAGTCTGATTGTATAGATACTGAAAAAATAAATTGAAAAATATTTTTAAAAAAATTCAGTTTTTGAGTTAGAAATGATTAATAAATTTTTTTTCTAGTCGCTACACGCAAAATAGTCGTACACAAAATTTGTCAACATCATCGTCAAAAAAAGTGAGACGTAGAGTGGCTACCGTTTCTCAAAGAAGAGCAGCCAATATTCGAGAGAGACGCAGAATGTTTAATTTAAATGAAGCTTTTGACAAACTTCGCAGAAAGGTTAATTTTACATTGATTTTCTACAAAAATGTTTACATAAAATATAAAAAAAAATTTTTTGTTGTACACCTACCCAAGCAAAAATTTCTGTCAAACGCCGATATTGACAACTGGCGCAATCATGCACCAATACCGGCATGCCAGTATTTTCCAATACTGTGCCAGTATTATTGAGACAGTAATGGCAAACCAGTACTCGGTCAGTATTAATTCAATACCGAATGCCAGTATATCCAGAAAAATTATCAAAATTGACCTCCATGAAGTTGGCGTTGACGCTCAGCGTCGAAAATTATTTTTCACAGGACCAAAAATGTCAAATTATTTTCTTTTAAAGATTTTCGGTCCAAATATGTAATGCCTTAAGAAATACTTTTTCAGGTATTATGTGAACCCAAAACTTTTTTAAAAATGATTTGTTATTTTTGGTCCCGTGAAAAATAATTTTCGACGTTGAGCGTCGCCGCCAACTTCACACAGTTTCCCTAAAAGTATCAAAATGAGACCAAAAATTGCATCAAATCTTTGCAACGTTTTGATGAACATAAGTTATATCAAAAAGAGATCGTTTTTTGTATCATTTTTAGAAATGATACACGAAACGGTCTCATTTTTTGATGCAAAAAATTTAATCAATTTATATCAATCATGGCCGAATTGAATCGACTCAAAATTAAACGAATTTTTTTCAGATATTTTGGTAATAGTACAATTGCGGAGACCATTTCACTATTTAATTTGAAAATGAAAATAACAGAAAATCAAAGACAATGTGCAATTCGATAATTAAAAAGTGACAGCTTATAAACATAACCTAAAATGCATGAGAAAAAATTTGTCGATAAAATCAATATAGCCGAGCTTTCTAGAAGGTAGATGGCAGTTTTGCTTTTTATAAAAACGATTCAGAAAAAATTTAAAGAAAGAAAAAAGATGAGTGCTGCCATCTACCTTCTAGAAAGCTCGGCTATATTGATTTTATCGACAAATTTTTTCTCATGCATTTTAGGTTATGTTTATAAGCTGTCACTTTTTAATTGAACCGCCGGATCGTAGAAGGGCATACGCGTGAAATCCAGCGCTTTAAGTTGGCCCCTGACATGAAAAAAAAATTTTTTTAATTTTGATTTTTGAATATTATATCCTTGTAGAGAATAAAATTACGCAACTTTTTTCTCAATAAAGTTTTTTCTTAAAGTGAATTGTTTTCAAAATAATTGCAAAAAACTTGATTTTTTTATACCGTAATATTTCATTCAATTTTATGTTCAACTCGTCATAAATCCGAAGTTTTTTGACTTTTTGACTTCAGATTTGGAGGATTTACTCATCAAAGTGTCCCAAAAGTGTTAGATGAACAATAAATAAATTAAAATAATAACTAACATTTTTATTAATTTATTTATGTTAAAGGCCAAAAAAAATTATTTAATACTTTCAAATGAAAAAAGTCTGTGACGAACTTTCGAATTGGAAAAACTTCCAGTGGAAGAATTGTTTATAATAGTTCAATAAAGTTTTTCCAAAAGGTTTTAAACTAATTTGATTAAACATTTAGAATTTATAACAGTTTTACTTTTTGGTACGCCGCGCGTGGACCGGCCGTGAGTATAGTAATAGTGGCGTGATGCTTTATATCCTGGATATTTACTTATTGTAAAGACTTTTAGTTTTTAAAAAATTATTTGAATATTTTTGAATATACATTTTTAAACAATTTTTAAAAAATATAATTTTTATTTTTTGTATGTATTATATTTTATTAATGTTTCAAATTCAATATTTATTATTTTAAAGTTTTTGATGTTTTTCTCTCGCTATGTTCTTTTACCCAGTCCGTCCTCTATTTGTAAACATAAACATAGCTATTCCTATATTGTTGAGTGTCTATAGAAAATAGTTTTTACGTACAATTCGTTTTTTAAGAGTGCAATTATTTAAATTGAATGAAATATTACGGTATAAAAAAATCAAGTTTTTTGCAATTATTTTGAAAACAATTCACTTTAAGAAAAAACTTTATTGAGAAAAAAGTTGCGTAATTTTATTCTCTACAAGGATATAATATTCAAAAATCAAAATTAAAAAAATTTTTTTTTTCATGTCAGGGGCTAACTTAAAGCGCTGGATTTCACGCGTATGCCCTTCTACGATCCGGCGGTTCAATTATCGAATTGCACATTGTCTTTGATTTTCTGTTATTTTCATTTTCAAATTACATAAATAGTGAAATGGTCTCCGCAATTGTACTATTACCAAAATATCTGAAAAAAATTCGTTTAATTTTGAGTCGATTCAATTCGGCCATGATTGATATAAATTGATTAAATTTTTTGCATCAAAAAATGAGACCGTTTCGTGTATTATTTCTAAAAATGATACACAAAACGATCTCTTTTTGTTATAACTTATGTGCATCAAAACGTTGCAATAGAAAAAGTTACATCAACCAAGTTTACTGTGGCATAGACGTGAAAATTGTGTAGTTTTTTTGGTTAGAAATTAAATTTACATACATATTTTTTTAAAATTATTTTAATATACTTCTTTTCGATTACTGCAATGCGTTCGTTAACGGAGTTATGAAATTTAAATTTAATATTATAACTTTTTAATAAAAAAAAAAAATACATAATTAATGAAGTTCTCAAATTATTTTTCTTACACTGAAAAAATATATTTCAATCAAATAAACTCTATTTTAACCAATAATTTCATTCAATTTCGGTAATTTAAAGAAATACAAATAAATATATATTTTATAATATTTGAAGAAATTATTTGCATAATAAAATGAAGAGTAAAATGTTAATCTAAAAAAATAACAATTTAAAAGTTATTATAATAATTTATTATTATTAATAGTTAACGGTATGAGCGCGTGCGGTTCGATCGAAGAGTCGGTTCTTCTGCTCAATTAATGTAAAAAGCAAAAAGAACCCTGAATTTTGAATATCTACCAGTGCTGGCTTATTACTGGTTACTATAATTTTGCCCGTACTGGCAAAATACAGAATTACTGCTAAATTCCAGTATTGAACCAGTTCTGAACGCCAGCACTAAGCCAATACTAATGACCAGTACTAATAAACGTTATCATTCCAAACATATGCCAGTATTGGTTCAAAATTGGCGGCAAGTACTTTGCCAGTACTGGCGCAACACTGCGACGGTTGTAAATTTTTGCATGGGTATATGTAGCAAATAATAATATAAAAAATTCCATTATCATTTGCTTTTGTTATTTATTACAGGTTCCAACTTTTGCATATGAAAAACGCCTCTCGAGAATTGAAACTCTTCGATTAGCCATCACTTATATTGCATTTATGGGAGAATTATTGGGAATCGAAGCATCTAGTCCAAAACATGATTATATTCCACGCGACTACTATTTACCAAATTAACATCCGTTGATGATTAAAAATAGTGACTGAAAACGTCTTCCATTAATTTTTAAGAAGCTTATATATAATATATGTACATTAGATATATATATAATAATTCTTAGAACGTATTTTATAAAAAAAAAAACTTTTTAGTCTGGTTGTTATTTATTTTGTTATTATTATTATTTAATATTCGTAGATAAATATAGATATAATATAAATGTATAAAAAAATAAAATAGTATTATTCTTTCTCTATTAAAAGACACACTGTGTAATATAATGAATTATAGTTTAATTATTTATTTTAAAACTTATATTATGAATAATTATATTTCAACATATCTGAGCAGCAATAAAGACTGTATAAAATAACTGATGTAAATATAATATAATTTAATCACTACCAAGGATAATTAAAAAAATGTTTAGATGCCGAAAACCGCAACTTCCTCATTACAAATATTTTATATTCATTCATTTAGATTGAAAAATGTTTCTTTTTGTTTATTTAATAAAAATATATCTTTTTCTTTTTTTCAATTTGGTAGAGAATTTAGAAAAAAAAACATAAAATTGTAAATATTAAATAATTAAATAGAATAATGAGAAAAATAACCTTATTCCTTATAAAAAAAACATCAATATAGACGTATTTTTTTATTTCCTATATAAAGTATTCAAATTTTCGAGTTAAGAATTTTTCAAATTTTGATTTTTTAAAAGTAAAAGTAGTACACGGGGACAAATGGATGGTACGGGGTACTATCTAGATAGTACCAGGTACCATATTTGATCTTACATATACGGACAGCTATCTAGATTCTATCAGTAACTATCCAGATTGTACGGAGTAACATCTTGATTGTATTATAACCGCATACTTTTTGTAACATCTTTGATAGTACCGAGTAGCATAATGATGGTACCGGATAACATCTACTTCTTACCATCTTAAGATCATAAGTTCTTACCATCTATTTCTCTCCGTGTAATAATAATGCATTTTGCTTCCTCGTGGAGGAAGCTTTGTAGTCCTTTCGTTTATAAAAATTTTCAAAGTGTCAGAAACAAATTTTTTTCTTTATAGAAACATGTAATATGAGACCCTGATCAATTGTCCGGATGCATATATATATATATATATATATATATATATATATATATGTGTGTGTGTGTGTGGATATAATTGTAAACAATATGAATTATATATTATTTTTCATTAATTTTTAGAAATTTCAGCTCACATGTGAATGTTTGATTTTTTAAATTCCATTAATTCTTTAAATTTAACTCAAATCTATAGATACTCAAATGTTTATGTTATTATTATATTATTTTTGTATGTTTATTTCAATGTTAATGATTTCTCCACGAGGAAGCAAAATTTTTTGCTGATCGTAAAGAGGAAGCAAAATGTTCATGTAATGAACATCTGAATTTGCAACATGTTGAGTGTATTTTGTGCAAGAAATTGCAATAAAATAGTCTGCCTAAGAAAAATTGAAAAACCGTCATAATAATTTGAAAAAATACGTATTTTCTTTTTTTCAAAAGATTTAAAAAAAAATATTCCATTAAAAAATTTTTTTGATTTGAGTAAATATTGTAATAAAAAAATTTGTAACCAATTTTTAAATTTGTTTAAAATTAATCAAAAATAAAAATAAAACATACCATTATTATTTTGTGCTCCTAGATGCGATGACTATCCCATTCTTCAAAAAACGAATCTTCCCTCTCGTAGATCAAGTGCCTGAAATTTTTTTATAAATAAATATAAATTTCTTTTAATGTTCAGAAAATAATAATAAAATTTTATTTTATTCCAAAAAAAGCATTAAAAAAATTATTCAAAGTTCATAAAAACGGAAGTTTTTAAAATTTTTTTTCAAAAATACTAAAAATTTATCTAAGTTGATAAATGGTGAGTGGGGCAATTATAATAAAATCAATGTAAAAATACACAGAAAAGTGTAGAAAAAAATTGACACCCAGATCCGAGTAGAGGAAGACCTTTTTTATGACCAAAAACGCATCCATAAGCATAAAAAACTTAACTAAAAAATTCAATTTTTCTTAGGCAGACGATTTTATTGCATATTCTTGCACAAAATACACCGAAAAGTGTAGAAAAAAATTGACACCCAGATCCGAGTAGAGGAAGACCTTTTTTATGACCAAAAACGCATCCAAAAGCATAAAAAACTTTCCAAAATATTTAATTTTTCTTAGGCAGACGATTTTACTGCATATTAATGCACAAAATACACCGAAAAGTGTAGAAAAAAATTGACACCCAGATCCGAGTAGAGGAAGACCTTTTTTATGACCAAAAACGCATCCAAAAGCATAAAAAACTTAACTAAAAAATTCAATTTTTCTTAGGCAGACGATTTTATTGCATATTCTTGCACAAAATACACCGAAAAGTGTAGAAAAAAATTGACACCCAGATCCGAGTAGAGGAAGACCTTTTTTATGACCAAAAACGCATCCATAAGCATAAAAAACTTAACTAAAAAATTCAATTTTTCTTAGGCAGACGATTTTATTGCATATTCTTGCACAAAATACACCGAAAAGTGTAGAAAAAAATTGACACCCAGATCCGAGTAGAGGAAGACCCTTTTTATGACCAAAAACGCATCCAAAAGCATAAAAAACCTAACTAAAAAATTCAATTTTTCTTAGGCAGACGATTTTATTGCATATTCTTGCACAAAATACACCGAAAAGTGTAGAAAAAAATTGACACCCAGATCCGAGTAGAGGAAGACCTTTTTTATGACCAAAAACGCATCCATAAGCATAAAAAACTTAACTAAAAAATTCAATTTTTCTTAGGCAGACGATTTTATTGCATATTCTTGCACAAAATACACCGAAAAGTGTAGAAAAAAATTGACACCCAGATCCGAGTAGAGGAAGACCTTTTTTATGACCAAAAACGCATCCATAAGCATAAAAAACTTAACTAAAAAATTCAATTTTTCTTAGGCAGACGATTTTATTGCATATTCTTGCACAAAATACACCGAAAAGTGTAGAAAAAAATTGACACCCAGATCCGAGTAGAGGAAGACCTTTTTTATGACCAAAAACGCATCCAAAAGCATAAAAAACTTTCCAAAATATTTAATTTTTCTTAGGCAGACGATTTTACTGCATATTAATCCACAAAATACACCGAAAAGTGTAGAAAAAAATTGACACCCAGATCCGAGTAGAGGAAGACCCTTTTTATGACCAAAAACGCATCCAAAAGCAAGAAAAACTAATCAAATAAATTCAATTTTTTTTAGGCAGACGATTTTATTGCATATTCTTGCACAAAATACACCGAAAAGTGTAGAAAAAAATTGACACCCAGATCCGAGTAGAGGAAGACCCTTTTTATGACCAAAAACGCATCCAAAAGCATGAAAAACTTAACTAAAAAATTCAATTTTTCTTAGGCAGACGATTTTATTGCATATTCTTGCACAAAATACACCGAAAAGTGTAGAAAAAAATTGACACCCAGATCCGAGTAGAGGAAGACCCTTTTTATGACCAAAAACGCATCCAAAAGCAAGAAAAACTAATCATATAAATTCAATTTTTTTTAGGCAGACGATTTTATTGCATATTCTTGCACAAAATACACCGAAAAGTGTAGAAAAAAATTGACACCCAGATCCGAGTAGAGGAAGACCTTTTTTATGACCAAAAACGCATCCATAAGCATAAAAAACTTAACTAAAAAATTCAATTTTTCTTAGGCAGACGATTTTATTGCATATTCTTGCACAAAATACACCGAAAAGTGTAGAAAAAAATTGACACCCAGATCCGAGTAGAGGAAGACCCTTTTTATGACCAAAAACGCATCCAAAAACATGAAAAACTAATCAAATAAATTCAATTTTTCTTAGCCAGACGATTTTATTGCATATTCTTGCACAAAATACACCGAAAAGTGTAGAAAAAAATTGACACCCAGATCCGAGTAGAGGAAGACCTTTTTTATGACCAAAAACGCATCCATAAGCATAAAAAACTAATCAAATAAATTCAATTTTTCTTAGGCAGACGATTTTATTGCATATTCTTGCACAAAATACACCGAAAAGTGTAGAAAAAAATTGACACCCAGATCCGAGTAGAGGAAGACCTTTTTTATGACCAAAAACGCACCCAAAAGCAAGAAAAACTAATCAAATAAATTCAATTCTTCTTAGGCAGACGATTTTATTGCATATTCTTGCACAAAATACACCGAAAAGTGTAGAAAAAAATTGACACCCAGATCCGAGTAGAGGAAGACCCTTTTTATGACCAAAAACGCATCCATAAGCATAAAAAACTTAACTAAAAAATTCAATTTTTCTTAGGCAGACGATTTTATTGCATATTCTTGCACAAAATACACCGAAAAGTGTAGAAAAAAATGACACCCAGATCCGAGTAGAGGAAGACCCTTTTTATGACCAAAAACGCATCCAAAAGCAAAAAAAACTAATCAAATAAATTCAATTTTTTTTAGGCAGACGATTTTATTGCATATTCTTGCACAAAATACACCGAAAAGTGTAGAAAAAAATTGACACCCAGATCCGAGTAGAGGAAGACCCTTTTTATGACCAAAAACGCATCCAAAAGCAAGAAAAACTAATCAAATAAATTCAATTTTTCTTAGGCAGACGATTTTATTGCATATTCTTGCACAAAATACACCGAAAAGTGTAGAAAAAAATTGACACCCAGATCCGAGTAGAGGAAGACCTTTTTTATGACCAAAAACGCATCCATAAGCAAGAAAAACTAATCAAATAAATTCAATTTTTCTTAGGCAGACGATTTTATTGCATATTCTTGCACAAAATACACCGAAAAGTGTAGAAAAAAATTGACACCCAGATCCGAGTAGAGAAAGACCTTTTTTATGACCAAAAACGCATCCAAAAGCATAAAAAACTTTCCAACAAAATTCAATTTTTCTTAGGCAGACGATTTTATTGCATATTCTTGCACAAAATACACCGAAAAGTGTAGAAAAAAATTGACACCCAGATCCGAGTAGAGGAAGACCCTTTTTATGACCAAAAACGCATCCAAAAGCATGAAAAACTTAACTAAAAAATTCAATTTTTCTTAGGCAGACGATTTGATTGCATATTCTTGCACAAAATACACCGAAAAGTGTAGAAAAAAATTGACACCCAGATCCGAGTAGAGGAAGACCCTTTTTATGACCAAAAACGCATCCAAACGCAAGAAAAACTAATCAAATAAATTCAATTTTTTTTAGGCAGACGATTTTATTGCATATTCTTGCACAAAATACACCGAAAAGTGTAGAAAAAAATTGACACCCAGATCCGAGTAGAGGAAGACCCTTTTTATGACCAAAAACGCATCCAAACGCAAGAAAAACTAATCAAATAAATTCAATTTTTTTTAGGCAGACGATTTTATTGCATATTCTTGCACAAAATACACCGAAAAGTGTAAAAAAAATTGACACCCAGATCCGAGTAGAGGAAGACCTTTTTTATGACCAAAAACGCATCCATAAGCAAGAAAAACTAATCAAATAAATTCAATTTTTCTTAGGCAGACGATTTTATTGCATATTCTTGCACAAAATACACCGAAAAGTGTAGAAAAAAATTGACACCCAGATCCGAGTAGAGGAAGACCCTTTTTATGACCAAAAACGCAACCAAAAGCATAAAAAACTTAACTAAAAAATTCAATTTTTCTTAGGCAGACGATTTTATTGCATATTCTTTCACAAAATACACCGAAAAGTGTAGAAAAAAATTGACACCCAGATCCGAGTAGAGGAAGACCCTTTTTATGACCAAAAACGCATCCAAAAGCATGAAAAACTAATCAAATAAATTCAATTTTTTTTAGGCAGACGATTTTATTGCATATTCTTGCACAAAATACACCGAAAAGTGTAGAAAAAAATTGACACCCAGATCCGAGTAGAGGAAGACCCTTTTTATGACCAAAAACGCATCCAAAAGCAAGAAAAACTAATCAAATAAATTCAATTTTTTTTAGGCAGACGATTTTATTGCATATTCTTGCACAAAATACACCGAAAAGTGTAGAAAAAAATTGACACCCCGATCCGAGTAGAGGAAGACCTTTTTTATGACCAAAAACGCATCCATCAGCAAGAAAAACTAATCAAATAAATTCAATTTTTTTTAGGCAGACGATTTTATTGCATATTGTTGCACAAAATACACCGAAAAGTGTAGAAAAAAAATGACACCCAGATCCGAGTAGAGGAAGACCCTTTTTATGACCAAAAACGCATCCAAAAGCATAAAAAACTTAACTAAAAAATTCAATTTTTCTTAGGCAGACGATTTTATTGCATATTCTTGCACAAAATACACCGAAAAGTGTAGAAAAAAAATGACACCCAGATCCGAGTAGAGGAAGACCCTTTTTATGACCAAAAACGCATCCAAAAGCAAGAAAAACTAATCAAATAAATTCAATTTTTTTTAGGCAGACGATTTTATTGCATATTCTTGCACAAAATACACCGAAAAGTGAAGAAAAAAATTGACACCTAGATCCGAGTAGAGGAAGACCTTTTTTATGACCAAAAACGCATCCAAAAGCATAAAAAAATTTCCAACAAAATTCAATTTTTCTTAGGCAGACGATTTTATTGCATATTCTTGCACAAAATACACCGAAAAGTGTAGAAAAAAATTGACACCCAGATCCGAGTAGAGGAAGACCCTTTTTATGACCAAAAACGCATCCAAAAGCATAAAAAACTTAACTAAAAAATTCAATTTTTCTTAGGCAGACGATTTTATTGCATATTCTTGCACAAAATACACCGAAAAGTGTAGAAAAAAAATGACACCCAGATCCGAGTAGAGGAAGACCCTTTTTATGACCAAAAACGCATCCAAAAGCATGAAAAACTAATCAAATAAATTCAATTTTTTTTAGGCAGACGATTTTATTGCATATTCTTGCACAAAATACACCGAAAAGTGTAGAAAAAAATTGACACCCAGATCCGAGTAGAGGAAGACCTTTTTTATGACCAAAAACGCATCCAAAAGCATAAAAAACTAATCAAATAAATTCAATTTTGCTTAGGCAGACGATTTTATTGCATATTCTTGCACAAAATACACCGAAAAGTGTAGAAAAAAATTGACACCCAGATCCGAGTAGAGGAAGACCCTTTTTATGACCAAAAACGCATCCAAAAGCATGAAAAACTAATCAAATAAATTCAATTTTTTTTAGGCAGACGATTTTATTGCATATTCTTGCACAAAATACACCGAAAAGTGTAGAAAAAAATTGACACCCAGATCCGAGTAGAGGAAGACCTTTTTTATGACCAAAAACGCATCCAAAAGCATAAAAAACTAATCAAATAAATTCAATTTTGCTTAGGCAGACGATTTTATTGCATATTCTTGCACAAAATACACCGAAAAGTGTAGAAAAAAAATGACACCCAGATCCGAGTAGAGGAAGACCCTTTTTATGACCAAAAACGCATCCATAAGCATAAAAAACTTAACTAAAAAATTCAATTTTTCTTAGGCAGACGATTTTACTGCATATTCTTGCACAAAATACACCGAAAAGTGTAGAAAAAAATTGACACCCAGATCCGAGTAGAGGAAGACCTTTTTTATGACCAAAAACGCATCCATAAGCATAAAAAACTTAACTAAAAAATTCAATTTTTCTTAGGCAGACGATTTTATTGCATATTCTTGCACAAAATACACCGAAAAGTGTAGAAAAAAATTGACACCCAGATCCGAGTAGAGGAAGACCCTTTTTATGACCAAAAACGCATCCAAAAGCATAAAAAACTTTCCAACAAAATTCAATTTTTCTTAGGCAGACGATTTTATTGCATATTCTTGCACAAAATACACCGAAAAGTGTAGAAAAAAATTGACACCCAGATCCGAGTAGAGGAAGACCCTTTTTATGACCAAAAACGCATCCAAAAGCATGAAAAACTTAACTAAAAAATTCAATTTTTCTTAGGCAGACGATTTTATTGCATATTCTTGCACAAAATACACCGAAAAGTGTAGAAAAAAATTGACACCCAGATCCGAGTAGAGGAAGACCTTTTTTATGACCAAAAACGCATCCAAAAGCAAGAAAAACTAATCAAATAAATTCAATTTTTCTTAGGCAGACGATTTTATTGCATATTCTTGCACAAAATACACCGAAAAGTGTAGAAAAAAAATGACACCCAGATCCGAGTAGAGGAAGACCCTTTTTATGACCAAAAACGCATCCAAACGCAAGAAAAACTAATCAAATAAATTCAATTTTTCTTAGGCAGACGATTTTATTGCATATTCTTGCACAAAATACACCGAAAAGTGTAGAAAAAAATTGACACCCAGATCCGAGTAGAGGAAGACCTTTTTTATGACCAAAAACGCATCCATCAGCAAGAAAAACTAATCAAATAAATTCAATTTTTCTTAGGCAGACGATTTTATTGCATATTCTTGCACAAAATACACCGAAAAGTGTAGAAAAAAATTGACACCCAGATCCGAGTAGAGGAAGACCTTTTTTATGACCAAAAACGCATCCAAAAGCATAAAAAACTAATCAAATAAATTCAATTTTTCTTAGGCAGACGATTTTATTGCATATTCTTGCACAAAATACACCGAAAAGTGTAGAAAAAAAATGACACCCAGATCCGAGTAGAGGAAGACCCTTTTTATGACCAAAAACGCATCCAAAAGCATAAAAAACTTTCCAACAAAATTCAATTTTTCTTAGGCAGACGATTTTATTGCATATTCTTGCACAAAATACACCGAAAAGTGTAGAAAAAAATTGACACCCAGATCCGAGTAGAGGAAGACCCTTTTTATGACCAAAAACGCATCCAAAAGCATAAAAAACTTAACTAAAAAATTCAATTTTTCTTAGGCAGACGATTTTATTGCATATTCTTGCACAAAATACACCGAAAAGTGTAGAAAAAAAATGACACCCAGATCCGAGTAGAGGAAGACCCTTTTTATGACCAAAAACGCATCCAAAAGCATGAAAAACTAATCAAATAAATTCAATTTTTCTTAGGCAGACGATTTTATTGCATATTCTTGCACAAAATACACCGAAAAGTGTAGAAAAAAATTGACACCCAGATCCGAGTAGAGGAAGACCTTTTTTATGACCAAAAACGCATCCAAAAGCATGAAAAACTAATCAAATAAATTCAATTTTTCTTAGGCAGACGATTTTATTGCATATTCTTGCACAAAATACACCGAAAAGTGTAGAAAAAAATTGACACCCAGATCCGAGTAGAGGAAGACCCTTTTTATGACCAAAAACGCATCCAAAAGCATGAAAAACTTAACTAAAAAATTCAATTTTTCTTAGGCAGACGATTTTATTGCATATTGTTGCACAAAATACACCGAAAAGTGTAGAAAAAAATTGACACCCAGATCCGAGTAGAGGAAGACCCTTTTTATGACCAAAAACGCATCCAAAAGCATGAAAAACTAATCAAATAAATTCAATTATTTTTAGGCAGACGATTTTATTGCATATTCTTGCACAAAATACACCGAAAAGTGTAGAAAAAAATTGACACCCAGATCCGAGTAGAGGAAGACCTTTTTTATGACCAAAAACGCATCCAAAAGCATGAAAAACTAATCAAATAAATTCAATTTTTCTTAGGCAGACGATTTTATTGCATATTCTTGCACAAAATACACCGAAAAGTGTAGAAAAAAAATGACACCCAGATCCGAGTAGAGGAAGACCCTTTTTATGACCAAAAACGCATCCAAAAGCATAAAAAACTTTCCAACAAAATTCAATTTTTCTTAGGCAGACGATTTTATTGCATATTCTTGCACAAAATACACCGAAAAGTGTAGAAAAAAATTGACACCCAGATCCGAGTAGAGGAAGACCCTTTTTATGACCAAAAACGCATCCAAAAGCATAAAAAACTTAACTAAAAAATTCAATTTTTCTTAGGCAGACGATTTTATTGCATATTCTTGCACAAAATACACCGAAAAGTGTAGAAAAAAATTGACACCCAGATCCGAGTAGAGGAAGACCCTTTTTATGACCAAAAACGCATCCAAAAGCATGAAAAACTAATCAAATAAATTCAATTTTTTTTAGGCAGACGATTTTATTGGATATTCTTGCACAAAATACACCGAAAAGTGTAGAAAATAAATGACACCCAGATCCGAGTAGAGGAAGACCCTTTTTATGACCAAAAACGCATCCATAAGCATAAAAAACTTAACTAAAAAATTCAATTTTTCTTAGGCAGACGATTTTATTGCATATTCTTGCACAAAATACACCGAAAAGTGTAGAAAAAAAATGACACCCAGATCCGAGTAGAGGAAGACCCTTTTTATGACCAAAAACGCATCCAAAAGCAAGAAAAACTAATCAAATAAATTCAATTTTTCTTAGGCAGACGATTTTATTGCATATTCTTGCACAAAATACACCGAAAAGTGTAGAAAAAAAATGACACCCAGATCCGAGTAGAGGAAGACCCTTTTTATGACCAAAAACGCATCCAAAAGCAAGAAAAACTAATCAAATAAATTCAATTTTTCTTAGGCAGACGATTTTATTGCATATTCTTGCACAAAATACACCGAAAAGTGTAGAAAAAAAATGACACCCAGATCCGAGTAGAGGAAGACCCTTTTTATGACCAAAAACGCATCCAAAAGCAAGAAAAACTAATCAAATAAATTCAATTTTTTTTAGGCAGACGATTTTATTGCATATTCTTGCACAAAATACACCGAAAAGTGTAGAAAAAAATTGACACCCAGATCCGAGTAGAGGAAGACCCTTTTTATGACCAAAAACGCATCCAAAAGCATGAAAAACTAATCAAATAAATTCAATTTTTTTTAGGCAGACGATTTTATTGCATATTCTTGCACAAAATACACCGAAAAGTGTAGAAAAAAATTGACACCCAGATCCGAGTAGAGGAAGACCTTTTTTATGACCAAAAACGCATCCATCAGCAAGAAAAACTAATCAAATAAATTCAATTTTTCTTAGGCAGACGATTTTATTGCATATTCTTGCACAAAATACACCGAAAAGTGTAGAAAAAAATTGACACCCAGATCCGAGTAGAGGAAGACCCTTTTTATGACCAAAAACGCATCCAAAAGCATGAAAAACTAATCAAATAAATTCAATTATTTTTAGGCAGACGATTTTATTGCATATTCTTGCACAAAATACACCGAAAAGTGTAGAAAAAAATTGACACCCAGATCCGAGTAGAGGAAGACCTTTTTTATGACCAAAAACGCATCCAAAAGCATGAAAAACTAATCAAATAAATTCAATTTTTCTTAGGCAGACGATTTTATTGCATATTCTTGCACAAAATACACCGAAAAGTGTAGAAAAAAAATGACACCCAGATCCGAGTAGAGGAAGACCCTTTTTATGACCAAAAACGCATCCAAAAGCATAAAAAACTTTCCAACAAAATTCAATTTTTCTTAGGCAGACGATTTTATTGCATATTCTTGCACAAAATACACCGAAAAGTGTAGAAAAAAATTGACACCCAGATCCGAGTAGAGGAAGACCCTTTTTATGACCAAAAACGCATCCAAAAGCATAAAAAACTTAACTAAAAAATTCAATTTTTCTTAGGCAGACGATTTTATTGCATATTCTTGCACAAAATACACCGAAAAGTGTAGAAAAAAATTGACACCCAGATCCGAGTAGAGGAAGACCCTTTTTATGACCAAAAACGCATCCAAAAGCATGAAAAACTAATCAAATAAATTCAATTTTTTTTAGGCAGACGATTTTATTGGATATTCTTGCACAAAATACACCGAAAAGTGTAGAAAATAAATGACACCCAGATCCGAGTAGAGGAAGACCCTTTTTATGACCAAAAACGCATCCATAAGCATAAAAAACTTAACTAAAAAATTCAATTTTTCTTAGGCAGACGATTTTATTGCATATTCTTGCACAAAATACACCGAAAAGTGTAGAAAAAAAATGACACCCAGATCCGAGTAGAGGAAGACCCTTTTTATGACCAAAAACGCATCCAAAAGCAAGAAAAACTAATCAAATAAATTCAATTTTTCTTAGGCAGACGATTTTATTGCATATTCTTGCACAAAATACACCGAAAAGTGTAGAAAAAAAATGACACCCAGATCCGAGTAGAGGAAGACCCTTTTTATGACCAAAAACGCATCCAAAAGCAAGAAAAACTAATCAAATAAATTCAATTTTTCTTAGGCAGACGATTTTATTGCATATTCTTGCACAAAATACACCGAAAAGTGTAGAAAAAAAATGACACCCAGATCCGAGTAGAGGAAGACCCTTTTTATGACCAAAAACGCATCCAAAAGCAAGAAAAACTAATCAAATAAATTCAATTTTTTTTAGGCAGACGATTTTATTGCATATTCTTGCACAAAATACACCGAAAAGTGTAGAAAAAAATTGACACCCAGATCCGAGTAGAGGAAGACCCTTTTTATGACCAAAAACGCATCCAAAAGCATGAAAAACTAATCAAATAAATTCAATTTTTTTTAGGCAGACGATTTTATTGCATATTCTTGCACAAAATACACCGAAAAGTGTAGAAAAAAATTGACACCCAGATCCGAGTAGAGGAAGACCTTTTTTATGACCAAAAACGCATCCATCAGCAAGAAAAACTAATCAAATAAATTCAATTTTTCTTAGGCAGACGATTTTATTGCATATTCTTGCACAAAATACACCGAAAAGTGTAGAAAAAAATTGACACCCAGATCCGAGTAGAGGAAGACCTTTTTTATGACCAAAAACGCATCCAAAAGCATAAAAAACTAATCAAATAAATTCAATTTTTTTTAGGCAGACGATTTTATTGCATATTCTTGCACAAAATACACCGAAAAGTGTAGAAAAAAATTGACACCCAGATCCGAGTAGAGGAAGACCTTTTTTATGACCAAAAACGCATCCATAAGCATAAAAAACTTATCTAAAAAATTCAATTTTTCTTAGGCAGACGATTTTATTGCATATTCTTGCACAAAATACACCGAAAAGTGTAGAAAAAAAATGACACCCAGATCCGAGTAGAGGAAGACCCTTTTTATGACCAAAAACGCATCCAAAAGCAAGAAAAACTAATCAAATAAATTCAATTTTTTTTAGGCAGACGATTTTATTGCATATTCTTGCACAAAATACACCGAAAAGTGTAGAAAAAAATTGACACCCAGATCCGAGTAGAGGAAGACCTTTTTTATGACCAAAAACGCATCCATAAGCATAAAAAACTTAACTTAAAAATTCAATTTTTCTTAGGCAGACGATTTTATTGCATATTCTTGCACAAAATACACCGAAAAGTGTAGAAAAAAATTGACACCCAGATCCGAGTAGAGGAAGACCTTTTTTATGACCAAAAACGCATCCAAAAGCATAAAAAACTAATCAAATAAATTCAATTTTTCTTAGGCAGACGATTTTATTGCATATTCTTGCACAAAATACACCGAAAAGTGTAGAAAAAAAATGACACCCAGATCCGAGTAGAGGAAGACCCTTTTTATGACCAAAAACGCATCCAAAAGCAAGAAAAACTAATCAAATAAATTCAATTTTTTTTAGGCAGACGATTTTATTGCATATTCTTGCACAAAATACACCGAAAAGTGTAGAAAAAAATTGACACCCAGATCCGAGTAGAGGAAGACCTTTTTTATGACCAAAAACGCATCCATAAGCAAGAAAAACTTTCCAACAAAATTCAATTTTTCTTAGGCAGACGATTTTATTGCATATTCTTGCACAAAATACACCGAAAAGTGTAGAAAAAAATTGACACTCAGATCCGAGTAGAGAAAGACCTTTTTTATGACCAAAAACGCATCCATAAGCAAGAAAAACTAATCAAATAAATTCAATTTTTCTTAGGCAGACGATTTTATTGCATATTCTTGCACAAAATACACCGAAAAGTGTAGAAAAAAATTGACACCCAGATCCGAGTAGAGGAAGACCTTTTTTATGACCAAAAACGCATCCATAAGCATAAAAAACTTAACTAAAAAATTCAATTTTTCTTAAGCAGACGATTTTATTGCAAATTCTTGCACAAAATACACCGAAAAGTGTAGAAAAAAATTGACACCCAGATCCGAGTAGAGGAAGACCTTTTTTATGACCAAAAACGCATCCAAAAGCATAAAAAACTTTCCAACAAAATTCAATTTTTTTTAGGCAGACGATTTTATTGCATATTCTTGCACAAAATACACCGAAAAGTGTAGAAAAAAATTGACACCCAGATCCGAGTAGAGGAAGACCTTTTTTATGACCAAAAACGCATCCATAAGCAAGAAAAACTAATCAAATAAATTCAATTTTTTTTAGGCAGACGATTTTATTGCATATTCTTGCACAAAATACACCGAAAAGTGTAGAAAAAAATTGACACCCAGATCCGAGTAGAGGAAGACCTTTTTTATGACCAAAAACGCATCCAAAAGCATAAAAAACTTTCCAACAAAATTCAATTTTTCTTAGGCAGACGATTTTATTGCATATTCTTGCACAAAATACACCGAAAAGTGTAGAAAAAAAATGACACCCAGATCCGAGTAGAGGAAGACCCTTTTTATGACCAAAAACGCATCCAAAAGCAAGAAAAACTAATCAAATAAATTCAATTTTTTTTAGGCAGACGATTTTATTGCATATTCTTGCACAAAATACACCGAAAAGTGTAGAAAAAAATTGACACCCAGATCCGAGTAGAGGAAGACCTTTTTTATGACCAAAAACGCATCCATAAGCATAAAAAACTTAACTAAAAAATTCAATTTTTCTTAGGCAGACGATTTTATTGCATATTCTTGCACAAAATACACCGAAAAGTGTAGAAAAAAATTGACACCCAGATCCGAGTAGAGGAAGACCTTTTTTATGACCAAAAACGCATCCATAAGCATAAAAAACTTAACTTAAAAATTTAATTTTTCTTAGGCAGACGATTTTATTGCATATTCTTGCACAAAATACACCGAAAAGTGTAGAAAAAAATTGACACCCAGATCCGAGTAGAGGAAGACCTTTTTTATGACCAAAAACGCATCCATAAGCATAAAAAACTTAACTAAAAAATTCAATTTTTCTTAAGCAGACGATTTTATTGCATATTCTTGCACAAAATACACCGAAAAGTGTAGAAAAAAATTGACACCCAGATCCGAGTAGAGGAAGACCTTTTTTATGACCAAAAACGCATCCAAAAGCATAAAAAACTTTCCAACAAAATTCAATTTTTCTTAGGCAGACGATTTTATTGCATATTCTTGCACAAAATACACCGAAAAGTGTAGAAAAAAAATGACACCCAGATCCGAGTAGAGGAAGACCCTTTTTATGACCAAAAACGCATCCAAAACCAAGAAAAACTAATCAAATAAATTCAATTTTTTTTAGGCAGACGATTTTATTGCATATTCTTGCACAAAATACACCGAAAAGTGTAGAAAAAAATTGACACCCAGATCCGAGTAGAGGAAGACCTTTTTTATGACCAAAAACGCATCCATAAGCATAAAAAACTTAACTTAAAAATTCAATTTTTCTTAGGCAGACGATTTTATTGCATATTCTTGCACAAAATACACCGAAAAGTGTAGAAAAAAATTGACACCCAGATCCGAGTAGAGGAAGACCTTTTTTATGACCAAAAACGCATCCATAAGCATAAAAAACTTAACTAAAAAATTCAATTTTTCTTAGGCAGACGATTTTATTGCATATTCTTGCACAAAATACACCGAAAAGTGTAGAAAAAAATTGACACCCAGATCCGAGTAGAGGAAGACCTTTTTTATGACCAAAAACGCATCCATAAGCATAAAAAACTTAACTAAAAAATTCAATTTTTCTTAGGCAGACGATTTTATTGCATATTCTTGCACAAAATACACCGAAAAGTGTAGAAAAAAATTGACACCCAGATCCGAGTAGAGGAAGACCTTTTTTATGACCAAAAACGCATCCATAAGCATAAAAAACTTAACTTAAAAATTCAATTTTTCTTAGGCAGACGATTTTATTGCATATTCTTGCACAAAATACACCGAAAAGTGTAGAAAAAAATTGACACCCAGATCCGAGTAGAGGAAGACCTTTTTTATGACCAAAAACGCATCCATAAGCAAGAAAAACTAATCAAATAAATTCAATTTTTCTTAGGCAGACGATTTTATTGCATATTCTTGCACAAAATACACCGAAAAGTGTAGAAAAAAATTGACACCCAGATCCGAGTAGAGGAAGACCTTTTTTATGACCAAAAACGCATCCATAAGCATAAAAAACTTAACTTAAAAATTCAATTTTTCTTAGGCAGACGATTTTATTGCATATTCTTGCACAAAATACACCGAAAAGTGTAGAAAAAAAATGACACCCAGATCCGAGTAGAGGAAGACCCTTTTTATGACCAAAAATGCATACAAAAGCATAAAAAACTTTCCAAACAAGTTGTAAATTTAGATGTTCATTACGTGAACATTTTGCTTCCTCTTTACGATCAGCGATAAAATTTGCTTCCTCGTGGAGAAATCAAAATTTTATTGCCAAAATGTGAATTTTTAATTTTTTAACTTTCATTAATTCTTTAAATTTACCTCAAATGTATATTTTATAATTGTATATCGATCGATTCGTCTTGACGTAAGTACATAATACGATTTTATTATATATAACCTTAAATTTTTCTATTTAAAAATTTTTTCGATTAAAAAAAAATTTTTGGAAAATAGATGATAAAATTTTTTTTTTGGGTATATTTAAAACCTTTGGTCAGATTTGAGATATTAATATGATAAATGAGCCTATCAAATTTTATCTAAATCCATTAAAACCTGTTAAAGTTATCTTCTAAACAAAAAAGGGATCCACACACATACACACACACATACATACATCCGGACAATTGATCAGGATCTCATATAACATGTTTCTGTAAAGAAAAAAAATTTGTTTCCGCCACTTTGAAAAGTTTTATAAACGAAAGGACTAAGTACAAAGCTTCCTCCACGAGGAAGCAAAAAGTATTGAAATCAATTTGTAGAATTATATCCTTATTCTGTGATGGAAAAGTCAATATTTTTTACCAACGGTTGATGCGTTATAGACTCAAAGGATCACAGACTGTTTGTTGGTACAAATGGGAGTCTATGAGCGAGAGATACTTCAGGGGATCTTTAACAGAGGGAGACACCATGATAGAGAAACATTTTTTTTCTAAAATATTTATTTGTATCTTTTGTGAAAAATTACAAAAAAGAAATAATTTAATATTACTTTTTAACTATTAGAGTAAAAATATTTCTCTAAATCAATTACAAATATTATTGGATATTTTAATTTCACATTCTAACCGCATATAAATGGATATAATATAAATTAAAAATCTTATTTTTTTTATTATAATTAAAAATATATTAGCAAAATGAAATAAATTTTTTTTTAATAATCGTATTAACAAAATGAATATAATTTAAAATCACTAAAAAACAAAAAAGAAATAGCTATCTAGCAGACCGGTAAAACATTATTATCATTCTTTTTGTTTGCAACAACAAAAATAATTATTTGTTTCCTGAATTCCAAATTTTAAAAACAAAAATTTCAAAAATAAATACAATAGCAGAGAGTAAAAATCCTAGGAAACTTAATCCAAACAGCAGTAAAAGCAGTTTTTTTTCTTCAATTCGAGCAATTTCTTCTAAAGCATAATTCATGTTAGGATTTCTAAATTCACGTAAAGTTTCCTTCTTCCACTTTCCAATGAGTCCAGCTTGTGTTGCTCGTCGAAAAATGTAACGAAATCTTAAAGAATATGGTGAATTAGTTTCCATATTCATAACTTCTACTCCACGTACAAGAGGCTCTGAAATTATTTTAAGTTGCTGTTTTCCCTCATCATTTCTTGTATTTTCAATCAACATTTCCGCCTCATTATCTTTTAATGTACAACTAATATTTTTAAATTTAATAATATGCTTGTTAATGCTCCAAAAATATATGAGGAAAATGCAAAGCTCATAATAAGAAGATAGGAAAAGAACAATCTCTCTTTTGTTTTCTTTGGCTCTTTTGGGGCGCAAAATAAAAGTGCAATCTGAATAATGTACATTAATTTCCAGTAGCGATGATCAAATTTCAAAATTCTAATAATAATCCAAATTGCCATTAAGACAAAAACACTTGTTATAATCGTTACAAGAAACAATATTTTTCCTTCAATTTTATTATCATTTTGCATTATAACAGGAACAAGAATATTAATATCTTGCATATTCAATATCACATAATCACTAAAACAATTTGGAATTAATAATATGTATTAACTCCAAGAAATTGTATTTCATTGTGTAGTAATTTGTAATTGTAGCCTGTTGTAAGACTTTTGTTGTGACAATCAAATTTTCCAAAACCTTCTTCAGACGATGAAATAAATTCAAGTTCAAAATGCATTACATGCGATAAAAGTTTAATAAATGAAGAAACTTTTCCCTTTATTTCAATTGGATATCCTGTTGAATTCATTTTTACAAATGATGTTGGTGGTTGATCGAATGTGCCAAATTTTAATTTATATCCATTTAAATCGTTTAATTTATCAGGAAATAATTGAACGCGAGAGGAACAAATTTTTTTTGTATCTTTTTTAAAATAAGGATTAAAGTAATTGATTGTTGTAAAAATTTGTTCATTTAGAAATGTATTTTTATTTTCCTCTTCATTAAATGTTGTAATATGCAAAATTGTCACGTCGAGAAATCTTTTATTCCACATGGTTCGTAAGAATTGTTCGAATCTTAATTTTTTTTGTTTCGAATAAAATAGAAATAAGCACTTTGAATGACCTTTGGAATAAGATGCTGAGCGTATTAATTCGATAATACTTGTCAATTTTCTTAAATCTTTAGAATCATCTAAATAGATAGCAATTACGAACATTGTCGTTGTTTCAGGATCATTAATGATTTGAAATATTTTTGATTTTTCCATTTCCTTTTGGTTGGCATTTTGAAAATTTATTTGCACTACAGGTTTATTTTCTATCAAGACCGATAATATTCTTTTGTTATTGATTTTTGTGTTATTGTCATTTATGATCAGTACTTGATGTACCTTTAATTGGGTTTTAAAATATGTTTTTAAATATTCCAAACATTGTGGCAGATTTGATTCTTTTTTACTACTGCTGGTATAACAATTATTGCAAAAAGCTAACGTAATTAGAAATATGATAATCAATTTCATTTTGTGGATTATATTTAATGCTCGATAAATAACAATTATTAACACTTGTATACTGAAAAATGAAAATTAAATTATTTTACTAAAATGAATTTAAAAATTTTCGTTTAATAACTAATAATATTAACAATTGTTGAAACAAATGTGATAAAATGATAATTGGATTAAAAGTTTTTTAAACTTACGTAGGTAATTTGTTTTATTTAATGTATCTTTAAGTCTTTTTTTAAGTACACTATAATTTTTTCATTAAACTTAAAATTTTTTATGACATGTTTTTTTAATTTTTAGTTTAAAAAACAAAATTATATCTAATTGTTAATTAGAAAAAAATAAACTTGTTTTTGTTTGACTTTTAATGTGCTGAACTGATGGAAAAACTATTTTAAAAATATACCAATTTATATTGCAGATAAAAAATGTAGAAAAGAAAAATGTTATTTCTTAACTTTCTTTTATTGGTTTTTTTTTTATTTCCTTAGCAAAGTAAACAGGGTTAAAAAAATAAAAATTATTTTATTCTAAACGCACTTTTTTATTGGTCCAGCGGATGCTGAGTTACACTCAAAAAGAATTTGGAAAAATTTTCGAAAAATTAAATTTGCGAGATAATTGTTCGAGAATACCGCCAAATTCTTTAGCAAAAAGTAGCGAACAAAAAATGTATGCCGCACTTTTTGGTTGGTCCAGGGGATGCTGAGCTAAACTAGAAAATAAATTCGGAAAAATTTTCGGAGAATTAAAATCGCGAGATAATCGTTCGGGAATACCGCCATAGTAATTAGACGAATGTTCTGAACTGAAAATGTATAGCGCACTTTTTGATTGGTCCAGCGGATGCTGAGCTACAATCAAATATATTTATGAAAAATTTAAAAAAATTAAATTTGCGAGATAATTGGTCGGGAATACCGCCAAAGTCTTAACCCGGGAGTCTCGAACAAAAAATGTATGGCGCACTTTTTGATTGGTCCAGCGGATGCGGAGTTACAATCAGATAAATTTTTTAAAAAATTAAAATTGAGAGATAATTGGTCGGGAATACCGCCATAGTGATTAGAAGAAAGTTCTGAACAAAAAATATATTACGCACTTTTTGATTGGTCCAGCGGATGCTGAGCTACACTCAAAAAGATTTTGGAAAAATTTTCGAAAAATTAAATTCGCTAGATAATTGGTTGGGAATATCGCCAAAGTCTTAACCCGGGAGTCTCGAACAGAAAATTTATGGCGCACTTTTTGATTGGTCCAGCGGATGCTGAGCTACACTCAGAAAATTTTTTAAAAAATTACGAAAAAATAAATTTGCCAGATAATTGATCGGGAATACCGCCAAAGTCTTAACCCGGGAGTCTTGAACAAAAAATGTATGGCGCACTTTTTGGTTGGTCCAGGGGATGCTGAGCTATACTCAAAAAGATTTTGGAAAAATTTTCGAAAAATTAAATTTGCGAGATAATTGGTTGGGAATATCGCCAAAGTCTTAACCCGGGAGTCTCGAACAAAAAATGTATGGCACACTTTTTGATTGGTCCAGCGGATGCTGAGGTACACTCAAATAAATTTTTTAAAAAATTTCGAAAAATTAAATTTGCGAGATAATTGGTCGGGAATACCGCCAAATTCTTTAGCAAAATGTAGCGAACAAAAAATGTATGGCGCACTTTTTGGTTGGTCCAGGGGATGCTGAGCTACACTCAAAAAGATTTTGGAAAAATTTTCGAAAAATTAAATTTGCGAGATAATTGGTTGGGAATATCGCCAAAGTCTTAACCCGGGAGTCTCGAACAAAAAATGTATGGCGCACTTTTTGATTGGTCCAGCGGATGCTGAGCTACACTCAAAAAGATTTTGGAAAAATTTTCGAAAAATTAAATTCGCGAGATAATTGTTCGAGAATACCGCCAAATTCTTATCAAAAAGTAGCGAACAAAAAATGTATGTCGCACTTTTTGGTTGGTCCAGGGGATGCTGAGCTACACTCAGAAAGATTTTGGAAAAATTTTCGAAAAATTAAATTTGCGAGATAATTGGTTGGGAATATCGCCAAAGTCTTAACCCGGGAGTCTCGAACAAAAAATGTATGGCGCACTTTTTGATTGGTCCAGCGGATGCTGAGCTGCACTCAAAAAGATTTTGGAAAAATTTTCGAAAAATTAAATTCGCGAGATAATTGTTCGAGAATACCGCCAAATTCTTATCAAAAAGTAGCGAACAAAAAATGTATGTCGCACTTTTTGGTTGGTCCAGGGGATGCTGAGCTACACTCAAAAAGATTTTGGAAAAATTTTCGAAAAATTAAATTTGCGAGTTAACTGCTCCGGAATACCGCCAATAAAATAGGGAAAAAGTTTCGAACAAAAAATGTATGGCGCACATTTTGGTTGGTCCAGGGGATGCTGAGCTACACTCAAAAAGATTTTGGAAAAATTTTCGAAAAATTAAATTTGCGAGATAATTGGTTGGGAATATCGCCAAAGTCTTAACCCGGGAGTCTCGAACAAAAAATGTATGGCGCACTTTTTGATTGGTCCAGCGGATGCTGACCTACACTAGAAAACAAATTTGGAAAAAATTTAGAAAAATTAAATTTGCGAGATAATCGCTCCGGAATACCGCCAAAGTCATTAGAAGAAAGTTCTGAACAAAAAATGTATGGCGCACTTTTTGGTTGGTCCAGGGGATGCTGAGCTACACTCAAAAAGATTTTGGAAAAATTTTCGAAAAATTAAATTCGCGAGATAATTGTTCGAGAATACCGCCAAATTCTTATCAAAAAGTAGCGAACAAAAAATGTATGTCGCACTTTTTGGTTGGTCCAGGGGATGCTGAGCTACACTCAAAAAGATTTTGGAAAAATTTTCGAAAAATTAAATTTGCGAGATAATTGGTTGGGAATATCGCCAAAGTCTTAACCCGGGAGTCTCGAACAAAAAATGTATGGCGCACTTTTTGATTGGTCCAGCGGATGCTGAGCTGCACTCAAAAAGATTTTGGAAAAATTTTCGAAAAATTAAATTCGCGAGATAATTGTTCGAGAATACCGCCAAATTCTTATCAAAAAGTAGCGAACAAAAAATGTATGTCGCACTTTTTGGTTGGTCCAGGGGATGCTGAGCTACACTCAAAAAGATTTTGGAAAAATTTTCGAAAAATTAAATTTGCGAGTTAACTGCTCCGGAATACCGCCAATAAAATAGGGAAAAAGTTTCGAACAAAAAATGTATGGCGCACATTTTGGTTGGTCCAGGGGATGCTGAGCTACACTCAAAAAGATTTTGGAAAAATTTTCGAAAAATTAAATTTGCGAGATAATTGGTTGGGAATATCGCCAAAGTCTTAACCCGGGAGTCTCGAACAAAAAATGTATGGCGCACTTTTTGATTGGTCCAGCGGATGCGGAGTTACAATCAGATAAATTTTTTAAAAAAATTCGAAAAATTAAATTTGCGAGATAATTGGTCGGGAATACCGCCAAAGTCTTAACCCGGGAGTCTCGAACAAAAAATGTATGTCGCACTTTTTGATTGGTCCAGCGGATGCTGAGCTACACTCAGATAAATTTTTAAAAAAATTTCGAAAAATTAAATTTGCGAGATAATTGGTCGAGAATACCGCCAAAGTCTTAACCCGGGAGTCTCGAACAAAAAGTGTATGGCGCACTTTTTGATTGGTCCAGCGGATGCTGAGCTGCACTCAAAAATAATTTAGGAAAATTTTCAAAAAATTAAATTCGCTAGATAATCGTTCGGGAATACCGCCATAATGATTAGAAGAAAGTTCTGAGCGAAAAATGTATAGCGCAGTTTTTGATTGGTCCAGCGGATGCTGAGCTACACTCAAAAAGATTTTGGAAAAATTTTCGAAAAATTAAATTCGCGAGATAATTGTTCGAGAATACCGCCAAATTCTTTAGCAAAATGTAGCGAACAAAAAATGTATGGCGCACTTTTTGGTTGGTCCAGCGGATGCTGAGCTGCACTCAAAAATAATTTAGGAAAATTTTAAAAAAATTAAATTCGCTAGATAATCGTTCGGGAATACCGCTATAGTGATTAGAAGAAAGTTCTGAGCGAAAAATGTATGGCGCACTTTTTGGTTGGTCCAGGGGATGCTGAGCTACACTCAAAAAGATTTTGGAAAAATTTTCAAAAAATTAAATTTGCGAGATAATTGGTTGGGAATATCGCCAAAGTCTTAACCCGGGAGTCTCGAACAGAAAATTTATGGCGCACTTTTTGATTGGTCCAGCGGATGCTGAGCTACACTCAGAAAAATTTTTTAAAAAATTACGAAAAATTAAATTTGCCTGATAATTGATCGGGAATACCGCCAAAGTCTTAACCCGGGAGTCTTGAACAAAAAATGTATGGCGCACTTTTTGGTTGGTCCAGGGGATGCTGAGCTATACTCAAAAAGATTTTGGAAAAATTTTCGAAAATTTAAATTTGCGAGATAATTGGTTGGGAATATCGCCAAAGTCTTAACCCGGGAGTCTCGAACAAAAAATGTATGGCGCACTTTTTGATTGGTCCAGCGGATGCTGAGGTACACTCAGATAAATTTTTTAAAAAATTTCGAATAATTAAATTTGCGAGATAATTGGTCGGGAATACCGCCAAATTCTTTAGCAAAATGTAGCGAACAAAAAATGTATGGCGCACTTTTTAGTTGGTCCAGGGGATGCTGAACTACACTCAGATACATTTTTTAAAAATTTTTAAAAATTAAATTTGCGAGATAATTGCTCGGGAATACCGCCAAAGTCTTAACCCGGAAGTCTCGAACAAAAAATGTATGGCGCACTTTTTGATTGGTCCAGCGGATGCTGAGCTACACTCAAAAAGATTTTGGAAAAATTTTCGAAAAATTAAATTTGCGAGATAACTGCTCCGGAATACCGCCAATAAAATAGGGAAAAAGTTTCGAACAGAAAATGTATGGCGCACTTTTTGATTGGTCCAGCGGATGCTGAGCTACAATCAAATAAATTTATGAAAAATTTTAAAAAATTAAATTTGCGAGATAATTGGTCAAAAATACCGCCAAAGTCTTAACCCGGGAGTCTCGAACAGAAAATGTATGGCGCACTTTTTGATTGGTCCAGCGGATGCTGAGCTACAATCAAATAAATTTATGAAAAATTTTAAAAAATTAAATTTGCGAGATAATTGGTCAAAAATACCGCCAAAGTCTTAACCCGGGAGTCTCGAGCAAAAAATGTATGGCGCACTTTTTGATTGGTCCAGCGGATGCTGAGATACACTCAAAAAGATTTTGGAAAAATTTTCGAAAAATTAAATTCGCTAGATAATTGTTCGGGAATACCGCCAAATTCTTTAGCAAAAAGTAGCGAACAAAAAATGTATGGCGCACTTTTTGGTTGGTCCAGGGGATGCTGAGCTAATCTAGAAAATAAATTCGGAAAAATTTTCGGAAAATTAAAATCGCGAGATAACTGCTCCGGAATACCGCCAATAAAATAGGGAAAAAGTTTCGAACAGAAAATGTATGGCGCACTTCTTGATTGGTCCAGCGGATGCTGAGCTACAATCAAATATATTTATGAAAAATTTTAAAAAATTAAATTTGCGAGATAATTGGTCAAAAATACCGCCATAGTCTGAACCCGGGAGTCTCGAACAGAAAATGTATGGCGCACTTTTTGATTGGTCCAGCGGATGCTGAGCTACAATCAAATAAATTTATGAAAAATTTTAAAAAATTAAATTTGCGAGATAATTGGTCAAAAATACCGCCAAAGTCTTAACCCGGGAGTCTCGAACAGAAAATGTATGGCGCACTTTTTGATTGGTCCAGCGGATGCTGAGCTACAATCAAATAAATTTATGAAAAATTTTAAAAAATTAAATTTGCGAGATAATTGGTCAAAAATACCGCCAAAGTCTTAACCCGGGAGTCTCGAACAGAAAATGTATGGCGCACTTTTTGATTAATCCAGCGGATGCTGACCTACACTCAGATAAATTTTTTAAAAAATTTCTAAATATTAAATTTGCGAGATAATTGGTCGGGAATACCGCCAAAGTCTTAACCCGGGAGTCTCGAGCAAAAAATGTATGGCGCACTTTTTGATTGGTCCAGCGGATGCGGAGTTACAATCAGATAAATTTTTTAAAAAATTTCGAAAAATTAAATTTGTGAGATAATTGGTTGGGAATATCGCCAAACTCTTAACCCGGGAGTCTCGAACAAAAAATGTATGTCGCACTTTTTGATTGGTCCAGCGGATGCTGAGCTACACTCAAAAAGATTTTGGAAAAATTTTCGAAAAATTAAATTTGCGAGATAACTGCTCCGGAATACCGCCAATAAAATAGGGAAAAAGTTTCGAACAAAAAATGTATGGCGCACATTTTGATTGGTCCAGCGGATGCTGAGATACACTCAAAAAGATTTTGGAAAAATTTTCGAAAAATTAAATTCGCTAGATAATTGTTCGGGAATACCGCCAAATTCTTTAGCAAAAAGTAGCGAACAAAAAATGTATGGCGCACTTTTTGGTTGGTCCAGGGGATGCTGAGCTAATCTAGAAAATAAATTCGGAAAAATTTTCGGAAAATTAAAATCGCGAGATAACTGCTCCGGAATACCGCCAATAAAATAGGGAAAAAGTTTCGAACAGAAAATGTATGGCGCACTTCTTGATTGGTCCAGCGGATGCTGAGCTACAATCAAATATATTTATGAAAAATTTTAAAAAATTAAATTTGCGAGATAATTGGTCAAAAATACCGCCATAGTCTGAACCCGGGAGTCTCGAACAGAAAATGTATGGCGCACTTTTTGATTGGTCCAGCGGATGCTGAGCTACACTCAGAAAAATTTTTTAAAAAATTACGAAAAATTAAATTTGCCAGATAATTGATCGGGAATACCGCCAAAGTCTTAACCCGGGAGTCTTGAACAAAAAATGTATGGCGCACTTTTTGGTTGGTCCAGGGGATGCTGAGCTACACTCAAAAAGATTTTGGAAAAATTTTCGAAAAATTAAATTTGCGAGATAATTGGTTGGGAATATCGCCAAAGTCTTAACCCGGGAGTCTCGAACAAAAAATGTATGGCGCACTTTTTGATTGGTCCAGCGGATGCGGAGTTACAATCAGATAAATTTTTTAAAAAATTTCGAAAAATTAAATTTGCGAGATAATTGATCAGGAATACCGCCAAAGTCTTAACCCGGGAGTCTCGAACAAAAAATGTATGTCGCACTTTTTGATTGGTCCAGCGGATGCTGAGCTACACTCAGATAAATTTTTTAAAAAATTTCGAAAAATTAAATTTGCGAGATAATTGGTCGGGAATACCGCCAAAGTCTTAACCCGGGAGTCTCGAACAAAAAATGTATGTCGCACTTTTTGATTGGTCCAGCGGATGCTCTCTCCTTAAACGAATTTTTATTGTACAGAATTCTTAAAACGCTTAATTCATATTTGTCCGAAAATTTAAATGGCTAAACAAACAATCAACGATTTTCTTGACAATTTTTGATTGGTCAATTTTAAAAAACGCGCCGAAATTTTTCTGTTGATTGTTTATTCGGCCAATTGCAATTTCGGGTAAATAAAAATTCGGCGTTTTAAGAATTCTGTACAATAAAAATTTGTTTAAAGAGAAATTTTTTTAAATTTCAATTCGAAAAATGAAAATTCGTCTAAAAAATAATACATAATATCTAATAAAATTCTTTCAAATCAAAATTCTAATCAATGATTTTTATGGGATAATCATGCGCGCAATTTTTGTTTTTAATTCATGTGCGTTCACCTCAGATTAAAAATTATAATTGACGAGATAAAAGTTTGCCTGTAAAACAAATAGTATTCGTTTTGAGACTTCATGCATCAACGATGAGGGTGTATTTAAAGTTGAATTTTACTTCCGTTTACAGTCGTAAACCTGCGTAAAGTGCAAACGATTCTCTATAGCAATGGCATGGTTGTGATGCTACTGTGAATGACAGAAAAATAAAAACCGCACCCCAGCGAGATATTAAAATCCTCGCATCTCCATATATATATATGTATATAGAACCTTTTTGCCTCTTGCTGAATAATAAAGCGTTATTTCGTCCAATAAAAACCGCCGTTATCCTACATGCTAAATTTCAATTTCGACCAATTATCGACCAATCACTTTTTTTTCCTCTTAATTTCAATTGTATAAAAATTATACCAAAAATTGTGCCACATTTAATACATTCATATTTTTTGTAAAATGTTTGAAATTCTGAAATTTGTATTATTATAGGTTATGTTAAAATGGATTCTTTGTTTTTTTTGTTTTATTATTAAATGTTGTATTTTTTGAATAAACAATTATTTTTATACTTAAAAAGTGGCGTTTTTGAAAATTCAAAATAGCGGATCTAATATGGCGACTAACTTTTATAAAATTAATTAAATTCACTTGAAAATTGCTACTCGGAAGGTTTTTGGGGTCGCTGATTATACGAATCTGATGATAGTTTTCAAAAATTCAAAATGGCGAATCCAATATGGCGTCAAAATTGATGGATTAATGTGCAAAATTTTCTCAGATTCTTCAGAAATTTGATACTTAGGGGTTTTAAGGGTTGATGATTACAAATCTGGTGTTAACCTAGAAGTAATAGACGTTTTTGCTTGAGAAATCATTTGCCATCAATTTTGACGCCACATTGGATTCGCCATTTTGAATTTTCGAAAAACTATCATCGGATTCGTAATCAGCGACCCCAAAAATCCCTGAGTAGCAATTTACAAGTGAATTTAATTAATTTTATAAATTCTAGTCGCCATATTGGATCCGCCATTTTGAATTTTTGAAAACTATCATCGGATTCGTAATCAGCGACCCCAAAAACCTTCAAGTGGCAATTTTCAAGTGAATTTAATTAATTTTATGAAATTTAGTCGCCATATTAGATCCGCCATTTTGAATTTTCAAAAACGCCACACGACATTGAAAAGTATTTGTTTTTATTGAAGTAATAAGCCTATACCCGATTTTCTATATTTAAACTATTTTTAGGCAGAAGGGGGCTTCAGTTGACAAAGAATGCCTCATATATATACACAGAAAATTAAAAGGCATTAAAATAAGCTGCAACGCTTCTTATTTTAATCCAATTTTGCTTATTTTAATTCATTTTGGTATTAAAATAAGCAAAATTGGATTAAAATAAGAAGCGTTGCAGCTTATTTTAATGCCTTTTAATTTTCTGTGTATATATATACATACATACTTGTTTAGAAATTGCAGCCGTTAAAGTCGGACAATCAAAATTGACTATAATTTGACATCACAACCTATATTTTGCATTATATTTTCGTTTCTTTTTATCAAAAAAAGCATCTATTTAGAATCATTTTACGGCAAATTTAATAATCTTTAGAAAAAATCGTTTAAAAAATTTTCACAGAAAATTAAAAGGCATTAAAATAATCTGCAACGCTTATTATTTTAATACAATTTTGCTTATTTTAATCCATTTTGGTATTAAAATAAGAAAAATTGGATTAAAATAATAAGCGTTGCAGTTTATTTTAATGCCTTTTAATTTTCTGTGTTCCACGATGATTCTAAACAGATGAGTTATCATATCTTTTAAAGACGACTGTGTGTTTTTAATTGCTTTTTTGTAAGTACAGTCACAAAATTTTGACAGATATTGGTAAAGATTAATGTTGTAGTATTAAAAGTTATTATTTTTTTTTTTATTAAAAAATAAATTTCTTATATATAGATAATTTTTGAATTTTTATAAACATATAATTATTATTATTATCTAAATAATAAAAATTGTTGTTATAAATCAATGTTGTTAAAAGAATAAAATTTCTTTTTCCCTAATCTTTTTTAACCCCACCTAGCACCCGTGCGGAAAAGTTTTCCCCTGCTACGGTTGAATATTTAAAATATGATTTGTCTGTCGGCGATCGAGGCAAGTGCCGCAGTGCACAGCAGAGGATGAATGCGAGAAAAAAAAAGAATTGTTTCTGAAATTCACGCGAGTTTTTCAGAATCTCTCGTACCAATCAGAGTTACCCAATTATTTTCAACGTTTTCTTCTCTTTTCAACGAGATTAAACTCGATCTACGTTTCTCTCCTATTTTCCTCCAATTTTTTGTTTTCTTTTTCTATTTTTTTTATTGTTTTTCGAAAATAAATTTTTTTTTGTTTGTTTTAGAAATGCATTTTTTTTTTTTTTTTTTTTATTATAAAATTGAAATTATTTTCTATAAAACATTTAACAAAGATGAGTATAAAAATAGCGCTTATTTTTATTTTAATATCTTAATTTTTATTTAACTAAATTTTCAGTTAATAGAATTTTAATTTCAACATGTTTTTAGGGTTTCGTGGCCCAAGCCTTGTAGTTTCGCTTTGGCGCCGGTCCGTCTGTCGTTCACTAGTTCGGTTGCCATGGTAACCTTAACCAAAGCAACTATTACCATAGTAACCGTTGTTAAGGATTTTTTTCCTTAGCAACAGTAATATTAAAAAAGTTCAATCCATTAACATAACTTGAAACTAAAAAGTAGTTTTTAACAGAACTAAGAATACATGGAAAGAAATCTAGTTAGAATATTTAATATTTTGACACTCATATTTAGTATATTAAGTTACAATTGCGGAAGATTTTGCAGATTTTGGGGTGTTTATAGATTTCATTACTATTTTTTAAGAATGGCTAAAATAAAAATAATAAAGTTTAATATATTTAGAAACAAAAATTAGAATAGTTTTTGCGAAATTCATAATTGTATTATGAAAACTCCAAATGTTAAATTCTAATACGCCCTGTAACAAGTATTAGAATAAAATATTTCATTTTCTGTATTTAGAATTCCGTTAACTGGTATAATCATTTTACATTTTGACATAGTCGATAAGAAAGTGGATTGGTATGTTATTAAATCATTATATTTACATATAATATTAATAGAAACTTTTTCTTTCAAAAAATGATAAAAAAATATCAAAAATCACCGAAGTTTGACGAAGTTAAGCGAGTGAGTCCGATCGGGTTTGACCGATCACTAACGAGTAGTCACGAAAAAAAAAAATGTCAGAGAAAAGTCAGGGAATTTTTTTCTTTAAGGCCAGGTCCAAGTGAGGCAACGCCATCTACATTGATACTAAAATTTTGGAAAATTTTCAACAGCCTTTTCTTGAAAACAAGATGGTAAAATGCTTTTTCCTTTATGGATAATTGATTATTGGCAAGATATACACCAGCTAAAACTTTTTTTGAGTTAAAATAATAAAAAAAATTTCATGTCAATAAATTAAATATGAGCACTTTTTTCTCAAAAACTGTAACACTACTTTCTCAGAAATTACAATAAAAAATGCAATTTCCATTTGGAAAATTAATAAACGCTAAAAAATACACGACCTAAGATTTACCAATCACGAAAATAAAAAAAAAAAAATTTATTAAATATTTAACATATTGATACTGTTTTACTGATTGTGACAGCCCTTTGGTAGATTATGTATTTCAGGTGATTAGCAACAGCGCCAATCTCCTCCTTTCGGCAAAACTGCGAAACGTCTGTTGACATATATAACCTGCCAAACGGCTGTCATAATGAGTAAAATATGTTATGTTAAAATACTTTTTTTTTTTTATTTTCGTGATTGGTAAATCTTAGGTCGTGTATTTTTTAGCGTTTATTAATTTTCCAAATGGAAATTGCATTTTTGATTGTAATTTCTGAGAAACTACTGTTACAGTTTTTGTGAAAAAAGTGCTCATATTTAATTTATTGACATGAATTTTTTTTCATTATTTTAACTCAAAAAAAGTTTTAGCTGGTGTATATCTTGCCAATAATCAATTATCCATAAAGGTTGAAAAAAATTTTCCAAAATTTTAGTTTCAATGTAGATGGCGCTGCCTCACTTGGACCTGGCCTTAAGCATTGCTGGACATCTTGATTTTAAAATAATTTTTAATACTGCAATATGAATTAAAAATAATTTTAATTCATATTTAATAATAAAATACTTCATTTGTTTGCTCATAATTTTTATATAATTTTTATATTTCTGCAATATAGACCAGAAAAAGTTTTGTAAAATAATTGTTTTTAATTATTCTATATTTTTTTTCTAAATATAATTATAGAATATTTGTTATAAGTTTACTTCTATAATTAAATTAAATGATTTTATGATAAAAATTGTTCTTTGAAAGGTAATAAAATATTTTATTATTTCTTAATAAATACTTATTTTTATTTTTAAATATTTAACGCAATGTAATATTCTGATTTTGTCTTTTTATTAAATAATGCGGTTTGTTTAGAAAATATAAAAAATAAAAATTTTATTTGTTTATTAACTGTTGAACAAAATATATATTTAATAAAATTCAACAAACAGAATTGTAGAAAATCTTTCAAAGAGCAAAATGAGCTATTGTTTGTAAAAATTGCATAAAAATTACAATTGTTCACTAACTTTTAACAAAAAAAAAAAATATAAAATGAAATAATTATTAATTAATAACAAATCTTTGCGTAAAATAATTCATCTTAAAAATTATACAACTGAATCTTGCAAAATTTGATAAAATTAATTTTATTTATAGTTTTATTTGTTGTTAAAGACAATTTGGGTTGAACCTCCTTAATTTAGCCACCAAACCAAACCCTGTGTATTAAAAAAAGTAATAGAAGGTTACCCTCTTTACCAGGTCCCAATTAACCAGGTTTAACTGTATAACGTTTTTGCAGAAAAAAAATTAATGTAACATTTAAAAATTTTTAATAATATAAAAAATATATTATTCTTACCTTAGGCTGCAATTGATGTAACCATATATACATATTTTGAACGCTAAGATATTTTGGAAACACACGCGTTTGAAACAATCGAACACTTTCGAAACCACTTTTAAATATTCAGAAACAGAATAATTTTTGTAAAAATGTAAACGATCGTAATTTAAAAAATATTGAATACTCCCGAAACAGAAAATTTATTGTAATGAAAGAAAAAAAAGTTTAATTTTTTGATCGTGAATTAGAAAACTCGAGAACTCCGGAAGCTTTTCACTTCAATAAAAAAAAAATATTAAATAAAAGATAATTAGAAAAATATACTTTTATACATTTAGCACAGACAGAAAATTTGCTTTTAAAATTACAAAATTTACACTCACATAAAGTCTAAACAGGTCAAAGCACGAATTGCAACTGATTGAAATATATCTTTGGAATTTTCAATTTACATTGTTATGATCTTTTGATTTGTCCTTCAATGTAAATAAATATATATACTGTTTGAGATGCAGGTATAAAAGTAATAAAATTCCAAAATCGCTCCCTAATTTAAAATATTATTTAATATTAATTATTAAATATATTTATTAATTTAAAAAACATGAATAGTAAATTTTCGAAAATTCAATTATTTAATGTCATCCAAAATTTATTTAATATTTATTTAGATATATATACGGGCGATGCCCTTAAATAAATATGTAATTTATTTTCAATTTTTGTAAAATTTAATTAAGAAAATCTTTTGAAATTCAATTATTTTTAAAAATTTCAACTGTTATTCTTCAAAAATTCAATTATTTTTAATAATTTCTACTTTAACGCTTCAAAAATTCAATTATTTTTAATAATTTTAATTTTTCTTAGAAAATTTAATTAATTAAAATAGTTTCAAAAAAATAACTCTAAAATTGAATTATTGTCAAAAATTAAAAGAAAAAAAAAATACAGTATGTATTTTAAATTTGCAGAAAATTTATTTCAAATTTAAAATCTCCTGCAAATCAATTATTAAAAAAAAAATTAATTTAAAAATCTGTAAAACTTAATTATTGTCAGAAATTTTATTTGACCATATTTAAACTAAAAACGATGCCAAAAATTATTATTCGAATAAATTGCTCTTGACTTTGACTTTGAAAACCATATTTATTTATCATTGAGAGTTGTACATATAAAAGTTATACAAAAATTTCTTAATTCTAAGACATATATTCAGCGCCTCTTATTTTAAGTAACTTATCTGAATGTTTCTTATTTTATTAAAGTTTATATATTTAATAATACTTATATATCCTTTGTTTGGGTAAAAAGGTAGAATAATTCAAAATCTCATTTGAAAACTTTTTTTTTTTTTTGCGTAGGGAATTTTGGGAAAATCTGTATACAGATACCTTGGCTTCCAAAAATACTTATAAACTAAATAAATACTCTAAACAAAACAGTATTTTAGTATAAAAATAGATGTCATTTATAGTATTATATGATTGATGCATAAGGCAGTTTGTGTTTTATTTTAAATGGAGCAGTGTCCCTGGAATACAAACTTAATGTTATCTAGAGCTTTATTATTCTTTATTTGTTCAGTGTAAAATTTATATGTTAAGTTTAAAATATTTAGGAATATTTCATCTATTTCTATAATATTTCTCTAATTTTTGAGTTTCTAGTTCTAGGACTTGCATTAGAAATACTTCTTAAAATTTTGTTTTCAAATGATTGTATCTTCTGTATGTATGTCACAGCAGCACTACTCCATATTTATACGGCATATAACAATACTGGTTTTATAAAAGTTTTATATAACAACAATTTATTCTTAATGCTAAGTTTACTACTCCTATTGAGTAAGGAATGTAAAGAACGACTCATAATATATCCTTTTCTATGAGTTTCAGAGATATGTGTTTTAAAAATAAGTTTATAATCTAACATCACACCTAGATATTTGACACAATTTTTAATTTATACGTCAACATCATTCACAGTTATTTTGATATTATTTTCATTGCGTTCTTCACCTTTTTTGGTAAATATAATAAATTCTGTTTTCGCTGCATTAATTTTAAGTTTCCATCTATGGTAGCTACCTCAAGAGTTCATCCAGATGCCTTTGGATATATTCGACTGCCTTGTACTTCTTCCAAGAAGAAGCAAAGACAGCCGTGTCATCCGCAAAAATGGCTAATTTTGAATTTTTTGGTATATCATTAAGATAGTATATAAAGAGAATAGGACCAAGAATAGAACCTTGAGGCACCCCCGCTACAATATTCTTTGTTTCAGACTTTTGTTCATTACAAATAACATTAAATTTTCTATCACTTAAGTAGTTAATTAATATCTTAATTATATACATTGGAAAGTCAAAGTTAAATAATTTATAAATTAAAACCCTGTGCCAGACAGTATCGAAAGCTTTTTCTATATCAAGAAAAACAGCTGCTGTATGTTTATTTAAATTAAAATTTGTTATTTCATTTGTTAATCTTGATAATTGCATTACAGTACTATGTTTTTCTCTGAATCCAAATTGTTCAGAGATTAGTAAATTATTAACAGATTCATGTTTTTTTATTCTATTTAAGATTATTTTTTCAAACAATTTACTCAAAGTTGAAAGGAGACTAATGGGTCTATAATTTTGCGAAAAAAGTTTGTCCTTGCCACTTTTATGAATTGCTAAGACATTTGCTATTTTCCAAGAGTTTGAAAAGTATGAAAGTTTAAAGCAAGTGTTAAAAATATAATTAATTTGGACAATAACTTTATTAGGTAATTTTTTAAGTATAACATTCTGAATACCGTCTGGTCCAGGGGCTTTTTTAGGTGCTACAAAACGCAGTATTTTTCTAATTTCACTTGGTGATGACAATTCTATAGTATCTATATCTATTTTAGTATTTCGAAGAGTTTTATAAATATCATTAACTTCCTTTGAGTGGGGCTCTTCTCTATTTTTGCAATAATATTGTGAGGAAATTATTTTATTAAAGATTTAAAGTGGAGTAATTTGGGGTATGTTAGTTCAGCAGCGGCCACTAGCTAGAATTGGCGCCACATAGATTCAATGTTTTTCCCCACTTCTGTCAAAAATCCGCAACTTTTATAACCACAAAATTACTTGTAAAAATGGAGATGATTCTTAATCAGCTCGCCCTTATCTAATTAATCCGAACAAAATATTTCAAAGTTATTTACGAGTAATATCTCGCAAGGGAAAACACTTTTAGGTTAGGGATTTTTCCCGGATGGCCTTAAACGACTTTTTTTGCTATCCTTAAACTCAATCCGAAATCTGTATATATTTAAAATGTACAAAATATATATTTGTCTCAGAGACTAATAATTTTTTATTTCTTTTAAATAAAAAAAAAATCATTTAGAATAAATAAAATTTTGGTTTAATAAACATGCTGTTATATATGTTTATGAATTCTGCTAAAATAAAATTTATATAGTGTTAAAAGAAATGAAAATAACAATTATTTTTCGAAAATTGATATTTCAGAAATTGCGTAATTTATAATCAACTTTTTTATACACATTTTTTATGTTCCCATTAAAAAGCGCTCTTTGAAATTTGTACAATTCGCGGTTACGTTTCTCTCATTCGAGACTATTATATATGTATATATACGAACATAGATTGTGTTTTCTTGTGCCCTTTTTAGCCACTAAAAAATTGAAGGAAAGAGAGAGAAATCAAGTATGCAGTAAGACTATTCAGAGTAGATTTTCTTGAGAATTGCTTATATACCCAATGGAGCTTTCTTCCCTATATCCCAGAACCTAAGAACGAATGAGCAGCCATAGTCGAAGAATTCCGAGGCATGATTCCCCTCTGATTCGTTTTATGGCCGTCGTTTCCTTGAATTAGGACAAAATAAAGCTAGATTCGCAAAATCGTCCAACAGTCTTGAGAACAATAAAAGGTGATTTTTTCCAATTTTCGATGAAAACTTTAAAAAGTTTTACAATAATATTTTTTGTCTCATCGATATATTTATTTTTTACAAAGGCGCGCATCCGATTTATTTCTTTTCTCTGGGTTCTTTTTTTTATATCGTATATATATATAATCAAAATTGTTTTTCATTTTTTTATTATTGTTTTTTACGTGTATAGGTACTATAAAAGAAAAGGGTTTAATAAAAAATGGAAAATGACTTTATAATAATTTTATATTACACAAATTAAGATGGGTATACGATGGAATTAAATGACTCTCGAGGGATTAAAATATATAGTATGAAAACACGATTGATACGAAAAAACTGTATAAAAAAATGAACGATTAATCAAACTCGTGTTGACCCTCAAAGTTTTCAAATCACCAAGGGCTAAGACCTTTGCATTATTGATAAAAAAAAAGCCGTCTGCAACATCTGGCCATTCTTCAAAAATATCATCATTTTAAACCTTTTCTACGCATGACAATAATTTTTTTCAATAATTTTTTATTATAATTATTTCTAACTTAATAATATAAAAATAATAAAAAAACAAATGTTAAAATTAATATGGAATAACGTTCGTTATGTTATACGCAGAGTACAACAAATATTAACTCAAATAATAATAATTATTTGATACAAGTAAATATATATATATATTTTACTGTAGTCAAGTAAATTATATTTGAATCACTCTCTAAATCTGAATTTGTAAAAATGTTTACTCACTTTTTGCTTCTGAATTAATAAAATTTTACTAATTATTAGTAACTTTTACTAACAATTAGTAAAATTTAACTAATTCCAAAGCAAAAAGTGAGTCACTAATTTAAATTAATAAACATTTTTACTAATTCAGATTTAAAAGAGGAAATAATTTTTTTTTCAGTGCACAACTTTTTATCAAAAATAATTTTAATTTATTTTTTGTTTATTGAATTTTAATTTGGCAAAATTTTTATTCAACAGAATTTTAAGTAAATAACAACTATAAGTTATAAGTATAAATAATAATTAAAATCTTATGAATGAAAAAAAAATGCAAACTGGTTAATTAACAAGTGTGTAAGGCTTTTTTTGAGAGCAGATGTTGAATTTGAAGATATTTAGTAGTATAAATATAATTATTATCATAACTTTGAAAAATAATTGTGTTTATATATTCTCTATTGTGTGATGGTATCGAGGCGAGTGTCGTTTTAACGAAAGGGTATATATATAATCCAAACCTGCTGGCTACCAGTAGTAAATAAGAGCTGGAAAGTGTCAAAGGGGATAATGTTGAGAGGGTTGATAAAATTAATCGACCGTAAAACATGGGCTTTATACCCCTCATCAGAACATTGCTTAGCAATAATCGCCATTGCCCTTTTTTTTAAAAGACTTTTTATTTCTGATTTCGTTGTATTTTTAAGTCATTATAATATTTTTTTCAAGAATCATATATATAATTTTTCACAAACACTTACTTTTCTTATTTTTTACAAATATTTTTTTCAAAATATTACCATATATGATATTCACATAAAACATTATACGTGTACTTCTTGGGTCTCGTGTCTTGGGTTGACATAACCTCAAAAAAAAACAATAGTCACATATTTGCTATATTACATTTATAAATGTAACATTGACTTTTGAAAAAGCATAAATTCTAATTATTGAAAGTGATTTCGAGTCATAAATAATTATTAATAAATTAACGGAATAATTATACACAAGTTTAAAATTAACGGAAAATTTTCAAAGGATACGCGACCACACCTCAGCTATCTGAGTATAGGGTCGTCATGGTAACGTATAAGAGTGAGAGAAATAAGAACATTCTTTATTTCTCTCACTCTCCTATACGTTACCATGACAACCCTACTTAGATTGCTGAATTAATTAATTCCGGACAATTTTTTTTGGGGGGGGGGAGTAATGTGCAAGTGAATTGTTTTTAGGTTAGGTGAAACGAGATAATAAAAATATCATTCTATAATAAATTGAATAATATTGTTTTCAAATCAATTAAAAAAAAATTTTTTTTTATACAACGAAAAAAAAAATATTCTTTTATTCAGAGGAAAATTCCTCTTACAGAATCCTCTTGAATTTTATTCTTAAAACAAGTGTATTATTCTTTAAATGAGACTATTTTCCTCTAATTTCAAGAGGATCGAAATAAAAGAACTATTCTAGAGCATTCCTCATATATTCAGAATAATCTTTTTAGAATAAAAATAATACTCTTAGAATTTAGAATAATCTTCTATGTTTAAGAATATTCCTCTAAATTCTAAGAGGATTTCCCATTGAAATGCGCAAAGATGATTGCGTCATAAATCGCATATTATGCGTGAAAAAGTTTTAGTTTCTGTGTGAAAAAAGGGGAATAAACCAAAATGGATAATAATCTTTTAAATATCTTGATAGAATTGCAACTTACACAATACGTGCCTATTTTTGAAGGTAAAAGAAATTTTGAAGAAAATTTTAATAATTTTGAGGTTATGCTATTTAAAATTTTATTTTATTACGATTTTTATTTATTTTAATTTTATTTAAAATTTATTTAAAATTTATTTAAAATAAATTTTCAAATTTAATGAATTATATGTTTTGCGCATAAAAATATTATTAAAAATAGATTTAGTTGATTTTATTCAAAAAAAAAAAAAAATTAAAATCAATTTCAATTTATTTATACTCAAACAGATGTAAATCATGGAAAATCAAATTTTATGTCTTTTAATTTTATAAATTATATCTATGACATACAAACTAGATGATTGCATTTTTATTATTTCAGAGTTCTTTTTAAGATAATATTTTCCTCTTAAAATAAGAGTATCCTCTTAAATTAAGAGGAATAATTTTACATAGAGGACAATCCTCTTAAACCTAGAGGACATCCTTTTGCAGCATATACTATAGAGGAAAATATGCATTAAAATAAGAGGAATCCTCTTGAAACAAGAGGATTTTTTTTCGGTGTATTGTAGAATAAATATGTAGATGAACTCGATGTATATTATCATCATCTACAGACACGAAAAAAATATAGACTCGAATCTTTGCACTTTCTACTGCCAAATATTATGAGCAAAAATTATTGCTTTTCGATGTTTTAAGAGTAAATCTTACTCTTTTGGAATTCATTTTTATTTTTTCAATTTATTATTTACTTCTTTATAAAGCTTTTTGTATTTTAAATATATAAATCATAAATTTCTACACCAACAAAAAATATAGTATAATACAATAAAATAATTTATAAACAATTATATTAATAAAAATGTTCAATATCATATCCTAAATTGATATTTTTGTATATAAACCAATTAAACAATTAGTCAACAAGTGTATAACGATATAGGGATTAATTGAGAAATATTTATATGTGCGGGATATATGAAATTCTCGAGGGGTGATGAAAGATCATCAAATTCCAATGACAAAACATTCGTCCTAGCCACGGGTGGTGTAACGCACCCCTTATATGTCACATATGCTACGTGATCCTAGAGATTTCAGTGATTTTACGGGTGGCTCAACAGAAGCATTGACACCATGTAAATCCTCTCTCTCTCTCTCTCTCTCTCTCTCTCTCTCTCTCTCTCTCTCTCTCTCTCTCTCTCTCTCTCTCTCTCTCTCTCTCTCTCTCTCTCTCTCTCTCTCTCTCGCATATTTTATATAGTTTTTTTTTTGGCCCACTCCAACGTCGAGACTTATGTCAATCAGAGAAAAATTGAGAGGCGTCATTTAAATTGATGACTTTTTTTTAATCGTTTCACGTTTATCAATATCAATTTTGAACGATTATAGTATAAGATAAATAAAGGTCTTTTTATAAACATAAAAAAGCTGTATCAAAAAAAAAATTAATTCGGGAGCATGGATTTTCTCTAAAACTTCAAAAGAGGTAGAATATTTTTATATTCAATCGAATGTCCATTTGATCGAATCGATAATGTGTCGAATTTTTTTTTCATGTCCGAATTAACTCTCTATATATTGTATGTCGATAAAATAGATATAAACCCAAGAAGCACGTAATATATCCTCAATATCAAGGTAATATTACACCTGAGATTCGTAATATAACGCTGTAATATTACAGTAATCTTACAGACTGATTTGAGTTATTCATAAAGCATAAAAAACATAAATATATTATAAGTCAATTTGGCTTGTTGGTAAAACTCTGAACTCGTGTGCTTTGAGTTCGGGGTTCGATTCCCTGGATAAGTAGAGTTTTTTCGTAAAGAAATGTTCCCATAATATTACTGTAATATTCTCTTGTAATATTACCTTAATATTACGGTATAATATTACTGCAATATTACTGTAATATTACCTTAATATTACAGTAACATTACCGGTAATATTACCTTGAGGCGGACATTTTAAGATCACTGTAAGATTATACTGTAATATTACAACGTTATATTTCGAATCTTACATGTAATATTACCTTGATATTGAGGTTATATTACGTGCTTCTTGGGAATTTAGCAAGAAATTTTAAATCAATACAGAATTGACAATTTTAGGCTCAATTTAATTCTATATTTTATTCACATACAACATATAGAGAATTGACTCATACACTGAGAGAAATGGATAGTAAGAATTTGATAGTAAAAAGAAAGATTGTACAAGGTACTATCATTGTGTTACTGACAAGAATCTACTATCAACATTTTACTATCCAAGATGTTACCCAAAGACGTAAAATATGTTAGCTTTTGGATTGTAGTCACTACTATCAAATATTGTAAAAATTAAATGTGAGCGCATGCGCTGATTGTGGTGTATACTTCGCCTATTCAATTGCGGTCCTTGTGTTTTCACGCACGTGTTTATATATAGTGAAAAAAGTTGTGAATAAAAAAATGGACGAGTTTGTTAAAAATTTATTAATGTCGTGGAATATGGAATCTTTGATTCCATCTTTTGGAGGTAGGTTTATTATTTTGATTGAATTAGCGAAGACTGAAGTGTGAACGTGTTTATAACCTCAAAACAATTTTGCGTTGTTTAGACGGTGAAATTGATGAAGAATCGTTTTACTTACTGGACAATGATACAATATCACTCATTATACCAAAACCAGAACCTCGCTTTAAATTTTTTAAAAAATTTTAAGTAATCAATTCTTTCCATATAGAATACTTCCCGAATAAAAAAGAAACACGGCCTATATATATCCTATGTACGATTTTTGTAGATTTAAAGACGGCCTTCCTATGTAGGCCATTTAAAATACATTCTAGGTAATCACTATGAAGGCCTTAATATATAGGCCCATGAGATATCGAATCTATGTAGAATATATGTAGGATTCTTTATATCAAATTTATGATGGTCATTCGATGTAGTGTCGACGTAAGGGTAAGTTAGGCCAAAACTACATAGATCTATGTATGTAATTCCTATGTAGAATTTACATAGGCCACAGTATGTAGGCATAAAATAGGCCTTCCTATATATCGTAGAGATAAGTTTTATGTAGGCCAATCCATGTAGGCCTGCATACCCAATTTCTAGGTAGGATCTACGAAGGCCACAGTATGTAGGACTAATATAGACTTTCCTACATAACATATACATAATTTTTATGTAGGCCAGTCCATGTAGGCCGGCATACCCAATTTCTATGTAGGATCTACGACAGTCACAGTAAGTAGGAGTAATATAGGCTTTCCTACATACCATAGAGGTAAGTTTTATGTAGGCTAGTCTTTGTAGGCCTGCATACCTAATTTCTATGTAGGGTCTATGAAGGCCACAATATGTAGGACTGATATAGAATTTCCTACATACCATATACATAAGTTTTATGTAGGCCTGTCCATGTAGGCCGGCATACCCAATTTCTATGTAGGATCTACGACAGCCACAGTAAGTAGGAGTAATATAGGCTTTCCTACATACCATAGAGGTAAGTTTTATGTAGGCTAGTCTTTGTAGGCCTGCATACCTAATTTCTATGTAGGGTCTATGAAGGCCACAATATGTAGGACTGATATAGAATTTCCTACATACCATATACATAAGTTTTATGTAGGCCTGTCCATGTAGGCCGGCATACCCAATTTCTATGTAGGATCTACGACAGCCACAGTAAGTAGGAGTAATATAGGCTTTCCTACATACCATAGAGATATGTTTTATGTAGGCCAGTCTTTGTAGGCCTGCATACCCAATTTCTATGTAGGATCTTTGAAGGCCACAGTATGTAGGACTAACATAGACTTTCCTACATAACATATACATAATTTTTATGTAGGCCAGTCCATGTAGGCCGGCATACCCAATTTCTATGTAGGATCTACGACAGTCACAGTATGTAGGACTAACATAGGCTTTCCTACATACCATAGAGGTAAGTTTTATGTAGGTCACTCTATGTAGGCTTACATATCCAAGTTCTATATAGGATATCCGTTGGTCATCATATGTAGGAATGATGTAAACCTTTCGATACAACATAGAGATAGGTTTTATGAAGGGTTATCTATGTAGGTATGTATATCTAATATATACGGAGGTCCTACGTAGACCATCATATGTCAGAATGATATAAGATTTCCAATATATAATCAAATATATAATATATATATACCCTAATAACACAAGATATCTTGGGATATATTGATAACATCCCGAAGATATCCTAGGGATGTTCTATTGATAACATCCCGAAGATATCCTAGGGATGTTCTATGGATATCAAAAGGATCTCTTAAGGGTATCCAAAAAATCGGCGGTTTGGATATCCTTTGGACATCCCATGGATATCTGAGGATATCCACAGGATATTTTCTGGATATCTCTATAGACTCTCATAAATGTCCTCCAGATATCCCATAGATATCGTTAGGATATCTCACAGATATTTTCAGGATATCTTCTAGATGTCAAGAAGATATTCTCAGGATACTGTTTTTAAAGTCATTATGAGACTACGAGTGAAAATATTCTGTGAATTAAATTTTATATAAATAAAATAAAATGCAACTTGTTTTTCGAGAAAGTTGTTTAATTTGAAAAATTATTAACTAATTTTTTCTGATTCGTGATTCATTCCTTTATTCATATGCTTAATATTGTCAGAAAATAAATTGGCTTTAAACAATATAAATTCTTCCCCGCAAGTAACGAATAACTATTAATATTAATTATACATTAAGTGCATGAGTTTATTTAAAAACTTTGAAAAATGCGTTTCAAATCTTCATTTAAAATAAATTAGAAGCTCATAAAATTTTTGTTTTTATTATATTATTATTCATTATATAATGATGTCCCACAGACCGGCGGTTTGGATATCGTAGGGATATCCTGGGGACCATTCTAGGATATCGACCATTGATATGGATATCCTTTTGTTATGAGGGTATACATAGATATGTATACTGTAAATTTAAATTTATTTCGTCAACAAAGAAAGATTTTTGTTCTTGAGCTATTTTTTGCTTTAGAAAGTTGTCATATATCTGATTGATTTTAGCTATCATAGTAATAATGTCCGCCTCATGGTAATATTACAGTAACATTACAATAATATTACTGTAATATTACACTAATATTACAATAATATTACTGTAATATTACATTAATATTACACGTTTATTTGAAATACATAAAATTTTTCAAGTTTTTTATGATATAACACACAAAGAGATAATAATTAATCAGTCAAATATTTTAAAGTATTTTTTGAAATATTTTGTAATATTACCATGAGACGAACATTTTATTAATACAGTAATATTACCGGGTTTTTAATCTAAAATTAAAATTTTCTAACTCGTGTAGCCCGAGATTTTTGGAAGAGATAGAAATACGTACTATATACACTGTAAAAGTGTACACTGTGTATAAACTGTAAAGTGAAAGTTTACAGGTATAACTTAAGTGAAAAGGGATTTCTATCAACCTGACCATGCACTTAGCTAAAATATCCTATGCAGTTATACAGTAGTTGTTCGTCTTTCGAGGAAAGAATATCTCTACGAAAGAATATTTTTCGCGCAAGTATCGACAGGATTGTGAGTGCTTATAATGGAAGAGCGACGTCGAGAACTAACAAAACTGCGTGTTCGCAAACATCGAAGAATGAAAAAAGATTTACTTAAGTGGCAATCTTTGGCACATCAAGGATCAATTGATTTTGTGACAGAACCTAGTAAGTGCAGAAGAAATATTACCGAATTAATTTAATCCATTCACTAGATTGAGGAAATATTACTACACTGAAAAAGAAATTTATTTGGATCAAATAAAAAGTATTTGATCCACATACATCATTTACTTGTCTATTATCCTGATCAATTGTCCGGATGTGAGAATATATTTGTAATGTAAGAATTTTTTGATTCAAATAAATCAAAATTTGAATTTAATAAATAACGAAATAAATAAATTAATTGTTTCAAGTAAATCATTATTATCATTTCAAATAAATATTTAATTAATTGAAATATTTTTTTACTTGTCTTGATAAAATAGGGTATTAGTATTAAATAATTTAGTTTACTTCAATCCATTAAATAAAGTTATTGTATCAAATACTTTTTATTTGTTTCAACAAAACGAAATATTTGGTGAAATAAATAAATAAATTTTTTCAAGTAAATCATTATTATCGTTCCAAATAAATATTTAATTAATTGAAATATTTTTTATTTATCTTGATAAATTAGTGTATTAGGATTAAATAACGAATTATTTGTATTAAATAATTCAGTTTATTTGAATCAATTACATAAATTTATTGTGTCAAATACTTCTTATTTGTATGAAATAAACGAAATATTTTATTGAATTAAATTAATGAATAGTTTCAAGTAACTCATTATTTGTATTAAATAAATTCATTTATTCAATTCAAATAATTATTTAATTGAACCAAATACAATTTATTTGGTTCAAATAAATGCGATTCAAATAATTCAAGTTATTTGAATCAAATACATATTTTTTTGATTCAAATAAAAAGTACTTAAACCAATTAAATATTTTTCAAATAATTTGAAGTATTTGAATCAAATAAATTTTTTTTCAGTGTATGTAGATCCAAAATGTAAAAAAATGTATTGTGAACGAATTTTTTGAAACTTGGTATATATACGGGTTTTGGGAGTCGCTGAATTCTAATTTGGTTTCAAAATTAAAAATGTCGGATCCAAAATGTCGGACATTATTTTTTTACATTGTGTGGAATCTTATGAAACTTGCACAGGGGGGGGTTTAGTTCACTAAATTTAAAGTTAAGCATAAAATTCAAAAATGCAAAATGGAGGATTGATTATTACAAATTTAATTTTATAGACACCATTTCTTCAGAGGACGAGGAAATGTTTATCAATGAAAATAAAGTTCAACATCATAATGAACTTATTTATCATGCAGATTCTGACGAGATAGAAAATAATGAAATAGAATCAGAATGCGCTGAAGATCGAAATGAAAATTTAAAAATTGAAGACAACAATTCTAACTTTGGTAAAATTCTTAACTTTACATTATTGTTTTTATTTTAATTAAGAATTTCGTACTATTAACATTGCGTTTTATTATTATATAGGAATGGATATAAACGATGTAGCTGAAAATAAGGAGATGAAAGCTGATAAGATAGAGGAGAGATATTTAAACGAAGTAATTTATCAAAATACAGATAAAGAAACTCAAGAAACAGAAGTAAATGAAGAATTTTTTAATGACCAAGATAAAGAATCTTATTATAGTTATGATGACGATGACGAATATCAATCTAGCGATTTAGAAGACTTGTTACAAAATTCAGAAAATGATGAAGAAGAACAATTGAGAGAATGGGCAATTAAAGGTAATATTTCTTGGGTTCTTATATCTCAATTGCTTCTTATTCTACGACGTCGATTAATGCCACAACTTCCGAAGACAGCGTCAACATTTTTAAATCTAAAAACAGACTTTTGTATTAAACCTATGACAACTTCCTTATATAAAAATGCTGAGTTTGTGTATTTTGGAATTGCAAAAGGTCTTGCTTCGTGTTTTAATCCTTCTCTGCATCCAGATGAAATTATCTATTTAGATATTAATATCGATGGAGCACCTCTTTGGAAATCAAGTTCAAATGAATTTTGGCCTATATTGTGTAGAGTTCATTATTTACATGACAATGTTTATCCTCCTTTTCCAGTTGCGATTTATTTAGGTTCTGGAAAACCTCAAGATTTAGATTTGTTTTTAGATGAATTTATAAAAGAATTAAATAATTATCAAAAAAATGGAATCGTGCTGGAAGGTAAGTTGTACAAATTGCGGATGAAAAGTTGGATTTTAGACACTCCTGCAAGAGCGCTTGTAAAATGTGTAAAAGGCCATGCTGGTTATTTTTCTTGTGAGAGATGTGAGGTGATGGGAGAAAGGTGCGAAAACCGTACAATTTTTGCAGATACGAATGCAACAAACAGGACAGATAAAAGTTTCCGTGATCAAAAACAGTCTGAACACCATAAAGGCGTTTCACCGTTATTAAAATTGTCCGGTTTGAATATGATTAAAATGTTTGTTTTAGACTTTATGCACTTAGGTTTTTTAGGCATAATGAAAAAGTTACTTTCTTTGTGGTTAACTAGCACAATTCGAAAATTTAAATTTTCATCATCGCAGAAAGAAATAATAAATTTCATGTTATATGAATTGAGAAATCAAATACCATGTGAGTTTCAACGTAAGACTGATACATTAAATGAAATCTCACTATGGAAAGCTACTCAATTCAGTTTTTTTTTGTTGTACGCCGGTATTGTAATATTAAAAAAAATTTTAACTCCAAAGTACTACAATCACTTTCTGTTACTTTTCACCAGTTGTAGAATTTTGTGTTGCAAAGAATTAGCAGTAAAATATAATGCTGAAGCTAGGTTATATTTGAATAGATTTGTTTCGCTTATGATAAAATTGTATGGAAAATCTACTATTTCGATTAACGTGCATAACCTTCTTCATATCGCAGATGATGTGAAGAACATGAATTGTCATTTAAGTTTAATTAACAGTTATGCATTTGAAAGTTTATTAGGTAAAATGAAAAAAACATTGCGATCTGGCAACAAACCTATTCAACAGCTGTGTAATCGTATGCATGAAATGTTTTTTAGAAGAAAAAAAGTTACCCCTGCTCCACAAATATTATCAATAATAAAAGAGAATCTTTCTGAGATATTAAAAATAAAATATCAACAAGCAGTGCTTACTTCAAAAAGTCCTGACAATATTGTTCTTCTTGAAAACGGTAAATGCTTTGAAATAAAGAAAATTTATAGAGACAGCCAAAATATTGATAACATTTATGTAGAAGGTGTACAATGGATTAAAGAAAAACCATTCTTTACGTATCCAACAAATTCTGAGACATTAGGAATCTGGAAATTACACGATAATCCAAGTAATGTAAAGGATACTATTTCCATTTACAAAATTAAAAAGAAACTTGTTAAGTTAACTGTGAGATCAGCTTCAAATGAACCAAAAACTGTCGTTGTGATACCATTACTTCATTGATAATAATAATTATTAACAATAAAGTAATGGTCCACAATAAGATGTATTATAACCATTGTAAATATTATTGTAAAATTAAAGACAATTTTCTAAATAAAAAGTAAATTTCTAAGTAAATTACTGCGCAGCCTTTGAGTTTTTAATTTTTACTAAACGAAGAAGAAGATTTTCAATAAGTATATTCATAGAAAAAAACTGAACTCAAAATGAGTAGCGTACGCTACTCATTTACGTGCAGCAACAATGATCTGGTTTGACTCAATTTGAGTTTTTATTGAAATTTTTTAAATTGAACCCGGTTACGTTCATTTTGAATTCAAGATTACCCAATCAAAAATTTACTAATGGCGCAGTACTGACAAGTGTTGGCGCAGTACTGGCACCCAGTATTGGCGCCAGAGTTGGCGTAACTTTGGGATGATAACATTTTACCAGTATTGGCTGCCAGAGTTGGCACCAGTACTGGTACCCACTACTGGTTCAGTACTGGCTGAGTACTGGTAGTTTTGTAATTTATTGTATACAAAAAGAAAGCTTTAACTGTAACAGAGATAAGTTTCACTGCAATAGTGAAATCTCTGCTCCAGGCAATATATCTGAAAACAATAAAAAAAACTTGCAAAATGTTTTGGAATTAGTCTCAGGAAACTTTTTGTTTTAATAATTTTACCCACAAAAAAGCAAAATAAAATACCTTTTAATTTTCAAAAATAAAATCAAAGTGAAAAAATTTTTATAAAAAAAATTATTCATCGGGTTCACTCTAGAACTTTTTGTAAACTAGTATTAATCAAAATGAAAATCTATTTTAGTCAGTGCTGGCTCAATATCGGCTCAGTACTGGTTTACCAGTACTGCACCAGTACTGATGCTGAACCAGTACTGCGCCAGTAGTTAACTCTGGTATAATACTGAAATTTTTGGTTGGGTAATGTTAAATTATTGTCGACAAACAATTACTTAAAAAAATATTAAATATAATAATTATTGTAATTATAAATAAGCACTACTACAAATTATTGAAAATCATAAAATATTATTATACACCCTGAAAAATTTTTTCAATAAAGTAAGGATAGAAAATTTTTTTCTTATCTCCAAAGTATTTTGTCTTTTCGAATAGTTTGTCACATCTGGTTTGGCTCAAGTTTACCAGCTATAAAGGTTTCCCATTTAAAAAGGGACTATTTTATGACGTTTTCGGTACCCGTTTTTTTCATAGACGTATGCAAACCCAAAATTTGTGAATTTTTTTTATTTTGAAATAGAAATGTTCGAAACTTGTCGATGTTTTCCGAGGACTTTTTCTTCAAAAAGCCTTTCAATCTTTAGTTGCTGTTCAGCATTTGCCGGACAGATACCAAATCCGCGAGTGACAACTCAAAATCAAAGTTATTTTCTTTGCAAGTTATTTTCTCTGTGAAGTGATCGATTTGAGGATTAATATTGAAAAAATACATAAGAGGTAAATAAAAATTAAAAATATTTAATTAAAAATACTTATACCCACATTGAATAACGGAACCTAGACTACACGAGCTTAAAATTATAAGATACTCTGTAAATCTGAATAAGTGAAATTTCACTTATAATTTTTTAAAAGTCTTTTACGTCGAAAAATAAGTGTATGCGCAATTGAAAATAAGTGAAACTTCACTTATTTTTAAATATACACTTATTTTTATACGTGAAAGATTTTTGAAACATTCTTAGTGAAATTTCACTTATTCTGATTTAGAGAGTATATTTTATTTTTGTTAAAGATTCTTTTTTCAAAGTGCGTCACAATTTTAATTTTTACGTCAAATGATTTTATGTCATATGAAATTTCCCAAGTAGCACGTAATATTACAGTAATATTAAAATGTCTGCCTCATGGTAATATTACTGTAATATTACAGTATTACAACAATATCAACCAGTAATATTACTGTAATATTTCAAAAAATTTCAAATAACACTTAAAAACATTTGACTGATTAATTCTTATCTTTTTTTATTTTATCATAAAAAAATTTTGAAATTTTTATGTATTTCAAATAAACGTGTAATATTACAGTAATATTAACCGGTAATATTACCATGAGGCGGACATTTTAATATTACTGTAATATGTTACTTGGGTTGTGGTTTAATCATCGAGTCATTTAAATTATTGTACAAGATATTTGTAAAAATGGACGGAAAATGGGACAACGATGGTAGTAGGATCTTGCTATACATATAATTTTCATTGAGCCGAATTTTATTCGTTCGAAATATAACTTTGTAGAATTTTCATTAAAATGATTTTCTATAGTACAGAATTTTTATATAATCGAAAATTTATTTCACAGAATTTTTATTTTTTCAAATTTTTATTTATCAGAATTTTTTGATCGATTTTTTATTTAACATAACAGTCATTTTAATGAACTTTTAGTGGGTAGAACTATATTGTATATAATTTTATTTTAGACGCATTTACATTTTTTCCAATTATTATTTGATACAATTTCAATATAATCGATTTTTCATACTACAGAATTTATACTTAACCGAAAAATAAAATTTCCAATATTTCATATGCAGGAAAATGGCAGAAAATAAAGTATTTAAAATAGTAGAGTTCATAGAGTACTCCACAAGTGATAAAAGAAGTGTCGATGTCGTTTATGCAACACACATCAGGTATGACTCTGTTCGAGGTTTATTAGCCAAATTCATGGATGGTCCATCATATACAAAAGAAGATTCTCAATTAATTCGGGAGATAGTAAAAAATAAAGTATCTGCGCCTGAAGACTGGCCGGAGTTTAAAGTCAAAATTATCGTGGAGACAGGTTTGTTTTTTGTTGAAATTAAATTTTTGATATATACACCCAAAAAAAAGTAATCTTAAATTTAGAGGAAAATTCCTCTTCTAAAATCCTCTGAATATTTCCTCTTAAAATACGAATATTCCATTTGACTGTAGAATATTTTTATTCTTTGTTGTAATGGAACAATGACAAAAGGAGTACTTTTGCATTTAAATGTTTAAATTTATTGTTATAGTATATTTGAAAAAAGGAAAAGTAAATACATGATATCGATTACATTTTTTTCCTGTTTGACATTTGCGCTTTTGTTTTTCGAAACTGTCAATTTTCGTATTTTGTCACAATAGTGTTGTGTTATAAATCGAAATTCCAAAATGGAAAAGAGACTCGAAGATTTACTAAATGATTTAAATCTGGGTGGATATATTGAATGGAGGTATAAATACAGAAAATATAACCTCTCGATGAATCTTCATTTCTTACTAATTTTCTTAAATATTTGCAACTGGCTATAGCATTTTTTATTATTATTGTAATTAAATCTAATCTATTGATGCTCAGCAAAAAGCAAGAAATTTTTTTCAGAAATGTTTAATTAAAAACCAATATTTCATTCTTTATTCCAGGAATCTATTATAATTTACCTTTTTTGAATGTAAATAATTAAATCTTATTAAATATTTATTATATTATTCAAATTTAAAAAAATTATTGGTTCTCTTGACATTAATAACACTAGGAATTTTTTTTGTTGAGGTTTTGATATCAACATTTAATTCAATGCGTCAAAACTGTACTTTATTATCAATACATAACCATTATTGTCTAATAATTTATTCAAAACCTGTGTATTACGGTTATTTTCAACTTGTCAAAATATTTTAATATTATTCTTCCTTTATGAGGATTTTTTCGAGAGGAAAATCCTTTTAAATTAAGATTATTACTTTTGATACCAAAATTAAGAGGAAAATATGCATTACATTTAGAGGAATCCTCTAGAATGAAGATTACTTTTTTTAAGGTGTAAAATACTCTCTAAATCTAAATCTGAATTTCTTTATTTTTTTATTTCTTTTATTATATATATATTCTGCTTCAGAAAGTGCACATCTGATTTGTCTTGGTTATTATAGTTTCTCGTTGTTAGGGGCTCCTTTTGTGAATTTTTCACGATTTTTTTAATATACTTTTCCAGGCAGGAAGTTTGTGAAATTTTTTAATAGGAAGATTGAAAACTATCGTTTCACTTTTAAGTTATACAAAAAAAATTGTCTTTTCACTAAAAATGGCTAGTTATAAATCCTTTTTAAATATAATAGAAAATCCTATCGTAAATGCATTTGAAACATATGTTCTGGTTATGGTATGGTTAGCTTGATTGAGGAAAGAAAAATACCCATAGTAGGGATGAAAAGCGAAACCTTTTTTCATAGAAAGAGAGGTGATACATAAGAGCGAGAGAGAACAATGAATTTGAAAAGGGACACGCAGTGAGTTTTGCCTGCGTACTCTCTCTTTCTCACTACGATGTATAGTCACTATTATATTTGAAATTCTCAATCGTTTCGGATTGTAAGTTTTACTAATATCATTAATTCCTTGAAATTTTTTTTACATATATCTTTTACTTTAATTTAATGTAATAATAATATAATAATAATAAATAATACATAATAAATAATAAACAATAAATAATAAGCAATAAATAATAAATATTAAACAATAAATAATAAACAATTAACAATAAATAGTAATATAATTTAAAAATTTTATTTGAAGAGATATTAAATTTTAGAATATTCCATTTTTAAAATATCTTCTGCTGCTTATGTTTGGTACTTATATTGCGTCATTTCACTCACACCAGATCAGATTTCCAAACAAAATTGCATATGTGCCTAAAATGCTTCTCGAAGGAAAAGGTTCTTTTCTTTATATACGCTTTGTTGCCAAGTGAAAGATGATGTCATTTCAAATCAGTTTGTGTTCGACTTTTGTCGTGAGTAAACTTCGTGAGAGGTTTTTTTTACAATCATGCAGTGTTTTCTAATAGAGATTTTTCTCAACCCAATTTAAATTAATCCGAATTTTTACTCAGAATAGGGCATTGTTGTCTATGGTGCTAGTGTTCGTTATCCATGTCCATGACAATTGTGAAAATAAACTATCAATGACAAAAGTTTTGAATTTTTTATGGCAAAATCTTTTTGCCAATGATGAAAGTAATCTTATGGCCCAATAATGTCGCAACGACGGATGATGTGTTCAATCTTTAATCAATCTTTCTGTATAAATTATCTTCGCCAATAATTAAACATATTTCGGCTTAATAATGGGTCATCATTTGTGGAAGTGTTTTGCCAATAATATTATTATTTATTATTATTATTTATTATTATTATTATTTGCATTATTTATTTATATTATTATTTATTTATTCTAATAAATAACATTCAGATAGAATGTTGTAGGAATGTCTTCTTCTTTGTTTTTATTTCGAATTAAATACATTTTTTAAATTATTTTGCATTACATTAAATTATTATTAAATGTATTCCTTTTTAGACTTTCGTAGATTATTTATTTATTAAATAAAATAAAATTCAATTGCATTTTTATGTAGCATAATTCTAATCTAGAATAACTTTTATCCACTATATATTTAACGTTACAATTTAATTATCATCGAATATTTAAATGTCATAATTGTTATTCAATTAATTATTATCAGATAATTCAGATTTAGAGAGAACATGAGTATGGTTCTTAAATTTAAAAATTTTTCAGTAGACAATAGATATATTTCAATTTTTAGAGTAATATTAATTTTTAATTAAACATTGATTTAATTAATTTATTATTAATAATATTAATAATTATTATTCAATGACAAAAATAATATCCCAAGAAGCTCAGGTCCAAAACCGTGTATTTCTATGTAAAAATTGAATGTTTGAAAAATGTTTAAAAATGTTCACATAGAATGGATGTATTTTTTTAGAAACTTATGAAGAAGCTTTAATGAAGCTTCAAGATTTGGATAAAAAAAATTACTGTTGTACAACTGATTCAGAAGAGGTTTTAACGCCTGTCAAAAAAGTTAGCAAAAATTTTAATGAAGAAACGCATACTGATGAAGAAGAAGATATTGATCAATTGTTTGACGTTCCAGGATTAAATGAAGATCTCATTAAAAACCCTTCTGGTATGTTTTTTGGTTATAAATTTTTATTATAAATTATGTATTTACACATTACAATATTTTACATTGTAAGGTTAATGTAAAATATCGTATCATATCATTTAATTTTTTTCTTTTTTCCTTAGACTTAAATGCATCCACTGAAGTAGGTGAAACATCTGCATGCATTAGCATTATTAATGAAAAACAAGATGGTTCCAAAAAGAGGAAACAAAATTTTAATGAGTCATCTTCAGTGGCAAATAAGAAATTTAAAGATTCTAGTAAGTTTATCGTTTTTCAATTCGATCTATTTACAACTGAAAACGAAAAGAACAACCTGTTTCTTTTTTCCTTTCATATTTATCGTTTTCTGCATGTAGATAATTTTTATTTGAATTTTGAAACAAATACCATTCCTCACACTCAGAAAAAAGATATGTTTGAACCATTTTTTTACCATTTTTTTATATTTACCCAATTTTTTGGTTAGTTCAATCAAAATTTGTTTAATTCAAATAAATATTTATTTGATCTAAATAACTGTTTCGTTTATTTTAATAACTTTTTTGAACAAAGAAAAAATTTGATTGAGCTAAATAAACGTTTGGTTTATGCAACCAAATGTTTGGTTAACTGTATATCAATGCATTTATTTTGTTGATTTAACCAAAATTTGGTTGCTTCAAACGAATTTTTTTCTGAGTGCATAACACCGGATATCCCAGAATATCCTAAAAATATCCTTGGATTTCCTGAGAATATTCGAAGTGCGGTGGTTTAGATAACCTCTGGGTATCCTATAGATATCTAAGAATGTATAATAGTATAATAATATTTTACTATTTATCGGATTTTTATTTAAGCATTGTTTAAATATAATGTTGATATTAATTTAATATGTCGTCTGGTTTTCTAAAATCTTTTAACATATCTACTAAGTCATATGGATGTCCTTTGGATATCTTAGAGATATCTGAAATATATCCTTTATACAGGGACTTTGGATATCCTGGATATCGTGGAGACGATTTCAGGATATTCTTTTGTTGTGAGGGATTATTTGAATCAAATGAATTATTTAGTGTACATATTTTATATTTATAAGCGTTCTCAATATACTTATTTTTTATAGATAATATTAATGAGAAAATGAATATAATTTTCGATAAGATACAGAAGATAGGAGAAGATGTCGAATATATGAAAGGGGAATTAAAAGAATTAAAAAAGAAGAACGTTCAATATGCTCTGTGCCAGGAAACCATGTCGGAGAATTTAGCTTCTAAATTCGAAGTTAACCTTCCACTGCAAACTATGGAAGAATTTGAAAAATTAGAGGGACTTTTACCTACTAATAAAGAACTGCAGCACTCTTTGGTAAGTAAAATAGAAAATTTAATATTATGAATAATGAAAAGTTTAAAATTATTATTGTAACTAATAATACATTATTAATTATTACAGAAATCGGCCCTGTTATACAACGTAGATTTAAGAGCAGATTTAAAAAAAATTCTTCGCCAAATTTTGTCTTCTTTATTCAGCCGTGAGGTGGCAATGAAATTCACAGCATCGAAACCAATGCCGGAAAAGAAAATATTAAATAAGACAAATTGCTGCAACCTTATTGAGGGTAATTTTTTGTTATAAGTATAGAATTCATTAACAGTTTTAATAACAAATTGATAATATAAAAATACTTATTGTATAGCAATATTTAAGATGTTATTGAAATATACCATTATTTTATTAAGTTTTTAATTTTCAGGTCTAATACCATTCAAATCTATGGCAACTAAAGAAAAGTATTCCAAACCAGAAATAATTGGTGCAATGGGATACGTTCTTACACGCTCTTACGATTGGGGTAATGGCAGGACTGAAAGAAGAAAAAAAAAAGACAATAATGATATTAATGTTTAAGTACATTTAAGTTTTTCTTATTAATATTTTTTATTACTTTTATTAAATATATGTACCTAAATAGAGTTAAAATAAATCGATTATTATTTTAAGAAAAATTAAAAGAACGACTAATTAATTTTTAATTAATTAATTTTATTCCTATTTAGCTTCTATATTATTTGGCTTGTCCAGAGATTATATACAAACCCCATGTAGATCCTGTATCCTTTGACCTACATAGAGCGAACACAAAAATCCTTTATACATCCTATGTTATTTGTCCTAGGTAGAGATAACTTAAAACCCTACATAGATCTTATAACATGTGACCTACATAGAATGCACTCAAAATTTCTATATAGATCCTATACTATTAGGCCTACTTAGAGCTTACATACAAAGCCTACATAGATTCTAAAACATTTGGCCTATGTAAATCATACATATAAATCTTATATAGATTCTACATATTGTAGCCTACTTAGAGATTACCTACAAAGCCTAAGTAGATCCTACAACATTTGGCCTATGTAAATCATACATATAAATCTTATATAGATTCTACATATTGTAGCCTACTTAGAGATTACCTACAAAGCCTAAGTAGATCCTACAACATTTGGCCTATGTAAATCATACATATAAATCTTACATAGATTCTACATATTGTAGCCTACGTAGTGCATATATACATCTTCTACGGGGGCCCTACATCCCTTTACTTACATAGAGTAGATGTAGCTGAGCGTTACATTCTTATGTATATTCTACATAGTTTGTCCGATGTACAATCTACTGTACAATTCCTACGTAGGTCCTACTACATTCTTTCTATGTAGAATGTACGTAGCCATGCGTTACATTTCTATGTAGACAGTATGTGCGATTTGTCTCGCAGGCCTATGTAGCCAGGTAGGCCAACCGACATAGATTCTACATTGTGCCGACTTTAATTTTTATTCGGGTTCTGGAAAAAAATTTACATCATTAAGTTATTTTTGTGTAGTGTAAAGGGGTAAATGATCCACGACTGGAGCAATGTCATTTTATTATTGAATGGGGGTGTGAGGGGGTGTAAACGTTACAAGCAGGTCGAAAACTACACGATAGTGTCCTTGAAGACTTGTTAATTCATACTATTGTAAAGATTACCCTATATTTTTCATCTGAAAAAATCTGTACACCTTTAAAGTCAAAATAATAAATTTAGTAGGCTTAATTGATCCACCACTGGTGCAGTTACCCTATAGAGAATTGACTCATATGAAAAAAAATTTAGACATTTTGTCATTTCGACTTTTTGTTTAATATACGATGTTTTGACGTCATGATGTTTTTGGGGTCGCTGAAGTCGAATTTGAACTCAGTCTAACCCCATTACGTCAGATATTTGACATAACATCAAAAAACTTAAAAAATTCATTCTCAAAAATTTCAAAAGTCAAGAAAAATTCTGTTCTACAGTCTTACCATGACTATACTTTATGTTTTTGGGGTCGCAGAAGCCGAATTTGAAGTCTATTTAACCTCATCACGTCAGGCTTTTGACATAACATAAAAAAAACGTTTAAATAATGAAATTTTGGGATTTTTTCGAGGTTTTGTCAAAAGACTGACATAATGGAGTTAAATAGACTTCAGATTTGGTTTCAACGACCTCAAATACATAAAGTATACACGGAAAAAAATTTTCTGGTAATTCTTTAACATCGATTTGGAAATTTTACATGTTCCTAAATCTGTTAATTCTACAGATATTTTCTGTAAGGATTTAACGCATGCGCGAAAACAATGCAGTGATTCGACTAAGGCTGAGTACGATTGAGTGCGAGAGGTTAAGGCGAATTTAGTGTTTTTATTATTATCATAGTGTCGGCAAGAAAGTTTAATTAAAAAGGAAACGTCTTAAGTATATAAACATTATTATAGAAATAAATTATTACAAATTTTTTATTTTAAAATTAACTGTAGTGATTAAGTGAGAAAAGTCGTTTGTTTCAATTTCTCGACATATAAGAAAAAGTGGATTTATCATAAGTTTTGAAAACTTGCTCCTCATTTTTTTTGTTAGAAAATTATTGAAGGATGAATTTATTTACATAGAAGTTATACTAATCTATACAATAATGTTCCGCGAATTTAATGTATTCGGAGGAGAATATAACCTATAAGAAATACTCTACCAAATATATATATTATCACCATATACTATACATAATTTGGTCACTCAACAGTTTTTAAGAACAGTAGCTCAAACTTGTAGAATTAACAGATTTTAATGCCAATGATTCAACAAATTTCTCTATTTGGAGAAACAACAATTTCCATCAGTAGATGGCGCAGGAGTTTCTGTAAATTCTACAGAAAATTTCTTTCCGTGTAGTCATTGTAAAACTTATAGATCAGAATTTTTTTTTATTTGAATAAATTTTGATGATGAATTTTGTGGTTTTTTGAGGTTATGTCAAATACCTGACGTGATGGAATTCGGTTTTAGCGACCCGAAAAACGTAAAGTACGCAGTCATGGTTTGACCTTGAGTTGAGAACATAATTTTTTTTTGTTTTAACTAAAAAATTTCATAAAATCCGAATACACTGAAAAATTTATATTCTAAATTTAAGAATATCTTCTTGGCGCACTGAGAGAAACGACTGGTTATGCGATTAGCATTTCGTTAGTAAAAGAATTTTTGCTAATTTATATATTATAGTTACTGTTACAATTTCGTTAGTATAAGTCTAAACATTTCGTTAATAAGGTAACAAATTAAATAGTTATTTCAACAAATTAATGAGTTAAACCAACTGATAAAATAATTAAACCAACCAATAAAAATAGTAACCACAACTATACACTGCAAAAATAAGTGACTTATTTGGTATCTTACAATAAGATGTAATATGGAAAAATAGTATCTTCCACCTTAAAAAAAGATATTTTGTAAAGTATCTTATTAATATTTAATATGCTTTTTTGCGTTTTAACAAAAATGAAAATATTTCTTCCATCTTAAATTGTATAAGTTACTTCGGTAAGTTTCTATAAGTAACTTGAATTAAGATGTTTGTGGGGTCATAAGATGTTTAGAAAAAAGATGCTTGGTAAATTCTATGATACGTCAGAATTTGAAGTTACTAAAATATAAAAAACATTATGGGTCAGTTTCACCGACTCCGGTTAAAAGTTAATCAGCGGTTAAATCCTTAACCGACCAATCATGAGCGGTTAAATTGGCTTTAATCGCTGATTAACTTTTAACCTGAGTTGGTGAAACTGGCCCTAAGCATCTTACATAAGAGGCCATAGTTAACCTCAAAATTTTTTTCATCAAAAATATATGTAAAGCACTTTGGCGAAGATACTGTTAACATCTTAAACTAAGATATTATAAAAAACTAAAAAGTTACTACCAAAACATCTTAAAAATGACTACCAAAACATCTTATAATAAGATACTTCTTTTTGCAGTGTAATAAATTAGCAGCAGTATAGTTTACTATCTAAAAATGGTCATCTTAAAAGTTAGAAAATAATATTCTTAAAATATAAGAAACATTTTTTAAATTAAAAATTTTTTTCTTTTTCTGTAGAATATATTTCTTAATTTAAGAAATGTTTCTTATTTTAAGAATATTATATTCTAACTTTAAGAATAAAATACATGACAAATATTCTTAAATAGGCGCCAAGAAGATATTCTTAAATTTAGAATACAATTTTTTCAGTGATAGTTGCAACTTTTTTTTATAATTCTGAATTTTAATGTATAGTGTTAAGTAAAAGAAATTGCCGTTTCGTGCGGGTATAATTACCCCGGTTGACAGTATATATATATTTTTTTAGAATTTTAATATTTGTATATAGTCCGGACCAGCGTCGCTGTTTTTATATTCAATGATAGTGCGATATTTATTTAAAATGTAATATAAGAAAATTCTCATTCTTATATATATATATATAATATGTGTCAAACTCGTCTCCATTTTGTAAAAATCAGCTCCCCTTTATAAGACTAAACTCCATTCTTTATTTTATTTTCTAGCTCTTTATATCCAACCCCTATATATATTATTATAGAGAAAATGTCTTGTGTAACACGTAAGTGTTTGTATAAATATACGTATGTATTGTACACGCTTAGAAAATTGCTATAGTATATACAAATCTCTTATCAACCCCTTGGACTTTCCCCTAACTGCCTTGGCTACCAATCCAGAAACGTCTCCTTCAGGGGTGGAAAATGGTGAATCCCCTCTCGTTCTACGCTATCGGACTTTCGCTATATATATATATATACATATACTGAACCAAGATATCGACCCAATATTCGAGAAACCTTCAGCGCGATAACTCGAAGCTCCCACATGCATCGTAGATTTTATCTCGACTTATCGTCCTATCAGTATTCATGATTCGCGTATTATCATATTTTTCCACGAAACGATAAATGCAAATATTCTTATTCATTTCATTATATATTTATACATGACCTTGATATCATAAATCTACAAGTTTTTTTTTTTTTTTTTTTTGAAATATCAGACTGGTTTTCAATGTGTTTTTGTGTCCTGAACACGATCCTGGGTTCCAAAATTGTGTATTACGTCAGGATATTGAGTAAGGTGGGGGGTAAAATCTCCAAAAAACCGTGTTATGCACAAGATAAAAAAAAATTTTGAAAATTTGAAAAAAATTAGGTTCCAAACACCCAAAAAATTTATTAAAAAAAAGTCTTTAACCTTATTTTTTCAAAATTTCAAAAAAAAATTTATCTTGCGTACAGTTGCAGAAACAAACTCTGTGTCGATTACTGATGGAACAATCGCTTCTGGTACATGTGCCACTGTAGCTTTTATTATTAGTTTTTTTTTTAAATGACAAAGTGCTGTTAAATAATGAATTTGGTTAAAGTGAGAAATCTATTGTACACTGAAAAAAATGTTGCCGAGAAATTCAACTACCATTGGGTAGTTGACTAGAAAGTAGTTAAAATAACTACTTTTTTAGTTAATCTAATCATGTTCATGTAGTTAATGTAACTATTTTTAAGAACTTAATAAGTAATAGTTGATTTTACGTAAATATGTAGTTAAAGTGTACAACTACAGGTCGGTAGCATAAAATAAGCGTCAGTATAGGAGAGAGGATGAAAAAGTCAATTCTACTGATAATAAACAATTATAAATAAAAAATAATTTTATTTTCCTATTTTAAGTAGTAAAATCTACTACTTAAAGTAGTAGTTTTAATTGCAAAAGATTGATTAATTCTATAAAAAAATGTTCTTAAAGCCTATTGAACCACTTTCAGTAGTAAAGTTTACTACTTAAAGTAGTAGTTTCAATTGCAAAATATTTATTAAATGTACCAAAAAAAATGTTCTTAAAGCCTATTGAACCACTTTAAGTAGTAAAATCTACTACTTACATCTTGAGTTATGTTTTAACATTTTTAAATTGAGTTAATACAATCACAAAATGTCATTCTACCAATTACATTTTTAATTGGTTTAACTATTTTTATATAGTTAATAGAACCGTTTAAATTCAGTTGAGGACCTATTGTACTACTCAGAGTAGTTAAAAAGTAGTAAAACCTACTATTTTTTTCAGTGTTAGTGTAGTGTATAGATGAAGAGACAATTTCATTGTTTATCGGTAAGTTACCCAAGTAGAAATGTGCCACTGGCATAGTACTGACCCAACACTGCCAGTCAGTATAATAGTACTGACTGCCGTACTGGGCCAGTAGTGGACCAACCCTGGCTGGTAACGCTGTCCAGTACTGATTTTGTCCCGCTCACCAGTACTAACGTAGTACTAGAATAATACTGGCATAATACTGGCAAAGTACTCATCCGGACTTAAAATCTCACTTTTTTACAAAATGCTAAAACACGCTTTCCAATGCAAATTTCATCCTTATTAGCTTATTACTCCCATTTTTACCACGAACAGGTAATGTGAAGCCAATAATAGTTAATGTTATTTAGAATATATAAAATATTATTAACAATAAATAATTAAAATAATAATTATCATTTATATTAATTAAATTATTTTATTTTTAATAAATTATTTTACAAAAAATAATTTGTGTTGTAAATTTTTTTATTTTTTTAAATTCATAATATTTAATTTCTTTTACTTTGCACTTATACTTAATTTAATAATTATTTAATAATTGATATTACACATGAACAAATATTGTACTTATAACACTTAAAACTAAGAACGAAAAATCTCGCACGCATGGGGGATCGAACCCTAAACCCTTAGAACGCAAGTCAGATACGCATACCGCACAGCCGCGCTGGCTTAAATGTGCTGACTTGAAGTAGTTCACCTAATACAAAAGTTTTGATTTCAAAGTTTGTATTATCTATTGATCACGAAAATAAAATGAATTTATTCTTAAATTTTTTAAACTCACAAAATTTTTTCAATTTTTACAAAGATTTAATGAAATAAAACTGGATATCAATTTCAGTTAAATATTTTTAATAAATTATTTTTACCGTAAATAATATTAAAACAGACAAAAATGATTGATGAATTACATAATTAAAAATAAGTTAATAAAAGACGACTGTAAAATATGAATGGTGAAAAATTTTTTAAATTTAATATTTAATTATTAATAATATTTAAAAATTACAGTGAAAAAATTACATTTGCTTTATTTTTAAAACTATTAGAAAAAAATTCTCAACTTATTGTTATTGTATGCATGATAAATAACTTAATGCACATATTTCAATGAGTACTAAAATAACTAAAAAAACATAAATATATTTTATATAGGTATATAATAATACATTACAATTACATCCAAAATTTTGAGGGAAAGTATTCGAAAGAAATTAATATACATTTTTTTAAATAAAAAATCATCGTTTTCTACCTATTGAAATAATTTAAAGACTTTTTCATTTAATGTTTTTTATCACCGATATAGTACTGATTCGGTGTGAATGACAGTGTACTGCCAGTACTGGTTTAAATATTTTTTTACCTCCGACATAGTACTGATTCGGTGTATTAGTCAGTACACTGCCAGTACTGAAAGTCAATACCGACAGCCAGTATTGGATCAGTACCATGCCGGTGTTTAATTACGGCGAGCTACGGATATTTCTACTTGGGTATACTCGGTTACTATTGAACATAACCTCACCTTAAAAAAAACAAAATGTATATTAAATATTATTTAACAATCCCTAGTAGAAATTTGTCCTAGCTATTTTAAAGGAACTGCCTAGTCGCGCTGGAGTCTGTCTAGTTACTTGACTGACCAGCTAGCTAAAAACTCGAATGTCATGTCACGCTTTTTTCATCAAGTTATTATCCAGCCCAACTTGATAATTATTTATCAATAGGACTTTTGAAAAACTAGTCAAATTAATTCTTTTAAATATTTCGAAATTCATTTAATAATAAGATTTAATGTAGTAAACACGTTTATTTTATGTAATTAAAAAAAATATTCCAATTATCAACAAAAATTATTATAAGAAAATATATTGCACTAAATATAGTAATTCGTTATAAAAATGTAATTTTTCATTCACAATTAAACTGGATTTAAAAAAAAAATTTACATAAGTAAAACGATTGAAGCAACATCTTGACCTGAACTGTTAACAACACTGAAACAATTATAATTTTTATATTAATATGAATGTCATAACATAAACCTTAAAACACTTCTCGCAGTTTCAACGAAAAAATCTTGGGGCTACCGGGGAGCGAACACGGGTCCGCTGGGCGGGAACGAAAGAAACGCACGCTTTACGCAACTCGGCCGTTCTGATCAGTGATATTAGAATAAATGCTTGACGTATTTCACTGTACCTAATAATATTATGAATTTGTGCATATTATTTTTATTATTTTCTAGGCAAATAAACATTTTAGATGTTTATTTGATTTTAAATGATTTACTTATAATTTAATTTAAACATTAGACAATTATAAAAAACTAATTACTAATTTTTTTTATTTATTATCCTCAAAAATTATATGTAAAATTTTATAAATAAAATTATTTTAATAAATTAATAATTATTGATATAATATAATATTATTATTATTATTATTATTATTATTATTATTATTATTATTATATTATTATAATATACTCAAACAGAAAAATAATATTCTACTATATTTGTAAAATTTGTCTGAAAATAATAATAATTGTTTAATCATTTTTTTTTAAAAACTAAAAACACTTTTTATTCAAGGTAATATTATTTTCATAATAATTTAATTTATTGCAATTATTTTATTATAATTTAATAAATTTTATTATTTTAAAAAAGCGCGCGCTATTTTGTCTTGGGCCAATCAAGTGATTTCAACTAAATATAGGTTATGTTCGTTTCTGATTCATGACAGCTGGCAAACATTTACAACAAATAATATTTTGCAAGTGTATATTTATTGCAATAAGATAAGTTATGCAAAAAATATATATGTGGAACAATAATTTACAGTGATTTTCATAAAATGAATATTGATTTAGATGCTCTGGAAAGCAAAGTTCATTTTTTCTTAAATTCAATTTTTTCGACCACCGAGATATTTCGATACATTTTCATGTGTTTTGTATGCACTGTCTTTTTTTGAGAAAGGAATATTAATATTATTATTATTAATTTTTATAAACAAGTTGTAATTTTTTTAAATCAAGCAAGCGAAATGTCAATACACAAAATCCTAGCATAGCTGTCCAGTTACTAGACTTATTGAAGCGCCACCGCCATGACAAGGATATGAATTTAATTTCGAGCAGCACTGGACAGTGCCATTAAAAAAACTGGATAGCTTTGAGTCGTGGAATTATCAAGTTCAACTTGAATTTCTTTCAAAAAGCACTGATCAGTAACTTCACAGTTATTTATCAGTTCAGCTAGAATCAGCGTCCGCGAGAAAAACTGTCAAGTAACTTGAGTCAATCTAGTGCATCCACGACAAATTTCTACTAGGGATAAATTTCAACTCAAAATAATTTTTTGTTTTCAGGTCAAAGAATTTGATTCAGAAGCTGCATGTTCCACAGATTTTAATGCAAATGAAACTGGTGATATGACCCACGGAAATCTGCTATAGATTATTTTAAAAGGCGAAGAAACTGAACAAATTGTATTAGACGAATCAAAGCTTTGATAATATAACAAATTGTATTGCCTATTTAACAATTTAGTTTTGTTATTTCAACTGTTCCATAACAATTTTCTTTGTCCATCAAACAATTCTGTTTGTTCACCGAACAATCCGAATTGTTTTATTAACAGTCCCATTTTAACAATTTTTTTTGTTCCAAAAACAAATAGAACTGCGCTATAGTTCTATATTGACAATCTGGAATTGTTGTGTGAACTTCATTTTTAGTAACCACAATAAAAGTGACTAGCACGTCGGGTTAAGGAGAAATATAATGAAAACCCTTAAAAGTATGGTTTTCAGGGTCTTTACCCCCACTTTATTCAAAATCCTGTCGTGATACGCAATTTTGGAACCCGGGATCGTGTTCAGCACACAAAATTACATTGGAAATTACTCTGACATCTAAAAAAAAAAGTCTTATTTTATAGGCCTGGTGTATTTATATACATCCAGAAAAATGATTTCGTTGAATTCAAAAAAAATCAATTTCATAGAAAAACTTTTCTTTGATTCAATGAAAATTTATTTGTTTTAAACAAATTATTTTTGAATTGACAAAAATTATTTTCGTTTTAAAGAAACTTCAATTCAAATAAATGTTTTCTTTGACCCTATAACAATGTTAGAATTTCTTCCATTTAATACACAAATTTCCTTCAATTAAAGAAATTTTCTTTGAAACTAAGAAGTTTTTTTTGTTTCAAAGAAAATTTTATTTTGTATGAAAGAAAACAAGTCAAAGAAATTGGTTTCTTTAAATCAAAGATATATCTTTACTCTTGGTGTATAGATACGTGAATATTTAAGCCAATTTCTTTTTAATTTTAAAAGTTTTAATTTTTTTGCTTTAAAACATTTTTAAAATTTTTCCAAAATTAAAAAAGTCAAAAAAGAAGAAAGAAAATAAGGAAAAATAAAAAAACGATCAATTTTTCCTATAGGCATACTTTTTAATTAATCTCAAAAAGCAATAAAATAAATTTTTTTTTCCTATCATTGAAAAATTGTTGCGGTATTAATAAAAAAAAAATACTTCGCACTAAGTGTAGAAAAAAAAGAACTTTTATATATATATATATATATATATATATAATCAAGATGGTAGCTCATTTTATTTTTCCCTCTTTTTCTATAATCCTACCCAATCGCCAAGTTTCTGGTGACGTAAGCAAGAGGAGAGGAAAACACTGAATCCCCCTCTGACTTCATGTCTTTATCTCACTCACTCTCTTTCTCTATATCCTTGTCTACAGGTTGAGATTTTCTCTGGACCAAAGTATTGACCCGACCTAGCTCTGGTGTATACCATCCACCAATTTCCTCCCATAATGGCGTTAAAGCGATTCAATTTAGTCGATGAACGCCACAAAAAAAAAAAAAAGAAAAGAAAAATATCCGACATTTTTCAAAGTAGAGGGAAACAATCTTTCAATTTCACAGAAGACGGATTATTATATTATATGCGAGCTGTGCGAGAAAAAAATAGTCAATGATTTTTTTTCTTCTTAAATGAAATTTATAGCACGCATTTTATTAAATCGCACTCACTAAAGCTGAATTTTAATTGAAAATAATTAATTGATGATAAAATTTTGATTGACTTTTTGCTTCAGAAATTAGTAAAAAAAAATAACTAATTAGTAAAAAAAAAGGTAACTAGTTTATAGTTGGAAAAAATCACTAGAAGCCGATTTGAAAATATAGTTTAATTTTCAAAATGACATCAAATTTGTAATCAGAGAGTCCAAAAACCTCCTACTATTATTTTCATTAAAAAAAATCGCTTTTTCACAAAGTTGACAGCTGCTTATTTATTACTTTCTTTAAGGAGGGTGGTGGGTCAACATAACCTCAAAAACCTGTGAAAACTAAAAAATTGTTTTTAACGCAAACAAAAATATAATAAATATTAATTTGAAACAATTTTAGAAGATCTAGACTTACTCCATTCGAAAAAAATTTTTTTTTCCAAATTATTTTGTCAATAATTATTTTTTTAACATTTAGTTTTTTATTCTTTTAAATCAGACAAAACAAGAAGGTAAAATGCTTTTTCCTTTATGGATAATTGATTATTGGCAAGATATACACCAGCTAAAACTTTTTTTGAGTTAAAATAATAAAAAAAATTTCATGTCAATAAATTAAATATGAGAGCACTTTTTTCTCAAAAACTGTAACACTACTTTCTCAGAAATTACAATCAAAAATGCAATTTCCATTTGGAAAATTAATAAACGCTAAAAAATACACGACCTAAGATTTACCAATCACGAAAATAACAAAAAAAAATTTTATTAAATATTTAACATATTGATACTGCTTTACTGATTGTGACAGCCCTTTGGTAGATTATGTATTTCAGGTGGTTAGCAACAGCGCCAATCTCCTCCTTTCGGCAAAACTGCGAAACGTCTGGTGACATATATAACCTGCCAAACGGCTGTCATAATGAGTAAAATATGTTATGTTAAAAAACTTTTTTTTTGTTATTTTCGTGATTGGTAAATCTTAGGTCGTGTATTTTTTAGCGTTTATTAATTTTCCAAATGGAAATTGCATTTTTGATTGTAATTTCTGAGAAAGTACTGTTACAGTTTTTGTGAAAAAAGTGCTCATATTTAATTTATTGACATGAAATTTTTTTTATTATTTTAACTCAAAAAAAGTTTTAGCTGGTGTATATCTTGCCAATAATCAATTATCCATAAAGGAAAAAGCATTTTATCATCTTGGTTTTTAGAAAAGGCTGTTGAAAATTTTCCAAAATTTTAGTATTAATGTAGATGGCGCTGCCTCAATTGGACCTGGCCTTAAAATTTTAAATAAAAAAATAATAAAAAATTGTATTTGAAAAATAATTTTCCCAAAAAGGGAGTGCTTCCATAATCACAGAAAATTAAAAGGCATTAAAATAAGCTGCAACGCTTATTATTTTAATCCAATTTTGCTTATTTTAATCCATTTTGGTATAAAAATAAGCAAAATTGGATTAAAATAATAAGCGTTGCAGCTTATTTTAATACCTTATAATGAGTGTGGAAATCCATATTATATTTAAATCTGATGAGGCCCGACGTTGACGGGCGAAAAATTATTTCATTAAGAATTTTAAAAATAAAATGTGGATTTTTACCAAAAACAACTAACATCTTGACTAAATTATGTAAATACAAAAAAATTATCATCTATACAAAAATTTTAATTGTTTATAACTTTTTAAGAACATACTTATTACAATATAAAAAAGGTAACAATTGTAGAGAATGTTTCAATTAGTAAAATGAGCTTTTGTTTATAAAAATTGGTTTAAAATTGCAATTTTTGTCTGATTTAAAAGAAAAAAAAACTAAATGTTAAAAAAATAATTATTGACAAAATATTTTGGAAAAAATAATTTTTTTCGAATGGAGTAAATCTAGATCTTCTATAAAATTGTTTCAAATTAATATTTATTATATTTTTGTTTGCCTTAAAAACCATTTTTTAGTTTTGACAGGTTTTTGAGGTTATGTTGACCTGCCACCCCCTCCTTAAGACCATGTGGGCATAGGACGTTTTTTTTGTTGTTTCCAACTTTCTCTGAAATAAATAATCATTTTGGGTTAAAATATTCAAGACTTGATAAAGGAGGGTGCAAAGCATAGGGCTGTTCTTCTCATTTACTATAACTTAACGTAAAAATAATAAAAATAAATCAATAAATAGTAAAATAATGTATTTAGTTGTAGTTCATTCAGCTTCCACTTGCTCGAATTGGCGCTGTTTACTGGAGCACTACTGACAGACTCAAGCAACGTCTGTGTATGCGCCGCCATCTTTGTTGTCATTTTCGTTTAAAAATGTTACTTTTTAAACTCAGTTTTTTAATAATTTAACGCAAAATTAAGTTTTTTCAGGAGAACAGCGCGGTGCATTGTACCCATCAACCCTCAAAATTTTAGTCTAAAATCTTTTTTCATTTTAGAGAAAGTTGGAATATTGCAAAACACATTTTCCCATACTAGGTCACGTGGGTTTCTTCCACATGCCGTTAACATAATTTTTAGATACCGAATTTTTATTTTATCGAATTTCTTTTTGTCCACCTTTTGTTTACAAAAATTATAATTTAACCCAATTTTCATTTATGAGAATTCTCATTCAACAGAATTTTATCATTATTCGAATTGTTTAATGTCAGAATTTTTAATTTATCGAATCTCCATTTGTTCGAATTGTTATTTGATATAGAATGAATGAAAATTGGAAATGTAAATAAAATTTGGAAAAAATCAAAATAGGAGTGGAAATTGTAAAACCTGGAAGTGGGAATGAAAATTTGGAAAACTTAAAATAGAAATGGGATTCGAAATTAGAAACACTAGAAGTGCGGAATTGGGACCTCCATGAAGTTGGCGCACAGAAAAAACCTTGTCTCATTTTTGATGCAAATCAAAATGAGCCAATATGCTAAACGACATAGACAGTGGCGCCACCAACCTGGTTCATTTTTGTTGCACATCAAAATAAGCCGCCTCCACGGCTCATTCTGAGTTCATAGTTTTTTTCTCTGCGTCAATGCTCAGCGTAGAAAATAATTTTTTACGGGACCAAAAATATTAAATCATTTTTAAGAAGGTTTTAGGTCCGCACATAATGTCTTGAAAAGCATTTCTCAAGGCATTATTGGCACCGAAATTCTTTTTTAAAAAAATAATTTAACATTTTTTGCCCTATGAAAAACAATTTTCGGCGCTGAGCGTCGACGCAGGTGAATTTTGAGTGAAAAAGTTTTTGTACATTTTTTTTTGCAAATAAACGAAAAAATGAAAATTTATTCTTTTGAGATAATTTGTCGTGAGCAAATTGTAATTGAATGTTTTTAAAGTTCATTAGAGAAAAATCACCTTCATTCGCTATATATATATATATATATATATATATATATATATATATATATAGAATAGTAAATTAAAAATACATATGAGATTCTGTGCGGTTGCATCTAAGGTCCTAAACAGAGTTGATAGCACACCTACACTAAATTGCGAGAGTTTACACTAACACGAATGTGCGTTTTAGGTGCATTACTCCGCTAGATCAGAGGTCGTAACAGCGCGGTGCCCAGAGCCTTATTGCTACCACCGCACTAATACAACCTCAGCAGCCCCCAACGTCTTTCAACACACATCCCTTGATGTTCATCTCATACCAATTACATCGCGGATAAGCTAAGCTGGTCCATTCTATAGCGAATAGTTTCATTTCTCTCCGGGTTTATTCTATATATATATATATATATATATATATATATATATATATATAATTATATATATATAAGCAAAATCATCTTTGTTTTTATTAAAAAAAAATTATTACAAAATTATAATTATATAATTATGACCAATACAGAAAAAATAATTATTATATTAAGGATTTTTAATTTTTGCTTTTAAACCATTGCTGAAATTTTGGAAACCATGTGAAATAAATTTTTCAATTTTACTGATATTCGACCATTACTAAAATCATGCAAACTATGGTAAAATTTTTTTTTAATTAATGGATTTTTAACCATTCCTAAAATCTTGCTATAACCATGGGGGAAATTTTTTTTTTATATTACGGTTTTTCGACCATTGCTAAACCTGTTTTACCATCAGTCGGTAATGTAGATTTCTATGTCGGTGATTTTTTTATATCGTCAATTTTCTGTTTTGACATCAGTCGGTAATACAGATTTCTGCGTCTGTAATTATTATCTCATAATTTTCCTGTTTTACCAACAATCGGTAATGTGGATTTCTGTGTCGGTAATTTTTTATATCGTCATTTTCCTCTTTTACCGACATGGTTCTAAAGATTTTAGCAAGGTTTTAACTATGGATCTAGTCGTTCTTACCTTGGCAATCGATTTCGTCCATGGTTTTTATGATTTTAGCCATGATTCCATTTCCACGCGGGTCTGACAAACAAAAAAATTTAGAAAAATAGAGATTAAAAAAATTGTATTTAAACAAATGGTTTTATCAGGCTCACTTAATTTTTTCAAATCTTAATTAATGTTTCCAAGTGTATATTTTAAAAGAAAAAATTTTAAAAACCCTTGGGACCCTTGGGACGTGAACCGTGTAATTAAACCACACAGCTACGTTGGTATTCAAAATTTTTACACTTTTTCTTAAATATTAATACTGTTTTATGGTAAAATAACTACATTATCTTTACATTTTTAAATCTAATAATAGTTTATTATAATCATTTTAAATAATTAAAACGAAATGTATTAAAAAAATTATAAAATATTTTTAAATTGTTAATAAAATAATTAAATAATTACAAATTAATTTTTTCTGTTTTTTTTTAAATATAAATATTTCACTGTAAGTAATTGAATGAAACTTAATAATATTATTTATTAAAAATAGTATTTTATTCAAATCATTAAATATTTAATATATCTAAAGTTGTAAAAATATTTAAATTTCAAAGAGAAAAATTTTACAGAAAATAAAAAACAAGATAATTGAACGAAATACGTCCCTGGGAATTGAATATATATATACATATATATATATCTTTCCACAAGGCAGCCATGTTCATTTCCCTACCGTGGTAACGCCTTGTCGAGTAATAAGCTTCATCCCCCGCGTAGTGAGCACCAATTATGAACTTGCTCTCGATCTAATTAAAAAATATAATTTCACCATTCTATCTACCCTTTCATTCTCTACACTAACTATCTTCACCTACTACATAACGTGCTATGAACGAGAAACGTAATCGTAGTATATATGAAAAAAGTTTTTTCAATTTCAGAATTTTTATTTTTCAATTTTTAGTTATTCAAATAATATAAAATACAAAATATATATATCTATTTTCGATTATTCTTTTTTTATTGTTAAATTATTTCATTGAAATTTTACTAACCTCAAAAAATATGTCTTATCAAACAACACGGAGAGAAATTTCTAGGAATATTTACCGTGCTGCCACCTGAAAGTGAATGAAAAGTATACATTCTGGCAGTTTTTACTGTGCTGCCCCTACAATTTTGCATTACAGATTGTAGAGGCAGCACAGTAAAAACTGCCAGAATGTATACTTTGCACTTATTTTCAGGTGGCAGCACGGTAAATATTCCTAGAAATTTCTCTCCGTGAAGTAACTCAAAATTCTTGCACAGAAAAAAACTGTACTCATTTTTGCTGCTTATCATTTTGAGTAAATTATCAAAATGAGTAAACGGCAAACTTCACGTTACTTAAAATGAAACTGGTTAGTATCAAATGTCAGGTTATGCTAGATAAAATTGTTTACCACTATTATGTTGGTACTAACTGTGAACTATTTCATAGTGCGCCATCTGAGGATGAAAGAACAAAGTAATTCAAACGTAATAAACCAAAATTATAGAATACAATTTATGTCTCTAAAATTTTTTATAAATATTAAATAAAAAAAAATTATTAGCATTGCAGTTAAAGTTAAAATATTCAAAATATTATTAAAGTTTTTATTTTCTATCGAAAAAAAATTTTATCACATTATTATTAAAGTTGTTCATAATAATAATAATAATAATTATTATTATTATTCATATTATAATATTATATTAATAATATTAATAATTATGAGTTAATTTAATTATATAATAATATAAATTTAGTTTTATTTTAAATATATTATACATAAGAATTTTTAAATAATAAAAACTCAATTTTATAATATTATAATATTTTAAAATAATCATTTCGTTTATTACAAAAAAAGCAAAGCTTTTCGTCCATTGACGATGGATTTTTTTCAAATTAAAAAAAGAACAACTTCTACTAAAAATTATGGATCCAAAGAAAAACTACATAAATCACATATATTTAATTTATAATTTTTTATTAGTTTATTGATCACAAAACAGTGATTTTAAGAATTAAAATTTATTTGTTAAAATTTTTAAAGATAAATTTTTTTTATTTATTAATTAATGTGAAAAAAATTTAACACAATATCATTTTGTTTCGTAAACAATATTTTACTTTTAAATTTTTTAAATAAGGCGCCATTACCTTTGGTTTTTAGACAATAGCGCTTTCTTTTTCTACTTCATGTTAACGCAGTTGGTATTACTGCCTGTCATTTCATATGTTTCTTAACCTAAAACTTGATTTATTTTATTTTATAAATAATAATAAATTGACTTCAAGAATTAAAGTCTTTTTAGTTTAAAAGTGTTTATTTATGAAAAACAATTGTTTTAGTACTATTTTAAATTAAATAATCATTTGTTATTTATCTATAATTCATAGTTAAACATTTACTCAAAATGAAACTGACGTTGTTCATTTTGATATTTTTTCACTGAAAACTCAAAATGAATAAGAGCGTTATCATTTTTGCTGCATATCAAAATGAGTATGATTTCGTACTCATTTTGAGTACAGTTTTTTTCTGTGTGTGGACTTAGTTTATAAAGGTTTTTAGTGTCGCTGATTATGATTTTCAAAATTCAAAATGGCGGATGCAATTAAATTATGCAGTTAAGGGGCTCCTGTCATCCGCCATTTTGAATTTTGAAAATCTGAGATCGGATTTGTAATCAGCGACACCAAAAATACCTATAGAACCCAAGCCCACGACAATTTTGAATTATTTGTTTGATTAGACATATTTTTTGAGGTTAAAAAAGTGATTCGAATTTTTAAATGTGAGAATTAACAATTCACCGAATTTTTATCTATCTGAATTTTTATTTGCACGAATTGTTACATTTGTCCGAAATTAAAAATGTCCAACAAACAATTGACAAAAAGATTTCAGTGCGCAAATTTTAAAATTTATTAACCAATCAGATAAATTATCAAGAAACATCTGAATTTTGACATAACTTAGAAATACCTTCACAGAAATACGAAGTAACATCTTGATTGTAGTGGGTAACATAACTATACATATTGTAACATCTTTGATAGTACCGAGTAGCATAATGATAGTACCGGATAACATCAACTTTTTACCATATCTTAAGATCATAAGTTCTTACCATCTATTTCTCTCCGTGATTTATTTGATTTGAATACTTTGTATTTGATTCAAATAACTATATTTATTTGATACGATAAAATAAAATATACTGAGGTTTAGTAAATACAAATTACAATATTTCTGCTCGAAACATAGCAATAAAAAGTGTAAGACAATGTTCAATAAAATCTCAATTATTTAATCTACAAGCATTCTATGTTATGTTTCGAGTAGAAATATTGTAATTTGTATTTTGCAAAAACACAAAAAACCAACATAAGCGAGTTCCAAACGTTTCTCAGAGTTACGTACATTCTGCTTTGCACCACAAATTTACTTATTTTATTTGATCCAAATAAATTTTTTTTTCAGTGTACAAAAAGCAGAAAAATAATCCAACCCTGGGATTTAGACCATGTTTATTTTTCGTTTTTGTGGTCACTGAAACTATTATAATAAACATTGTCTGAATAATTTCAAAAATTAGATTATTTTTCTATTTTTATGTTTGTGTTTAAGTTTTTTGAGGTTATGTCAAAATCCTGATGTTATGGGGTAAAATATAAACAGCGGATTCAGTTTCCAAGATCCAAAAAACGTATAATAAAAGTGGTCTAAATTTAATTTGTTGAATTATATTTTATTTTTCTATTTTGTGTATTTCTGTAAAAGTTTTTTTTTCAAGTTATATTAAAATCCAAACATTATGGGGTAAAATGGACAGCGAATTTGGTTTCAATAATCACAAAAATGTATTAAAAAACATATGGTCTTTGTACCCCAGTTCTGCGTATTTAAAAATTCGAATCCTTTAAAATTCTGTCGAATGAGAATTCTGTTACACTTGAAAATTATGATAGAAATTCTAGAAACTTTTGCAAATATATATATATAGTGAATGAATGATTTTACGACTGTTAAAGTGTGTGCGGTATACTTCCTAATCGATATATGTGTTAGACCAAAGCTGTCCTTTCCGACACATTTTAAAAGAGTCGCGCATCTGGATCGAGGAGATGATACGATTCTCCAATATTGAATTGGCACTTGAAATTTACAAGTGGCTCTCTTTTATAAGCTACTTAGAAGGAAGACTTTATGATGTGCCGACAGAAAGAGCAGACATGCAGAAGGACAGTATTGCTTTACTGTGAGATTTCATTTGACAAACAGAATGAAATTCAGGATGTGAATGAACCAACGCCTCATATATATATATAATGTTAATTAATACACCTATAAAAATATTTTCAATTATAAGAAATATTATAGAAATTAATTACTTTTTTATTATAATTTCTTTACCCCTCACTGTATAGATTAACTCATTTTTCTCCTAGGGCCAAGAGAGCCATTTTATCCCCTTCTCAACGTCAGTTAAAAAAAAATCCATATAACAATCGATAAAATTTAAATTCCACACCCAGAGAAATGTTTCTTTGAATCAAAGAAATTTGTGCACATATTTCTTTGATACAAAGAAATTTTTCTTTAGGTTAAAAAAAATCATTGAAAGAAAAAATTTCTTTAATTCAAAACACTTCAAAATTTCATTTTCATATAAAAGCAAAGAAAACTTTTTTCAATTCAAACAAATTTTATCTTTAAAAAAAAGAATTAAAAAAAGAAATGTTTTATTCATTTTTGAGGTTTAGTGAAATGAAATTTTTTTATATTTTCGAAAATGGGCGAATTTCCGAGCCCGATGTAGAAGAAAATTTAATATCTCTAATTTCATGCGATCATCCTCTAATTTAATCAAGCTCCTCTCGTACAAACATATATATATATATATAGCTGGGAATTCTCTCTCTCTCTCTTTCTCTTCTGATTTCACAAACTTGGTTATAAACTTTGCGCGCTTATTACGTTCGTCCCCTTACTCTCTTACTCTTGGTATATAGAGGGTTATTATGGCGTCCATGAGGAGGTAGGGCGTTAGTCGAGAATTATACGATATATATGAAAATGGATCTTTATAACTTTCTTTATATCTACTATATATACCCAACCAAAAATTTTAGTATTATATCAGAGTTCACTACTGGCGCAGTACTGGTTCAATATTGGCTGCCGAAACTGGGCAGTCTGTACTGAACCAGTACTGGTATTTTGATTGTATCAGTACTGTTACAGTACCACCCTTCCAGTACTGGAAAACCAGTACTGAGCCGATATTGAGCCAGTACTGGCTCAAATAGATTTTCTTTTTGATTAATACTATAGTTTACAAAAAGTTCTAGAGTGAACCTGATGAATTTTTTTGTTTAAATATTTTGTTTATAAAAATTTTTTCACCTTGATTTTATTTTTCAAAATTAAAATATATTTTATTTTACTTTTCTGTGGGTAAAATTATTTAAACAAAAAGTTTCCTGAGACCAAGCCTAAAACATTTTGCAAGATTTTCTTATTGTTTTCAGATATGCAATAAACCAAACAAAATTTTTAAACGATCAAACTAAAAATAAATAAATTTGTTTATAAAAAATTTATATTTTTTTAAATAAAAATTTAAAAAAATTTTCTTTCGCCATTACTTGTCAGTACTGCGCCAGTAGTAAATTTATATATATATATATATATATATTCGCGCGCCAACCCCCCTATTTTAATCATTTTTTTTTAATTTTCCATTGATCTTATTTTTTCAAATGAACAACCTATTTCAAAACATTACTATTACAAATTTATTGAAATCTGAATAAATATTATTAAAATTATTAAATTTTAATTAATAAATTAATTAAATTAATAATAAATAAATAATTAAATAAATTAAAATCGACATTAAGAAATTATTTTTAAAAATAATTTCAATGAAATTTCCTAAAAACCAATAAATTATTAAAAAGTTTTGAAACGAACATAACCTTTAAATTCAAGTCATTTTTGGCGGATACTCCACCTTCACTTGCGACTATATTGAAAGTCTTGAAATTTACATAACCTTAAAATTTTTGGCATTTTTGGCGGGAAATACAGAGAGAGATGAGGGAAGGGGGAAGGACTTACTGCTTTATTTAGAGTCTTAAAACAAACATAACCTCAAAATTTAGGTCATTTTTGACCGAGGAGGGGAAATGAGAGGAAGGGGGGGACTTGCGGTTATATTCAGAGCCTTGAAACGAACATAACCTCAAAATTTAGGTCATTTTTGATCGAGGAGGGGAAATGAGAGGAGGGAGGGGGGACTTGCGGCTATATTCAGAGCCTTGAAACGAACATAACCTCAAACTTTAGGTCATTTCTGGCGAGGGAAGGGGGGGACTTGAGGCTATATTCAGAGCCTGAAACGAACATAACCTCAAAATTTAGGAGGGGGACTCCCCCCTCCTAGGTCAAGAATTCTTGAAACAGCGGCGGAGGCGGCGGCGATATCTTTTTGTAATATAGGAAGATATATATATATGTATGTATATATAAACAAGTTGAAAATAAAATTCTCTCATTATATATGTTAATTGCTTTAAAAAAATACGTTAAGTTATTAAAAACAAAAAAAAAACTTACCCATCACTTATTGAAGTAAATTCTGCACATCAGTATAGCTCGCAAATAATTAATTAAATGTACACCTGAAAGAAAAGAAAATTATAATTTATTTTTTATATCTTTTTTTTTTTTTAATTCAAAAATAAAGATTTTTAACAAAAAATCTTTCAATTTTGTAACTTTTTTGTTTATAAAAATATCAATCATATATGGAAGATCTCATGTGAATAAAGGATAATTGTGCTCAAATTTGTGTTCTTTTTTTTCTTTTTTAAATCGAAAGATTAGGTTTTTTCCTATAAAAATATATAGTTGATAAAATTGGACTATATTCCCTATCAAAAATTAACCACTGGGACAGTACAGCGCCAGTACTACCAGTATAGTGGCGCGATATTGGTACCAGGTACTGCGCCAGTAGTGAACTCTGGTAATTTTTGGTATAGGGATAATATACATAGCAAAAATCTAATCTCAAATTGAGTATAAGAAATTCATACTCAATTTGATACGCATCAAAAATAAAACATGCAGATGGCGTCACGTTCTATGTCATTTAACATGAACTCATTTTGAAATGCAACAAATATGCGAGTCCAACTTTTTTCTGTGATACAAATAAAAGTTTGATTTTATTCCAACATATTTTTTTAAAACAAGACACCATTTTGTATATTTACATCTACAATTTTCTTTTTCTTTTAGTATATTAATTGAGAGTATTTTTCATGATTTTTTTTTTACTTTCAAAAAAAAAACTTCTTCCTTTTAAAAAAATTTTAAACCTGGTCAAAATAGAACGAAATTGAAAAAAAATAAAATTAATGACTAATAAGCAACTGCGCTTATATAAGTGTTTTTAATGTGCATTAAAACTCAACCATAAAAAATTTTTTTTAAAATATTTCTTCACGATTTTTATAACCGAAACATGCAAGGTGACAGGAAAACTCATGCAACAATTTAAGAAAGAAAAAAAATTCTTCCCCGACCATCCAGGAAATAGGAAAGTCAGTAGTATTGACTAAAAAATCGTATACGCGCACGAGCCTATAAGGAAAAGATGTTAAATAAGTGGTTTTATATAATTGCTTCCTAAGTGGCTGAGTGCTTGTCTCCTTTACTCAAATTTCGTTTCACCAATTGAATATATATATATATATATATATATATATATATATATATGTTGTGTTTCCGTTTTGTCAAATTATCAGACTTAGAAAAAACCACGAAACTCTTCAAGTGCATAAACCTGCTCATTTTTCAACAACAAAAAAAAGGACAACTGCGAACTTATATATATGAGGCATTTCATATGAGAATACGGGGTCATGTCTCAGATTTTTCTCAAAATTCGGTAAATTGTAGTGATAGTGGTGCTAAAAATAAGTGTACAAATTTTGAATTTGAAATTTTTAATATTTTTCGAGATATTTACAATAACAAATTTGAGCAATATTTTTTTGCTTTAATTATAACTTTTTTTCTATTAAAAATAGAGAAAAATGTTGTGAATGTTTTTTACGCGGAAGATCTTAAACTTTTAGAAAAAAATTATTTTTTAAAAAAAATATTAATTTTTAAACAATTTGTTTAAAAAATAAAATTTGTTTATAACTTTTAAACATGTTCTCCCTCATTTTGAAGCGCGAAAAAAATCATGAATACTGTTTAAGTCATAATAAATCGATGGTTAAATTTTTGAGATGGCATTATTTTTTGTTTTCGAGATATATTAATTAATTAACTAACAAAAGTTAATAAAAAATGAAATATTTTACGAACAAATAAAATTAGAGTAATTTTAAAAACACCATTAGAATGCTTATCAAAATCCGCATCCAACGAGCCCTATATGAAATATTTCTAATAAACTGATGTTAAATTAATAATTAATAATAAAAATTATTTAAATAATTAATAACCATCAATTTATTATGACTTAAACAATATTCATGATTTTTTTCGCGCTTCTAAATGAGGGAGAACATGTTTAAAAGTTATAAACAAATTTTATTTTTTTAACAAATTGTTTAGAAATTCATATTTTTTTTAAAAAATAATTTTTTTCTAAAAGTTTAAGATCTTCCGCGTAAAAAACATTCACAACATTTTTCTCTATTTTTAATAGGAAAAAAGTTATAAGTACACGGAAAAAAATATTGCTCAAATTTGTTATTGTAAATATCTCGAAAAATATTAAAAATTTCAAATTCAAAATTTGTACACTTATTTTTAGCACCCCGTATTCTCATATGAAATGCCTCATATACTTATAACTGAAAAATAATAATCATAAGAAGAATCAGACAAAGAATCGAAACAAAAGTTTATATAGTCAACCTGTGTATTTTTAAATAAAAAAATGATTTAAATTTTAAAAAAGCTTAGGTGAAAGTTTAATTTTTTTAACTTATCAACAATTAAAAATTATGCATTTAAATAAAAAATTAAAAGTTTTTGTACATAGGAAACGATTTAGGTAACATTAATCTATAATAAATTTTTATGTTATGTTATCTATATCGTTTTCCATGCATAAAAACTTTCAATTTTAATTTAAATGCAATTTCTAATTGTTGAAAATTTTAAAGAATTAAAATTTCACCTAAGCTTTTTTAAAATTTAAATCATCTTTTTCTTAAAAACTATATAGTTGCTGCGGTGACTAACTTTTTTCCAACACATTTATTAAAAAATATATCAAATTCATACCAAAAATATAAAATTGATAAAAAAATTTGGATCAATTTGATATACTTTTAAATTAGTGTGAATTCTTTGACTGATTTTTCCCTTAAAAATTGTAAATGTTCCATTCCATGAGTTTTTTTTTATCACTTTTCGAAGTAACTTTTCCAAATTAAATGAAACATTTTTTTTTTAATAATATTTATTAATATAAAGGTCCAAAATAATCACTTTTAAAGTAAAAACAATTGTTTATTTAAAAAATACAAGAATAAATAATGAAAAAAATTCACTTTTTTTCTGCACCACCAAATAAATTGGTTTAAAGATCAAAATTCTCCTTATTTTTCAAGCTTTAATACCGCACAAGAAAAATGAGGTAATTCGAAATAGTTAACTTACAATTTATTAAACAATATTTGTTTTCTTTTTTGTATTTTATTTATTGTGAAACGTCTGCTATTGCTGCGCGCGGCGTTAGAAAATTGTCGCTATCGTTATTGAGCAGAAGCTCATGCGTATATAGTAGAAAACGTATTGTGTGAAAAGTGAGGTTATGTTGTCATTAAACGAAATTTAAACATTTCTGGTTATCACATTGAATGGTTTTTAATTACCTACTTTGCAGTAAAAAATCATAAAAAAAACATTTTTGATACACGAAACGGTCTCATTTTTTGATGCAAAAAATTTAATCAATTTATATCAATCATGGCCGAATTGAATCGACTCAAAATTAAACGAATTTTTTTCAGATATTTTGGTAATAGTACAATTGCGGAGACCATTTCACTATTTAATTTGAAAATGAAAATAACAGAAAATCAAAGACAATGTGCAATTCGATAATTAAAAAGTTACAGCTTATAAACATAACCTAAAATGCATGAGAAAAAATTTGTCGATAAAATCAATATAGCCGAGCTTTTTAGAAGGTAGATGGCAGTTTTGCTTTTTATAAAAACGATTCAGAAAAAATTTAAAGAAAGAAAATAGATGAGTGCTGCCATCTACCTTCTAAAAAGCTCGGCTATATTGATTTTATCGACAAATTTTTTCTCATGCATTTTAGGTTATGTTTATAAGCTGTCACTTTTTAATTATCGAATTGCACATTGTCTTTGATTTTCTGTTATTTTCATTTTCAAATTAAATAGTGAAATGGTCTCCGCAATTGTACTATTACCAAAATATCTGAAAAAAATTCCTTTAATTTTGAGTCGATTCAATTCGGCCATGATTGATATAAATTGATTAAATTTTTTGCATCAAAAAATGAGACCGTTTCGTGTATCATTTCTAAAACTGATACACAAAACGATCTCTTTTTGATATAACTTATGTGCGCATCAAAACGTTGCAATAGAAAAAGATACAACCAACTATATAGTGTAATGAGCTTCTTCTCAATAACGAGAGCAACAACTTCCGAACGTCGCGCGCAGCGATAGCAGACGTTTCACAATAAATAAAATACAAAAAAGAAAATAAACATTGTTTAATAAATTGTGAATTAACTATTTCGAATCACCTCATTTTTCTTGTAAGGTATTAACCCACGTGAAAAGGTTCCCGGAATTTTTGCAAAGTGACTCTGGGAGTAGTTCCCAGAACATTCTGAGAACATTCCCGGAAAATTTTTGGTTTTTTCCCAGAATTCATGGAATTTTCGTTTCAATCAAGTAATTGATACTCCGGGATGACTCCAACGTACATCCAGATATCCAGGAGTCAATTGGACAACTTCATCAGGGAATTTTAGATGTAATCAAACAATCAATACTTCAGGATGACTCCAACGTTCATCATGATGACTAGGAGTCAATTGGACAACTTCTCCAGGGAATTTTAGCTGTAATCAAATAATCGATACTCCAGGATGACTCCAACGAACATCATGATGACTAGGAGTCACTTGGACAACCTCTTCAGGGAATTTTAGCTGTAATAAAACAATCGATACTCCAGGATGACTCCAACGTACATCATGATGACTAGGAGTCAATTGGGCAACTTCTCCAGGGAATTTTAACTGTAATCAAATAATCGATACTCCAGGATGACTCCAACGTACATCATGATGACTAGGAGTCACTTGGACAACCTCTTCAGGGAATTTTCGTTTTAACCAAATAATCGAGTTTCTATGACAACTCCAACGTACGTCCAGATACCCAGGTGTGAATTGGGCAACTTCTCTAGGGAATTTTAGCTGTAATAAAACAATCGATACTCTGGGATGACTCCAACGTACATCCAGATATCCAGGAGTCAATTGGACAACTTCTCCAGGGAATTTTAGCTGTAATCAAACAGTCGATACTCCAGGATGACTCCAACGTTCATCATGATGACTAGGAGTCAATTGGACAACTTCTCCAGGGAATTTTAGCTGTAAACAAACAATCGATACACCAGGATGACACCATAGTACATCATAATGACTAGGAGTGAATTGGACAACTTCTCCAGGGAATTTAAACTGTATTCAAATAATCGATACTCCAGGATGACTCGAACGTACATCATGATGACTAGGAGTCAATTGCACAACTTCTTCAGGGAATTTTAGCTGTAATCAAATAATCGATACTCCAGGATGACTCCAACGTACATCATGATGACTAGGAGTCACTTGGACAACCTCTTCAGGGAATTTTCGTTTTAACCAAATAATCGAGTTTCTATGACAACTCCAACGTACGTCCAGATACCCAGGTGTGAATTGGGCAACTTCTCTAGGGAATTTTAGCTGTAATAAAACAATCGATACTCTGGGATGACTCCAACGTACATCCAGATATCCAGGAGTCAATTGGACAACTTCTCCAGGGAATTTTAGCTGTAATCAAACAGTCGATACTCCAGGATGACTCCAACGTTCATCATGATGACTAGGAGTCAATTGGACAACTTCTCCAGGGAATTTTAGCTGTAAACAAACAATCGATACACCAGGATGACACCATAGTACATCATAATGACTAGGAGTGAATTGGACAACTTCTCCAGGGAATTTAAACTGTATTCAAATAATCGATACTCCAGGATGACTCGAACGTACATCATGATGACTAGGAGTCAATTGCACAACTTCTTCAGGGAATTTTAGCTGTAATCAAATAATCGATACTCCAGGATGACTCCAACGTACATCATGATGACTAGGAGTCACTTGGACAACCTCTTCAGGGAATTTTCGTTTTAACCAAATAATCGAGTTTCTATGACAACTCCAACGTACGTCCAGATACCCAGGTGTGAATTGGGCAACTTCTCTAGGGAATTTTAGCTGTAATAAAACAATCGATACTCTGGGATGACTCCAACGTACATCCAGATATCCAGGAGTCAATTGGACAACTTCTCCAGGGAATTTTAGCTGTAATCAAACAGTCGATACTCCAGGATGACTCCAACGTTCATCATGATGACTAGGAGTCAATTGGACAACTTCTCCAGGGAATTTTAGCTGTAATCAAATAATCGATACTCCAGGATGACTCCAACGAACATCATGATGACTAGGAGTCACTTGGACAACCTCTTCAGGGAATTTTCGTTTTAACCAAATAATCGAGTTTCTATGACAACTCCAACGTACGTCCAGATACCCAGGTGTGAATTGGGCAACTTCTCTAGGGAATTTTAGCTGTAATAAAACAATCGATACTCTGGGATGACTCCAACGTACATCCAGATATCCAGGAGTCAATTGGACAACTTCTCCAGGGAATTTTAGCTGTAATCAAACAGTCGATACTCCAGGATGACTCCAACGTTCATCATGATGACTAGGAGTCAATTGGACAACTTCTCCAGGGAATTTTAGCTGTAATCAAATAATCGATACTCCAGGATGACTCCAACGAACATCATGATGACTAGGAGTCACTTGGACAACCTCTTCAGGGAATTTTAGCTGTAATAAAACAATCGATACTCCAGGATGACTCCAACGTACATCATGATGACTAGGAGTCAATTGGACAACTTCTTCAGGGAATTTTAGCTGTAATCAAATAATCAATACTCCAGGATGACTCCAACGTACATCATGATGATTAGGAGTCAATTAGACAACTTCTTCAGGGAATTTTAATTGTAATCAAATTATCGATACTCCAGGATGACTTCAACGTACATCATGATGACTAGGAGTCAATTGGGCAACTTCTCCAGGGAATTTTAACTGTAATCAAATAATCGATACTCCAGGATGACTCCAACGTACATCATGATGACTAGGAGTCACTTGGACAACCTCTTCAGGGAATTTTCGTTTTAACCAAATAATCGAGTTTCTATGACAACTCCAACGTACATCCAGATACCCAGGTGTGAATTGGGCAACTTCTCTAGGGAATTTTAGCTGTAATAAAACAATCGATACTCTGGGATGACTCCAACGTACATCCAGATATCCAGGAGTCAATTGGACAACTTCTCCAGGGAATTTTAGCTGTAATCAAACAGTCGATACTCCAGGATGACTCCAACGAACATCATGATGACTAGGAGTCAATTGGACAACTTCTCCAGGGAATTTTAGCTGTAAACAAACAATCGATACACCAGGATGACACCATAGTACATCATAATGACTAGGAGTGAATTGGACAACTTCTCCAGGGAATTTAAACTGTATTCAAATAATCGATACTCTAGGATGACTCGAACGTACATCATGATGACTAGGAGTCAATTGCACAACTTCTTCAGGGAATTTTCGTTTCAACCAAATAATCGAGTTTTTAAGACAACTCCAACGTACATCCGGATACTCAGGACTGTATTGGTCAACTTCTTCAGAGAATTTTACTCGGAGAAAATTTAAGTATCACTTTTTGTTAAACTCATATGTATTTTTAGTAAATTGACTACTAAAGTGGGGAAAAAACGAGAAGAAGACGAAATTTCTTATTTAATAGAAGTCTCTTTAACAATATATATATATAGTCCAACTGACTCCTAGTCATTATGATGTACTTTGGAGTGATCCTGGACTATCGATTGTTTGATTAGAGCTAAAATTCCCTGGAGAAGTTGCCCAATTGACATCTGGGTATCTGGATGTACGTTGGAGTTGTCATAGAAACTCGATTATTTGGTTAAAACGAAAATTCCCTGAAGAAGTTGTCCAATTGACTCCTAGTCATCATGATGTACGTTGGGGTCATCCTGGAGTATCGATTATTTGATTACAGTTAAAATTCCCTGGAGAAGTTGCCCAATTGACTCTTAGTCATTATGATGTACTATGGTGTCATCCTGGTGTATCGATTGTTTGTTTACAGCTAAATTTCCCTGAAGAAGTTGCCCAATTGACATCTGGGTATCTGGATGTACGTTGGAGTTGTCATAGAAACTCGACTATTTGGTTAAAACGAAAATTCCCTGAAGATGTTGTCCAATTGACTCCTAGTCATCATGATGTACGTTGGAGTCATCCTGGAGTATCGATTATTTGATTACAGTTAAAATTCCCTGGAGAAGTTGCCCAATTGACTCCTAGTAATCATGATGTACGTTGGAGTCATCCTGGAGTATCGATTGTTTGATTACAGCTAAAATTTCCCAGAGAAGTTGTCCAATTGACTCCTAGTCATCATGATGTTCGTTGGAGTCATCCTGGAGTATCGATTATTTGATTACAGCTAAAATTCCCTGGAGAAGTTGTCCAATTGACTCCTAGTCATTATGATGTACTATGGTGTCATCCTGGTGTATCGATTGTTTGTTTACAGCTAAAATTCCCTGGAGAAGTTGTCCAATTGACTCCTAGTCATCATGATGTTCGTTGGAGTCATCCTGGAGTATCGACTGTTTGATTACAGCTAAAATTCCCTGGAGAAGTTGTCCAATTGACTCCTGGATATCTGGATGTACGTTGGAGTCATCCCGGAGTATCAGTTACTTGATTGAAACGAAAATTCCATGAATTCTGGGAAAAAACCAAAAAAATTCCGGGAATGTTCTCAGAATATTCTGGGAACTACTCCCAGAGTCACTCTGCAAAAATTCCGGGAACCTTTTCACGTGGGAAAGCTTGAAAAATAAGGGAAATTTTGATGTTTAAACCAATTTATTTGGTGGTGCAGAAAAAAAAGAGAATTTTTTTTCATTATTTATTGTTGTATATTTTAAATAAACAATTGTTTTTACTTAAAAAGTGATTATTTTGTGGACCTTTATATTAATAAATATTATTAAAAAAAAAATGTTTCATTTAATTTGGAAAGGTTACTCTGAAAAGAAGTTGGTGAAGTTTGCAACGTTTATGCGATCAACGCGATTGAAAAAAAAAAATATTTTTCACTCAAAAAATAATAACTAATTTTTTGCCTACAATTTTTTGGAATGGCACAAATATATTTAAAATTTAGAAATAAAAATTTTCTACGATTATATAGAATTTACTTAAAAATTTAAATAAAGGAATATATAATGCAATACACTTTTCACAAGCACTTTAGAGCTTTCATATAGTTTGTTGGTTTTTTTTTCTTATTATAAAATTCAAAAAGTAGATATTTATTATCTTAAAAAGAGTCTTGAATTTTTATATATTTGTTTATCTAAAATTTCGAATATAAAATTGAAATTCTTATGTAAATGTGCATCATGGAGATGAAATACTTTATATATATTAAGTTATTAAGAAATAAATATACATTAAGAAAAAATAAATACCGAAAAATCAAAAAAGCATATTATAATCGTCTTTTATATTTTGACTACCGGTCGTCGTTCTGTTATTTCGAACGGATTTACAACATTTGTGGGATATTTCAATTAACGCAGGACCACTAAACCATTATTGCTGAGGGTAGTCGCTTATATATATATATATTGTACCACTCATACAAAGAAATGAAAGTCTTAGTTAAAAAAAAAGATGTGAGACAACAGCAACGACCTAGCGAAAGGAAATTTCTTCTTTCATCTTACCGCTCAATGTGCCACCGCGCCTTTTTCGTCATCATATCTCAATCCTGTATTTAATTATTATATACGTGTAATGTAAATGAGCTGACAATATTATACGCCAATGCTAATATAATTATAATCAAAATGACAAAAATCTTTCACTCTTTTTGATGACAACTATCATCGATATAATGAATTGCCGCACTCAAATTTATTTTCTTTATTTTTATTCTTAAAACAAAAGTCATTCAAAAAAGTTTTTTAAAAAAAATTAAAAAAAAAAATTTCGAATTTCATTTTCTTATATTAATTTAATTCATAAATTTATTTTTAGAATCAAGAAAAGTAAAAAAAAAATAATTTTAAAACATATTTTAGGGTTTAATTATTATATTATTTCAACCAAAGCCGTTGCGGTCTATTTTTAAAAAATTCTAATATTTTAAATATTTTTGTAAAAATAATTTAAAATGATTTAATAAATAATTTTCACGAAACTGAAGTATACGCAATGTTTATGATAAACGATTTTTAAAGGAAAAATTTTTTAAAATAAAAAATTCTATAATTTTTTGCCTAAAAAATATTATAGTTTTCATGTAGTTTTCATATTAATCAACAAATTATAAAAAAAAATATTTTTTAGGCAAAAAATTCGCGTTTATCATATAAACGTTGCGTATACTTATTCAGCTTCGTTGATTTTCTAAAATTTTACGAGTTTGCTACGTAAATTTAATTTTAATGTCGAATAATACCCCATGATAATGTCATTTTGACATTTGTCAAATTTACATTCTTTTTATAAATTTTTTTTCTAGAAAATAAATTAATATTTTTTTGGATCAAATTTTGAAATTTAAAAATTAACTTATACATATATAATTATAATAAAATAATTACAACTTATAATATCAAAAGAAATTTAAACTTTAATTTACAAAAAATTATCGAAAAAAGAAATATAATTTATTTTTTAAATATTTCTGTGTTTTTATTTTTTTTTTTTATTAAATTTATCCTTGAAATCTTTATGGTGCATTTTCACTTTAAAATTAAATTTACCTAGTAAAATTTTAAAAAATTATTGTCAAATATGCATTATTGGAACATTTAAGATTATTTATTAAAAAAAAAAAAATATTTAAAATAGAATTTTTATAAAAAAATAGTCCCACAAAACGGCTTTGGTCGAAATATAATATTTTACATAAACCTTTTATAGTAACCATATAAAAATTGTTATTAAAAATTTGCAAAACGTGGGAGAATTAAATTAATATCAAATAAAATTTTTTTTATTCACTCTCCTTCTTTTTCCTCATCGTTTAAATTTCAGTACTCAATATTTGCACTACTCATAATGCAATCATATCTTTAATTTTTTTTAAACGGGAATCAAATGAAAGACACACAAGTGTCGGTAGGATCTGAAAGAATTAAAAAAAAAAAAAAAACGCTCTCAACTCATTCAACAGAATAAAATAAAAAGTATAATAAAGAATAAAAAATAATAATAAAAAAATAATGAACAATAAATAAATAAAAAAAAAATAATAATAATAATAATGAATCACTTACTAAAAATTTCTTTTCTTTTCATATATAGTAGTAAAATCACAATAACATTAAGTTAATATCACACGAACACAAGAATTTCAATGACTGCGTATATACATATATAGGTATATAACATTAATTCCCATAGGCCATAAAAATAAATTTTCATTTTCTATATAATAATGTCTTTATGATATTATATCACCATCATAAAAGATGAGTCTTCCGAGATAATTTTGACTAATAATTTGACACTCAAAATGTTTCAAAAGTCAAACCGACTCAATGAATATATAAAACAGGTAAAAAAAAAAAAAAAAAATCGGTGACAAAGTTACAAGACAGTAATGTTAAAAAATACATGTTAGAAGTTAAAGAATAAGATTTTTTTTTTCCATATTTTGTGTGTTTATTTTTTATTTTTTTATATTTCGCAGTAATAACAAAAGGGCTTTTTTCCTATATATATATATATATATATATATATATATATATATATATATTAGAGGGGGAAAAGTCAAAATTCTCTTGAGCATTGAAAAAGATGAAAATCGAAGGTTACCCAACGTGGTTTTACAGTTATATGGGGATGTGCAATATAAACATAAAGCCATTATAAGTAAGGAAGTGACTTTTTCGCGGTCATAACTACCCTGGCCAAATGAATAATGAAATTTTCAAGATTTTGGGCAATTCTTAATGTCCCTGAACGGTCCCAAAATTTTACTGTGTCGCTTGGGTTTTCTTCATATTTGCCTGCGCAAGCAAAAATATATCTTTTAGTTCCTCCAATATATATATATATATATTTGAGAATTGTGCAATTTTCAAGGTTCATTTACTTATATTCTTATATACTTTTCAGTTTATATATATATATTTATAAACTGTATATGGAAACGGTCAAATATCTTGAAAAGTATATTCAAGAAAAATTATCCAAACAAAATTTGTTCCAAATGAAGAGTTCCATTTATAGATTTAAAAAAAAATTGGTCCCGGGGCCCAATATAAGGCCCCACAGTAAAAAAAAAACTATTTTTTAAAATGAGACTACTAATTTTCAATATAAAATTCGTAATTCTGCTAAAACTATTCATTCAGATATATATATATGATACACATAACCAAAAAATTAGGCCTTATCCCACAAATAATAATATGGGCCCAAACTTATTCTATAAAAATTAAGTAAATTAACGAAAATTACAACTTTTCTTGGGTTTTAGACATCATAGATTACGATTTTGAAGTAAATTTTCAAATTTAATTCAGGGCCCAATGTAAGGCCCATTGTAAAAAAACTCTTTCTTAAACAAAACAGATAAATTTTAAATATTAAATACGTAAACCCACTAAAATTATGCGTTCGCAGACATATATATATTCATAAGCAAGCATTAGCAAAATATTGGGCCTTATTTCAAATATTGAGGCCCATTTTTTTCTATATATATACAATTTAATAAATTCTCGAAAATCAATATACTTGCGGGGTTTAAAAAAAGATCATTTCGAAGTAAATTTTTAAATTGGGCCCGTATGCCCGCATATATAGTATGGGGCCTTATTATGGAGCTACGGGCCCAATTTAAAAATTTACTTGGAAATTGCAATCTTTGACCTCCAAAAAACCCCACAAGTAGTGTTTTTTGCGAATTTACTTAATTGTAAAATAAAATGTGGGCCCAATCATGGGATAAGGCCCAATATTTTGATTACGTGCGTATTAAATGTCTGAAACGCCGAGTTTTAGCAGAATTACGAATTTAATATTAAAAATTAGTAGTCGTATTAAAAACAAAAAAAAAAATATTTTTTTTTACTGTGGGGCCTTACATTGGGCTTGTAGGACCCAATTTAAGAATTTACTTTGAAATCGTAATGTGTGACTTTTAAAACTTTGTAAGTATATATATATATATATATATATATATATATTAAATTTCGTGAATTTACTTGTTTGTTGAAAAATTTTGGGCCCAATATCTGGGATAAGGCCCAAGAATTTTATTATGCGTGCGTATATGAACTATATATATGTACGCAGAATTTTAGTGAGATTACGAATTTTTTTTATTCAAAATTAGTGGTTTTATTTTTCAAAAAATATATTTTTTTTCAACTGTGGGGCCTTACATTAGGTTCTGGGCCTAATTTTTTAAAAATGTAATTCTCTTCAATTCGAAACAACTTATTTTCTTTTCATAATTTTTCTCGAAATATAAGTTAGTTAAAAAATTATAGATTTTTACAATTATTATAATAATAATTATTCAATTAGAAAAAATTTAAAAATTCAAATTTAAGATGATATTTTTACCTAATTTTCAAAATAGTCATGCCCCTCTGTATATATTATATATTCAGAAAAAAAATAATATTTTTATCAATTTTTTCTGTAATTAAAATTTGTAATACTTTTTGAGGTTATATTTATATATTTATACTGCGATTTTTTATATTTTTTATCTATACAAATATTTTGGTTTGTAAATTTTCTATTCACCAAAATAAATTAAATTTATAAATTATTTAAAACCAAAATGAAAAAAAATTCTAAAATTAATATGATTATTATTATTTTGAAATATTATAGTATAATTGAAAAAATAGAAAATGAATTAAATATATATTGTAAAGATTGTAGTAATAGGTATATTAGCAAAAGGATATACAACATTCAATAGGCTTATGGGGGGTAATACCTAAATCTTGTATAAGTCAAAATGTCAGAAAGATTTGCACAGCATGTATTATTGCAACATTAATTTCTAAAGATGAAAAACTAATTTCCATGAAAATTTCAAATAATGAGAGAAAATCTACCTTAGCCCACAGTAAAAATGTGACTTAAACCTGCAACACAGAGGGGGGGGGGAGAGAGAGAAGGAGGAGTGTCTATATAACGTGGTTATAAATTACCGCAATATTAACAAAAATGAATGACCAAAATTTTACTTATATACTACACTGTACTAATTTATGGAAATTAGTGATTATCCTACAATCTTTTCTTTTAAGTATATAATATGTATTGTATTTTAATAAATTTTCTTTTACAAACTTTCTAAGTCTGTTTAAGAAACAATGACAATAGGCAGTTATTTATAAAAGCAAACTTATTTAAGATTGTATACAATTTTTGATATATTTATTTTTATTTTGTCGATACTAAAATGAAAATAAAAATATTTTACAAATTCTAAACTAAAAAGTGGTATATGTATATATATACTTATATACTTCTTTTCTTTCAGTGTAATAAAAAACTACTCGAAAAAAATTAATTCTCAAAGCTGATTTACAAAAATTAAATGATAAATATAGTAGAATTTTTACGTTAGAAATTTTGTGAATTAACAAAAATTATTGCCCCAACCATGTGACGCAAAATTATACTAATGGCGCTAAATTTAAAAATTGTTAAAATAAAATAAATTACAATAAAAAAAAAAAAAAAAATTAAATCAAATAAAAACGAAAAATTATAATAACAAAAATTATTATTTTTACAAATTTTATTACGCTCAGTATATATACGATACGGCTCAGTTTTTAAAATTATTCAAATTTAAAATTTTGTCAATATTTTCTTGATTACACAGAAAATTAAAAAGGTATTAAAATAAGCTGCAACGCTTATTATTTTAATCCAATTTTACTTATTTTAATACCAAAATGAATTAAAATAAGCAAAATTGGATTAAAATAATAAGCGTTGCAGCTTATTTTAATGCATTTTAATTTTCCGTGTAATTTGTATGTCAATTGCATCTCTATAACACTAATATTTATAAAGACGCAAATTAAGACTCTATAAAGCTTAAAAGGACTTACGCTCAAATTTGCCTCTGGTTAAAAATTTTTTAAATCAATGTCAAATTCCAAACGATAAGAATCAACTGTTAAAATCTGATATTGAACAAATTTCAAAATTTTAACGTACCAAATTTTTTTTTTTTATGTAAATTCGAGCATATCCCCTTTTAACATCCAGAGTCTCAATTAGTAACAAAAAAAAATCATACATTTTTTCAAAGAAAAAAAAAATAACTGAGATAATGTTCAATTATATATATACAGAAAAATAGAAAGTATAATTTTTGAGAAAGATAATTTTCACCATCTCTCTCTCTCTCCTACCCATATCGAACGATCGTATAGTCATAAGTTACTCATGCAAAATTTAAGAGTCGTAAATATTAGGAAATCTTGAGGAAAAATAAAAATGAATCTTAGAAAAGGTTTGACTTGGAAAAGTTAAACTGTGCAAGCAAAAGAAATAAGGAGTTTTTGTGAATGGCTTTATAAACGAATGAAAACTAAGAGCTTCAGGTATAGAAAGTATTTGACTTTTAAACGACTCTTGATGAATAAATTTATTAGGCTGTAGAGGTGAAAAAGTGAGTGGTTTTAAGGAATATAAGTGAGAGAGAGAGAAACGGGGTGGAGAAGTCAGTTTGGGGTAATTATCATTAGGGTGTTAATCCTGTTATATTTGAAAGGCACTTGATGGGGGGTCCAGTTAGAAGAAATCTTTTGGCATATGCGCTTTGGTTTAACAACTTCCAATCTGATTTATACAACAATGAACACGGGCTTTAGGTCAATTTTATTGGTACTATCTCCATTATTAGTCCCTTTGCGAAAACTTGACTTTTGCCCATTGCCTCTACCGGTTGACCTGTCATGCAGCTGTGTGTGTGTGAGAGAGAGATATATATATATATATATATATATATATATATATATATATATATATATATATATATATATATATAGAGAGAGAGAGAGAGAGAGAGAGAGAGAGAGAGAAAGCCCCAAAACTTGAAAAACGGATCCGCAAATTTGCGGTACCGTTCCTTTTTCAATTATCTTATGACACAAACCTCCCCAACAGTAAAGCTTCAGTATTATTATATTCCATTTCTATACTAATTTTTGTCATATTTTATGATGGGGACAGTATCACTAAAGTCATTCGTTTCTTTTCTTATTTTTTCGATTATATGTTTTGATTTATACATATTGCTGTGTAGCTATATCGTTGTATAGAGTCAAATATTTATAATCATGCAATTACCAAAATTTTTGTCATTTTATTGCGCCCATCAATATTATGAAATATAAATATTATATGGAGGAGTAAATAAATTACGTAGTTAATTTCCATAAATGTGAATTTTAAAAGTTACTATTGTTTAAATTACAACAGGTTGTAAGTCAGAGTATTTGATCAACTTTCTCTCTTTATAAATGTATATATATATATATATATATATATATATATATATAGTCGAAAATTATTCTTTAATATATTATATATTAAAAAAATTTTCAATGTCAATTTTTTGTTAAAAATAAGAATAGCGATCAAATTTAAGTATAAACTTTATATGGGGCATTCTATTTTAAAATTATACTCCTAGTAAATAATTGACAATATAAGACATTTTTTAAATAATTATTTCTCCCATTTAATTAAATCAAATTACTTTTGCAATGAGTGGTTTCGAAAGAGAAATTTCTAAACTTTATTATTGTAAAAAAAATTTTTTAAAAAAACGTTTAATTAGCATAAAAAATTTAGTTTGAAGGTTAAACTTATAAATATCTCAAAACACGTTGTCTCCGATTTTGACAAAATCTGTGTCAAAAGAAAGCTTAAATATTCTATTTTTTATTTCCGTAAAGTTTATAATGGACATTTTCGAGGATTTCGAGAAATTAATTAAAATTTTCAGACGTTTCAAAGGTTAAAAAGGGTTGAAATTTGCATGAATAGAGAACCTCTGTTCAAATACAGCGGCATTTGTTTTTACGAAATTTTTAAATAAATAAATTTTAAAACTTCAATTTTAATCTTAATAATTTTTTTAAATTTGAAAAATTTTTAATTGCAAATAGCTAAAGATCAATATATTTATTGTTTAGAATATTTTTTTTCTCTAATGTCAAGTGATGTAATAATGTAAGGTTAATGGAAATTCAATTTAAAAAACAAAATCCGCTCTTAAAGAAATGCTTCTCCATTCATACAAATTTCAATCCTTTTTAACCTCCGAAACGTCTGAGAATTTTAATTAATTTCTGGAAATTCTCGAAAATGTCCATTATATAAACTTTATGGAAATAAAAAATTGAATATTTAAGCTTTCTTTTGACATAGATTTTGTCAAAATCGGAGACAACGTGTTTTGAGATATTTATAAGTTTAACCTTCAAACTAAATTTTTTATGCTAATTAAACGTTTTTTAAAAAAAATTTTTTTACAATAATAAAGTTTAGAAATTTCTCTTTCGAAACCACTCATTGCAAAAGTAATTTGATTTAATTAAATGGGAGAAATAATTATTTAAAAAATGTCTTATATTGTCAATTGTTTACTAGGGGTATAATTTTAAAATAGAATGACCCATATATACATCAATCGATTTGTTTTGATGCCAAGAATACAATTTTGACAAGAATTAATTAAAATTTTTACATGACGCTCCACGAGAGAATGGACCTAACGTGCTTTTGACTTAAGGTTCGCTATTACCGTGCAATGACACAGTGAATGAACCTTAAGTCAAAAGCACGTTAGGTCCCTTCTCTCGTGGAGCGTCACATTATAGAAAAAAGTTATTTCAAAAAATAGAAAAAAGGATTTTTTTTTCAAAAATATTTAAAAGATTGATTAAATCTATAGATTTTATATAGTAAAATATGAACCAGTTTTATATATAGATTAATCGATTCGATTTAATGTATAAGAAATAAGTTTTTTTACCAAACAAAATTAAATTTAAAATACTCTCTAAATCTAAATTAGAAAAAATGTTTACTAATTTAAATTGGTGACTCACTTTTTGTTTTAGAATTAGTTAAATTTTACTAATTCACTGAAAGAAATTTCATAGGAAAAAATAACAAAATGCGTATTACATTTTAATATATTCTTTTAGAATTTAGGGAAAAGTGTACTTTTTATTAAAATTCAATATACTTTATATTAAAGTTCCAACTTAAAATCTTTTTTCAAATATTAATAATTATTGTAGAAAGAACGTAAAAAGATTACCAATATTTGAAAATATTATATTAAATTCTCATAGAGTTGTTGCATTATATGGAATGTAGCGTTCTAATATTTGTAAAACTTTATACGAAAAATTCAGAATGTCGGAAGAAAAGGGAAAAAAAGTGGAAACTCGGACGTTTCCGTTAATTCTCGGGAGGAAGAGGAGTGAGACTAGGAACAACACATTCACACTTACGATACAGGTTAACACACATACTAATGAACACGCACGTTCATTTCGCTTATACATAGACATTACACGATCGCAACGAAACCTACACTTACAATTCTATACGCATAACGATAAATTTCGCTGGGGGTCGGCATATATCGTTTTCTTATATACTAACTACTGAATATTTTTACCACTTGCGAGAAAGAAGTTTACTTATAATAACTTAATAATAAAAAATAGTTTACTAGTGCCAATGGTGTAATTTTATAGAGGTTACGCTGGGTTCATTTTTATTATTAATTGTTTATATAGATTTTTCTTTTTTTTCAGATTAAAAATTATGATTGTTATAAAAATTTTTATTGCAAATAAAAATCAAATAATTGTAAAGATGACATCAAAAAATAATAATTAATAAAAATAATAATAAATTTAATAATTATAAATGTTTTCTGTGGCACTATAAACATTTGAAACACGTGTGTTGACAGTTGATAGGTACGTTCTGCTGGTTAACAACACTTTCGAAAATCGGATCAAATCGGATCAAGTCGTAGAAGTTCGAGTAGGACACGAAGCCGCAAACAGACAGAACTTCGGTTAAATTCGTAGTCTCTCGGGAAAATCCGTGACTTTTAATATAAAGTTTTACAAAATGTGAAATAAGTATACGGATATATGTTATTTTTCTTACTATTTTGTGAAATTATTTATTATAATATTTCGTATTCTGTGAATTCATAAAGAAAATACTAATTTTTAAAATAAATATACTAATTTTTATTTCTTAAAATAATAGTTACTCTTAAATTCATTATATATTTTCATAAAAACTGTAATAGTAATCAGTATAGGTGCACTTTTTCCCTAAATTGTAACATTTATATTAAACTCTAATATGAGTTTAATACTTAGTAGTATGAATTTTCTTTCAGTGTTGTTATAGTAAAAAGTTACTAATAACACAGTAAATTAAAAGGCATTAAAATAAGCTGCACCGCTGATTATTTTAATCCAATTTTGCTTATTTTAATCCATTTTGGTATTAATATAAGCAAAATTGGATTAAAATAATAAGCGTTGCAGCTTATTTTAATACCTTATAACTTTCTGTGAATAAGTAAAATTTTACTAATTCAAAAGCAAAAAGTGAGTCACTTATTCAAATTAATAAACAATTTTTACTAATTTAGATTTAGAGTAAAAAAAAAAAATTTTTTTGACAAAAAATAAATTTTTCAAATTTTTGAAAAAATTGTAAGAAAAAAAAATGTTGTGGATATATACCCGTGCAGAAATTTTGACCGGGCCCTGGCCAGGGCCAGACCGGGGCCACTTCGGGAAATCTGGCCTGCCCCCGGCCTGTATGAAACAATAAAACCGACCGGGGCCATGGCTCGGGGCCCGATCTGGTTCCCTGCTGGGGACCCGACCGGGGCCATCAAATTTTTCCCGATTTAACCACCATTCAAATGTTTGTGGTATGGTAAACCATACAGTAGTCATCTGCCTAACAATTTAGAGTGGATATTGTTAAAATTTTTGAACAATATGTAGATTTTGTTTAGAAATATGGTAAATTAGTAATCTACAATTTTCTCAAAAATTTTAGCAATAATCACTCCAAATTAATACGTGTCTTATTATACTGTATTCCCTAATGTATCATTAATAAAATAAAAACAATATTATTAAGTTTATTTAGGTTTTATTTAAATTGCATAAAATATCAAAGATTTACATATTTATAAATTAATCGATAAAACAAAACAATAATTTTTTTTTACGACAATGACCATCCCTATCCTTGGGTGACTTTTACAAAAATAAACTGTTAATTTATAATAATAATAATAATTTTTAAAAATTTTATTACAGTAAACAACACTTAAAATTGTATTATAATTTAATTTCGTAATATGTTTACAATATTTTGGATCTAACAATAAGTGAAAATAATTTATGTTGAACTTTTTTGAATCCACAAAAAGTCAAGAAATGCAGTTGAATTCCAACAGGTTCAACTGTAGAACAATTTAAACCGTATATTTATAATTTTTAAACGGCAATAGTTGAAAATTATTAACTTATACTGTTAGAATAAGTTTCAAGTCGCGGTAGCCTTCTGCGCAGACTAACTGTTGACTTACCATCTGGCGGTAATTCAGAATAAAATATTAACACTGATTCTATACGTACGTATATGCTTCGGTAAAATAAATATCTGCTTTTTTATTATCACCTGTTCGTAATATGCGCAGGAGGCTACTGCGTCTTGCAACTTATCCTCCCATTTCAAAAAACCAAATTGTCACGTACCCCCACTACCTAACGTGTACTTCCTGTTTCTATAGCCTTCTTGAGTTCTGCACTCCTCTATAAAAATTTATTTTTACTTATCTTATTATTGGGGCAACCCGGCCTGGCCACGACCGGGGCCACTAACATTTACTGACCCAGGGCCGGACCAGATAATCTGGCCGGGGCCAGGTCGGAAATCGGGAAGAAGGGTGGAAATTTCTGCACGGGTACGGAAAGCTTTGGGTCAGATTTTATACGTATATTAATAATGACTGCAATAATCCTACAAAATTTTAAAACAATATGTAGTGTCAAAACGTTTTTTGACATAATTTGTATACAATATTTGAACATACACGCAATACATCTGGACATTTGTTCAAAACTTCATATATATTTTATTATAATTCTTTCCGAATCAATTCGTTTTATTATACAAATTTTTATTCCTTTGAATCCTAAAATTTCATTTCGAATCAAACCATTTTTATACTATATATGTCAATATAAAATTGATTTGGAATAAAATTTCAGGATTCAAAAACATTAGAATTTAGTTTCGGAATGAAACGAATTGATTTGGAAAGAATTATTTTAAGTTTACATAAAAATTTAGATTTGTGTAAAATTAAAAAATCCAATTAAAAAAAAAAAAATTTATAGATCCCCCACTTGGAAAGATTCCCCGGAAAGTGCCCTCTGGAGGTTCTATCAGACATTCGCCGGAACTTCCAACGTAATTCCGTCGAAATTCCATCGGAGTTCCAAAGAATTTCCGATTGGATTCCGACGGAATTCCGATTAATTTTTTTCAAAATTTTTAGAGTCCTAATTCCGTCGAAATCCCATCGGAAATTCTTTGGAACTCCGATGGAATTACGTTGGAAGTTCCGGCGGAATTCTGATAGAACCTCCAGGGGGCACTTTGCGGAGAATTTTTCCATGTGTGTTAACTGACCAAATCTGACCGATTCATATATATATAAGGACAGCGATTATTATTAGTATTATTAACATATGGGAATATAATCTCAAAACAAAAAGTATATATAAAACACTGAAAAAAATATGCTATTGAATCGAAATAGCATTTCTGCGAAAGATATAAAAATTATTGATTCAAAAGCATATGCTGTAGAATCTATAAAATATTTTACAAATTTTATAGCATATGCTTTTGAATCAATAATTTTTATACCTTTCGCAGAAATGCTGTTGATTCAATAGCATATTTTTCTCAATGTAATTATTATAAATTATAACTTACTTCATTAGGGTTCTCTGCCATGTCTCACAGTTTTTTAATAGTAGAGAGGTAATGAGGTAAATAAGAATCGTTCACTATACTGCTGCGGTAAATTAATGGCGCGCTCACGACTTTTGCATGCAAAATCTATATACAGAAGTTGATTGGTCACTTCTAATGGAAAATTATTTTTTTCTACTGAAACTAGCCAATCAAATTCTGTATAAATTTTTTATAAAGAGTTATGTGACTAAATTGCACATAATTACGTGTAACTTGAATATTTTTCACGTATAATTAAATAGGTAATTTATATATATATATAAGGTAAATGTCCCAATTAGTGTCCTACTAAGAATTTAACTTTAGTTAATAAAGAAAAAACTCGATTTATATTCTTCCATGGAGATAATTTTTCACATTAATATAAAGGTAATCATTTTTTGAGCAGAAAATAATTTTTATTTGAGTATTATTATCAAAATATTTTAAATTTTCTTTTTTTTTTAAAGTGATGTTATTGTACCAATTTGTGTCCGACGAATTTTAGGTTGCCCCTATTTGTGACCTGAGGTGTACCAATTAGTACTCAGCAGCCATATTTGTGTCAAGAAATGTATCTAAAGGAAATAGATGTTCACTATTTGGTACACAAACATAAAAATATGCTTTGTCCTAATTAGTGTCTTTAAAAAAATACTCGATGTTCTTACACTGTCACATTTTTCACATATTTAAATAATTTTAGGTTAAAATATAAAAACTCTCACAATAATTTTCAAAATTAAGAGTTATAGAATTAATAAATGAAGTATTTTTCAGAAAAATGTAATAATTTCTTTAATTAAAGTTGTGTTATTGTATGTAAACACAAATAGGATCATTCTCATTTTAGTGTACGTATTTGTATTTTTAGGTATATACATAAAAATTAACTTATCTTTGCATGAAAAAAAACCTCCAAACAGTAAAACTATATTATCTTGAATTATTTACTTAACAATTTAATTCAATATTAGACGTTAATTATCCTGTGCTAACAACATTCTGTTAACCTGTCTAATGACAATCTTTATAAGATGGCGGCATACTTTCCTCGTTTTGGCAGAGAGGGCGGCAGTGCAAATTTTCAAAATTTAATTTATAATTATTAAAGAATACTAAGACCCTAAATGCAAATCTACACGAAAGATATATAATGTAATATTCAAAAAATATTTTTTTTGAATATTTTTCTAAATTGTTTTTTATTTTATTTCGTGCATAAATGTGCAAGTGGACACAAATTGGGACATTTACCTTATATATAATAATAAAAAGTAATATACGTATTTTGGGCGATTCACGATTTGCCGCCAACTCATCCCCGTGTACCTGCTCAGCGGCAAATTTTCGTCCCCGTATGTTCCCCCACTACCGGTCGTACTGTACCCTTCCATTCAGTCTGACTGCATGTGTTTTCTACTTCCCCCTTCTCCTGCACAATGAATTTTTTATTTAATTTTTAATTTAATTTTCTTAGATTTTGAATTGAAATTTTTGATAATAATTTAATTTTAGTTGATTTTGAATTGAAATTTTGAGTAACAATTGAATTTTATTTGATTTTAAATTAAAAATTTTTGAAAATAATTATTTCTTTGATTTTGAATTGAAATTTTGGATAATAATTGAATTTTAATTGATTTTTAATTGAAATTTTGGGTAATAATTAAATTTTAGTTTATTTTGAATTGGAATTTTTGAAAATAATTCAATTTTATTGTGATATTTTTTTTAAATTATAAACAATTGTTAAATTTCATAAAAATTTTATTTGAAAAATAATTTTGAAATAATTGAATTTGTGATGAATTTCATTAAAATTATTAAAAATAATTAATTTAATGAAGAATTATTTTCGTTCAAAATTTGTTAAATAATTGAATTGAACAAGATCTGAAGAAGATCTACATTTTATACTAAAAAAATGTATTTTATTAAAATTTTTTTTTTTTTAATGTAAAAAAAAGTCGAAAAAGTTGCCGTCTGACTGAACGGAGGGGTACAGTACGGCCGGTAGTGGGGGAACATACGGAGACGAAAATTTGCCGCTGAGCAGGTAGGTACACGGGGATGAGTTGGCGGCGAATCGTGAATCGCCCCGTTCAAGTAAAATGGAACCGCAAAGTTAAATAACTTTTTCAAAAAGAAAAAAATTTTCAAAATGACGTATTTCTAACATCACTGTAAAAATAAAGTACTAAAACAGTACTGAAAAGTACTAAAACAGTACCGATTTTAGGTACCAAATGATAATTTAGTACCTAAAGTCGGTATTAAATTAATACCTTTCTTTTTACAGTGATTTATCATTTTAACACTTTTTTTTTCTTGAGTCATAAAATAATTTTATATAAAATTTGATAATGATTATTTTTCATTGATACAAGAAAATTTATTTGGCAATTTTTTTTTTGTATATTCACGAAGTTGAAAGCTTAACGCATATTATCGAGAGAGAATATGCGCATCTATATATAAAGTGCGTATACACCGAATTCCCATAAAATGGACTCGCACATCCTCTATATATGTTTCAATGTAAATCAGGCGCTTAATCAAACCATTTAATCAGCGACATGATTGCAACCACATCTGCTCTCCGTTTGTTCGCAACCAATTATATTATCCTTCGCCATTTATAGTAGCCATGTGTGTAATCAATACAAAAGTTACCCATACACCAATGCGCGAATAGCGCATCAAAATTGCGTTACATTTTCATTAAATACGATTTTCATCATAGTAAAAAATTATTATTATTATCTTCAAATATATATATTTAAAAAAAAGTAGTGCATCAAATTTCCATAAAAATTATAGGTTAGAATTTTTATTTTTATTAATTTTATAAGATATATAATTATTTATTTAGACGAATTTTCATTTTTCGAATGAGGTATTTGACGGAATTTTTTTTTTTAATTTTTACTTTCAATATAAAATTTTTAGGAACTGAATTTTTATTTGAAAGAATTTTTATTATTTAATATCCAACTTTTCATTTAATGAGTTAGAATTTAATAGAATTTTTATTAAACAAAATTTAAAGTGATTCAAATTTTTAAATGCCAGAATTTATAATTCACTGAATCATCAATTGTTTGAATTTTTATTTGCACAAATTGTTATTGGGATAGAATTTTTAAGTCTGCTTCCACAATAGCTAAAGGCCTGAGCAGAATAGAAACGTAACCATAGAATCGCGTATAATCGAAAACGCAACCGGAAGAATGAGTTAGAGAAGGATAGATATACTGTTTGTCCTTCTCTAACTTGCAGACGATTTTTTAAGACGAGACGATGCGCGCGCATTCATTGCCAACTGTTGAAAAAAAATTTACCTCACGTATACTAAAAATTTAAAAAAAAAAACATGTCACCTATACTCTGTTTCAGGAGAGATTGATATTTTTTAGGACGACATTTTCCTGTTTCTTTAACAATATAAATTTTTTTCTATAATTTCAATAATATTTACAAACTGAATTTGTATTAAGAATAGTGGAATATATGTAAAATAAATTTTTTTCTCAACAGTTGGCGATGCAATTTATAGTTATTGTGGAAGCGGCCTATAAAACGCCAAATTTCCATTTATCCGAAAGGTTGGTTTCCATTGTCCCCCCCACTCGCCAAAATCCCCATTTGCCATTTTATCATAATTTTCGTCAACTACTGTGCACCTATTGCTCTAGTAAAAAAATTAAGAAACTTTAAATTTTAACAATAAAGTCACTAAATTTTGACTAAAGCAGGGTGCGGTAGTTGACGAGAATTATGATAAATAGAAAAGTGGGGATTTTGGCAAATGGGGACAATGGAAACCAAACGATATTGCAAATATGTTCGACAAACAAATCGACAGAATAAGATTTCGGCTTAAATTTTTAAAATTAACCAATCAGAAATTATCAAGAAAGTCAATTTTAAAAATTGTGCAAAAATTTGTTTAATCGTTTGCATAATTTCGGACAAATGTCAATTTGATGTTTTAAGAATTCTATTAAATAACAATTCTAACAATATTAATTCAATTAAAAATACGAACAATTGAAGATTTGGTGAATTGAAAATTCTGTCATTTAAAATTTTGAATCACTTAAAATTGTGTTGAATGAGAATTCTGATAAATTAATAATATTTGGATAAATTAGAATTTTTTACACTGCAACTTTAAAGGTTAGTTTACAATGAACGAATGTAAATTTCCACTTGAAATCGAATAGAACGTCCGAAATATGACATATATTTATATTTTTGACACCTACTTCATTCTGCTTCTTTCTATTCTAGTTCCCTCTGTCATGTGTCGAAAAAAGCTATTATGGAACATTTACACCTTTGGTAAAAAAAATTTTTCACTTTCATTTTCCGAAATGCAAAAATTAATTTGGTTGTCCACTATATCTATCAGATTGTGAACAACCAATCAAATTTGTGTATTTTGAAAAATGCAAAGTAAAAAATTTTTTTAACAAAGGTGTAAATGCTCCATATTATTCCCTGTAAAATTTTTACAATTCAGATGTTCTACTAATTATTTTATATGTACCTTGGCCGTATATGCCTACACTTTTTTGTTCTTTTCTATATATAACTCATACGTTGTCATGGCAACACGTGCGTTAGAAAAGGACAAAAAAGTGTAGGCATATATCTGCCCACAAGTGTATTTATTTTCAATGAGATTTTGATATTATTCTTAAGCCATAAAAGAAATTATTTTTAAGTAAAAGTTTATTCTTTATGTATTAAATTTACTGTATTTTTTATCCAAAGTTGACAATATATAATAAAAAATAAAATAATGTACTGGACCAACCAAAGAATTATTCATTTACACAAAAATATAATTAACTGTTTATCAAGAATATATGTATATAGGTATGGAAATTCCCATTTTTGAACGAAAGTTGAAGTCAATATGCGGCGGGGGTAGACGTTGCGTGAATGTATCAGTGGTCCAGGAACTAGCGCCAATTCGAGTTAGTGGCCGCTTAAAGAAATAACAAAAACCTATATTAATTACTTTTTTTTAAATTATTTTGCATTCAATTACAGTAAATAAGTAGAACGGACCAAATTCCTTCAACTTTTTTTTTATCATTCCTCAAAATTTCAAACCAAAATTTTCTTCTCATTTCCGAGAATACACTGTTAAAAATCGGGCTTCAACTTTACACTAAAAAGATTGAAATAATATAAATTTTCAATCCAAAAAGGGTAAATGTTTGCATGTCATTGGTTGGACAAAAAACTTTAAGCCAATGAAATAAAAACATTCGCACTTGTCGAGATTGAAAATATATAATTTCAATCTTTTTAGTGTAAAGTTGGAACCCGATTTTTAACAGTAATACTTGGAATTACCAAAAAGTGTCTTTGTCTCACATGGCCTTAAATAAAAATTCGTTTAAAAAGAAAATTCTCTCAAATGCTAATTCGAAAAATGAAAATTCATCAAAAAAAAAATAAAATTATTTAAAATAAAAATTTTAACTAATGATTTTTATGTTAAATCCAAAAGAAATGAAATATCGGAAAAATTTGTAAAATTTAAAAAAATTATATTTTAATACACCTTTAATGATCTTGTGTTTTTTTGATCATTTAACGCAGATATATATATATAATTTCTAAATATACAAATATTATGTTTGTTGTTTTTTCTAATAATGCTTTTACCGCAATAAAATCAGTATACTTGTTTAGATAAAATCCATAAAGTATAAATATCTATATAAACAGAGATAAAAAATAATCCGAATATTAATCCTTATAATAATATCTCCTCCAGACTTATTACTATATATCATAAAAATAAATCCATTTTAAGTCCAAATATTGAGAAAATGTCATGAAATTTTGGAAAGGATTAACTAAAAAGGGTTTTCCTTGTTGTACCCTTCTGCAATGGTCATATTACCCTCTCATGTATATTTTAAGTTGTAAAAAATATATATAAAGCTTTTATATATTTTTACCACATTTACCGTTTAAGGATTAGACGCTAACCATTAAGAAGCTTAAGATATCTTAAAAAAAAAATATATAAAAAAAAAAAAAAAAAAAAAAAAAAAACAGAAAAAAAAGAAAAAAAAGTGAGTCCTATGAATGATTGCAATTATTCAGGGGCAACACTTTCCTTTTTGGCCAAAATTTATATTGCTCAAGATCACTTAACGACTATAAAATAAAAAGGACTCTGTATCTCTCGGTTTAAGCGGATTAGTTTTCGAAAAAATGGGCAAGGGTTCGCCAATGGCAAATAGAAGATATCGTAAAGGGTTGGAAGGGAGAAATTTTTATTTTTTTATTGCCAACATTTGTACTTTAACAAAAGAACAAGTTAGCGGTATTCCTTCAGGTAGTCTCTTTTTTTTTTTTTTTTTTTGGTGCTACCAATACAAATTTCGAAAAGTTCAATATAATCGAAGACCAAAAATATGAAAATTATAAGTTAACTCTTTTTCCCAAATTTCAAGGTAAAAGTTATAAACACATATATATATATATATATATATATATATATATATATATATAGTATAGAATTATTATGAATGGCAAAATCATAAAAAAGGGTTCAAAAATATATAGAAGAAAATAATTAAAAAAAGAATAAATAAAATAATAAATTTTTATTTTTTTGTTTATTGTGTGCTTCAGTTTTTTTTCATTTGATTTTTTTTGTCAAATTTTTCTAATTTATTTTTAATTTTATGTTCAGTATTGTCAATTATTGAAAAAAAATATTTATTATAAACAATTTTTTTTACTATTATAAAATAATGTTAAAAAAACAATAAACATAAATAAGATAAAACAAAATAATATGAAATTTCGACTTTTTTTTCCTCATATTTTTAAGATTTGCGCGTCATATATTTTCTTAGACAGGAATTTTTTTTGCTCTAGTTTAAATCTATGTCATAATTTTTTTTTTTTTTTTTTTTTGCATTTACAAAAAAAAAACGCTCCACATTTAACAAACGGTTGTATATCACAAAATACATAAGAGAAATGCAAAAAGCACAAATTTCTGTTATATAATATATTTAACACAGGTAAAATATTTGAGAAAAATGAAAAATGAAAAAAAAAAGAAGAAGAAAAAGATCGATCCCGTTTTGAAAAATTATTTTGACCATTCCAATAAAGACCAATAAGTTACTGTTATGAATGATAAAATATATGACTTTCTGGTACCGTTGCTCCAGTTTTGGTTTTGCCGCGTATATTCCAAAAATGAGCGCATTTTTCCTTTCCCAAACATCGACGAGAGTCCCAGGTATATATATATATATATTTTTTTTTTACAACTTTGCAATTTTGTTATATATAGAGGACAAAAAAGTAGGCCAATTGACTTTTAGTTGAAAATTGTAAAAAAAAAAAAAAAAAAAAAAAAAAATGAATACCGAATACAGAAAAAAAATGGTTCACCTACTTTTTTAAGATCTTCTTCATAATGTATCGTAAAAAGATTATTATTTTCTAATATAATTGCGTCGATTAGTACCTTTTCTTGTATTTTGTCCACGTTTAAACTTCACAATTGGTGCGAGGAGAAATATATATACTAATAAAAATTTCAATTTCTAAATTTTTAAAAATATTTTTATATTATATTAATATTTTCGTTTGTTTTTAAATATTCATACACTATGAAAGAAAAATTTATTTGATTCAAATACTCGATTAGTTGACTATTATAAAATAAATATTTATTTATTTCAAATAAATATTTATCTATTTCAAATAATTAGATATATTATTTGAGTCAATTAAATATATATGTTTCAAATACCAGAAATTATTGTTTCAAATACAAATTAATTTAATTCAAATAAAAATTATTTGGTTCAAGTAAATATATTTATTTGATAATAGTCGAGTATTTGAATCAAAATACATTTTTTTTTTCAGCAGTATTCAAATTGAAAAGAAAATAATATAATTATATTTATCAAAATTCCATCACTGTAAAATTAAAAAAAAGAAATTTTTTTTTCTTTCAAAATTTAATTCTTTACCTCGAATTCAACTGTATAGTAGTTTTTATATTTAAATTTTTTTTCCCCTCCAAGGACTATATAGGTTGTAAAAATTTGAATATACCTATGCGCAAAAGATCGTAATTCAGAGCGACTGAACATTTTTTTTTTTTTTTTTTTTCTTTCTTTCTTTTTTTTCTGGAGCAGGCCAAAATTTTTGCTACAATTTTTTCATTGTTTTGGCATCATAAATGCGTTTAAAATGGAGCAAAAATCTTATTTCCATGTTTTACGATTTAAGTGCGCGGAGCGAACTTGTGTTTGGGGGGGAAGAAAATTTGTTGAAAGAAAAACCAATATTTTTGAGGGTAAACTTTCTTATATATTATATATATATACTTTTTATGAGGTTTACGCTTCTTTACTTTTAAGGATCTTTTTTTTTTTTTTTTTGGTGCGTGCGTTTTGCGTAACTTTTATATATTTTTGCGTCCGACACGGATTTTACTAAATGTGCCGTAAATATGTTTTCAAAAATGTTTTGAGCGCATCTTTTTGACATATTTCCGAAACGAATCGCATTATAATAATTGAAAAGCGCAAATTTATTTCGATACATTTTTATTATTAGATAAAATTTAAATAGAAATAAGCAAAAAAACAAAAAATTTATACGGAAAATATTAAAATTTTTTTTTATATATAAAGTTAAATTTTTAAAGTAAAATACAAAAGAAAAATTAATTTTAATTTTTTTTTTTAATTTAAAAATTAAAAATTTTTTGATATAAATTTCAATTTTTTCTCCCCTATGATTAGATTTTTAAATACGATGGAAAATAATTATAAAGGAGAAAATTTAAGTATATAAGTAATAGAAGAGTCATAATTAGTTTTCATTGTCAGATAATTATAATATTATGATAATGTAATTACATTATTATGATAGTATACAAATAATATAAGAAATTCATTAAATGTCGTTAATTAATATCAAACAATGATAATGCTAATGGTGATAATTACTTAAGAAATAATTTCTTGTCACTCATTTTCATTATATATGATATAACCAGAATAAAAATGTACATATAATATTGTTTTAAATAATGTTTCATTTTTATAACGTAGAAAAAAAAAATTTACTTGATTCAAATAATTGGTTACTTTACTATAATGAGCAATTAAATAATTGAACCAAATAAATATATATATATATGAACACCAAAATAATTTTTTAATTAAATTAAATAAATTGTATTTGAACCAACAATTTTTGTGTTTGAAACAAATAATATTTAATTGACTCAAGAATTATTTAATATAAATAAATATTTATTTAATATAGTAAAGTAACCGATTATTTGAGTCGAAAATAAAGTTTTTTTTTCAAAAGAAGAAAAATAAATTCTATATATAGTGAAAAATGACTAACAATTGTAGTAGAAATTTTCCACTAATTTAAATTAGTGAATCCAATTACTTTAGTAATGTTTTTTAGTTTTAGTAAAAAATGACTAAAAATAGTAGAAATTTTCACTAATTTAAATAAATATAAACGAATTCAAACAAACTTAAATTTAAAAAAGCTGTTTATTTGATTCAATTAAAATTTATTTGATACAAGTAAATATTTATTTGAGTTAAATATCCGATTATTTGAATCAAATAAAGTTTTTTTTCTCAATTTATTAAACAATTATATTTTGCAAAAGTAGAAGAAAATTTTACAGTAAAAAATAAAATTTGTCAAAATCAAATAAATATACTACTCATAATAGTCTCAACTACTATATATACACTTTGTGTTTAAAAAATATCAATATTTGTCAGCAATTTGTTAAAAATCAAACAGATGCTGTTTATAAAGGCAAATATTAAAAGCAAATATATATAAAACTTATTATTTTATCTCAATATACAATAAATTTAGAAAAATTTTCATATAGTTTATTTGAAATTAAATAAAAATATATTTGTCCAATAGTTAAATAACATATAATTTATATAATTATTTCAAATAAACATTTTGTTTATATACATATATAAAAGAAAAAAAAAGTTTTATTTGTCCTAAACAAAATACATATATATTTATTTGGGACCAAATCAAAATTTTATTTGAATCAAATATAACATTTTTATTTTGACAAAATTAAATTTTTATTTGAACCAAATATAATTTATTTATGAATTGAACAATTTTATTAAAAACATAAATATTTTAAATCTAAAACATTTATTAAAACCAAATATATATTTAGTGATAATAACCACTCAGAGAAATGGTATATTTGTCTCCGAGCCTACTAAACTCGCATTTATTTGTTGCAAATATATTTTATTTCATTGAAATAAACAATTTATTTGTGGCAAAGAAAAATTTATTTCTGACAAATAAAATTTTTATTTACGCCAAATAAATAAGTCAGTAGGCTCTGAGACAAATATACATTTATTTAACTCATTTATTTTATTTGGTTCAAATAAATCATTTTTCTACCTTGAACAAATATAGTAATAACAAATAAATATATTTAATTAGTTGAGATAATTTTAAAATTTTTCTATATAATCGTAACAAATTATTCTTCTTTTCTATATCAATTAATTTCTTAAATTGTAAAATATACTATTTAAAATTCACAAAACTAAATTAACGTGTTTATGTATAAACCTAACGAAAGGGAGGCAACATTATCACACATGTTCATGAAACCAGAGAATAGTATATACAGAAGCAAGAAGATTTACCCGTAGAGTAGAGTGAATCATAACGAATTTATATGGCGGAATTATTAGAGATAATTCTCTCACCAAGATCCATAGTAGCACTTTCTCCCCTCCTTTTTAGAAAAGCAGTAGCGCACACACACACAAACACACAACTCAATAATAAGAAGAAATGGGCGTGGCAAGCTGAATACCATTTCAACCAATCACAGTCAACCATGAGGATCGATAGGCCAATGAGAGTGTGGTTACAGTTCAACATTGTTACCACCTCTTCGCAGCACTGTCGCAGAGTCCATAAATACTGCTTCACTCAGCTTAAAATCTTCAGTACACTTCCAGTAAACTACCGTGGATGGTAAAAATTATATTACATTCTACAAAAGTAATTGTGTATTTTTCAGTTTTTTGTTCCAATTCCAGCAGAGCTGGAAAAAAAATAGTGTGATTATATAGTGTGAAGTGTGCAAAAGAAAAAAGGCCGTTTTTTCATTTGAAATAACTGTTCCTTATTTTTTCTCTCTCGACAAAAAGTGATTTTAAAAATTAAAAATGCAAGGCTATCATCAAAGGAGTTTTGAAACTCAACGAGATCAAAGGGAGGAAGAGACCATTGTTGTGGATATAGTGCCACCTCAATATCATATACACAGCACCCCACCTAATAGTCCTCCAATCAATCAATGCATCAAATCTGATAAAGGTAAATAATTCTTTTCTATTAGAAAAAAAAAAAAATCTGTTCTGCTAAATTCATTTCCGTCGGTTCGAAAAGTTAATAGTTACCTTCATTTTCTTGTATTTGATACTAATAGTCAATTTTTTCGGCATAATTGAAAATTTAAATATTGTACCTGCTTTAATTGATAATTATTGTATTGAGAATTTATGTTTTTAAATTACTACAAAATATCTATAATTATCCAATAGCGATTGTTTGCTATTTGCTTTTCACGCATAGTTTTAGGAATATAATATTGCTAATACACTAAATACTGCTATACTTCTAATTTCGGAACATCTGTAATTTCAAATCTATTCAAGTTAAAATTTGTCAGTTATACACAACTACGAAAAATCCCTCTTGAATACATTTTTAAAAGTCAAAAATGTTTACTAATTCTCTTATAGCTAAACTATTAATTTCAATATGCACGAAGGCAGAGTAAACCCTTTGTATACAATATTTATGATATGCAATTATTTTGTTCGTTAAAATCCATTCACAATGGAACTTTTAACAAACAATTAAAGAGTATTACAACTGGTGGTGGTTTTTGCTCTTTACTTGAAAATTTAAATATATAAATTCAATAACGTTTTAAAGACAATACCAAAAGTATTGGTTTGGTGTACCTGATTGATACAGGCATTTTTGACATAACCGGATTAGCATAAGCTGCTTGTTTATAATACAGATTTACGATGGAGTAGGTATAATTTTTTTTTTTTCGATAATTAGTTGTGTATTGGGATAATCCAATTGATATTGTCAGTTGTTACAAACCAATGTTGCATTAAATTTTTCCTTCTTTCTGTCTCATATATACATATTTGAAAGCGCGTCCTTTTCCTTTGAGTCATAAAAATTTTCCTGAAAGATTTGCAGCCATAGTAATCCTTCCTGGAAAGAGGATGGAGAGACAACCGCTTTTGACAAAAGTACCTATTTCTCTCATTCCCCCTGGGCCCTGAAGTTTTATTGCGGTAATTACTTTACGAGGCTTATTTCCCAAAAATACCATTTTTATGATGAATGCATCTTGCAACAGGTTTGTTGCTTTTCTATCATTGCACAAACAATCCGTAACAAATTTAATGTTGGCAATAATCTATTATTTCTTTTTATATCAGCTTTTTTTTCTTCTTCGTCCGTTTAGTTATTTAATTGTACACCGTAGCTAAAATGTTTATTGGAACAAAAATAGATTTCTTCGTTTTTGGGGGAAAAATATTTTTCATGTTCGCCGGCATACATCAAAGAAATTGCGTAACCCACAATAGTAGACACTACGCTATTGTCGTAAAAAGTGCGAGAATTTTTTTTTTTTTGGGGTCGAATTTTAAAAGATGACACTGTAGGGAGTCTGGACCACCTACTTGATTTTAGTGGTCGTTTCTTTTTTAATCAAAGGATGTACCGCGACCACACTTTTTCTGCCGCATTAAGGATTTTGCCTACTACTTCTTCAAATGAAGTGTATATTTAATAGGAAAAATTTGTTATTTTACAGAAGTTTCAAATCAGGAGAAGCAATCACAACAACAACAGCAACAAACACTGAACAATATGGATCCAAATATGCGAAGATACAGAACCGCATTCACCCGGGAACAATTAAATCGACTGGAGAAGGAGTTCCTTAGGGAAAATTACGTCAGTAGACCCAGAAGATGTGAGCTAGCGACACAACTTCAACTTCCCGAATCTACGATAAAGGTAATTATCATTTTTAGAAAGAATATACCGCTGTAGAATAAATAAAAATCTTAATTGAAAGCAATTAGAAGCGGAAATTTTTTTGTTTGATCAGCGATTATAGCGCGGCGCCTTTTTCTTTCCCGTGTAAATAGTATACTTCAATCATCCGAGAGTAAATATAAACGAGTAAGCCTGGAAGCTGATGGCTTCCACGCTTACTCAAATATAATAGTGGTGCGCGTTTTTAAAACAAAATTCGTTAGAACCAAGGTGCTAAGCGCCTCTTAATTAGCAGGCAGGATTTTTGAATTCATTAGCGGAAATTTCTTTTTTCTTTTAATTCCCACAATATTGTCTAATTTTCGAAAGTATTTAATAAATAATTTCTCTAATTGCAGGTATGGTTTCAAAATCGTCGTATGAAGGATAAACGACAAAGAATGGCATTGGCATGGCCCTATATGGATCCAAATTTTGCTGCAACATTGGCAACAATAGCCGCCGCTTCAACATTACAACATCCAGCGTATCCAACGCCAGGCGGTGGTATTCATCTCAACTATCCTGCATTACCAACGGCGGCATATTATGGAACTCGATTTTCTCCTTATGGTGGTGGTGCTGCGCCAACAACAAACGCAGCATCCTTGCCTAGGCCACACCTCCAGTCATCGACTTATCCTCATCATCCACATATTCTACAGTCCCACCATAATTTACCGCCCCTCCATTTACCGGGATTAGGCGTGCCAAATATTGGTAACACACCTTATATGAGTCCACCATTATCACAAGTTGGTGGAACGCCAACATATAGGCCGCCAACAACAATATTACCATCAGAAATGAGTCCAATACATTCTGATGCATCGAGCGATTGCGATTGTTCAAATTCAATTCATCAACATGGCGTATGTCATCATATATCAACACGTGATAAAACAATATCACCACCATTAAAACCAATTGCATTATCAAGTATTGCAACAACGCCAATTCATCAGGCAATGCATCAAAATTTATATGAAACAAAATCAATTAATGATTATGGAATGGGTTTAACAACATCGTCGCCAACATTACAAAAAAGTATTAAAATTGAACCACCAAAATTATTTCAACCATACAAAAATGATATCACGGAGAAAGCATAGACTTAGATAGAGAAGAAAAAATAGGTATTTTTTTTTTTTTTTGTTATTTGTTGGCTGTTGTGCAATAATTTTAAATTGGAAATTCTCAATAATTAAGAGAGAAAAAAATTTCCTTTCCAAAGGAATACACCATTTTGTTGGTAGTTTTTTTTCATAATTTTGAAAAAATTTATTTTAGAAGTTTCTTTAAAAAAAAAAATTCTGTTTCTATTTCTTTTTTACTTTCAATGTTTTTCTTCGTATTCTCATTATTATCGTTAATTCTATTTTTCAAATCATTGAACGTTGAAAATGATTTTTTAAATAGAATTACAAATCATTTTGAGAAAATATTAAAATTATTTTATTTATCCAAAATTTTTAAATTATATATATATATAAAAATATATATATAATAAAATAATATATTAATACAAAAAAAAAAGTAAAGTTATAACAAAGTCGCTATATCTGAAGCTGAAGTACGGAACGTTTATGATAAACGATTTTTAAAGAAATAATTTTTTAAAATGAAAAATTCTACAATTTTTTGCCGAAAAAATATTTCTTATAGTTTTTGTTAACGAAAAAAATTATTAAAAAAAAAATACATTTTTTTAAGAACAAAAATTATAGAATTTTTCCCATTTTAAAAAAATATTTCTTTAAAAATCGTTGTATCATAAACGTTGAGTACTTCAGTTTTGTCTATCTGGTATAATAGAAGTAGAAATAGAATAAAAATAATTGCATAAAACTTCTAGTTTTTAATAATAACAAAAATTAATCGAAATCTCTTATTTCCGATTTAAAATATGCAAAATAATTCATTTTTTTTTTTTTTTACTAATGATTTAAAAGTTTATTCATTTTTGTATATATATTTTGTTTCATAATTCAGATTATATTTATTGTACTTCAAAAAGTTGATTTTATTGTCTATGCAATTTCATTAAATTTACATTACATTGAGAACAACAATTTATTAAAAAAAAAAATTCAAAAAAAAAATTTACAGCTATATTTGAATATTTAAGGCAAAAAAAAAAATTTTTCCAATAAAATATTTTTATTTTACTGAGATTTAAATAAAATACACGCATATATGGAAAGAATATATAAATCTGAAAAAAATTAATGAATATTAAATTAATTATCATTTTGTATTAAGAATACAAATCTTCATTGTTTATAAATATTTTTTTCAGACCTAAAACTTTCACATATGCGTTTATATATATATATATATAAATATATATATATATACCTTTCTCAAATAATCAGTAAATAGAGTTTTAAAAATTAAAATATTTTAAATAAAAAAATAATTTTTAAAGAGGAGTATTATATATCAATATTCTTTTTTTTTTGAATATATTTTATTCCAAATTATTCTGTATTTTGTCAAATTGGATTATTTTTTTAATATTATTAACTCATAATTCGAGATATTTCTTTCTAATAATGAGTTAATTTAATGTATATGTAAAAAAAAGTTCTTTCAAAAGAATAATTTCATTAAAAAACTGAGATTTGTAAATAGAGAAAAAAGAATATAATTATTATATATATATATAATCGAGTCACTGCCAAAAAAAAATCTCTGATTTTTAATTTTATCAGCGTGTGTGTATGTGTGTGAAATATTTGTCGAAATAAATAATGAAAATTGTAAATAAATTAGGAAAAGAATTATCTGTTCATTTTTGTATAAAAAAATATTTGAAAATTATGTGTGTATGTGTATATATTTGTTTTGTGTAATGAAATTTTAATTTTGTACAGTTTTTTTTTTTTTTTTTTAATGTATAAGTAATTTATTATTATTATCAATAATAAAACAATAGTCCTGGTGATTTTTGTTCTAAAAAAAAAAAAAAAGAAAATGAAAAATCAAAGTCATTGTTACTATAAGACTATTAAAAATTAAGTGTTGTACATAATATGTCTATAAGTGGAGAGAATAAATATTCAATATATATATATGAACTATAATTTTTGGAATTTTTCTTATTACCTTTTACTCCGCTCTGTATAGGATTTTTTTATGTTTTGAAAAAATTTTACTTATGGGTGAAAAAAAAAAAAAATTATACAATATATATTAGTAAATAATCATTAAATTTTATAATCTTCTATATATTTTAATGTAATTAAATTTTAATTTAAAAAGTAATTTATTTCTTTTAATGAAAAGAATAGATTATTAGAAATTGGAGTATTTATAAGTGAAAATAATAAATGGAAAAAAATTGTTGTTTTTTTTTCAAATAGTATAAATGGGGAAATTTACATTTTTCTCATTAACTAAATTAATTTTGGAATTAAGTTATTATAAATAGTGCATTAAATTAATGAGTTTATAGGCTTAGCAATTAACAAATAATGATAAATATTTCCAAATAATACTAATATATCGAAATTAAGTGGTTTTTTTTTTTTTTTTTTTTGAGTATAATAATTATTTTGGCTTAAAATAATGATATAAAAGTGATTTTAAAATAAGTATATAATATATATGTGTACGAGTTATAAAATATAATTAGGAAAAGAGAAAACAAATCTAAAGTGACTTTTATGTTACCAAACTTAACTTCTTTTTTTTTTTTTTTTTAAATAACTATTACAAAATTTTTCCTAATTTAAAAAATCAATTTCCTTAAAATGACCCTTTTCGGTTAATTTTATTTGACAATAAAAATTAAGTTACATTTCATGTCATTTTACTTTTAGGTTAAATAAAATTTAAATTTATTACAAATATATCTAGATTTTTATCGATTTGAAAATGTTGAAAATGAAAACAATATTTTTTAAAAAGTAGAAGAATCTTTAGTTTGTGTATGTATATACATTTTACGAGGCAATAAAAATTCTACTTGGGGGATATAGCGCTCCCTTCTGTATATGTGTATATATATATAATATTGAGGATCCGACGCACAGGTTATAAGAACCTTATCACAATACACCTTTTTCCATTTTGTATTATAAATGATTTTATATTCCATATTTTTTGACATTATAATTTAAAATTAGTATAATTACATAATGTCGTAAAATAGTAAATAAAACATAAAAATATTATGACTTTTATGATTTTTTTTTTCATTTTTCTTTTTTTATTGAGAAAGTTTTTACTGAAAAAAACTGCATTTATAAAGATGAAAATTATAACTAAAATTCCGATTGGAATGTTTAAATATTCTATTTTTGGAAAATTAAAAAAAAAAAATTTTTTTTTTTTTTTAGAAAAACCACAATTTTTTATGGATGTCAAAATTATAAAAGAAAAATGTGACAGTATTTTTGAAATAATACAGATATATTATAATTTGTAATAAAGAAACATAAAAAATTTTAAATTATCGATCCGATTACAAAGAATTTCAAAATGTTGATAATTTTGTTAAGACATATTCGGCCCACTCTTTTTATACATTTAAATTAAGATTATGTATAATTGTTGTGATTTCACATTAATTACACAGGTTTACAATGAAATTGTCGCACTCGAGCAAAACATTTTTTTTTTCGATTAATATACGTGTTTTTTTGAGTAAGAAAATGATATTTAAAATTTTTTTCCCTCGTGCAATTTTTTTGTAACAGCAAATTATGCATTTTCGAGGTGTGACGTAAAAAATAAATCTCACCATTTGAAAGATAATTAAATTACCTTTCAAACCATTGGTCAATTAATAAAATCCATTCAAAATTGTCAGAGTTACAGTCGATTAAATTTCAAGCAAATTTTAATGATTTTTAGACATTCGTCTAAGTTTCGCTAATTTTGTAAAATTTAAACAATCAAAAAAAGGCAAGTTTTAAATTTTTTATTAATAGTATATTTAATTACGAAACTTTTAAGCCTTCATAGACCTCGATCTGATAAAAAATAACAAAATTCTACACTAGATTTATTGAACAAAGTACTTTTTCACTTTTCTGCCGTCCAAAGTAAAAAAGCCATAAACAATGTTTTTATTGTTAATTGTAAAACTATAGTAAGTTAAGCGAAGCTCACCAAAATGAGTATACTCAGGGGTTTTCGGAGTCGCTGATTACAAATTCGAGGTCAGTTTTTGAAAATTCAAAATGGCGGATCCAATATGGCGGACAAAATTTTAGTAATTAGAGCTAAGTACACCAACATGAGTACTCGGGGGTTTTCGTGGTCACTGATTACGAATCTGAGGTCAGTTTTTCAAAATTAATTTCTAATTATTAAAATTTTGTCCGCCATATTTGATCCGCCATTTTGAATTTTCAAAAACTGACCTCGAATTCGTAATCAGCGACCCCGAAATCCCCCGAGTACTCATTTTGGTGAGCTTTGCTTAACTTAGTTGTATAATACAAAACTGATAATTATAGATCGAAATCATACATTGAAAATATACTAAAAGTGAAAAAGTACTTTGTTTAATAAATTTAGTGTAGAATTGTTATTTTTTATCAGATCGAGGTCTATAAAGGCTTAAAAGTTTCGCAATTAAATATACTATTAATAAAAAATTTAAAACTTGCCTTTTTATGATTGTTTGACTTTGAAAAAATTAGCGAAACTTAGACGAATGTCTAAAAATCATTAAAATTTGCTTGAAATTTGATCGACTCTACAATTTTGAATGGATTTTATTGGTTGACCAATGGTTTGAAAGGTAATTTAATTATCTTTCAAATGGTGATTTATTTTTTACATTTGGATTAACTGCTTTCTCTACTGGTGACTTTATATGACGTCACACCTCGAAAATGCATAATTTGCTGTTACAAAAAAATTGCACAGGGAAAAAAATTTAAAATATCATTTTCTTACTCAAAAAACACATATATTAATCGAAAAAAAATGTTTTGTTCGAGTGACAAAAAAAAAAATTTTAAATTTGTAAACCTGTGTTATATATTCTTCGCAGGTTTTTTCCGGCAAAATATTTTATAGATTATGCTATAAAATTTTTTTAGAGAACTCAAAAATAGTATAAGAATTTGTTATGTCATGTGCCATATTTTATTAATATTTTGTCAAAAAAAATAATTTTTAAAAAATTGCATACATCGGTTATACGATTTTGATTATTTTTTCAAATATAGAATCAATTTTATAATAAATAATATTAATATAATAATATCTTTCAAAATCTTGTTGGTTGAATTTTTTGCATTAATATATAATTAGTGAAAAATAACTATAAAGAAAGTTGAATGAATTAATTTAAATTATAGTTATTTTGACATAATCTAAAAAAGAATTTAACTAAATTATTATTTATTATTTTTAATTTAGTGAAAATCTTATTGAAAATAAATATAGACCTAAGCAAAATGAAATCTCTAATCGTAAGCTTTTACATGAGAGAGAAAAGGACAAAAGATATTTCTATCCTTTTCTCTCTCATGTAAAAGCTTATAAGATTTACGATTAGAGATTTCATTTTTCTTATAGGCCTAATATAAAATAATCAGTGAAACATCCGAATTGTGAAATAAAACTTTGCAGAGAATGGTAAACTTTTTTCGATACATGGCGGGGGGAACTATAGAATAGAAAAATTTATATATGCGCCCATTCTGAACTAACCCTTGAAAGATCAACGCTCAGACATTAAGTTTAAATCAAACATATAATTTTCATTATAATTTGAACAAAAAAAAAATTTTTTTTTTTGTTTAATACATATTTTCAGAAACTTATATTTATTACATAGTAGGTGTAAAAAAAAAAAAATTTAACATTTGAAAATTAAATTTGTATATACCGACTTCGGGTATACTAAATTGTCCATTTGGTTCTATTTTGATATACCTAAAATCGGTACTGTTTTAGTACTTTTCCGTACTGTTTTAGAACTTTCTTTTTACAGTGTTCGGTGTGGTATGAAAAAAAAATTCTCTGAATTGTAAAGAGCACGCGTCCCTCGAAAAGGTAAAACCTCAATAGGTTGTTAAGTCTTGGTGTTCATATGAAATTATCTTGTTTCCTTTCACCCCTGTTCATATATATATATATATATATATATATATATGGGAGGGAGTTAATTGCTCAAGATAAACCTATACCAGTAGCCCAAAATCTGCTGTCTCGCAGTCATCCTATTTATATCTACTTAATGCGCCCCATGTGTTCACAGCTCTTATAAAATCACCCTTGGCTCATCCCATCGCTCTCTTTCTCTCTCTCTCTCTCTGTAAATTTTTTTCTCAGTTTCTCTGCTTCCCTATATATATATATATATATATATATATATATTCGTTCAGCTTTCCTTATCTTTCTGTCTCTCTTGTCCGACGAATTGATATAGAGAGAGGGTGTTTTCACAACTTAAATGCTCGCATGCGTTTTCATGGGATTCATGTCCAAATTTACGAGGGTTCAAACTGGTAATTTATAAATACTACAATACCTTACGAATGGGAGGATTATAAACGAATTTTTAAATTTAATCAAAATCTCAATTCAAATCGTTTTCTAATGGTGAGTTAAATTTAATAATGTGGAAAATAATAACTTTTGAAAATTAATTAATATTAAATTTTTACTGCAATTTTTCGCCGCAATAGTCGATTGATCACAGTAAAAAAATATTTTTATTATTATTATTATTATTATTATTATTATTATTATTATCTTCAAATATTTGTATATTTTTATATATATATATTTTATATTTTTCAAACTTTTCATTTTCAAGAATTTTATTAGATATATAATTACTTTTTTAGTGATTCAGTAACTTTCTAGTTACAAACGAAATTTTTGAAAAATTACTAAACATTCACTATATATTTCATTGAACAGTCAAATGTAATGAAGTAGAACGTCCGAAATATGACATATATTTATATATTTTTGTCACATGTTTCACCCTGCTTTTCTCTATATGGCCGTTTCCGACTTGAAATTTTTAGCGCACTTTTGATAAAGTATTATATTTAACTGAATATCAAGAATATATACTAAATTTAAATGAAACAAAATTTATGATTAAATATGCAATATATATTTTATCATCAAAAATGTATTATTGAATTAAACATAACATATATATATATATATATACGATTGAACTGAAAATATCGTTTTCTTAAATACTTTTTTGTCGCCAAGATATTTCTCGAAAACATACTTTGACCCGTTTTTAATGAAATTTGATAAAGTTTGGTAGTTATTAATATATACTCATTGATATCAAAAAAATTTTCTCGAAAATAATCAAAAATGAATGTATTTTATTTTAATATATCCTATATATGGAATCACCTATAATGTTCATACAATATACATAATAAACAAGTTGTTCGAAAAAAAGAGGGTTTGCTTTTGATTATAAGCATCATCACTTTCAGAAAATATCTTTTTAATCGTCAAGAGATACATCAGGAGGATATATATATTTCAATCTACTCGGCATCTATATCGATTTTGTCAGATTTATGAAATATTAATATCTAATTTATACCCCTGATTTACAGAAATGATCCCCTTTGGAAAAGCATCCGAAAACACGCCCCAGCCTTATACGGGAGAATTATAACATAAGGATCAACCCTCCAACTTTTTACTGGTTCTCTATTCTATATTATCATACACAATATATACATATATACTTTAGACATAAATGATTGTCATATCATTTCGTATCAAATCCAAAAAGTCATGATATTAGAAAACAAATCTAAGAATTATATCAATATTTTATTTATTAATTTATCAAATATCATTTTCATTTAAAACTTCTTGTAATCGCCTAATAAAGTGAAATATGGTCTTAGGTTAGAAAAATGAAAATATGTACGTATTTTGAGAGCAGAAACGGTACTGACAACTTAAATAATGAAATACTATATATATATAGTATTTCATATATATGAGCAAATCCACGAAACTTTTAACTTTTGTGATTCTCGAATCGAACACTTAAAAATCTGAATTATTTTAAATTAAAACTTTGGGTATCATTTTTTTTTTTTTTTTTTGCTAAATTATATACAAAGGAAAATTTTATGTATACAGTATTAGAACAATATATTTATTTGACAATTAGTTTTATAAGTTAAAAAGTGAAAAAATGCTTAAATTTCATTTGAATTTCTTGAAAAAGTTTATAAATTCTTAACGTTTTTATTTTTGCGGCGTGTAAAATATCACTTCAGCTACTATGGAAATATCAAACAGACATATTGTGTTAAAAAAATTTTCACTATCCCATTAGTGTGCCACGACTAAAACTAAAAATACGAAGGTTTGATTGAGTGATAGCACTTTTTAAAAAAATTCAATTGAACGTCTTCTTATGAAAATATCTATTACGGCGTTGGATAAAAAGAAAAGTTCAATGCATTTCTTAAAAGATGATGAAAAAACAAAAAATTTTAAGACCTTCTTCAATAATGTGCTTCTAATTGCGTATTCCTGTGGCAACAATTTAAAGATAATAATAAAAATCGTGATTTTATTTAAATTTATACATTTTTGAAAGGCACAACTGCATTTTTGCTTTAAACAGGTCAATTTATGCACAAAAAAAAGCTGGTGTTATTTTTTTTGCGGATAATTTTCTCCAATGCTAAAACCCATAAGATTTAACCCGCACAATTAGGGTAAAATTTGTTGAGTGTTATTTTAACACCAATTCACAGAAAATTAATAAAAGGTATTAACCCCTTCGCTGTGAAGCAAAAATCGTGTTTCCGTGCCACCAGTGTGCAAAAAAAAAATTTTTTTTTTTAAATCTTATATTACCATATTGTATGTTTTTATTAACATTAATATTATATTAAGTAAAACTATTTTATTTTTAAGATGCTGCTATAGCGGTCATGCACACTGGTGGCACGACTTATTTTTGCCTCTATAGAGGTCAGTAACAGTGAAGGGGTTAAAATAAGCTGCAACGCTCATTATTTTAATCCAATTTTGCTTATTTTAATCCATTTTGGTATTAAAATAATCAAAATTGGATTAAAAATAATAAGCGTTGCAACTTATTTTGATGCCTTTTAATTTTCTGTGAAAAGTTTCGTGGATTTGCCTCATATATATATATTCCTACAAAAGAGAATCTTTTTATTGGTACTGTTGAAAAAATTATTTTAATTCAAAATTACTCTGCAAATTAATTTATACACATATATATATAACGGTCGATAAAAAATTAAAGCATAAACAAGTTTGTCTCGCGGAGGTAAAAGAAATGTTTGGCACCTTTTGGTTGCATCTCCATGGACCACCCGCGGTTTTTGTATAACCAAACATCTACATTTGGAAAAACTACTGGAAGAATTTCATGACACATGCAATATTTCCGTGTCGACCTTAATTTTCACGGCGAAAAAAAAAGAAGGAAAACTTCAATATAACCAATTCTTTGCGGAGTGCAAAATATTTTCTTGTTTGTTGTGGGTCCGACAAAAATCGTTTCGATATAACCAATTCTATTTAACAAAAAATTATGTATATATACTTCCAAGTGCATTGTGGAGTTTAAAAAAAAAATATTTAGACTTTTCAAGCATATTAATTATATGTAACTAATATGCTTGAAAAAGGTATGCTCTATTTCCCTAAATTTTATTGCTTGTGAATTTGTATCTATAAATTCGCTTTGACAAAATTAAATGTAAAAAAATAATAATATGTGATTAAAAAAAAAATATACATAATCATTTTTGGGGTTATGTGCAACAAGAAACTTGTCAGATCGAGACAAAAGTATTACAGCGCCACCAACTTACGAAACATCTGTTTAAGGAGGTTCAATAATCCATTAACATAACCTGAAACTAAAAAGTAGTTTTTAACAGAACTAAATATATATTTAAAATTTATTACACTCAAATTTGACAGGATCAAATTGTACAATTTTGGAAAAAAATTATTTTTAGTTAAAATTTGTTGTTAAAAATTTCCCTAACACCCTCAAATTTTAATTTTAGAGCCAAAAAACTGTTTTCACGTATATTTATATAACTAAAACCCTTGTAACTTTTTTATTTTTGCACCGATTTATAAGTTTTTTTTTCAATAAATTAGTTTTTCGATTTTTTGGAAGATGTAAGATAAAAGAAAAAAGAATCTTTCACTTTTTTTGATTATATTTAAGACAACGTTTCGGTGGTCTGGTCGCTTTTACCTTAAATCTTCCAAAAAATCGAAAAACTAATTTATTAAATAATTGTGGAAGAATAAACTAAATATTAAGTTTTTTTTCATTTTAAAGCTAAAAAGCAGGGCTTTTCAACCCACATAGAGTTTTTTTTTTGTTAAAAATAATATTTACAAGAGAAAAGTTCCAAGAAAGTTTAGAAATTTTCAATTTTTCCTCAATTTTTCAATTTTAACTGCTAATGTTTACGTCATTAAATACACAGAAAATTAAAAGGCATTAAAATAAGCTGCAACGCTTATTATTTTAATCCATTTTGGTATTAAAATAAGCAAAATTGGATTAAAATAATAAGCGTTGCAGCTTATTTTAATACCTTATAATTTTCTGTGTATGTTTTAAACATTTTTTTCTTCATGTAATATTCAAGCGTACTAAATTGTGCGACAAACGAGCCCTATTTGAATAAAGTTTTCTTTAAAAATTGACTGATTTATTACAGTTTTTCTATTTCAAAGACCAGTAGCAAATTTAAATATTTATCAGTTTTCCTTAATTTTGTAATCTTAATTGTTTTATGTAAAGATGCTTCTGAAGTTTTGACCATTTTTTTGTATCTTGGTCTTTCTATAAGAATAAGTTTTTTTTGTAAATATTAATTTTATTTTACATATAAGAAAAAAGTAGCTATTAGTCTCCTAAATGAAATTCCAACATATATCTATATAAAAATTCATTTTTTGCACTTCCATTTGGTCTTTCCGTTATAAATGTTACGAGGACGATTCGAAGATACAAATAAAAAGGCTGAATAAACACTTTTAATTTCAAAATAATTTGAATTTTCAGATATTTTTTTAATTTAGTAATTAATATTAAAAATTTAAGTTGCATTTTAGTTAGCAATAAAAACATTCTTGACAAAAAGTATATTTGTAAAATATGTTGCAATATTTCATTTTTGAGGCTATAGCTACGTTTTTCTCATATGCGGAAAATAAAATTAATATTTACAGAAAAACTTATTCTTAGAAAGACCAAGATACAAAAAAAAAGTCAAAACTTTACAAGAAATTTTAAGTTAAAATAATTTTTTTCCAAAATTATACAATTTGATCTGTCGAATTAGGGTGTAATAAATTTTAAATATATTTTTGGTTTGAGGTTATGTTAATGAATTGAACCTCCTTAACATCTATGGAGGAGAAAAATGAGAAAATGTTAGTTTTATAGTTTCTTTTTTTTTATATATATTTATGTAAAATAAAAATCAGGTTTTTAAAATTCGTATCCAAAAGTTTTTGACGGAAATTAATTTGAACAAATAAAAATTCTGATAATTGAAAACTCAAACAAATATAGAAATTTTGTAAAGTGAATTTTCGGCTAAATAAAAATTCTGTAATATAAAAAATCGGTTTAATATAGAAATTCTGTTGAAAAAAAAAATAATTAGAAAAAAATAATTCGTCTAATTGAAAATTTTTTCAAATATAAATTCTAACTTATATTTATCCATTATCAGGGTTGCTACGGTCAGGGAAAGCCTGGAATTGTCAGAGAATTTTTTTCCAGTCAGAGGGAAAACTTGGAAGAATCAGGGAATTTTATAAAATATTTTTTCAAAAATTAATTTGCCTTATTTGAATCGTGTAAATTTCAAATGATCAAGTTGACAATATACTACTGTCTTTCTTTTTTTTCAAATTTTAAAAAATTTCAATACATTTTAGATACAAAAAATTTGTTTTAATTAGGTAATAAAAATATAAATGCGTTTTATATTGTTAATATCATTGAATTTTTTTATATAAAATAAACTAAAATTTTATATTTGGTTAGGGAATTTGGAAAACCTGAAAATATCAGGGAATTTGGAAATTTTGAAACCGTATAGCAATCCCGATTATTCATGCGTCTCAAATTTGGATAAAATAATCAAATTTTTACTAAAAAAAAATAGAGTTTCTATACACAGAAATTTTGTCAAAATACGTGAAGTTAGTGTTTTGAAATACAGAGATAAATATTTGTAGTGTTTTGGTCGTATTTTCTCATAAGAGAGCGAAAAAGGAATTTTTTTTTTGAAAAATATATCATGACTGCCGAAAGTGTATATACATATATATATATACTGAATCGAGAATATGAAAGATCGAGAAGTGATTCTTTTTCAGTTCATTTTTCAGTGCCATGACGAAATTAGAAGAAGCACAATATTTGGGTGAAGGCGAACCTGTGGCTAATTGAAAAGTCAAAACTCCAAATGAATGGAGACACGTGAAAGCGTGGAAGCTTATTGTCACAAAAGCAACTTTACTCCCTGTGGCTTTCTATTCTTCTATCAATATTTTCAAGACCCCCTACAATCACAAATATTTTCCATTTTCTTTATTCACAAAAACACTTGAAAATGAACATGACGCGATTCACATATATACATATAATTATTTCATAAAATTCATTTAGCTTTTTCAATTTTACATTTCTCTGTTAAAAAAATCTTATATTATGATAATAAAAGGTTTTTTCAAATTATCATTTGACTATATTTATTATTGGTACATAAAATTTTGTCTAAAAATTTTTAATAACGAGAAAGAATAATAAAATAATAATAAAAAAAAATTAAAATAAAAAATTATACAAACTTTATGATAAAAAGAAAAAATTCTTTTAAGATAATGATGGCTATAATAATAATAATAATAATAATAATAAAATAGTAATTTTAAAGTGTATATAAAAATGTGTTTGGAAATTTTTGTATTAGCTCCAAAATTATTTAGTAAACAAGAAAATTAAAAAGAGTCATACTTTCAGTTTTGATTTTTTTTCTATATGCAAGAAAATTCTCTAACTCTTTGTTATCCCTTTAGGCCCTAAGGATTTTAGGGATATATATTGACCTGGCTTACCCCTTAGAAAAAAAAAGATAAGTAACATCTTGAATTTTGAAAATATTGCAAAAAAAAAAAAAACAAAAAAAAATTGTTGCCAAAAGCCACCAATCCAAACGGTTTTGGGCTACAGAACAGAAGTTCAATTTAACTTCTGGGTTCTCTGGGTCTCTTTCACGAACAAATCATTTGCCTCCTTTCACGCACGAATTTCCGGTAAATACATATTTTCAAAGAGGACAATTTTTATTATATTATACTTTCCAAATATATTTCAATTTTTGAAGGACGTTTCACCATTCTTTTCATTTTCTATATATATATATATTATTATTATGAGAATACAAAAATTCAAAGTTCATTTCTTAATAGGATGAAAATTCAACGCAAATGCTTTTAGAGAGAAAGAAAAAAATACTTTTAACCTCTTTCATTATATAAATTGTTTGTATAACGTACCGAGAGAATATAAAAACAAACAAAATAACGTTTCGAAAATGTTTCTTAATTTAAAAATTTACGGTGGGCTTCAAATGAATTGTTATTAACGGAAAAAAAATAAGGAGAAACACCTTCTTTTTCGGGTGCATCAAATTAGAGAAAATTCATATCTCTATTGACAGAACGGATCGAATTGTAATATAAACAAAATTAAATAATTAAAAAAGCAAAGAAACTATAAAAATTATAATAGTGATACTCATTTTTTTGATACTAAATTCTTTATCAAAAGGTCAATATATTATATATTTTTTTTGAGAGAGAGAAATATTAAAATTTAATACATTTTTAACATTTTAATTATTTAATTTTTACATTTTTAATATTATAATTTTACTGTAAGTGTTTAAAATTTTGAAAAATTTTTCTCACGAATTTAATTGTTGGATAAATGATATATATAGAGAACTAATTTTGAAATAGAGTCAGTAGGACCTGCAGATTCCTCTTTGACAATAAATGAGAGAATCAATTCTATATATATATATATATATATATAATAACCACGCAAAAAGCGCGCAGTGAAATTAATCGACCATTTGATCTTTGGTGGTACAATATTTCCCTGATATAAACAGAAAGCGTTTCAAATTCCCCCATCGCGAAACTTATAATAAAATCAATGGCAATAAATAACACGTTATGCATAGTTAAAATAGAGGGTTTTTCTCTGTTATGGCACGCCATGACAAATTGAGAGCTTTCAACTATATCTGATAATTGTACTTTGCTCTCGATATATATATATGTACACTCAATAGACACGAGCGATTTATACTTATGACCATATATACGTATATATAGGGTTCGATCTGTTATGGGAATTAATTTATCCTATATTGTATTTTAAGCAAGAATTCATCTCTCATTACATGATGTGAATGCGAGACGATGGGAATTCACGCAAAGAATAATATTATGTCTGAGAACCAAATTATTAAATACATTTTAGTCGTATATATGGAAACATTCATAAACATATAACCTATAATTTTTTCTTCGTTTTTTATGTCTATTGATGATTAAATCTTCATTAAATCCAAAATAGTCAATGAAAACTTATTTATTTTTTTTTTATTGAAAATGTTCCTTAGTATGATAAAATTACTGCCAAAAAACGTTTTTTCAAAAATATGTAAAAAACCAAAGTTGTAAAGAAAAATTATTTTATAGTCTAGAGAGAGAATAAACCTTTGAAACTTCATATTTCTACCCCTGTTTTTTTAAACGAGGATAATTGCCTCAAAATCACGGTCTTTTTTTAGAATTTTTGAGAAAAATGTTCATAAAAAATAAAAAAAAAAAAACCTTCTTAAAAATTGTTTTTTAGGTTTATTGTCTAGAATAAACCCTTATGAAGAGATTCGCGTTTGAAATTTAAAATTATATATTACAGGTTGTCCGCAATCACGTGTGCACTAAAAAAGACACCTTTTAGAAGACGCCACCTACAGCTAAGAAATTGAACTAATTACACTCAAATTTTTGTTTTTTTTAATTTGCTCTGTGTATAATGGGCAACAATGTCCAAAAAAAATTTTTGCAATTAATTCCGTCAAAAACTTTTGGGTACGAATTTTAAAAACCTGATTTTTATTTTACATAAATATATAAAAAAAGAAACTATAAAATTAACATTTTCTCATTTTTCTCCTCAATAGATGTTAAGGAGATTCAACTCATTAACATAACCTCAAACCAAAAATATATTTAAAATTTATTACACCCAAATTCGACAGATCAAATTGTACAATTTTGGAAAAAAATTATTTTAACTTAAAATTTCTTGTAAAGTTTTGACCATTTTTTTTGTATCTTGGTCTTTCTAAGAATAAGTTTTTCTGTAAATATTAATTTTATTTTCCGCATATGAGAAAAACGTAGCTAGCCTCAAAAATGGAAGTGCAAAAAATGAATTTTTAGATATATGTTATGCAATTTCATTTAGGAGGCTAGCTACTTTTTTCTTATATGGAAAATAAAATTAATATTTACAAAAAAACTTATTCTTAGAAAGACCACGATACAAAAAAATGGTCAAAACTTCAGAAGCACTTTACATAAAACAATTAAGAACACAAAATTAAGGAAAACTGACAAATATTTAAATTTGCTACTGGTCTTTGAAATAGTAAAACTGTAATAAATCAGTCAATTTTTAAAGAAAACTATTCAAATAGGGCTCGTTTGTCGCATATTACATGAAGAAAAAAATGTTTAAAACATATTTAATGCCGTAAACATTAGTTAAAGTTGAAAAATTGAGGAAAAATTGAAAATTTCTAAACTTTCTTGGAACTTTTCTCTTGTAAATATTATTTTTAACAAAAAAAAAAACTCTATGTGGGTTGAAAAGCCCTGCTTTTTAGCTTTAAAATGAAAAAAAACTTAATATTTAGTTTATTCTTCCACAATTATTTAATAAATTAGTTTTTCGATTTTTTGGAAGATTTAAGGTAAAAGACCAGACCACCGAAACGTTGTCTTAAATATAATCAAAAAAAGTGAAAGATTCTTTTTTCTTTTATCTTACATCTTCCAAAAAATCGAAAAACTAATTTATTGAAAAAAAAACTTATAAATCGGTGCAAAAATAAAAAAGTTACAAGGGTTTTAGTTATATAAATATACGTGAAAACAGTTTTTTGGCTCTAAAATTAAAATTTGAGGGTGTTAGGGAAATTTTTAGCAACAAATTTTAACTAAAAATAATTTTTTTCCAAAATTGTACAATTTGATCTGTCAAATTTGGGTGTAATAAATTTCAAAAATATATTTTTAGTTCTGTTAAAAACTACTTTTTAGTTTCAGGTTATGTTAATGGATTATTGAACCTCCTTAAACAGATGTTTCGTAAGTTGGTGGCGCTGTAATACTTTTGTCTCGATCTGACAAATTTCTTGTTGCACATAACCCCAAAAATGATTATTTATATTTTTTTTAATCACATATTATTTTTTTTTACATTTAATTTTTTCAAAGCGAATTTATAGATACAAATTCACAAGCAATAAAATTTAGGGAAAAAGAGCATACCTTTTTCAAGCATATTAGTTACATATAATTAATATGCTTGAAAAGTCTAAATATTTTTTTTTTAAAACTCTACAATGCACTTGGAAGTATATATACATAATTTTTTGTTAAATAGAATTGGTTATATCGAAACGATTTTTGTCGGACCCACAACAAACAAGAAAATATTTTGCACTCCGCAAAGAATTGGTTATATTGAAGTTTTCCTTCTTTTTTTTTCGCCGTGAAAATTAAGGTCGACACGGAAATATTGCATGTGTCATGAAATTCTTCCAGTAGTTTTTCCGGGCAGTCATCGGAAGACTCCCGTGAGGGGAAGTAGTATACCCCCACTCTACCGACCGGGCCATAAACACAGAGCTTGAGGGACGCATGCACCGCGGGGGGCCTAAGCAGCGTTCTCGGGCCTAATGACATTTTCTATTTATGGCCCCTAATGAGTTGTTCATGAAAATTATAAAATTTTTTAATATTAACAATTTTTAATTTTTTTTAACATATTCTTATTCCTCGTAATTTCACGATTACGAGCATATGTTATTCGAATTAAAAATGTCAATATTTAAAAATCTTATAATTTTCATTGAATTTACTGAAGGATGCATTTAGTACATACATAGAATATCGATTATATTTCGCATTTTAATAAAAAAACACAAATTTCCCTTCACACTTTCAGGCTTAGGACTGTCAGCATAATTATCTATAAGTATTATGCTAATGTAGTACTTAAAAAACCGCGCGACATTTTTTAAATTTTAAATTTAATGTTTTTTGTGTTTCGATGCCTTTATTATTAAATTTATCATTTAAATACTTATTAAAAAAATTAATTTATAAATAAACTATTAAAAAATATGACATAAATAAAAAGAAATTTGATTTATAAATAAAAAATTTTTTTTAATTAATCTAAAGATGTTCAACAACCATGACATACACATATCAACTGACCTTATTAAAAGGTATAAAAAATATATATTCATATGAACTCACCTTTTTCAAAGGTATAAAAAATATATATTCATATGAACTCACCTTTTTCAAAGGTATAACAAATATATATTCATATTAATTAATTTGTGTTTTTTTTATTAAAATGCGAAATATAATCGATATTCTATGTATGTACTAAATGCATCCTTCAGTAAATTCAATGAAAATTATAAGATTTTTAAATATTGACATTTTTAATTCGAATAACATATGCTCGTAATCGTGAAATTACGAGGAATAAGAATATGTTAAAAAAAATTAAAAATTGTTAATATTAAAAATTTTTATAATTTTCATGAAAAACTCATTAGGGGCCATAAATAGAAAATGTCATTAGGCCCAAGAACGCTGCTCAGGCCCCCCGCGGTGCATGCGTCCCTCAAGCTCTGTGTTTATGGCCCGGTCGGTAGAGTGGGGGTATACTACTTCCCCTCACGGGAGTCTTCCGATAATCGCCCGTTTTTCCAAATGTAGATGTTTGGTTATACAAAAACCGCGGGTGGTCCATGGAGATGCAACCAAAAGGTGTCAAACATTTCTTTTACCTCCACGAGACAAACTCGTTTATGCTTTAATAACTTTTTATCGACCGTTATACATATCTGCCGTACAAATCTGAAAGACCGTAACTTATCATTTTTGAATTAGGCTATATATATGTTGACCATTACATTTTCACTTCTATAAAAATAAAGAGATTAAAATTTCGACAAAATTTTGTTTTGTTAAGGTAGAAATAATTATATTTCTATATATGTGAATCAAATTTTTCATAATTTCAATTTCTATATTCTTGCAGAAGGATAAATGTAATGGTCAACATAACCTATATTTGAAAAATGAAGTTACGGTTTTTCAGTTTTGCACGGGAAATTGGGCATTCCACGGGAGATTTTCATTCGAAATTTTTTTTTGCTCAAAACATTTTTTTTCGAAATCTCTCTCTCTCTCTATATATATATATATATATGAAAAATAAGAAAATACGTATTTTTTATTTGATAAAAATGAAGGAAATTATGATTTTTTAAAATTTAACGTCACTCTCTAAATTTGAATTATAGCGAAAAGTGAACTACTACTAATTCACATGAGTAAAAATTTTTACTAATTTTTAGTAAAATATTACTATTTGATTTAGTAGTTATATAAATTTTTTTACTAAAGTTTTAGTAAAAAGTGACAAAAGTTAGTGAAAACTATTACTAATTTAAATTAGTAGCTCACTTTTCACTAATTTAGATTTATAGAACATCAAATGAGCCTCTGGAAAGTAAAACCACACATAAAATTTTGACCGCCATGTTTATTCAATGAGAGTCATAAGTTTATGTGTTGTTTTATTTTCCAGCGACTCAAATGCAGTGTATTTTTGAAACATTTTTTTATCTAATCTCTATAAATCTGAATTAGTAAAAATGTTTACTAATTTAAATTAGTGACTCACTTTTTGCTTTAGAATTAGTAAAATTTTACTAATTCAGAAGCAAAAAGTAAGTCACTAATTCAGTTAGTAAACATTTTTAATAATTCAGATTTAAACAGTATTGTACTAATGAATAAAAAAATTATGTTGTATATGAAATTTGTTCACTTTTTCATCAAATTTTTCAAATATATGCTCAAAAATAACGTATACCTAATGTAACTATAATTAAATTTAAAAAATTAGTTTTCTCAAAGTTTCAATTTTTAACATTTCTTTTTTTTTGCACTGTAATTTCTGATGACTGAAGAATTTTTTCCCCTATCTGCAAAAGTGGTGTTTTTAGTTTTTAAATTAATATTTACAATTTTTAAGCTAAAAGATTTATATAATATGTATTTTTGAAAATTAAAAAAAAACAAATGAATAATAATGGGAAAAATTTATAAATATTTGTAGAATAACTGTTTGTAATATAAAAAATCGGTTTATATGGAAATTCTGTGTAAAAATAATTCAAACAAATAAAAATTCGACTAAAACAAAATTCTACTTAATTAAATTCGATCAAATAAAAATTCTAACAAATTAATTTTAGGCATTATCAATGCATTTTCGTATCAATCATTCCCTAATTCTTCTAAATTATTTAAATTTGCAAATAAAGAGGAAAATTCGTCAAAGAGAGAAAATATACTCTCTTAATCTGAATTAGTAGTTTTCTACTACTGAAAGAGTGCATATTCGTTTACCAATTGAATTAGTAACAGTTTTGACTAATTTTTAGTAAAAAAAAAAACAAACTACTAATTGCTTGTATAGAAAACTACTAATTCATGGAGTAAATCGTATTTTTTACTATTTCAAATTAAGAAGCCAATTTACTCCATGAATTAGTTGTTTTCTACTAGCAATTAGTAATTTTTTTTTTACTACAAATTAGTCAAAACTGTAACTAATTCAATTGGTAAACGAATACGCACTACTCATTCATTAGTATAGAAAACTGCTAATTCAGCGATTTAGAAAGTATATAGCAATTCTTACTGTACTGATGAGGATCATATAACCCTTAATTTTTGAATTGGAAGAAATAATTATTGGCTGACCATGCAATAAACTATCTATTATATATATATATATATATAGTAAAGGAGTTTAGAAAAACGAAGGGGTAGTGATGGTCCTTGATAAAAGTGAAATATTTAAAGTTCTCTTTTAAGATATGGCATTTGGTTCACCGCATATTGGTCATAATGGTAGACCTCCGAATGTCCTTGCGTCGCGCACATTAACTCTAACCATCCGGAAATTAAGAGAAAACATGAAGAATCGCGCAAAAGCGTTGCAGCACATTAGCCATGGTCCGCCAATGTATATCACGAGAAAGAAAGAGAGAGAGAGAGAGAGAGATGTCATAAATTGTTTTTCAAAAATTCTGACAAACACGATGGGTTTATGTGTTTATGCATTTATGTTTACTTTTATGGCAAATACAAATGCAGAGCTAACGAAAAACTCCATGGTGTAATGCTTTAACTAATGGAACATCAGGGGCGCAACTTTTCAGAAAAATATCTCATTTTTACATCTCCATGACTTTTAGATTAGGATATACCCATATGCAGTATTTAACTTAAATATTTTCAAAATTCGTTATAATTACATCAGAATATACAATTCTGAAAAAAGTATAGGATTCAAAAAATTATGTCTGATCCACTAATTTTTTTAATTCCCAAAAAATAACTATAGCTAAATTTTCAAGTAAATATTTTAATCAACTACGGATAAGAATTTTTTTTTTTTTTTGATTCAATACTATTTTTTCTATAACTTTGTTAGTTATTTAAAAATGTTATTGCTATAAGGGCGATTATCGGAAGACTCCCGTGAGGGGAAGTAGTATACCCCCACTCTACCGACCGGGCCATAAACACAGAGCTTGAGGGACGCATGCACCGCGGGGGGCCTGAGCAGCGTTCTTGGGCCTAATGACATTTTCTATTTATGGCCCCTAATGAGTTTTTCATGAAAATTATAAAAATTTTTAATATTAACAATTTTTAATTTTTTTTAACATATTCTTATTCCTCGTAATTTCACGATTACGAGCATATGTTATTCGAATTAAAAATGTCAATATTTAAAAATCTTATAATTTTCATTGAATTTACTGAAGGATGCATTTAGTACATACATAGAATATCGATTATATTTCGCATTTTAATAAAAAAAACACAAATTAATTAATATGAATATATATTTGTTATACCTTTGAAAAAGGTGAGTTCATATGAATATATATTTTTTATACCTTTGAAAAAGGTGAGTTCATATGAATATATATTTTTTATACCTTTTAATAAGGTCAGTTGATATGTGTATGTCATGGTTGTTGAACATCTTTAGATTAATTAAAAAAAATTTTTTATTTATAAATCAAATTTCTTTTTATTTATGTCATATTTTTTAATAGTTTATTTATAAATTAATTTTTTTAATAAGTATTTAAATGATAAATTTAATAATAAAGGCATCGAAACACAAAAAACATTAAATTTAAAATTTAAAAAATGTCGCGCGGTTTTTTAAGTACTACATTAGCATAATACTTATAGATAATTATGCTGACAGTCCTAAGCCTGAAAGTGTGAAGGGAAATTTGTGTTTTTTTATTAAAATGCGAAATATAATCGATATTCTATGTATGTACTAAATGCATCCTTCAGTAAATTCAATGAAAATTATAAGATTTTTAAATATTGACATTTTTAATTCGAATAACATATGCTCGTAATCGTGAAATTACGAGGAATAAGAATATGTTAAAAAAAATTAAAAATTGTTAATATTAAAAAATTTTATAATTTTCATGAACAACTCATTAGGGGCCATAAATAGAAAATGTCATTAGGCCCGAGAACGCTGCTTAGGCCCCCCGCGGTGCATGCGTCCCTCAAGCTCTGTGTTTATGGCCCGGTCGGTAGAGTGGGGGTATACTACTTCCCCTCACGGGAGTCTTCCGATGACTGCCCTGCTATAAATCCCAACAAAGAAGAATGAAACTATTTGAAAAATTTGCTAAGAAAAAAAAAAAGTTTTTTTTATTCGAAAAGAATAGAAGGATGTTGTAAAAAGAAAAAAAAAAAAAAAAAATTCTTGAATTGCGTTCCTGCTATGGTCAATGACAATGGATGTTACCACGTTTTGACTCACGATGTGAAGGACCCCTGAAAATTTTGAGGTGGCGAAACGTCGTTGTAAATCTTCCAATGGTTTTATTTTGGTTTATTATATCTTTTCGTGTATAATTTGCTCAAAAAAAAGAATCGTCCAGGACCAGGAATGTTTGCCTTCGTATTACCTAAACTAGAAACATATTGACGCCATCCTCTGTATAATTTTTTGTTTTCTATACGGTTCGCTTGACACAATACATCTAAAAACCGCTTACGAAGTTTCAGGACAGCATCATCATTTTATGACCTTCGAGAGTTTCCTCATGAAATTCTTTTTCTAAATTTTCTACCATGCAGTCATCAATATATGGACAATGTATATAAACGATTTTGAAAATAAATTTTCAATTTTCAGAATCTAAAATTGAATGGAAGTAAATGGATATTAGAAAAAAAAGGAAGATACGGACTTTTTTTTTAGTAAGGCAATATCATTTTGTTTCAAACACTGTAAAGTTTACAGACCAGAGCGATGTTATATATATATATATATATATATTAAAGTGGGAGATCCCATAAAAACGTAATTCAGCCGTAAAACGCGCGAGAGAAAGGCCTTCAGATAAGGTTGGAGTTCGTATGGATAATAAAGGTAAGAAGAGGTGAACCGCGGGTTAAAGACGAAGGTGAGTTAATTTCATCAAGCGGACCTGATTCATTATCCAATATCGGCTCTCGTAAATCCCAAGCCGGTCAAATAAATTATCGCTCTGAGCCATCGCTTTCGTTCTGTCTCAACGATCCAAGTTGTTATATACACGCATCGATTGCGAAACGAGTCTATATAAATCTTCAACGAATCTATAAATTTTCACCTCTTCAATTTTCCTCTAATCATTGCAAAATAGGAAAATATTTACAAATTACGACAAAAAAACAAAATTCAAAAACACTGCAAAAAGAAGTATCTTAATTTTAAGATGTTTTGGTCGACGTTTTAAGATGTTTTTTTATAACTTGCTTCTAAGTTATATCTAAAACAACTTAAAATGCATTAGTTTCTTAAGATATAAGATGGGTATAGGAAGATACCTTTGGTAACTTGCTTCCAATGTATCTTATAATAAAGATACTTCTTTTTGCAGTGAACCAATCGCATTTTTGACTTATACCATTGAGAAAAATGATCTCATAATTTTCCTTAATGTATCAATTTGATTCTAAAATTGGATCAAATTATTATAACGTTTTGATACACATAAATGCTGCAGTACAATGTAAAAACTTAGGTAACCGACATTGTCGCTTAGGCTGATTGTAGCCTGTTTATTATTACTGAAATCAGCCTAAGCGACAATGTCGGTTACCTAAGTTTTTACATTGTACGGCAGAATGGTATCAAGTTGATTCCTCATTATTTGGATCATTTTTTGGTCAAATTGGTATCAAAGTATAACTGTCATCAGGACATGCATATAAATACACGGAGAAAAAAGGATAATTAAACTTATCCTGGAGAGTGTAAAAAAAGTCAAAATTTCAGTGTTCCCACTTGGAAAGATTCCTCGGAAAGTGCCCCCTGGAGGTTCTATCAGAATTCCGCCGGAACTTCCAACGTAATTCCCTCGGAATTCCATCAAAGTTCCAAAGAATTTCCGATGGGATTCCGACGGAATTCCGACGGAATTAGGACTCTAAAAATTTTGAAAAAAAAATTAATCAGAATTCCGTCGGAATCCGATCGGAAATTATTTGAAATCCCATCGGAATTCTGATAGAACCTTCAGGGAGCACTTTCTGGGGAATCTTTCCAAGTGGATTGGATATATGACAACCCTCTATTTTTTGTAAATTACTACCTTCGTAGTGTCAGACTAAAAATAATCAGTTTTACCCTCCAGAGGAAAGTGAAATACATAATCTTTTATCGGTTTTATTCAATATATTTTGAAAAGAAATGTTTAATTGCAGAAAAATTAATTTCAACGATTAAAAATATTTAATTTATATATTATAATAATTAATTTAGAACATTTTTCATTTATTCATATATATATGGTTTTTAAATTTTCAGTAATTAAGATGTTTTAAAAATTAGTCAGCTATCTTAGGAATATATAATTCGTAAAAAGAAAATTTTTTCGAAGAGAAAATAATTAAACTAATTAAAAATATTTAATTTGAGTTGTGTTATACTATATTTATTAATAATTTTCAATAATTGTATGAATTATTTTTTTAAGTATAGTATAGTATAGAGTGTAAATATATTATTATTAAGAAGATCAGATTGACTAAATAAATTTTTAACATTGAAGTAAATTTTTGACTATTTTATCAGTTTTCTTATTTTTTATAAATCTTATTGTTTGGTTCGTTGTTTAGCAATAAAAAATTATTTTTTCAAAAATAATACATATATAAGGGTAGACAAAATTTTATCCGACACTTTAAGTATACCGAAATTTCGCCTGAGTTCATTGGCCAGATGATTTTGTTAAAAAACAACAAAATTATTCAATTTTTAAATTTTTAAAAATTCCAAAAATTCGCATTAAAAAAAAAAAATTTTCAATTTTTTTTCAAAAAATATAAGTAAAAATAAACACTTTTTTTCTTTGTCATTTTTTAATTGCAAGTATAGAATATAAAAGTTACACATTTTTTTTTTTTTAAAAGACAAAAAAGGAGGAAAAATGGGTAAAATGCAAGGCAAAATAGCATTTCTTTTAAAAGTTTTCGTTAATGAAAAAACATATTCTTAAACTATATTTGAAAATAATATTAGAAATTTAACAAAATTGACGGTAAGGCAGTAATGATTATTTATCGATATTAAAAGAAAAAATATTATTACTTTTAAATTAGGTAAATAAATTTATAAACTTACTTATGTCCTAGAAGATATTTGAGAGGCTGATAGTAAAAATGGTTTAAAATAACATTTGGAGCAAAAGTGGGATAAGTGTGACTTGGGAGCAAAAACGGGTTAAAATGATTCGAATAATTTATTATGATAAATTCATTATATTATCGATTAAAAAATATTAATTATAATAAAATATGCATTTTTTCCTATTGCTAATATTTTTTAATCGATAATATAATGAATTTATCAATAAATTACACGAATCATTTTAACCCGTTTTTGCTTCCAAGTCACTTACACTCAGAAAAAAGATATGTTTGAAATGTACCATTTTTTTTATATTTACCCAATTTTTTGGTTAGTTCAAACAAAATTTGTTTAATTTAAATAAATATTTATTTGATCTAAATAACTGTTTGGTTTATTTTAATAAATTTTTTGAACAAAGAAAAAATTTGATTGAACTAAATAAACGTTTGGTTTATGCAACCAAATGTTTGGTTAATTGGTATATCAATGCATTTATTTTGTTGCGATTTAACCAAAATTTGGTTGCTTCAAACGAATTTTTTTCTGAGTGTATATCGCACTTTTGCTCCCAATGTTATTTTAAACCATTTTTAATATCAGCCCCTCATTTATACTCTATATTTTTAAAAATTTGATACTAAGCATCAGGCAACATTCTTTCTTCCTCTTTTTTACGTATAAAAGGAATATCATTCCAGGGAATTCAACTTTTAAATGGTTTTTAGGTTAATGTTTTCTTAACATTTTTGAAATAAATTTACAAAAATTTTCAACAAACATAACCTTAAAACATTTAATTTAAACGAATTTTTGGCTTCCGCAGTGACGCGTAAAACCCATCTATCTCTGCAAATGGAAGCGCTGGTGTGTTAAAAAATATTTTTCAGCTTTGAGGTTATGTTAGGATCTCTAAAGCAACTCACTCATAAGTCAAGAGAAAAATTATGACCAGTGCTTTACTTTAGTGAAAGAATTAAGGCTTTAATAATATTCAGGTTAAACTCCTTGACGTGAAAGTTAAGGCTTTTAAGGGGCGAATGACATCTTGTTACCACGACTTGCAGATGAGGGCTCGCACCGTTAATTTTTCTGTCATGGCTGATAATCGCGAGGATTCCTAGAGATATAACCGATGGGACATTAGTTACGCCCGTTATAAATAACATGAAAGGCGCGATGGTTCTCCGTAACATTGTCCAAGAAGAACACGAAGCGTAACCGTATGTATACGGAGAGAGAGAGAGAGAGAGATGAAGCATTTTCTCGGCAACGCGCGGAAATCTTAATAGATGGTTTATTATTTTATGAGGCTACCTTATGCTTTGTGTTCATAACTCGTAGGTACCAAGTCATTGTCAAGGACCCGTAAATCATTGAAAAGTTGGTCGCACGGTAGCTCTCCGCGCAAAACGCGGCAGCTTCCCTTTTCCACACTTTTCTCCTTCTAGCCAATGCTTAAGAGAATTTTCGACCCGACAAATTGTCAGCATAAGGTTTTCTTATTATACATGCGTTGGCATACTTTTCACAAGTTTTGAAAATCACAACTTAAAATAGAAAATTCAAAGAGGTATGTATTTCATTTTCAAATTTTTCAATGTACGTACATGTGCAGAAAATGTGTTTCAGTTCCAGTTTTTTTTTTATCACTTTCACATCAGAGAAAGAAATTTCTATTCTATTATTTCACGCATTATTTAATGTACTATTCAAAAATGTTCCTATTAAATTAAATGGAATGAATGCCTTAATTTGGTCTTTTTTCAAATTTTAGTTCGAATTTTTTTTTTTAATAAATCGCATCTTTGGAATTTAGGGTAAATGTCCCAACTACTGTGATGTACAACCCAAGACCGACTTTAATGATCAAATAATAGAAGTGTAAATGAAATAATGAATTAAGGAGGCTATAGGGATAATAGATCTGATATTACCAATTTAATGAAACTTGGTCCACTACTAGATAAAGGTTTCAAAAAAATGTTGTTAAATTTTTGAGACCTCTAGGTACTTGTGAAAAAAGTTATGAGTGTTTTTGTTTTTTAACATTTAACATTGAGTCTTATGGGAATTGAGTACTTTCTCATACATATTTGTTCACCACAAATTACCTGATATTAAGAAATTGATGAAACTTTTTTTAATACAAAACAGATATATAATGATTAAATATCCGTTTAAAAAAGGGTCATTAGGTTCTTGTGAGAGTTGCAATAAATTAATTTGTAACAATATTTCACGTTTTATCAATAAATTGAACAGCTGTCAGAACGTCTGGCAACGTTGCACACTTGATCATGCATATTATACGTTAATTTTGCGCGCTAAATTTTAAAATGTTGATTCTGATAGCACGTATAAAATACGTTATATTTAAAAAGAAAATAAAAGTTAATAAATAAAATTGATTATACATTTTTAAAATTAAATTAAAGTTAATTAAATAGAGGGATAATTGTTTTATTAAAGTAAACAAGTCATAAAGCAACCATTTGCAACTCGACTGACGTAATGTGGTGTTGCCAGACGTTTCACAGTACCGAGAAAGTCAAATCATAAAATAATGGTTTCTGTTTTGATTTATTCAGTCAATCCCTATAACCTCCTTAAATCACTATTTAATATCTATTCAAATAGAAACGATACTTTCAACTTGAAAAAATAACAAATATTATTATTAAGGGGAGGCATCACCCCCAATTTTGACCCACTTTAATTTACATTATATTAAACGAGGTTCTATATTTTTTTTCTTGCATCATTTGGGTCTTAAAAACATACAGGATGGTCCAAAAAATGAAATTTTAATTTATGACCATTTTAGAAATTATAAAGTCTTAAAAAAATTAATATTTTAAATACCTATTTTTTTTTACAATTTTGACTATTTTTCATCGCCAATTTTTTTCCACCCTTTTTTTAATGATTCTTAAGAATCTCTCGCATGGATTTTCAAAAATTTTAATTTTTTCAAAAAATAAAAATTCTAAAATGGTCAAAAATTAAAATTTTCTTTTTTTGACCACCTTATATGTTTTTAGGACCCAAATGATGCAAGAAAAAAAATATAACCTCATTTACTAATTTAAATTTAAGTGGGTCAAAATTGGGGGTGGTGCCTCCCCTTAAGTATATATTAACATTTTTAAAGTGGCATATGCTGGTATTACTGCAGGTTTGCATGAATTACTGCGCATCGTGTGCATCAATTACTGCAGTTAAAGGTTTTTAAAATGTCATTTTGAAACAGTTTTATGTACTCAATTATTAAGTTTTACTAATTTTGTAGAAATCGCAGTAATTGGGGCATCAGCAGTAATTGAAACATTTACCTTCTAACTTTTGAATATAAAAATAATTTTTTTTGAAACACACAGTTTATAAACTATACAAATTTTGTATCATACGTATAAATCTATAGGTTTCTAATTTTCACTGGAAAAAAAATATTCTGAAATTTAGAATATACATATACATATATACTTGGAACCTATTTTAGAATATTTTCTACTTAAATTCAAGATGTAATATTCTTAAAATTAGAATATTACATACTGAATTTAAGTATAAAATATTTTAAAATAGTTATATATTCTAAATTTTTGAATGTTCTTTTACCGTGGTTATTTTTTAGAGGAATTTTCATTTTTCGCATTAACATTTGACAAATTTTCTTTTTAAATCAATTTTAATTTAACATAATTTTTATACATACCGAATTTTTATTCGTCAGAATTCTTATTAAAAACTCCGAAATTTGATTTGTTCAAATTTGCAAATAGTCGAAAAATAATCGACAGAAAGATTTCGGCGCGATTTTAAAAATTCACCAATCACAATTTTCTTGACAATAATTTCTAATTAGTCGATTTTAAAAATCGCGCGGACCAATAAAAATTCGACATTTAAAGAATTTTTTACAATAAAAATTCAATACATAAGCAAACTGCGTTTAGTTTTAAAATTGCGATCATTGAATGATTTAGGAAAAAAAAAATATTTTTTTCATGTAAATTATTATAATTTTTTATTTATATATATTTTTTTCAAATGTTCCTCTATCAATAATTTTTAGAAGAAAAAATTGCAGTAAAAAAAATTTATTATTTTTCTAGTAATTTTTTTTTTTCTTCAAAATTTTTTTTGATTAGATTGGTAGAAAAATTTGTAGGCAAAAAATTAATTATTATTTTTCGAGTAAAAAATATTTTTTTTTTTGCAAAATCTTTGATCATAAACGTTGTGAACTTCGCACCAATGATTTTTTTTTATAATAACAGTATAATTTGAAGAGTGTGAGTATTTTAAAGAAACAATTTTTCTACGTAAAATATTTTTAGGACTTTTTAAAATACAATAAAGACGGGCTTCTTTTTTTTATAATTTTTGCCATTTCTAAAAAAGTCAAACGCAAAATGCCGTAAAATTCTATTGTTTGGTAAACCAAAAATTCTGTAAAAGTTGTACCAAAGAGCGCAGTAAAGATATAAATTGCATAGAGAAAAAAAACTGATGATTTAGCACCCAAGTATGGCCTGCTGTTATATATGTATATTACTATTCCTTTTGCAGTTTACTTTGTCCTTTTAAGAAAAATTATATACAGACCCAAATATATAGAAACCAAACTTAGAGGAAGGGAAAAATAATTTCAAATATTATTGAAAAAATTTACAAATTAAAAATGACATTAATTTTTTTTTTTTTAAATGACTTAATTTAGGTTGATTTAATTTAGGTTATGTTCGCCTTTTAACCTAACATATTTGACCCCATTTTAACCTCATTTTGAGGTTATGTTTGCCTCTTGACCTGTGACCTAATTTTTGAAGTTATGTTCGCCTCTTCACCTGTGATATTTGGTCTGATTTTGAGGTTATGTTCGACTCTCGACCTCTCGAACATCATATTTTGAGGTTATGTTTGCCTCTTGACACGTGACCTAATTTTTGAAGTTATGTTCGCCTCTTCACCTGTGATATTTGGCCTGATTTTGAGGTTATGTTTGCCTCTTGACCTATGACCTCTATGGGTCGTAGGTCTTGTAGGGGAGGGGGTGGGGGAGGGGCGAGCTTCATATTTTATCTAATTTTGAGGTAATGTTCGCCTCTTGACCTGAGATATTTGACCTAATTTTAAGGTTATGTTCACCTTTTGACCTTTTGACCTGATCTAACCTAAACTTACCTGAACTAACCTAACCTGAAGGTCAAGAATTCTTGAAACAGCGGCGGCGATATCTTTTTGTAATACATATAGGAAGATATTCTAAATTTCAGAATATTTTTTTTCCAGTGAAAATTAGAAACCTAGATTTATACGTATGATACAAAATTTGTATCATATTTTGTATTTGTATAAGTTTATAAACTTATTTAATAAGTTTATAAACTGTGTGTTTCAAAAACAATTATTTTTATATTCAAAAGTTATAAGGTAAATGTTTCAATTACTGCTGATGCCCCAATTAATGCGATTTCTACAAAATTAGTAAAACTTAATAATTGAGTATATAAAACTGTTTCAAAATGACTTTAAAAACCTTTAACTGCAGTAATTGATGCACACAATGCGCAGTAATTCATGCAAACCTGCAGTAATACCAGCATATGCCACTTTAAAAAAGTTAATATATACTTAATAATAATATTTGTTATTTTTTCAAGTTGAAAGTGATAAACAATTATATTGTACACAACATTTAACCTTTTCAGAGTTTATTAGCATTTGACAATTTTAAATTAAAATGTAATTGTAATTTTATAAAATGAAAAATTACCTAAAAAAAATTTTATAATATGGTCATTAAGAAAGGATGTAAGGAATTTTAATTGTTTAAGTTTTTTTTTTTTTTTTTTTTTTTGTAAAGATCACAAATAACATATTGAATAACGAAAGACCTTGAAGATTCGAAATATATATAAATAGTGAAAGAAAAAAAAAACCTGAAAACTACTAACCTAAAGAAATTTTGCTAGCGCTCGTAATTTTCAAAGAGGTATAGAAACACGGGGATAATTTACAAGCCACTCTTTTAAAAGGATAAAAAATGTATAATTTTATTTTTTTGCAATTTATCTACAACAAATATATATCTAATGTTATATGGAAAGTACACAGAAAAAAGCTAGTCTGAAAAATGAGCCAAGTTGGTGGCGCCACTGTCTATGTCGTTTAGCATTGGCATCTCGTGCATACTCTGTGCATGCGCATGCAGAAATATTTGTCCGGACACACATCAACGGAATCTAGTGAATATTTATTGTTAGTAACTTTCTAGTAATTTTCCAAAAAAAAACCCCGCACCATTTACATGGAAATTTTGGGTCCAATGAAATTTTCTGCAACTTTGTAATTTTGTAGTTTTTGATCTCCTGAACAAAAAATGTAAATGGCAAAATTCAAAAAAATGGACAGATTTTTTAAAAATTGAGGTTTAAGTTCAAAACTGTTAAAACTGTCAAAAAGTTAAAATGGCCGCCTTTGTTGTGAGTATGCTAAACATAACCTATTTACTGTTTCTTGTGAAAATAAATAATAAATATAAGTAAAGTTTAAATAAACCGAGAAATAAACTATCAATAATTTCTAAAAATTTAATTTAATTTGTGAAATTGGAATTATATTGTGGAAATAAGTAAATTTGAACAATCTCAGTATATATCGTTTTTATTTATTAATATTACACTTTTTTCTAATTATAATTTAAAAAAATGTTAATATAAATAAAATTAATATTTTATTAGATAAAGGAAGTTTAATAATGTATTTTAATTAATTTAAAAAATAATTTGAAACAATTTAATTAAGAATATAAATTTAAATATATTTGTTTTTCATGGATAATAAAAAATAGTTATTTGATAAAATTTTTTGAAGACTTAAGATTTAAATTGAATATTATAGAAAGCAAAATTTAAAGATTTTTAAAAATAAATAATTAATTATTATTATATTAATTAATATGAACATTAATAATATATTAATTAATTATTATTATTATCTTTTAAATATTATCAACATAACTGAACTGTCATTTAACCGAAACGCATATAACAAAATTGTCATTAAACTAACCTGACATGTAACAGAAATGTCACTAAACCGACCTGAAATATAAAATAGAATTGTCATTTAACCGCGACCTATCATTTAACAGAATTGTCATTTAACCGACCTGACATGTCACAGAAATGTCATTTGACCGACTTTTTGGCGCGAATTTAAAAATTGCCCAATTTTATAAATTACACAAACGCGGAGAAAAATGGAAAAACAAATAAAAAACAATTGTAAAATTTACATAAAAAAAATAGGAAAAGAACTAGGCGCAATTGCTATGTTTGCCCAAAATTCGAATTTGGGATCTCTGGTGCCCCCAAAATTCGAATTTGGGATTTGTGGTGCCCCAAAAGTTTAATTTGGGATCTGTGGGGCCCCAAAATTTTAATTTGGGATCTGTGCCCTAAAATTTGATTTTGGGAGCTGTGGTGCCCCAAAATATACTACGGACAGACGGACGCCAAAGTAAAACTATAAGGCTTTCGGCCATGGGCCACGAAACCCTAAAAAGTAGTAAAATTTACTCCTGAAATAGTAAAAATTATTCCGGAAATAGTACATTTTAATATATCTGGAGTAAAAATTGTCAGAAATTGTGGACAATTCCTGTTTTACTTTTAAAGTATAGTAAAAGTTATACTTTATTTATTTTTCCATTTTTCTCCGTGCATTTATTGGAGATAACCAAATAATTTTAGTTATAAATGAAACAAATTTTTGCATTGTATGAACCAAATTATTTTTAATGAACGAACAATGCGATTTGATTACAATAGGACAAACACCTTTAAAAAAAAATTTTGTTTCTGTTAACTAAATTAAATGTTTGTTTAAGTCAAGTTAACTTTTTTCTGAGTGTAGAAATATTAATTCTTAATAAGGTATGAAATTTATTAAAGTAATTGGGGAATTTGATTATCGTAACACAGAAAATTATAAGGTATTAAAATAATAAGCGTTGCAGCTTATTTTAATGCCTTTTAATTTTCTGTGAATGTTTCATATAAATAGTGATCATTATACTTTAATTATTATTGACAACAACAACAAAAAAATTGTATTTTTACATCGGCAAATGGTGAAAAAAGACTTCTAATTATACAAATAAAGAAAATTTTTGCGACCCCGCGAAAACGGAAGCTCTGGTTATCCCAAAAGTGGATTAGCCAATAAAATTCGGAAGCCTAAAAGTTGAATGAGTGACAAAAGAACGCGGGAAAGGGTCCTAAAGTCTCTCGTGAAAATTATTTATGTGCCAATAAAACTTTCCAGCATCAAAACGAAAAGCCTATAACGCGCATTTTCTTCTTATTGTTTGGTTTTGGTTGGTCAAGGTCGATGTGCAAAATGAAAAAGAAGAAGAAGAAGAAGAAGAAGAATTAAAAGTGAATGTTCGAAACGATGCGATGTCGACAAATCGGAAGCTTGACATGGTGAAAATAAGCAGAAACAAGAAAAACAAGAAAGAGACAGCATTGAGATGACCTAAAGAAGAAATGTGCAATATATGAGAATGAGCTGGCGCGTGCCGAATCAACGGGGGGTGTACTAAATATTTTGGAAACATTGAACGGGGGAGACAGAAAATTCAAAGTCCCTATGATGATGAAAAGAAGATTTACACCGTAAGCTGAACAGATTCGTTTTTCTTTTTTCTTTCTCTTTCTCTCCTCTCTGGGTTAGCAGGGCATCAGGTCCTCAAGGACACGTGAAAACATTTTTCTCAGTTTTTGTTAATGTTGTTTCAATTGGTCTCGCACCTTGCTTACTCACTACTATCGCTCCAGGTGATAATAGCTTCGTTCCTAATTTCAACGGAAATGCATAAATACTTTTTCATTTTTAACTTTTACACATCATTTCCTTAATTCTTCAATAAAACTTATATTATTTCAAATTATTTTTAAATATCACAATTATTTTTGTTATAAATCCATATTAAATGAACGAAAGTAGATGTGGATTTTATAGTAAATTGAATGACGTTTGATATCATTATATTAATTTTGATTAGATTAATTTTAACTTCAAAAATTGAAGAACAAATTTTAAATTCATCTTCATAGACTTAAACTATTTTCAGAAAAATTGATTTAAAATTTGTTTTTCAATTTTTGAAGTTAAAATTAATGAAATCTTCAAAATTATTAGCATCATGTCAAATGACATTAAATTTACTATAAAATCCACATTTAATGTCGTTTATTTAATGGATTTTTAATAAAATTACAATATTTAAAAGCAATATGGAAAAACAAACAGTAAAAACAAAGTCTTAAACCGTTTACACCTTAAATTAAGCCCATATATTTTGCATAAGTCTGCACGGAGAAAAATGGAAAAACGAATAAAGTAACTTTTACTACTTTAAAAGTAAAATTGGACCTGTCCGAAGTTTCTGCGCATCTCTGGCAACTTTTACTTTTTCTTTTTTTCCGTGTGTCCTTTTTTAATTGGTCTGACTCCGTTTACACCTTAAATTCAGCCTCAAAAATAGGCTGAAATCAAGATTTCTTTTTTAGTGTGCAATTTTTTATAAAAAAATTAATTTTTTTGTAACTTTGGACCCGATTTTATTTTAATTTTTTAATTTTTACATATACCTATAGAAGTGCTTAAAAGATTTTTCAAAGCTTCAAGTAAGTTTTTTCGATCTACTCTAAAAAGATCATCTTTTTTCTTTAAACCGGCGAGACTAAGGTTTAAAAAATTAATTTGTACTCTCTAAATCTGAATTAGTAAAAATGTTTACTAATTTAAATTAGTGACTCACTTTTTGCTTCTGAATTAGTAAAATTTTACTAATTATTAGTAACCTTTACTAACAATTAGTAAAATTTAACTAATTCTAAAGCAAAAAGTGAGTCACTAATTTAAATTAGTAAACATTTTTACTAATTCAGATTAAGAGAGTAGTGTAGACGAATTGATAATGAAAAAAATTTCAAAAATAGAAAAAAAACAATTAATGAACATAACTTCAATCTTAGCAATTAATTTGTTTATACAAAATTATGTTATTTTTTATATAAAAATTCAAAAATTGTTTTCGTCATTGAAAATAGTTCTAATTTTAAAATTAAAACCTTTCAAAAATCCAGATTCTTAAAAATTTATAACTCGAAAATTTGGATCCTTATAAAAATATTTTTAAAAAATACATATATTTTTTTCTTGAAAAAATTATATATTTATTCGAATTTAGAAGGTCGTAGGTAAATTTCACGTGGAATTGCTCAGAGTTTACATATATTTTTGATTTGGCTAATATTTTTTTTTTTCCTTCTTTCATATTATACTTTACGAAAAAGAGTTCCAATTTTTTTTTATCATGTCGTTTATGAGATATGAACTTTTGAAAACTTAAGATTTTTTTTCAAATTTTTTTACTTATAACTTTTTTAAAAATGCATCAATTGTAGGTTTTTTTTAATATATTATTTTTTTTTTTAAATAGTGTATTTTTAAATAAATTTTTCAAAAATTCCATGCAAAAAATTACCAAATAATGATTTACTAGATTTTATGTAATTTACATAGATTATATTCTATGTAAATTCTTTCAAAAAGTTCATTTAAAAACACATAATTTCAACAAACAAAAATACATATGCAAATTGGCGCAGTTTAAAAAAAAAAAAAAAAAACATTATGAGCATTCAAAAAAAAAATCTGAAATTTTAAAAAATTTATAATCTTGTAAATGACTTGCTGAAAAAATTGGAAAAAAAAATTATTGAACTTTTTTTCGTCATCATTGATAATAAGAGAAAAAACAATTAATCAATACAAAAGAAAATGAAAATTGACATTTGATAAAAATGAATAATTGAATTTTTACGTGTGGATAAAGAGACCTGTTTCAAAAATTATATATATTAGTCATGGTAAAATTGCAAATTGAACTATGAGTCACGTTCTTCTTCTTTTTTTTTTTTTTTTTTTTTCTCAGGTGAAAACATTAAACATCCATCACGATGTAGTGAGTCAGTTATACGTTGACAAAACAGTGTCTTATACACATCACAACAAACACTCCAGGACATGCGCGTCAGTGCGAGGGAGTTTTTCGTCGAAAAAGAAATCGCAAAGCCAACAGGAGGTCCTTTCACCTCTGTATATATGAAAAACTGTGTCGAAATGAAGAAAATTTTTCCTTTAGGATTAGAGACGCCCCTTGTTGCAATATATATACAAGTAGTCGCATGTTATCCTGTTAGTTGTGCGTCAAAATATTGTGTCAAGGACAACTGAGTTATTGTCAAATCCACGGGAGCAAAAGTCAAAACTAGTACATCTGACAGAATGAAGAAAATAAGGTGACAATATTATAACTCAAGGATTTCATCGTATCCTCGACCTACTCATTTCTTTCTCTAGGTTATTAGGATCTTTGAGTAGCTAGTGATCTCTTGACTTTCAAAGAATTACAATTTTTTCCGATACATTTCATGCATTTATTTTCATTAATCATTTATATATTTTTTTTATTAATATAAAGATGAAAATAATCAAAAGTAATTGTATAATACGATTAGAATACTCCTCGTATTTTAAAGTCGGTGAAGTTTATACAACGTTTATGATTAATTAACCCTTAACTGGTACCACGGGTCCAGTAGACCCAAGTATTTTATCGAGCTCAAATTAATGTAACTAATGAATATTTTTCATATTTTATAATATATTAGTTTGACCCCAATCAAAAATTCACTAATGGCGCAGTACTGATAAGTATTGGCGCAGTACTGGCACCCAGTATTGGCGTCAGAGTTGGCGTAACTTTGGGATGATAACATTTTACCAGTATTGGCTACCAGAGTTGGCACCAGTACTGGTAATCACTGCTGGTTCAGTACTGGCCGAGTGCTGGCAATTTTGTAATTTCTTGTATATGAAAAGAAAGCTTTAACTATATGTAACAGAGATAAGTTTCACTGCAATAGTGAAATCTCTGCTCCAGGTAATACTTTTTTGGTATACTTAGGAAAAAGTGTCTGAAATTTTTAGTAACCCAACACAAATTAAATATTAATTAAATTAGTCAACCAACTAATTAATATTTTGTTATATACTGTTATTTGTTTTATACTGAACCAGTACTGCGCCAATAGTGAACTCTGGTATAATACTGAAATTTTTGGTTGGGACATATTCTTAGTAATTTTCTAAATTTTTTGATATACAATTAATTCAATACAAATGAATAAATGAACTTCAAACATTAATAATTAAAATTTTTTTATTTTAACCTAAAAAGTCATATTTTATTCACTTTTTTTTGCATCATAAGCTATACCTCAGATTAAATTTTTGTGCAAAAAAATATTCAATACCGCCCTGTAGAATTCACATTTGAATACGTCGGGTCCAACAGACCCGTTGTGCCATTTACGTTTTTTCATATTACTTTTAAATATTAGAATTTTATTAAAAAACTATATTAAATGAAAGGAAGATAAATTTGAGGATTTTATTGTAAATTTAATGTCATTATTGACATCATGGTATTAATTTTGACGATTAGATTAATTTTTTCTTCAAAAATTGAAAAACAAATTTTGAATCATTTTTTCGTACACGGAGAAAAATGGAAAAATGAATAAAGTAATTTTTACTATACTTTAAGAGTAAAACCTGAATTGCCACTGCAAAAACTAGCCGTCTTAAAAGTGCAAAAAACGTCTTTGTTTTAAGACACATTTGGTGTCTTAGACGCGAAAAACGTCTTAAAACAAGACGTTTTTTGCACTTTTGAGACAGCCAGTTTTTACAATGTGTCCGAAGTTTCTATACGTATTTTTGGCAATTTTTTGTGCACTATTTTCGGAGTAAAAATTACCAGAAATGGGCAGAAACTCCTGACAATGTATTTTTACATAAAAATTCTTGGGTATATGTATGTAATTTTCAAATATTCGGGTAGAAATACGAAATTTTTTTTTGCATTTTTACATAAAATTTCTTGGGTGAATTTTATAAATCTGACCTCAAATTTGGATTCAGCGACCCCAAAAACGTTTAATACGATAATATGATATTTTTTGGATACTTTTTTTTGACCATTTTGGACCTACAAACGATTTTACCTAAAAATTCTTGGGTTATTATAAATGCTTCCAGAAGATTTTTGGTAAAATTACCCGCAAGAAATTTTTTACAGTGCGTGATAGGTAAAAGTTACTTTATTTTTTTTTCCATTTTTCTCTATGTGTAGACTTTGACTATTTTTTAAATACTTAAAAAATATCATAAAAAACAGCTTAAATTTTTATATTTTTTGTATGCCAAATTGTAAAATGTGCATCTTTAATGGTTTAAAAGTTATGTAATTTACAAAAAAATAATGCAGGTCGAATTGGGGTTATTAGCGATCGTGAACTTCTAACCACATAATTCAACTTGCATTTTTTTTTTTTTTTTTTTTGATAACTTTTAAACTATTAAAGATGCCATTCTACAATTTGGTATAAAAAATCTACAAAATTTAAGCTGTTTTTTAACGATATTTTTAAATATTTAAAAAATATGTCAAAGTTTACGAAAAATTGATTCAAAATTTGTTTTTCAATTTTCGAAGTTAAAATTAATCTAATTTTCAATATTTTTATATATGATGTTGACATTGGTGCCAGTACTGCGCCAGTAGTCAATTTTTGATATAGGCCTACTTTATACTTTCTTAATTTGAATCAGTGAAATTTCCCAAATGCCATAAAAAATATTAGAAAATGCATTATTGTTTTATCATCAATTCAAGCACATAAGGTATTTATGAATTCTACTGTAGAAAAATTTAATACTCAACATTGAGAAAATGAATTCTATATATATTTAATGTTTCATATATGAAACTATATTAGAATATCTTTTCAGAAGATCATTAATTAAGAACAATTATAAATTTATTCAGAAATACAGAAACTTTGCGACACAATAAGTGACTGTTGGATTTTCTTACTCGCCATTTTCGTAGCAATAAAACATTCTCAATGCTCGTGGGGTTCCTCTTATCTTTACTATTATCGATAGCTGGCTCGAGACCAATATGGCTCCGCTCGGTAACCATGGCTACGTCCGATATTCCAACTCTATAGGGAGTCCCATCATCCGTACCATTATCGTGCTTTCCCATAAATAAGAAGAGGGCACTCCCTCATTTCGCGAGTGACTATATTACCCCAACATTGTCGTGTTAGCGAATACAATATATATATCACATAACACAACGGAAGCGGATATCGCAAACTTTTATGAGAAATTTATTATCCATTTCTTTAGAAACATAATATAAAAAATTGACATCACTAATTGAAATAAAACACCGACTTTCTATAAATAATCAATCTTGAAAAAATTCTAAATTGTATTATTATATATATATATATATATAATAAAAAAAAATATACTAATCGAAAATATATAAAATTTCTTCTAATATATATAAAAATGCGGACTATATCTTTATTCTTCGATTATTTAATCTCGTGTTCAACTTTAATTGGAAAATTTTACGAGTTGAGGTAATCGAGGTCGCTAACATTTTCTCGATCCAAGATTATTTCTCCAATTTAGAAATAAAAGCGGATAACTGGAGAAAACGTTTGCGAAGACTGCAGAGACAATTTTCGGTTATCATATATACGTACCGTGTAGAATAGATATGAAAAACGATAAATCTTAAAAGAGCGTCGCAAAGGCGGCAGCATTCTCCCTGCGGCCAGAGCGAATCTACTTTATCGGCTGCGAAGATGCATTCGTCTTAATCTCGTTCATTTTCGTTTGATATCGCCGCAGATCTCCACACGCCAGAATATATATACGCATATATATATATATATATATATATATGTATACGTATAGAAAAGAATAAAGTTCGCGTGCGCATATAATAGGGAAAATGGCGGCACTCCCTTCTTATCACCAACGGTTACCGAATATTGGATTGGGTGGCAGCCAGTATGGCGGCCCTCGTCAGCGATATCATCGCTACACGAAACTATTTTATATACTCCTTTACGTTTGGCAAACTTCAAATTATTCGAATCAAACTAGAAATTATTATATATTGCGACCTCGTACCAGCACTGCGGACCGATTATATATGTTATATTCATTCACAGAAAAAGTTAATATTTTAATATTAACCCCTTGACAATCCATGGCCCCATATATGTATGTCCAGAAAATAATACTACATAATATAATTCGATTTGAATATCAATGGGTATATATAATAAAGTTTTTGGGGTCGCTAAATCCTAATTTGATGTCAGATTTACAAAATTCAAAATGTCGGACCCAATATGGAGGAAAAACTTAAAATTGATTTGATTCGTTCAAAATTTGGTACTGCGGGGGTTTTTGGGATCGCTGAATCCAAATTTGAGGTCAGATTTAAAAAATTCAAAATTTGGATTCATTATAGACCTCAAAAACTCCCGAGTACTGAATTTTGAACGAATATCAAATCAATTTTAAAATCTTCTGCCATATTGGGTCGTCATATTGAATTTTATTCAATTTAATCTCAAATTTGGATTCAGCGACCCCAAAAACCTTCGTCGAGTACCGAATTTCATAAATGAATCGAATCAATTTAAAATTTTTCCGCATTATTGGGTCCGCCATTTTGAATTTTTTAAATCTGACCTCAAATTTGGATTCAGCGACCCCAAAAACGTTTAATACGATAATATGATATTTTTTGGATACTTTTTTTTGACCATTTTGGATCCGCAAACGATTTTACGATACACTGGACTGCGAAGGGGTTAATTGAAATTATATATATATATAGTCATTTTGACATAACCTAAAAAAGAATTTAACACAACAAATTTTGGTTAAAAATATTTTTTTCCAAAAATTGTATCGATACTTGAAAATTTAGAAAAATTAATTTTAATTTCAGTTTTATTTGGCAATTTTTAGTTTGAGGTTATGTCAAAATGAAGCCATAACCCGAATATTTGGAATTTTTCCACGTAGAACATATACATACTTGATAAAATATTATATCATTTAGCTGAAATTTAATTTTTCTATTGTCAAAATTTGTTTCCTTTGCCGCAATTTATTTATTGTCATTTAACAAAACAGACAAAATTCCATTTTTTTCTGAATAAATTATTCTATATGTAGTGTGAGTTTCCTATCATTCATTTCGTTAGTCATGGGTCGGTAAAACAGATCGATTTTTATGTGCGGGAAATTCAAATTGATTAAAAAAATTATTTAGTCATTTAAGGATAAAGGGACAAATTTATTAAAATTTATGTGTTCAAGATTGATAATTTATTTTCCAAAATTATATTAAAATTTTCATTTTTTCAAAAAAAAAAAAAAATTTTTTTCAATTTCAATAATATGGAATAATTTTAGATCATCCCTAACCTAAAAAAATTTATACTATTATAGTTTTGGATATAAAAAAAAAAAATAATGACAATAAAGGCAAAATGAAATTTTGATAAAGAGCTAAAAGAATGTCAATTTTGTTGACGACTTCATTGATGGAAGGAATTTTCTCATCGTTACTCATAAATCCCATACACGTGTCTATATATACAGTGTATAAGGCTTGTGGCTTTAACATGGCGCAGGTGGCGACGCTCAAAGCCAATTATGCGAACGTTCGGCGTCGGCGTCGTTCTCCCGCAAATCCCTAGCACCAGCAGAGAAGTTTAACTTGTCTCCGCTATAACGGATTAACGGCTGCGATTTATTTTCAAGTAATTGTTTCCACCCTTTAATTAAGTCGCATTTATTTCACTTAATGGAAACCGCATTCGTGAACACAACCGCCTTCGCGAATAACTTTCATTTAGTCATTAATTTCAAATGTCCTTTTTATGCTCTTAAAAATATAATACAAAGTTGTAACTATGTATATGTTTGTTTTTTGAATTATAATGTTCCGCCAAACGAATAAAAGAGGAAATTTTTTTTTTTTAATTCGTATAATCGTTAATTAGCACTGAAGAAATAAGGGACCTAAGAGGCATAAAATTATAGGTTACATTTTGCCTGGAAAATAGAGTATCAACTATAACTATATACAAAACATAAAGAGTAAACTCATGAGTAAAAAAAATCACTTATTGCAAAAGACTGTTTTTTAATTGCAGTAAAATTCTGATCCGCTAATCCACTATTCTCTTTCATGTGTGTTCAACCTAATGGTGCATTCTCAATGACGAATAAATTTTCCTATAGTGAGTTTCCTATCTATCATACAGTTAGTCATGGTTTCTGTAAAACAGTACAAATTCTATAAACGGAAATTAAATTCTCTTGAATTATTTAGTCTTATATTTAATCCTAAAATGTAAATTACAATTTATATTGTACTAAAGAAAATAATTTTTAAAATGCATTATACTATTAGTGCGATTCCAGTTGAGATTTTGACTTTTTCGAAGTAGGTTAACCGATTGCAATGAAACTTTGGAATTTTGTTATATATAGTAAGAGACTAATCTTTAACGTAAATTTCAGCTTAAAATATTTGTTAGTTTACGAGATTTGCAATAATAACAAAAAATTTTAAACTGCTATTATATCTTCCGTTTTAATAATCGGATTGAGGTCTACTTTTTTTTAAAATGTCAAGGAAAATGAGAGGAATAAATCTCTTTCAGAACAATTTTTCATAATTTTACAACTAAAAAAATTATTAAATAATAATTGAATAAATTTCAAGCGACAATCTAAAATTCAATCACTTAAACGCTAAAATGATCTTACCAATGTTTTCTTTAATGTTCCAAAGGAATCCAATGGTAAATGCAAGTTTAACTTATTTAATTTTAATAATTTACGAGTATAAACAATTGCAATTTCTGCTAGTTGACGTGCAGACGACATTGCGCACGCAGCATTCTCACGTAGCCAATTTAGTCCACGAATCACGTCAGCTGGTTACAAGAGAATGCTGCGTGCGCAATGTCGTCTGCACGTCAACTAGCAGAAATCGCAATTGTTTATACTCGTAAATTATTAAAATTAAATAAGTTAAACTTGCATTTACAATTGGATTCCTTTGGAACATTAAAGAAAACACTGGTAAGATCATTTTAGCGTTTAAGTGATTGAATTTTAGATTGTCGCGTGAAATTTATTCAATTATTATTTAATAATTTTTTTAGTTGTAAAATTATAAAAAATTGTCCTGAAAGAAATTTATTCCTCTCATTTTCCTTGACATTTTGAAAAAAAGTAGACCTCAATCCAATTATTAGGACGGAAAATATAGCAGTTTAAAATTTTTTGTTATTATTGCAAATCTCGTAAACTAACAAATATTTTAAGGCCAGGTCCAAGTGAGGCAGCGCCATCTACATTGAAACTAAAATTTTGGAAAATTTTCAACAGCCTTTTCTTGAAAACAAGAAGGTAAAATGCTTTTTTCTTTATGGATAATTGATTATTATTGGCAAGATATACACCAGCGAAAACTTTTTTTGAGTTAAAATAATAAAAAAAATTTCATGTCAATAAATTAAATATGAGCATTTTTTTCACAAAAACTGTAACAGTACTTTCTCAGAAATTACAATCAAAAATGCAATTTCCATTTGGAAAATTAATAAACGCTAAAAAATACGCGACCTAAGATTTACCAATCACGAAAATAACAAAAAAAAAAAGTATTTTAACATAACATATTTTACTCATTATGACAGCCGTTTGGCAGGTTATATAAATATGTCACCAGACGTTTCGCAGTTTTGCCGAAAGGAGGAGATTGGCGCTGTTGCTAACCACCTGAAATACATAATCTACCAAAGGGCTATCACAATCAGTAAAGCAGTATCAATATGTTAAATATTTAATAAAATTTTTTTTTCTTATTTTCGTGATTGGTAAATCTTAGGTCGTGTATTTTTTAGCGTTTATTAAGTTTTCAAATGGAAATTGCATTTTTGATTGTAATTTCTGAGAAAGTACTGTTACAGTTTTTGTGAAAAAAGTGCTCATATTTAATTTATTGACATGAAATTTTTTTCATTATTTTAACTCAAAAAAAGTTTTAGCTGGTGTATATCTTGTAAATAATCAATTATCCATAAAGGAAAAAGCATTTTGCCTTCTAGTTTTCAAGAAAAGGCTGTTGAAAATTTTCCAAAATTTTAGTATCAATGTAGATGGCGCTGCCTCACTTGCACCTGGCCTTAATTTACGTTAAAGATTAGTCTCTTACTATATATAACAAAATTCCAAAGTTTCATTGCAATCGGTTAACCTACTCCGAAAAAGTCAAAATCTCACCGGGAATAGCACTTATTATTTAAATTTTAAAGATTTTTTCTTATTCTTTCTTTTTTTTATAAGATATATTGTAAGTTTGACGATTTTTTCCACTTTGAAAAACTGTGGTACATCTGTGATACAAATAAACGCGCGATGAAAATTTGTGTTTGTTGCGCTTATAAGAGTAGAGAAGCTTGTACACAAACCGCCCCTAAATTTACCCGGTAGCTCATTTTCAAAATTCTAGAAGCGTATCTAATGTGCTGGTACCTCTAAATACAATGAGAAATTTCTATTGTAACATTGAGACATCCAAATATAATTTATGAGGGCCCTGTTTACCGACAAAGATTGCGGGTGGCTCTTCCAAGAGAGAGAGAGAGAAAGAGAGATGGAAGAAGAAAACTCACTATGCCAAGAGAGGAAACTTAACTTCTGACGTGGAGAGAATGCACGAAATTTGACTTTAGTTCCGCTTAATCGTCCGGTGCGTGCATTATTGCTATGATCATAATTTTCTTTGAGTTTCCTTTCAATTCTTCGGAAGTCGCTATGATTGAAACGATTCCCTCAAATAATATCTCGCGTTGCCAACAAATAAAAGAACGACGTTGATCCCTTCATCTCTTCCAAATATATTTCGTTTTGTTCTGATTTATTCAATATAAACATCAAAAAAAAAAAATTATTATATTAAGAGAGCAAATTTCCCTAATATCAAACCTTTTTCTCTTCAAAAACCATTACTTTTTTTTTTGTTTTTGTTTTAATTTTGCGCCTATCAAAACAATATTTGGCTCCACAGTTATTATTGTGTGCAGGGGGGAAAATCCCAAATCCGTCTGGGTGTAATAAAATTTCGATAATGTTACATAATAGCAAGATATGCTAATACATGTCATATATATAGTGTAGGCCCATATAATTATAGAAATGTCTATTGTTTAATAATATATTTATCATTATATAGAAAATTGCGAGTTTTAATGTTTGTATAAAATAAAGAGAGAATTTTATGTTTTGTATATAAAAGAGAATAAACAGAAATGTTCTATGCGCGTCATAAGTAGTGACACTTTACAAAGTTTATGGTCCAACAACCCCCATGATGGCAACCGTAACCCCAGTTATGTTTTATGACTCGCAAAATTCCTAGAGCGCAGCTTCCGGGCTTCAGAAAAATAAGTATTACCAAAAATTCACATTTTAGAAAATGTTTTGTTGCGGTTTTATGGCCGAGGAAAAAGAACAAAAAATTGACAATTTTTCATCTTTTTTTTTTTTAGCAAAATGGGATTTTTCGTTTACTTACATAATATATCCTCAAGACATGTCAAGGACATTTATTATCCTAAACGTAAAGCTATTTTAAAATTTTTAAAACGAAAAAAAAGAGATTTTTGTAAAAAATAAACGAATTCTTTAATATGTGTATAAACAAGCAAATTGATATACATCACAGTTTTCCTAAAGGTATCAAATTAGATTCTAAATTTTTGATCAAATTATGCAACGTGATACCTGCATAAGTCAACTTGATTCTCATTATTTGAATTATTTTTTGTTACCTTAAATTCCCGTGAAGAAAATTTGACCGGACCCTGGTTGGGCCCAGACGAGGCACGACCGGGACCAGATCTGGAAACCTGATATGGGCCCGATCGAAATGAAACAGGGAACCCGACCGGGGCCATGACAATTTGCCCGATCTGGAATCCTGGTCGGGAGTCGACCAGGGCCATGATAATTTGCCCAGTTTTATAGTAATTGTAATTTTCAATAAATTATAATTACTTATCTCTAATTAATAAATAAAACAATAAAATTAACCAATATTATTTTATTTTATGTATCTGCATTTAATAAAATGAAATAAAAGTTGTAAAAATTATTTGAATAATTGTCTTGTTTACTTTCAAAATCTGAATTAGTAAAAATGTTTACTAATTTAAATTAGTGACTCACTTTTTGCTTATGAATTAGTAAAATTTTACTAATTATTAGTAACTTTTACTAACAATTAGTGAAATTTAAGAGAGATTTACTTTTTGCTTTACACAGTTTTCCTAAAAGTATCAAATTGAGACCAAAAATTACATCAAATCTTTGCAACGTTTTGATGCACATAAGTTATATCAAAGAGAGATCGTTTTGTGTATCATTTTTAGAAATGATACACGAAACGGTCTCATTTTTTGATGCAAAAAATTTAATCAATTTATATCAATCATGGGCGAATTGAATCGACTCAAAATTAAACGAATTTTTTTCAGATATTTTGGTAATAGTACAATTGCGGAGACCATTTCACTATTTAATTTAAAAAGGAAATTAACAGAAAATCAAAGACAATCTGCAATTCGATAATTAAAAAGTGACAGCTTATAAACATAACCTAAAATGCATGAGAAAAAATTTGTCTATAAAATCAATATAGCCGAGCTTTTTAGAAGGTAGATGGCAGCACTCATCTATTTTCTTTCTTTAAATTTTTTCTGAATCGTTTTTACAAAAAGCAAAACTCTTACTTGCTAAACGGAAATATTTGTCAAAAAGATGTATTATGTTATCAAAAAAAGTAATATTGTAATCAATAATATTGGTTTAAATCAGAAATTAATTATTTTCAACAATATTTTTAATAGAATAATTCATTATTTTTTGCAATATTTTTAATGAAAAATTAATTTTTTCACAAATATTTTTGATCAAATAATAAATATTTTTTTTAATCAAAAATATTGGTGAAATAAATTAATTTTTTTATGAAAGAAAAGGTGAAAAATATTAAATTTTAACTGAAACATTGGTGAAAAATATTTATTATTTGATCAAAAATATTTGTGAAAAAATTAATTTTTCATTAAAAATATTGCAAAAAATAATGAATTATTCTATTAAAAATATTGTTGAAAATAATTAATTTCTGATTTAAACCAATATTATTGATTACAATATTACTTTTTTTGATAACATAATACATCTTTTTGACAAATATTTCCGTTTAGCAAGTAAGAGTTTTGCTTTTTGTAAAAACGATTCAGAAAAAATTTAAAGAAAGAAAATAGATGAGTGCTGCCATCTACCTTCTAAAAAGCTCGGCTATATTGATTTTATCGACAAATTTTTTCTCATGCATTTTAGGTTATGTTTATAAGCTGTCACTTTTTAATTATCGAATTGCACATTGTCTTTGATTTTCTGTTATTTTCATTTTCAAATTAAATAGTGAAATGGTCTCCGCAATTGTACTATTACCAAAATATCTGAAAAAAATTCGTTCAATTTTGAGTCGATTCAATTCGGCCATGATTGATATAAATTGATTAAATTTTTTGCATCAAAAAATGAGACCGTTTCGTGTATTATTTCTAAAAATGATACACAGAACGTTCTCTTTTTGATATAACTTATGTGCATCAAAACGTTGCAAAGATTTGATGCAATTTTTGGTCTCAATTTGATACTTTTAGGAAAACTGTGATTCATTCATATTCGGTTATTTAAAGAAATACAAATAAATATAATTATATATTTTATAATATTTGAAGAAATTATTTGAATAATAAAATAAAGAGTAAAATGTTAATCTAAAAAAAGAACAATTTAAAAGTTATTATAATAATTTATTATTATTATAATAGTTAATGGTATGAGTCGGTTCTTCGATCACTATTGTTTCTCGATAGTCAAAAATGTAGTAAAATCAATATAGTCGTTCACAATAATTAAAAATATATATTTTTTTAATTCTAAATTTTAATAACGTATATTGAATAAAAAAATGAGTTTTTATGGATATGATATATGACAGTATTGAAAAACTACCATCGATTACAACTGAGTTAACAATTTGCAATCGATTGAGCTTGAAAATTAATTTTCCCATTTTCAGAGAGACACAAAGGTTCTTGGAAATCTATATATAAACATTGACCACAATTTAGGAGTTAAATGGTCACGAACCATGTATGTTGACATATGGGTTTTCTAAGGTTTAGCGAACTGACCATAGGGATTGTTCGTTGTTGCGGGGGTGGTAAATGGGGTGTCGTGGTGTTAAATGACCCTGATTCTCGCGTATCTATTCAAGGCTTGGCACCCATCTCAGCAGGGCAATTCTTGTGGCTAATTTCTAGCGTTATTTGTTTAATTGCTCGACTACCACCTGGACCTAAATTTCGATCTATTTCTGCTTGCTTTAAATCGAATTGCCAGTGATTTACAATATACGAATAATAGTTCTTGTTCCTCCATTATATCAATATATTTTAACGAAATCCAAAAATTATTTCATCTATCAAAACGATTAAAATGACAATTATTATTTCTTTATTCATGCTTAAATTTTGATTATTGAATATGGATGATTCCACGCATGAGATTTACCTATATGATATTTTAAATTCGGTAAATATATTTTTTTTCGATCTTTATAGAAAAAAAAGTTTACGTATTTTTTTATTTTTTTAAAAGTGCTCAAATTTTTTAGTTATAAATTTTTAAATATCTGATTTTTTCGAGTTTTTTTTTTAAAATACACCTAATTTCAATGACATCTAACTCTTAAAAGTATTCAATTTAGGAATTATCATCAAGATAAAAAAAAAGTTTCAGTTTTTCATCGACTTTTCAAATATTTTAACGAAAAAACAAAATTTTTGAATTTGTTTAGAAAAAACAGCGATTTTTTATAAACAAATTAAATTTGTTTTTGAATTTAGGCGCGTTTTTTTTTATTTTTTTTTTATTTTTACGAGATACATGAAAATGAGAAGAAAATTTTGTAATAAGTTTTGGAGTGAGCATGATATGATCCTTTTGTTTATATAATTTGTTTAACAAAAAAAATTTTTACTTTTTTTGTTTTTTTTTTATTTTTCAAAGTAAAATGTATTTTAATTTGCTTTTCTCTAAGTTTACTAAAAGATTCTAGTGCCAAAAAACACTTTTTATTTCAAGAAATAAAAAGAAAAAATGAAAAAAAAGTAAAAATTTGTTTTTTTTTAAACAAATTATATAAACAATAGAATTATCATGCCCACTTCAAAACTTATTACAAAATTTTCTTCTTATTTTCAGGTGTGTAAAAATAAAAAAAAAAAATTTTAAATCGCGCCTAAATTTAAAAAAATTTAATTTGTTTATAAAAAATCGCTGTTTTTTTTTAAAAAAAATTTTTAAATTTTTATATATTAGAGTGATTTTTTTGTTATATAAAAATTATGTAATTATAGAAAATCGGTTTAATGGAAATTCTTTAAAAAAATAATTCGAATAAATATAAATTTGGCTAAAAGAAAATACTATCAAATTAATGCTAATAAATTAATTTTAGAAATTACTCCGTATTTAATTTCTCTATTTTCATTAATTCAAGAAAATTTACTTCAAACTAGTAAAATTCTCTTGGATCAAGAAAATATTGAATCAAATAAGGACAAGTAAAATTCATTTTCTTCATTTAATATACTATTTTTTTTATAAAAAATTTTTATTTTTCCGAAAAATAACTAAAAAATTTCTAAAATTTTATCAAACATTATATGTTTCTTCAGTTTCCCATAAGGATTAATTAAATTAATAAAATTTTTATAGCCATAGAAAATATGTTCGTCGTATATACTAAAAAAGAAAAAAAACTTTATATATAAATATATTATTTTTGGTAAACTTAATCGTCACAAAAAGAAATAACTTTGATTGAAATCAAATGCATTTGATTAAGTAAGAAATTGACATTAACGATAATCATTAAGTGTGATATATAAATCATTTTATAGTCCATATGAAAAAAAGCGAAAAATACTAATACTTCGTCTTTATCGTTCATATACTGTTAAGAAGTACTTAAAAATTTAAGTATATTTATAATGTGTCTATACGAAATATAATATAAATTAAAAAGCGGTAATTTCAGAAATTACATTTGTTAATTTTATAAAAATTGATGTCAATATGCATTAAATTTAATGTTCCTATAACGGGAGAAAATCTTCCTATACACGCATGAACCATTAAAAATACTTTAAACTTCAAATATCTTCTAATTCGTATATATATGTGTATATGTATAACGGTGAAAGTTATATTTATTTATTTTATTTTATTGAATCTTAAAGATGTCAAAAAAAATTTATGTTTCAATGGTAAAGAATAGTAAAAAAAATAAAAATGATAAATTTTCATCAAAAGAAATGCTAAAATTTAACTGATAAAGTAATAAATTATCACTTTAGAATATATAAATTACTAAAGAGATATATATCCTATATTATCGTTGTAATTAATAATAATTTGGTTTTTTCTATAGAGCAAAATTATTTTTTCACTAAAAAAAATTGATTAAAATATATGGTAATTTAAATTAAATAAATTTTAATGATAATTTTTACTGTTTTACATTTGTTAATATATATTTATTTTCACGGAACTAAAATGGGTGAATGGGTATAATTTCATTATATAAAATATATTTTTCTACTTGATAAATAAAAAAAAAAATGATTTTTTTAAATTTTCATAACATTTTTTTTTTGTAGTTTTTATAAATATTTTATGAATTCAGCAAAAATAAAAAAGTTTTTTTTTAATTTCTTTAAAAAAATCTCTTAACTTCTACAATTTTTAAACTTTTTAGTTATAGGCTTATTTTTTTGTTTCTTATACTTTTTTTTTTTGAAAAATATCATGAAAACTATAATAAATGTTGAAAAACGTTAATAATAATTGAATATGTATTTATAATTTTAACAAATATTTTTTTGTCTAATATTTTTAGAAACTTGTTTTGATTACAGTAGGAGTAAAAAAAAACCATTGAAAATTAAGTTTTACTAATTTTAGGTGATCCGTTTGTGAAATTCTGACCCTTTAATGAAAAAATTGAAAATAATTTTTTTCTCCTGAGAAAAAATTATTGTGAAATTAATTCCGAATATACCATCGGACTGGTTGCATAAATTGTGATGCATACGGTCAATTATTATTATCATTTAACAATATGTTAACAGGAAAAAATATATTTTAAAAAGTTATAGTTAAAAGTTGTTTTAAAAAAAATTGTTTATATAAAAGAAATATATATAAATTTACTCACATTTTTTTTTTTATGGAATTTTTATAGATTTTTCATGCTTTTTTTCCTCGCAATGTTATAGAAAAAGCCTCAAGAATAAAGCTTTATTGATGCGTATACTTACTTGGTATCTAAAAAAATAAAATTTAGTTACAACTATTAAATAAAAATTTATTGTATAACTTGTGAACAAAATAAAAGAATATTCAAATTAAATGAAATTAAATTATTGAAATATTCAATTAAAAAAAAAAAATAAATAAATAAGTATTGAAATTGCGAATACATAAATATAATTTTCGATTAGTTTCTATAGAATTAAGCCATGGTTTTATGTACTGTACATACTTAAAAAAAAAGAATTCTTAATGTAAATATGAATTAAATATGAACAATTTAGTTTAATTTAACATTCGATTTAACATAGTTTGTAAGTTTTATTTTAATATATGGAAAATATCTATCACTTTCATTTAAAAATATTATTTGTTTAAATGGAAATTATAATATGTTTGATTTAAGAAGATTCAACTAATTAACATAACCTCAAACTGAAAAGTACTTTTTAATAGAACTAAAAATATAATTAAAATTGATTTCACCCAAATTCGAAAGATCTATAGTTGTACAATTTTCAAAAAAAAAAAAACAATTACTTTGAGTTAAAATTTGTTTTAAACAATAATTAATAAACATTTTGTGTTTTTTCTTAAAGATTAGTAAACAATTCTATTTTTTTTTATAATTTTTATAAATTTCTCAGTTTTCTCTTTGAAAGATTTTCCACGATTCTAATTTTGTTTCTATTTTTTGTTAAATAATGGTTTGCTTAAAAAATATAAAAATTTAATTTGTTTTTTAACTTTTGAACAAAATATTATTAATAAAATTCAACAAACATAATTTTAGAAAATCTTTCAAAGAGCAAAATGAGCTATTATTGTTTGTAAGAATGGGATAAAAATTATAATTGCGTTCACTAACTTTAAACGCAAAAAATATAAAAAGACAAATAATTATTTAACAACATATTTTTGCGCAAAATCATTAATTTTGAAAATCGAACAAACTGAATCTTTCAAAATTGGATAAAATTAATTTTATTTATAGTTTTATTTTGTTGTTAAAAACAACTTTTATAAGTCTGAGGTTATATTAATGCGGGCTGTTCGGAGACGATTTTAAGTTAAAATTTATTCTGTGTGTATCACATTTACTGTATTTTTATCCATAGTATAGTAAAGATATACTAAGTTTGAATTTACTAAGTTTCATAATTTGTCTCAAATGAACACTAGGCGAGAATTTCGACGCTACGCGGGAGCCCACAGAACTCGCCTACTGTTCAACTCGCGAAGCATTAAAACTCGCTTACCGTTCAGAATTTGTCTTGAAAATTTCAGATATTGTACTATCTATATCAAAAACATAAGTTAAAAATTAACATAACATCAATACTCAAGGTCAAACGACAGAAGATTAAAACGAACATAACTTCAAAAATCTAGGACATATGTCAAAAACCACCCAAGAAGCACGTAATATAACCTCAATATCAAGGTAATATTACATGTAAGATTCGTAATACAACATTGTAATATTACAGTAATCTTACAGTGATCTTAAAATGTCCTTCTCAAGGTAATATTACCGGTAATGTTACTGTAATATTACGCGCTAATATTAAGGTAATATTACAGTAATATTGCAGTAATATTATACCGTAATATTACACGAGAATATTACAGTAATATTATGGGAACATTTCTTTACGAAAAAAATCTACCCATCCAGGGAATCGAACCCCGAACTCAAAGCACACGAGTCCAGAGTTTTACCAACAAGCCAAATTGACTTATATAATATATTTACGTTTTTTATGCTTTATGAATATAACTCAAATCAGTCTGTAATATTACTGTAATATTACCGTTAATATTACTGTAATATTCCCGGTAATATTACCTTGAGGCGGACATTTTAAGATCACTGTAAGATTACTGTAATATTACAGCGTTATATTACGAATCTCACGTGTAATATTACCTTGATATTGAGGATATATTACGTGCTTCTTGGGCAAAGTTTTTAATGGAGTAGAGACGGACATAACCTCAAAATTATTATCAAAGGTCAAAATATGACCCTCCCTTAAAACTTTTAAAGGTCATAGGTCAAAGGAGAACATAACCTTAAATTTACATTGAAGGTCATAGGCGTGTAGGCGAAAATAACCTCAAAATTTGGTCAAAGTTATTGAAAAAATCGGACATTATACCCCAAAATTAGGGTCACAGGTTAGAAGAACATCATCCGTGGTGGATCTTAGAAAAAAATTCATTAAAATGAAATAATAAATTTTATTTAAAGAAATTGGGTAAAATTAATCATTAAAAACATATAAAAACTTATTTGGTCCCTAATTAATTTTTCAATTGCAGAATAGATGAAAATTTAGTTTACGGATGCAAGATAAAATATAGTTTATATTCATATTAAAATATAAATAAATTTCTGCTGTTCAAATTTAAAAAATATTTATTAAATATAAATTTAATTAAAATAATATATTTAATATTTGTAGTAAATTTAAATAGGGGGTTAGCGCAAAGCACGCAGGGGGTCGAAGCCCCCCTAGTATATATATATATATATATATATATATATATATATATATATATATGTATAAATATGTATATATGTATATACTTCAAAATTGATCTAAAAACAATGTCAACGCGTTGTTTGTGATTAACAGCAATACGTGTTTCGAGTCATAAATCGTAATTCGAAAAAAGCCAAATAGCCTCTCTGTCTCTGAATAAAAGTTTGCCTTTTCTCTCTTGCAATCTCCAGGAAAATGAAGGCCATAAATAAGCTCTCCTGGCCAATAATTTCGTTGCAATCGAGCGACAAGAGTTTTTTTTCTATTTTGTTTATTTTCATCGACGAGGTGCTCCTATATATATATACATATATGCAATATATACCTATAGGGTGGCTGTTGAAAAGTGTAATAGAGAAGAAAAGGGCTTTGAAAAAAAAAACAACGCAACTGTACGTAATAGAGAAAGCGAGAGGACAAGTGTTGTTCGTAATCAAATTTAAAATTCCCCGAGCGGAGGAAATCAGGCGGGTCCGACCGATGAAAGAGTAACCAACGGCTACAATCGAATCGGTTTCAGTTGTCACATGACTTCAAATAAGCGACGACGAACCCGATGTACACATATATGTATATATATTGAATTCTGGAATTTTTCACTCTTTCTTCTACACAATCTTCCTCAGATTTCCCTGGAGAGAAAATGGAAACTCCTCCAGGGACAAACATAATGTAATCTTATTTTATTAATAAAAAAAATTTTTTTTGTTTTTCAATATATGATGTATGTATTTCACGCCAAAGTGAAAGTCCATCTGCAATTGCATCCACGATTTTTTTGAGTTTTTTTTTTCTTTTACTACTAATTGAGACTAGTTTCCATGAATTTTTTCAAATTTTTTTTTAGAAAAGCCATTTTTGAGTTATGGAATTTGGAAAATTGGAGAATTTTCATGACTTTTAATTTTTGAATGCTCATAACTTCCTTAAAAATGCATCAATTTTAAACATCTTTTTTTTCAAAATGTGTGTTTTCAAACGTACTTTTCAAATAAAAAAAAATCGAAATTTTTTTTTAAACGATATTACTATCAAATTTTTGAGTTTTAATGGTAAAAAGTCATTTTTCTCATTTGACGTACTAATAGATTTTTTTCAAAAGTTTTTCAAAAAAAACTACTTCTTTTTACGAAACTTTTAAGCCTTAGCTCGATAATGGACAAGTAATTTTTAAAATATTTTCCGAATTTTTCAAAAAATTTTTGAATTTTTTAAAAATATTTTTGTTTTTTTTTTTAAAACTACGTACTTTTATGTATTTTGATGCGCTGATTACAAAAATCATAGTGACAATACCCAAAAATTTGATATTTATGGTCAAAACCATAAAAAAGTCCAAAAATTTATGGTTTTTTTCGTTTATTAAGTAAAATATGGAAAATTAAAAAACATGCATAAGAAATAAAAAATGTATTTTAATAAGATCTATAACTTTTGTTAAAAAGTTTTTTTTTTTAATTTTGCATATTTTACCTAATAAACGAAAAAAATCTTAAATTGTGGGACTTTTTTTTGGTTTTCACCATTAAAATTCACTCAAATTTTTTAGTATTGTCACTATGATTTTCGTAATCAGCACATCAAAATACATAAAAATACGTAGTATAAAAAAAAACCACAAATATTTTTAAAAAATTCAAAAATTTTTTAAAAAGAAGTAGAAAAATCGTTTGTGGGCCCAAAACGGTCAAAAAAAAAGTTTCCAAAAAAATATCATACCATTATATTAAAAGTTTTTGAAGTCGCTGAATCCAAATTTAAGGTGAGATTTAAAAAATTCAAAATTTCGGACCCAATATGTCGGATAAAATTTAAAGTTGTTTTGATTCATTCAAAATTTGGTATTTAGGAGTTTTTAGCGTCGCTGAATCCAAATTTTATGTTAGATTTAAAAAATTCAAAATGGCGGACCCAATATGGCCACGCAATATTTAAAATTGATTTAAATCGTTCAAAATTCGGTACTTGGGCTTTTTTTGGGTCGCTGAATCTAAATTTGACATCAAATTTGGTTTCAGCGACCCCAAAAACCCTCGAAAACCAAATTTTTGAACGAATCGAATCAACTTTAATTTTTTCCGCCATATTGGGTCCGCCGTTTTTAATTTTTTTTAAATCTGACCTCAAATTTGGATTCAGCGACCTCAAAAACCCTCGAGTACCGAATTTGGAAAGAATTGAATCAATTTAAAAAATTTTCTGCCATATAAGGTCCGCCATTTTGAATTTTTTAAATCTGACCTCAAATTTGGATTCAGCGACCCCAAAAACCCCCCAGTACCGAATTTTTAATGAATCGAATCAAATTTAAATTTTTCCGCCATATTGGGTCCGCCATTTTGAATTTTTTAAATGCATCTTTTTTTTCTATTAACATACATCTAATAGAAATAAGATGGTATGAATGCGTGATTAACCTACTCAAATAAACGAAATTAAATAATATAATTTTTAGGTTATAGAAATCTTGTGTAGATAATAGCTGTGAGATTTTAACCTTTTGAAATTGGGGTAAATGGGGACAAAATCCCTATTTTTCGCAAATTAAGTAAGTTTCTTCCATTAAAAGGTTAATATTTAAGGGGTTTATTTTTTTTAAGTTGTTATTTACATTCCCAGGATTCATTTTATGTAGCAAAAAACAATTTAGATAAGCTTTAAACGCATGTATAACTGACTGTCCCCGTTTATCCCAAGATTTAGAAAATTTGCTAAAATTTGGGATAAATGAGGACAGCATATTTTCTAATAAAGATTTAAGAAAAAAGTTACCTTAACTATTTTACTGTATTAAGGGATGAAAAAACTTGAAAAAAATTTGTAATATGACGAACGAACTTCAAAAATTTTCTTATAAATTGATTAACCCCTTAACTGCTGATGACGACAATTTTGTGCGTCAAATCTTCGTCATCGCAGTTAAGAGGTTAAATTTGCTTGGTTTATGTCTTTTATTTATTTTTTTTTTATTTCAGTATTTTGTCTCGTATTTGAAAAAAAAACAGACTTAAAAATCATACAAAAATTTTTTCTTATTCCTTATCCTTTCCATAACAAAAAATCCACTTGAATTTTTGGTTTTTATCAATTTGGTTAATAGTAAGTAATAAGCTGTCCCCATTTACCTCGAGTTTTCAAATTCTTAGGGTAAATAGGGACAGCTTGTTATAATTATTATTAACCAAATAGACAAAAATCAAAAATTCAAGTGAATTTCTGTTATGGGGGAGTCATAAGGAATAAGAAAAAAAATTTTGTATAATTTTTAAATCTGTTTTCTTTGAAATGCGAGAGAAAATACTGAAACAGTTTGACTTTGATTTTTCTATATTTTTATAAATCCTAAAAAAATGACATGGAAAAAATGTTTGCCTAATAAAAACGAAAATTTCAGTGAGTTAAAATTTCAATGGTACATCTCCTGAAACATAAAACTATACCTATATGTAATTCAAATCTATAGCTATAAATTTTTATTGTTAAAATAAAGTAATGAAAAAATATTATGAATACTTGATAAAAAAAAATCTTCAAATTATATTCAATAAAATAATTTATGACATAGGTAATTCATTTGGCAAAAAAAAAACATTATATTTAGTTAAAATGGAAATCCCTCGAGAACTTTTATAATGTATATAAGATTCATTTCATATAAACATTGTCCGTATAACTATATATATGTATATGTGTTTATAATTTTCTAAGAGAAGAATATAATCCAAAATAAATAAGAATAAAATAACGCAATTTCAATAAAGGTTTTCCCCATTTTTTTCCCCCAAGAACGCCTCTTTTGCTAAATAAATAAACCGACCCAATTTCTCGGTTACAGGTTTTATGAAAACTATATATAATATTTCCATATATAGACAAAGCTTTATATTAAGGGATAATGATCATGTACAGGTATATATGATCATATGCTTATATATTCAAAAGAAAATGCAAATTATTGAAATCTTTAGAAAATATTTTCAAAATATAATTATACAAGTTTGAAAGATTATGAAAATAGTAAGTTTTTTTATGATCTGTGTATTATAATAAGTCTAATTTTCTTTGGCGAGACATGAAATTATCTTTCTTGTAAAATCAACATGTAGAAAATTTCTTCTTTTTTCTATGAGTTTTAGATTATATATACTAGAGGGGCTACGCCTCCCTGCAAGCTTCGCGTGCCAACCCCCCTATTTTAATCATTTTTTTTTAATTTTCCATTGATCTTATTTTTCCAAATGAACCACCTATTTCAAAGAATTATTATTACAAATTCATTGAAATCTGAATAAATATTATTAAAATTAAAATTATTAAATTTTAATTAATAAATTAATTAAATTAATAATAAATAAATAATTAAATAAATTAAAATCGACATTAAGAAATTAATTTTAAAAATAATTTCAATGAAATTGCCTAAAAATCAATAAATTATTAAAAAGTCTTGAAACGAACATAACCTTTAAATTCAAGTCATTTTTGGCGGAAACTCCACCTTCACTTGCGGCTATATTGAAAGTCTTGAAATTTACATAACCTTGAAATTTACATAACCTTAAAATTTATGGCATTTTTGGCGGGAAATACAGAGAGTGATGAGGGAAGGGGGAAGGACTTACTGCTTTATTTAGTCTTAAAACAAACATAACCTCAAAATTTAGGTCATTTTTGGCAGAGGAGGGGAAATGAGAGGAGGGAGGGGGGACTTGAGGCTATATTCAGAGCCTTGAAATGAACATAACCTCAAAATTTAGGTCATTTCTGGCGAGGGAGGGGACTTGCGGCTATATTCAGAGTCTTGAAACGAACATAACCTTAAAATTTAGGCCATTTTGGGGAAGGAGGAGAAATGAGAGGTGAAAGGGAAACGAACATAACCTCAAAATTTAGGAGGGGGGGACTCCCCCCTCCTAGGTCAAGAATTCTTGAAACAGCGGCGGCGGCGATATCTTTTTGTAATATAGGAAGATATATTTGACAATTTTTCTATGGCAAAAAGTGTATTTTGTGCAAGAAATTGCAATAAAATCGTCTGCCTAAAAAGAATTGAATTTTTTTGTCAATTTTTCTATGGCAAAAAGTGCTTTAATGGTGCTAATTGGGATCTTCCTCTACTCGTATCGGGCTGTCAATTTTTTTTCTAAACTTTTGGGTGTATTTTGTGCAAGAAATTGCAATGAAATCGTCTGCCAAAGAAGAATTGATTTTTTTTTGTCGATTTTCCTATGACAAAAAGTGCTTTTATATAATTAGATACAAAAAAAAACAAAAATAAAATTTTTTAAATTTTGTTTAATTTTTCGGGTGTATTGCCAAAGTAGGGTTACCTCCGATTTTAATAAAACTTGATATACTAACGTATTTTGGTGCGCTGATTACGAAAATGATAGTGAAAATTGGCGCAAATTTGATTATCATGTTAAAAATCAAAAAAAATATACCATAAAGTCATGGTTTTTGCGATTATCTCGTAGAAGAAGGCAAAATTTCAAAAAAATGTTTTAGATTTGTCAATTAGAGAAAATTTTGTTTTTAAGACATCAGGTAAAAACAGAGAGAAACTGTAAAAATTTTAATTGTTTATAACTTTACAAAAAAAATTTTGTTTTTCTATAACAGTTTCAGAAATTTATTTTGATTACTGTCAAAATAAAAAAAAATACGATTTAACATTGAAAATTAATTACTTTTAGAAAATTTTAGGTGATTCTTTTGAGAAATTCTAACCCTCTATATATGCGTATATATACTGGCCAATGAGAGATAATTGGTTCGAAAACAAACAGATCAAACGTATAGTTGCAATCATGCCACTGATTAAATGGGTTGATTAAACGCTTAATTTACCTGCGTATATGAAGTAATTTTGGTTTATGTGAAATCTATACTACAGTTGATCCCCGTACAGATATGTATTCATCTACCGAACTAATATAGTATATATATATATATATATACCATCATCAACCAAACAATTTTGGGCAATCCATAAAGCAAAATTATTTATACATGCCTCAAAACCTATCGATTATTATATATTTATTACAAACACGCTTATCGCAAGAGAAAGTTTAAAAAATTTCAACTTTCGTTTTACATTTAATAAACAAACTCATTAACATTGAATTGATATATTTTTATCAAATGGACATTAAAAAAATAATTATCTCAAAAAGAAAAAAAATAATGTCGAAGACAAAATTAATTAAAATTATTTATAATTAAAAAAATTATATTGAAAATTCATAAATTTTTTTCATTTAAAGTAAATGGATTTTTACTTTAAAAATAATTTAAGCAAATTGTTACAATATTTTAAAAACATATTTGTTTTCATGTTGTTTTTTTTATAATTGTTTTTACTTTTTATAATCTTACAAACGTTCACTGTCGCAATGTTGGACAATTTGTTTCTGAAAATTGTTCATAATTGTTGCAATTTGCAGTGTTTTTTTATAGATATTAAAGACACGTAAGTAGTTTATAAACATTTAGTTGAAAACAATAAATATGTACTCTACACTAAAATAAGAAACTGTAAAATTATAATTTTTGATGTTTTTGAATATTTTGTTTTTCACATTTACTAAAAAAATGTCGTTAGGTATATATTTTGAATTGTTTAATAAATTTTTAATTCAAAATTGGAATATACTCGCCATCTATTGACGATGACTTCAATTCAAACGTAGTTCATAAAAAAAAATTTCTACATTATCGACTAATAATAAGTTATTTTTTTTTTGAAAAAATGTTACCCACCGTCGGTAAAAATATTGTCAAGTACATGAGAGTATCACATCAAGAATTGAGGCGCATGATAACGTAGTTCTAACGCATTTGAATTTAATCGAAATTTATTATTATATTCAATTACTAGAATTTTTATTATTGAAATAATAATAATAATAATAATAATAAAATTATTGTAAAAGCCATTTTAGAAATTTTAAAACTGGAGTTTTTAATTTTTACAGAATGTAAAAATACTTAAAAGTTACATAAGATAAAATTAAAAATTTTACTACCTCAAAACGTTGTTAAAAAAATATAGAAAACAATTAAAATAAAGAATTTAAAAAACTAACATAATTCTAAAGAAAATTTTTAAAATATTTTTTTATGTAAAATGCATGCGAATTCAAAGATAAAAGGAATGCATTTCATATAAAAAATATTATTATATTTTCCTCGGAATTGTCAGTTTTTTACGTTCCTTAATATTTATTTCTATAGCTCTTAATTTCAAATGTTAATATTTTTGAAAACAAAGTTTTAAAGTAGTAAAATTTCTAATGTTATGTTTTACAATTGCGAATTATACTTCCTTTATACACTAATATAGTATATAATGTATATGATCCTAGAAAAACTGATTGCAAAGAAAGTAATACAATTCAAATAAAAAATTAAACATTAATTATTTCAATTTTATCCGGTCAAAAATCAAGTAAGAAAATTATAACAATTTCATATTTTCATAAATAAAAAGTTTAGAAAAATAAAAAATAGTTAATTATTTTTTTAATTACCTATTTTTTTACCAAAATCTGAAAGAATTATTTTAAATTTTAATAAAAAAAATATGTAAGGTAATTTAAATTTTTTTTAAATGCCAATTTTTTTTAATAAAATCTAAAAGAATTACATTTTTCAAAAATTATTTTTTATAATATTTAAATATAACTTTGTACGTCTTCATTGTAAAATTAACAAAAACTTAATTATTTAAAGAAAAACATGACTCTTGTAATTTAACATAAATTATGTAAAAGTGGTTAAACTTCAAGCGACTGTATCTTAAAAACTATTAAGGGTATGTGGGCGCAAAGGACGTTTTTTTGTGGTTTGAAACTTTCTCTGAAATAAAAAAATGATTTCGGGTTAACATTTTGGAAAAATAATTTAGTTTAGTACAAGGAATCTCGCTGTTCTACTCATTTACTATAACTTAACATAAAAATAATATAAATAAAGCAATAAATAGTAAAATAATTTAAAAATAATTTATGGTCAGATTTTAAAAATTCAAAATGGTGGACGCAATATGTCCACGGAATATGGCGGAAAAATTTAAAATTGATTCAATTCGTTCAAAATTCTGTACTTGGGGGTTTTTGGGGTCGCTGAATCTAAATCTGACATCAAATTTGGTTTCAGCAACCCCAAAAACCCCCGAAAACCAAATTTTGAACATATTTTATTTTTACAAAAATAATCAGTTACCTAACTAAATATTATCAGATAAAATATATATTTATATGTATCAAATAAACTACATTTAAAGCAATAATTTTTCTCGACTATCTTAACTGTACTGAAGGATAACATTTCTTAACGTCTAAAATTATGGTTCTTTTTCTGTTCATAGATTGTACAAAGACAAAGAGAGAAAACTAAAATTTTTCAAAATGTTTTATGACAATTTAGCCAATCCTATAGAAGCTGTGTATTTGATTTCTATGTACAGTTATTTTAATTCACTCAGCGATTTCCTGTATAGAAATAATTATTCATCCATCAATGACAGACACAAACAAATACCAGTGGTCAACGCTCTTTACAGATATTTAGATGATAATCGAGATAATCAAGACGATCTAATTAAAAGTTTATTGCAAGGCAGCGACTTGTACGGGGAACAATTTGGTGAAATTCCTGATGAAACTTTTGTGAATACAATGTTCGACTACATTATTACTTCTCTTGTATTTGACAAATATGGAAATATTTACGGATTTTTGGCAGATGTTGTTCGAAAATCTCAAGATTTACACATAGACTCTCTGCTGAAGGATATAAAGAGGAGACTTGAAAATATAATATTTGAAAATGAATATGGTGATACCTCGTCACTAACACCATTAGCTGTAGATCGAATATTTACAGATATAATATTACCTCTGTTTCCAAAACCTAAAACTAATATCAAATTAACGTCACTAGATTATATTTATGCACAAGCAGGTGCAATTTTACTTCGACCCGGTATACAAAATGCTACCTATTACAGTGTGCTAACTGAAAGAACGAAATTAAATAATAAAACTCTCTTTGACGAATATATATTAATAGGACATTTAATTGAAGAATTAATTATTGGCGAAAAATTTGGACAGTTTAATGCAACAGCTTTTGCATTGCCAGCGCTTTTCTTCTATGTTTATTTTGAAAAGGAGAAACTTGAACAAGAAAAAATAACAACCATAATATTTGATCCACAACACTGGCTTAAAGCTTATAATATCTTTCTTACACATCTAGATAAGACGTATGATAAAATTAGTTCTGCTTTAAAAACAGACACAAAGTTTAAACTCCATTACGAGCTTTCACAATTAAAAACACATCATACATACGCACGATATTTGGTAGAGGATAATGTGAATTGTAGAATAAAACCCGAAGAGGAGAAAATTGACAGAGTTTCAGCATATGAAAATAATCCGCACAATTTTGCATGTAAAATAGGTGACTATCTACCAGATATTAATGACTATTTTTTGTCCAAACTTAACACTGTAATTCAATCATATCAGCAATTCGAGAACAAATCAATCGCAAAAGTATTTGAAAATTATTTCCAATTATCGTTTCATTATACTGACGCAATTATCAAATTAAGAGACAATATTGTTGTTACTGATTTTTACGATCCGAGCATGCAATCAAATGATTTTCTTGAAATCTACTTCCCTGCAAATGGCACTACAAACTATTTTGTTGTAATACGAGAAGACTACAACCACAGAATAGATAAAGTTGACCATCTTCCTGACTCTTTACCACAATCGGATCGTCCTCCTATCAAAAAACAAGACGGAAAAATTTCTTTTACTCAACAGTTAAATGAAATTAGAGAAAAAATTATAAAAAACAAAAGTTCAAGACTAGAATCATTAATCTTATCCAGTCTAAACAACAAATTAAAACTTAATTGGTGGAAGGAATTTGGATTATCTTTGGTGCCGTTTTATCCATGTTTATCTGGCAAAATTATTGATAATGATAAAAAAGATCCATGTCAAGTATATACATTTACTATGTATCCTATTAATCTAGAAAATGATTTCATAACTTTAAATATAAGTCAAAAATACACTCAAGCTCTCTTGACGTCGATAGGCACGTCTATAAAAACATTGAGCCTAAAAAACTTACTGATAAAAATAATTGAAAAGGAAAAATATTTTGAATTAAAAAGCTTTGAAAATTACATCGATTATAAACGATTTTCAAACATTGTTAAAGATCCGTTGCAATTTAATCCGAATATTTTATTATCTTTATCCGATCCAAGTTACAATATTGCACTTGAGCGAAATAGTGTATTGGACATTTTCCGCGAAAACGTTAGAGATTTGAAAATAATAACTTTTTTGGATTACATATCCATTTTTAGTATGACATTAAATATTAGAGAATACAAAAATGATTTAACAGTGTTGTCAATTGGAAATTCCAATCATTCAAATTGGGAATTAAAAGTAAAGTCACAAAGTATATTTAGCAATTCCGGTTATGGTTATAAATTCATTTTTTTGAACGATTATAGTGTTGCGCATTTGAGAACTATTCCAGATTATGGCAACACCAGAACTGCATTGTTACTTTTAACTGAAATTATTTCAGAAACTACAAAAAAATTTATGATAATTAATGAGAGAACATTAACACGAACCACTGAATATGTGTATGAAAATGATGGTAAATTTCAATACCATTTGTATACACTTGGGTTTAGTGCCACACATATAGCTGATTATAATTTAATTGAATGTAACTATAAGGATCAGCCACGAAATCAATCAACTGTGTGTCGTAGAATAAAAAATAAGAATAGACAAAAATTAATTAAGAAAAATATTCTTGACATTTTTGTAAATGGCACATCACAACCTTCAAGAACTGTTTTACTTAATATTATAAAGAATTACATATTTCCGGATAAAAGTTTTGACATTAAAAAATTCGTTACAAAATGGAAAAGTGAAAATAATTTATCAAATCCCCAATTTTGGAAAAATTATGTAATAGAACATAAAGATGATTTTGTTAAATTAAGATATAAAACATGGTTAGGAAAAAAAAATTTATCATTGGCAGATGCAATAAATATGACAAATAAACTTTATACGCAAAAAGAAAGAATCATAATTGAAATGGAAACAACATTAATAAAAATAGTTGAAAATTATAACCTTGGAAATGAACGATTTTCTGCAACATTTGAAGATTATTATGCTATACGAAATTTTGCAACAACTGGCTACAAAAGAATAACAGGTGACACTAATGAAGCAAAACGAATGAAAATTGCTTTATATAATTTAGCAATTAGACAGTCTGAGGATCCACCGAGAGATTTTGATTTAAATTTAACCACAGTCGAATCCATAAGTAGAAAATCTGTAAGAAAACTGTTTTATAATGATGATACATATACATTACAAAAATTTACTTTCGCGGCATCACCTTCTGTGACTAACGCAAATTCAATTCTCAACAAAAAAGATGGTTTTGAGAATGTTTTGTTTAAAATGTCATTTTCAAAACCTTATTTAAGAGCAAAAATAAAAAAGATGTTCTACATATCTTCAAATCCAAAACTAACATCAATTCTTTTACCTGGTACTAAATTTTCAATTGAGAATAAAGAATATGCAAATATAACTGGATTGGGAACGGTTCTGCGAATTAAATTAAAATGTATCCAAGCAACTAATGAGAAATACAAATGGTACAAGAAGATTATGAACGCTATCTCGGAAATTTCATTATAAATCATAAATATATTTGTATTAACATCTTCTAAATTATTTTTGAAAATTGAAGTTAGAGGTTATATAATTATTATCTTGCACTGAAGATAATTTTACCTTATATTTTTTCCAATAATAATTATTTTGAAATGAAATAAATGTATGTAAACAATAAAATTCCTGAAAAAAATGTTTCTTTCCAAATATACACTGTTGTAATTTTTTCAGGTATTCAATGAAATACATAAAATTTTCGATACCAGTTGCGATACAGTTTTTAACGCTCTAGAATAAAAATTTATTATTAAATTGAATTTGAAATTTCTTTAAAGAATATTTATTTATAGTTTTTTGAAATTAAGAATTTAGAGTTTAAGTAAGTTATTATTAAAGTAACCTCTGCGTCGCCATGTGTGCAGATAAAAACAAAAGTAAAAAATCGTTAAAATTATATAAAATGATTAGTAAAACTTTCATAAAAGTTAATAGTTTTTACATGTGCACATAAAATGTTATGTTTAAATTATTGTTAAGAAATGCGTATATTATGTACTTTTCATGATGTGTTGTCATAAAAATAAAAGAAATGAAGATAAATATATATGTGTAATATTTTTTAAAAATATTTAAGATCACAAAGTAATTTTGTACCCTAAAAGAATGCAAAAGATGATTACATATACTAACTAATACCATTCAAATCATAAGTTAGAGATCAGTAATTTTGAATTAACCCCTTAAAAAATCAACATTTTATGAAGCAATATGTCAGGTGAGAAAATTATAATAATTTTTGTTTTCTTATAGAAGAAACTTTTTAGTCATGACAATTTTCGATTTTTCAAGAATCAATTATTTTTATCTAAAAAATATTTACGAAATTTTAAACAAACGTCCAGATGTCTATATATATATATATATGTAACGCTTTTTTCTGGACAAAATATCTCGAAAACGCTTTGACCGATTTTTTAATAAAATTTGGCTGAAGTTATTATCCTTCTTATTATATTAAGTTGAAGAACAACCGACACCACCACAAAATGTTCGTTTTTTTAAAATAAATTATTTAGTTTTTATTCAAATTTTAAATTTACATGCATAACATACATATGGGTGATTACGCGTGAAGTGATCAAAGTTCAAAATTTCGGGACGCATGATTATGCACCACATGTCAATTAACCGAACAGTCATTTAACAGAATTGTCAAATAACAGAATTGTCAAATAACAGAATTGTCATTTGACCGAAACATCACTTAACCGAATTGTCATTGAACCGAAAAGTCAGTTAACAGAATTTTCAGTTGACATAATTGACAATTAATAGAATTGTCTTTCGACTGAACTTACATATTACCGAAATGTCAAATAACCAAATTTTTTTTTAGTTTTAGGATAATTTTTAAAAACAATACTCAGCTTTTATTTATCACAGAAGAATATTTCTATGGTTTTGACTCGAAAAACCCCCGGGTGATGATTTTCAAGCGAATATATTAATTTTTGATTATAGTGCCCTCTAGATTTCCTTTACCGACAAAACTATATACTCCGTAAAAAGTGAACTCACATTCTAAAATGGTGTCGATTAAATGACATTTCGGGTTAAAGACAATTCTGGTAATTGACAATACGATTTATTGAAAATTTCAATGAGAATCAATCACATTTAATTTTTATTGTCAATAAAATAATTTTACTAATCTTCAATAATTCAAATTAAAAGTGTTAATTTTTATCAATTTTAGTATGCTTATTAACATTAAGGGTAATAAAGTTCTTTCGATAAAATTAGAAATCAGACCACTACTTTACGGGGCTCATAAATTTCCCATAAAAATTAATGGCTAGTATTTTCATTTTAAAGAATTTTATCAGATATAATTATTTTTGAGTCGAATTCTCATTTTTTTTTTAATTTTACATTTGACAGAATATTAATTCAGAAGAATAATCATTATTAAACTGAATTTTAAGAGATTCAAATTTTTAATTCCCCGATATTGCAATTCACCTAATCTTTATTTGTGACAGTCCCCGAGAGAAGGGACCTTAGCTCACCAAAACGAATTTCACAGGGCAAGCGTTTGAAGAAGAAGCAGAAACGCGGAACTCGAAGAGTGGGGCGGAACTTCTGAAAAGTTCCCCCACCACACTAACACAACGTTGTGTTTCTGTATACGTGAGCTTCGTCTACTTCGTGTATCTTCGGGTCTCACGTACGCGAAGCTCACGTACGCGAGAGTATAGTTGTGTAAGTAAAGTAGTGGGGCTGATTTCTTGAGTGCCATAATCCGCCTCGAAATGCGCTTGACATACCCATCTTCAAAATGTTATTGTGTCAAAAGCAATTATCCTAATCAGTTTTTGACTTTTGCATGTGAAAAAGCAATTCAAAATCTATCATTTACCATATAAAACTCAATATTGACCTCTGGTGAGCTAAGGTCCCTTCTCTCGGGGACTGTCACATTTGTTTGAATTTTTATTTGCACGAATTGTTATTTGAATGAATTCTTAAACCGCCTAATTTCCATTTGCCCAACATTGCAACTTTTTAGAGTATTTCTGATTGATTAGATATTTTTAAAATTACTGATTTGTGTCGTGACTCACTACTATATAGAAACAAAGTATAGCATACGACTGATGATTTTGTTTTTATATTAAAAAATTAACATATTTTAATAATTCTGTGGTAAATGAAAGTTCTTTTTATTAAGTTTCAAATCATTAAAATTAGAAAAGTAAAATTTGTTTTTCGAAAATGTCTCTTACGAAATGTTTCTTTCCACTAACACAGCGAAAATTATTAAACACCAGTGCACAGCATTTCTCGTTTTCTAAAATTATGGGTCTTATTCTGTTTACAGATTGCACAAAAAATAAGGAAGAAAACTAAAATTTTTCAAAATGTATTATGACAATTTAGCCAATCCTATAGAAGCTGTGTATTTGATTTCTATGTACAGTTATTTTAATTCACTCAGTGATTTTTTGTACAGCAACAATTATTTATTCATCTACGACAGACACAAACAAATACCAGTCGTTAACGCTCTTTACAGATATTTAAATGATAATCGAGATAATGAAAACGATCTAATTCAAAGTTTATTGAAAGGCAGCGACTTGTACGGGGAACAATTTGGTGAAATTCCTGATGAAACTTTTGTGAATACAATGTTCGACTACATTATTACTTCTCTTGTATTTGACAAATATGGAAATATTTACGGATTTTTGGCAGATGTTGTTCGAAAATCTCAAGATTTACACATAGACTCTCTGCTGAAGGAAATAAAGAGGAGACTTGAAAATATAATATTTGAAAATGAATATGGTGATACCTCGTCACTAACACCATTAGCTGTAGATCGAATATTTACAGATATAATATTACCTCTGTTTCCAAAACCTAAAACTAATATCAAATTAACGTCACTAGATTATATTTATGCACAAGCAGGTGCAATTTTACTTCGACCCGGTATACAAAATGCTACCTATTACAGTGTGCTAACTGAAAGAACGAAATTAAATAATAAAACTCTCTTTGACGAATATATATTAATAGGACATTTAATTGAAGAATTAATTATTGGCGAAAAATTTGGACAGTTTAATGCAACAGCTTTTGCATTGCCAGCGCTTTTCTTCTATGTTTATTTTGAAAAGGAGAAACTTGAACAAGAAAAAATAACAACCATAATATTTGATCCACAACACTGGCTTAAAGCTTATAATATCTTTCTTACACATCTAGATGAGACGTATGATAAAATCAGTTCTGCTTTAAAAACAGATACAAAGTTTAAACTTCATTTCGAGCTTTCACAATTTAAAACATTTCATACATACGCTCGATATTTGTTAGATGATAATGTGCATTGTAGAATAAAACCCGAAGAGGAGAAAATTGACAGAGTTCATGCGTATGAAAATAATCCGCACAATTTTGCATGTAAAATAGGAGACTATCTACCAGATATTAATGACTATTTTTTGTCCAAACTTAATACTGTAATTCAATCATATCAACAATTCGAGAACAAATCAATTGCAAAAGTATTTAAAAATTATTTCCAATTATCATTTCATTATACTGACGCAATTATCAAATTAAGAGACAATATTGTTGTTACTGATTTTTACGATCCGAGCATGCAATCAAATGATTTTCTTGAAATCTACTTCCCTGCAAATGGCACTACAAACTATTTTGTTGTGATACGAGAAGACTACAACCACAGAATAGATAAAGTTGACTATCTTCCTGACTCTTTACCACAATCGGATCGTCCTCCTATCAAAAAACAAGATGGAAAAATTTCTTTTACTCAGCAGTTAAATGAAATTAGAGAAAAAATTATAAAAAACAAAAGTTCAAGACTAGTATCATTAATCTTATCCAGTCTAAACGACAAATTAAAAATTGATTGGTGGAAGGAATTTGGATTATCTTTGGTGCCGTTTTATCCATGTTTATCTGGCAAAATTGTTGATAATAATAAAAAAGATCCATGTCAAGTATATACATTTACTATGTATCCTATTAATCTAGAAAATGATTTTATAACCTTAAATATAATTCAAGAAGACACTCAAGCTCTCTTGACGTCGATAGGCACATCTATAAAAACATTGAGCCTAAAAAACTTACTGATAAAAATAATTGAAAAGGAAAAATATTTTGAATTAAAAAGCTTTGAAAATTACCTCGATTATAAAAGATTTTCAAACATTGTTAAAGATCCGCTGCAATTCAACCCGAATATTGTATTATCTTTATCCGATCCAAGTTACAATATTGCACTTGAGCGAAATAGAGTATTGGACATTTTCCGCGAAAACGTTAGAGATTTGAAAATAATAACTTTTTTGGATTACATATCCATTTTTAGTATGACATTAAATATTAGAAAATGCAAAAATGATTTCACAGTGTTGTCAATTGGAAATTCCAATCATTCAAATTGGGACTTAAAAGTAAAGTCACAAAGTATATTTAGTAATTCCGGTTATGGTTATAAATTCATTTATTTGATCGATTATAGTGTTGCATATTTAAGAACTATTCCAGAATATGGCAACACCAGAACAGCATTGTTAATTTTAATTAAAATTTCTTCAGAAAATGAAAAACAGTTTAAGGTAATTGATTCGACAACATTAAAGGAAACTAACGAGTATGTGTATGAAAATGATAATGAACTACAATACAATATGATTAACCTTGAGTTCAATGCCACATATATAGCAGATTTCAATTTAATTGAATGTAGAAATGAGACTATTTTGTCTAGTAAATGTCCAAGAATAGAAAATAGAGAAAAACAAGAAGAAATTCAAAATAAAATTTTACGCATTTTGCGAAATAACACATTAAATTATGAAGAAAATCACATTCATATGTTAAAATTACTGTACATACTTGAGAATTATATTTTTCCTGATGAAAATTTTGACATAGAAGAATTTGGTAGAAATTTGAAAAGTGAACAGAATTTGCTAAGTCCACAATATGGAAAAGAATATATAATGGAACGTAGAAATGATTTTGTTAATTTAAGATATAAGGCATGGTTAGAAGAAGACTCTTTATCTTTGGAAGATGCAACAAATAAGATAAATAAACTTTATACGCCAAAAGAAAGAAGCAGAATTGAAATGGAAACAATATTAACAAAAATAGTTGAAAATTATAACCTTGGCAATGAACGATTTTCTGCAACATTTGAAGATTATTATGCTATAAGAAATTTTGCAACAACTGGCTACAAAAAAATAACAGGTGATACTAATGAAGCAAAACGAATGAAAATTGCTTTATATAATTTAGCAATTAGACAATCTGACGATCCAGAAAGAGATTTTGACTTACATTTAACCACAGTTGAATCCATAAGTAAAAAATCTGTAAGAAAACTGTTTTATAATGAAGACACATATACATTACAAAAATTTACCTTCGCGGCATCACTTGATGTGACTTTGGCTAAAACAATTACGGGCAAGATAGATGGTTTTGAGAATGTTTTGTTTGAAATGTCATTTTCACAACGTTACATTAGAGCGAAAATAAAACAAATGTTCTACACATATAATCCCATGACAACATCAATTCTTTTACCTGGCACTAAATTTTCAATTGAGAATAAAAGTAACTCGACAATTACTGGATTGGGTAATGTATTACGAATTAAATTAAAATGTATTCAAGAGGCTAATGATAAATACGAATGGTATCAGAAGATTATGAATACTATTTCGGAAATTAAATTATAAATCAACTCTATATTGTTAATATATATTATGAATTAATTATTATTATTATTTATATTTATTATCTTAGATTGAAATCTTTTGATAGAATTAATTAATTCTTCTCTTGCACTAAATATTGCAAATTATCTTGCACAAATAATAATTTCACATATTACTACACATTGAATTTTTTTCCAATAAGAATTAAATTAAATATGATATAAATATATGTAAGCAGTAAAAGTTTCTTTAAAATTTATAGTTTGATGACAAAATATTCCATTTGTGTTAAAATTACTGTAACCAAATGTATATTTATGTACTTTATGATATGTTATGAAAATAAATAAAGATAATAAAATGTGTATTATATTTGTGTTAGTATATTTTCTTCTCCGAAAACTAGGTTTAGAAGTTATAAAACCGTATATTTTAAAAGACTACAGAAACTGATTATACTATTAGAATTCAAATTACAAAGGACCCCGCACAAAATGCATTGATTTTGGTTCTCGGTCAAAATGGCTGGTTTTTGGATATGTTTGAATGAAAAGATGGATGGATGAATAAATAAAGGAATGAATGAATTATTCATTTAATTAATGAGTGAATCACGGAATGAATAGATGGATGGATGGATAATCGGTTTTTCTGTGTATTTTTTAACTGATTATCTTCCTCCCTGCGAATCTATCTATCCATTTGGCTATATGCTTTGGTTTCCATTTTGTCTGATAAACTACTTATCTATCACTCCATTGCCTATCTGATCTCTCTAGCTGTAGATTCTTCCAGTTTTCTCTAGAACCATACCGCACGAGTTTTCAACCTTTTATGGCTGATAACATTAAAAGTTATCATTTTTTTGAATTTTGATAGAGGAAACATTTATTCAGAATTACTAAAACTACAACATAACCAAAAACCAGCCATTTTGACCGAGAACCAAAATCAATGCATTTTGTGCGGGGTCCTTTGGAACTGAATTATTAAAATTATTTTAATTTTATTCTTAAAGCTGCAAATTTTTTTTAGCCAATATCAGGTAAGAAAACTGATATTTTTTTTTAATATTATACAATGTTAACTTAAAAATGAGTATTTAAAAAATTGATTAATATTTTAAATTATGTTGGTTTTAATTTTATGATATTTCAATTTAGAGTTTTCATCTTTCGTGAGCATTGTTAAAATGTAAATATTATAGATAACAGTAGAAACACGTGTTTACAAAATGTATTATTTTAAAAAAAAACACACATGACATTCGAAATAGAATTTGTGAGTTAAAAAATTATGAATAATGATACGTGAGCATTTTAATATAATAATAAAATTATTTTCTTAAAAGGTACTTATTTAGGTACTAAATAAAATAAAAGAAGAATATTAATTTTAGTATTTTGAGATAAAACTTGCATATTATTATGTAATCAGCACGATTTTTGAAAGTTTCATAAAAAAGAATTTTTATTTACGACAACTGTTCTTTTATCGAATTATTATTTATCAAAATATTCACTTAACAATATTTTTAATTTAACATACCTATTACCTTTTAACATTGATAGCATTCTCTAGTATAGGAAGTATCTAGATAACTTTTTTTTTTAAATTAATTTACAATCCAATTTTGATTCCGCAATAAAATTTAAAAATACATAAAAAATTCCATAATCCTTTCTGTTCGCAGATTCTGAATAAACTAAGGAACTAGGAAATATTGAATTTAAGAATAAAAATTGTCAAAATGGGTGTTGTGCATTTAGCCCATCCTATAGAAGCTGTGCATTTGATTTCTTTGTACAGTTACATTAACTCACTCATTGTCAGCGATTTTCTATTGATCGTAAATTATTTATCAAGTTAGCTGCAGATCGAATATTTACATATATAATATTACCTCTATTTCCACAACTCAAAACTAATCTCAAATTAACGTCGCTGGATTATATTTATGCACAAGCAGGTGCAATTTTACTTCGACCCGATAGACAAATGCTGACTATTATTTTACTAAAAATATTTTTTTATAATTTGTTGATTAATAAAAACTGATAAAAACTACACGATATATATTTTTTAGGCAAAAAATTATAGAATTTTTCATTTTAAAAAATTATTTCTTTAAAAATCGTTTATCATAAACGTTGCGTATACTTCAGCTTCGTGTAACAGTATACAAAAAGTATGTATTTTGAGCTATTATGATTCATTTTGATCTTTCAATTTTTTTGAACATATATACTCTCAGAAATGGACATCCAAAAAACGTCATTATTAAGATAGTACGTCCACATTCGTCATGATAATAAAAAAATAGATAAAGAAGTAGAAAAAATAAAAATTATTTATATGAAAAAAATTTCCATAAAAGTTTATAGATTTTGCACGCGCACATGTGCTACATATGATAAAAATTTTTTAAAAATAATAGAAGATAAATAAGTGCTTTATATATGTGTAAAACTTTTTTAAAAAAATACTAAAAAGTTCAAAAAGTAATTTATATATACTACAGAATACTGTGAAAGCTGTTTACATATATACTACATACATTTTAATATCCAAAATCAGGTAAGAAAACTAGTGATTTCATATTTTTATAATTTATAAATAAGGCATCTTATTCCTGAATCGACACAGTCAAAAATTAAATTATTGAATATTGACTTTGTAACATTGGTAAATTTTAATTTATTTGTATTATATTGCGCACTTTGGATAGAAATACAGTAAATTTGATACACACAGAATAAACTGTAAGGGAGAGTCGGTAGTGGCGAGACACGTTTTGTTTTTTTGTTATAGCACTCACATTTTCAAGAACATCAAGTCTGTATATATATCCATGGACAGGTGTGACTCTATACTGCAAATTTAACTTATACAGTTACAGAACAGATATTGGAAAAAAAAGTTATTGCCGATTTACGATAATGTCTCGCGACTACCGACATAAAAAATCGTCCGTAGTGGCGAGACACTATCTTAAAATCAGAGTCTTTATCGTTCAAACGTAACAAAAACAAAGGAATCAAAGAGAAAGAGTATAATAATTGATGCCTTTAAATCATAATATTGTTTCATTCAATCATAAAAATACAGGCAAATATTTTTCTGATTGTGAGCCGCTAATCCATGTCACAGTTATTAAAAACAAATAAGCTTTTCTTCCTGTTCATCTTTTTCAATTTAAACTATAGTTATGAAAAATATTGTCGACAAAACGTACAAAAATTATATCAAATTCATTAGGACATGTACAATATTATTAGATATTAAAAAGCCACTGCCGACAACAAGTGTCTCGCCAATGCGGAAACAGCATTTTTCGGTAATGACGATGTACAATCCTATGCATCGAACAATAACACAGGCCTACAAATTTTAGACCCAGAAATCGGAATAGTCATTTTCGATGTAATTTGTCACGCTAAATCCAAAAATGACAAGGAAATTACTCTATCACGTCAGCATTTTGAGATATTCTAACCTAAAAGCGTGAAAAATGAAGTTTTTGGTAATATTTGACACTCTATAAAACCGACAAAAATTTTTTTTAATCATTGGTCCAAATTTCAAAAGAAAGTATTATATTTCCCCTTTCAAAATTTTCTTGGCTTGATCTGATCCAATTTTTTTTCTCTGAGATACAGCCATTTGCGTTTTACATTGCATGAACTCAAATCCCTTTAAAAAAGAAAAATAAATTGCGAAGTACTCATGGCACTAAAAATTGTTACTCAGGGGGTTTTAAAATCGCTAATTACGAATGTGATATCAGATTCAAAAATCTGACATTTAATTCGTAATCAGCGACCCTAAAAACCCCCAAGTAATGAATGACAAGCGAATTCGGTAAATTTTTTAAAAATTGTCCGCCATATGGGATCCGACATTTTGAAATTCAAAAATCTGACGTCAGATTCGTAATTAGCAACCTCAAAAATCCCCGAGAAATAAGTTTCAGTGATATGAGTACTTTGCAATTTATTTTTCGTTTTGAAAGGGATTTTAGTTCATGTAATGTAAAACTTAAATGATTGTTTCTCAGAGAAAAAAAATTGGATCAGATCGAACCTAGAAAATTTTGAAGGGGGAAATATAATACTTTCTTTTGAAATTTGGACCAATGATTAAAAAAAATTTTTGTCGGTTTTATAGAGTGTCAAATATTACCAAAAACTTCATTTTTCACGCTTTTAGGTTAGAATATCTCAAAATGCTGACGTGATAGAGTAATTTCCTTGTCATTTTTGGATTCAGCGTGACAAATTACATCGAAAATGACTATTCCGGTTTCTGGGTCTGACAAAATCCAAAATTTTGTAGGCCTGTGTAATTCATAGTGCTCTGGAAATTTTGAAGGAAACTTAAATACTAAAGACTCAAAACATTTAACCCTTCAGAAAATTCCGGAAATTTTTATATATTATCACTTATACCGATGGGAAATAAAACTTCTAAAATATCTTGAAACTGTTATTATCAGTATAGCGATATTTCGTACATCAAAAACGTATGTATCATATTGAAAAGTTAAAGCACAATAAAACTAGACTTTCAGACCAGAAGTGCCAGCACAGTCAGTTCAGCTGTCTGAAATATCCTAATGTCTCGCCACACCGGCTGTCTCGCCACTGCGGACAACGCCTTAACTTAAAATCATATCCAAACGATACACGAAAAATAATTTTTTACGTTAAGGAGGTTCTGTTGCATGTTTAAGATAGGAATCCGATTGGAATCCTATGTTAATTGTCCCGGTAAGAAACGAATAATTGAAAAGAATTTAGATTTCCAATTCTTTTCCCAGTAAAAAAGGATTTTTTGAGATAGCAGTTCGGACAATTGAGCAAGCCGTTTGCTCAATTGTCTAAAATGCATTCGGACAATTGGAGTGTTTGTTCAATTGTCCAATGCATTATACCCAATCATCCGCAATATTTCTCCTGTCTAAAAAGCTGCTAAAATAATATGAAAAACTATTGAAACATTGAAAAAACGTTAGAAAATGCATAATTCTTGATATATACAGAAAAAGAAAGTATAAAAATACATCGATCGAGGAAAAGGAAAGAGTTTTCCGAAAAATCACTTTTTAACTGACAGTATACTGCTGTACTTGACATTTTATGGGTAAAGAAGAGAAGATTATGATAATGAGAGACACTTCATTATCGACTCTCAATATTTGTTGAATGGTAAAATATAATAGTAGATTTCTTTCTGATTTTTTAAAAAAGGAATTATTATTGAATTAATTGAATTAAAAATTTTCTTACTTTTATATTTCATTTATTGTTATGTTTTTATTATATGTTTATATTTTTTTAGTACTAATTTAAATATTTTTATTTAAATTTTAATTAAATTAATTAAATAAAAATTAGTTTAATTATTTAAAATTACTTTAATTATTTGAAATTATTTAGTACATAAGTATAATTATAATTATATATTATTAATAATATTAATAATTATAATAAGATGAAAATTACACTGAAACAACAATTTTCTCAAGATTACGAAAAAAACCATTTGAGTATATCTGAGGCACGGACGTTGTGAAGCTAGGTGGGAGAAAGAGTTGAGCGATTGGACGGTCACATCTTGGAAAGGGTAAAATTATGAAATCATACCCCCACCAGAGGACAGAGACTAGGTCTTTTACCCCTTTCCACACGGAACATTGCCTCAGATATACTCAAATGGTTTTTTTTCGTAATCTTGAGAAAATTGTTGTTTCAGTGTAATTTTCGTTTTATTATATAATTATTAATATTATTCATATTATTAGTCAAATACGGTGTCAGGCTGTAGTTTTATATATGAATTTTCCATTTTCACATAGAAAAAGAACAATTTTTATTTTCCATTTAAAAAAAAGGCTGTCGCAAATTTGTCAATAATTACGTACATTTTCATGTTTGTTTACATTTGACGAGTTGCACCTGGCCTTAAGAGCAAGTTCAAGTTGTGAAATGGAAAGAAACTATATGGAAATTTTTTGGCCCTAGTCATTTGAATAAATTTTATTTTAAAATGTATAATAAAAATAAAATCGTACTAGTGCGAGTTAAACGAAGGGAACTTAATTTCTATAAATATGCATGTATAAAAAACAAATATATAAATATAAACAATTTTGTAGAAAATTTTTATAAATTGTTCCATTTCGTATCGCTTACATTATTTGACATACAAAGCTTATATTATATATTTTTTATACATGTACATTCATATACCGCAAATAAATAAAAAGTATCGTCTATAGAGCATATTGACTTTATTGTAAAAAAAAAAATTATTTAATATTTTTTATAGAAAATCATGTAATTATAATTTATAAAACATATATCACTGACCTTAGCTTGAAACCGATATATCGTAGATCCTAGATTCGGAAAATAAGATTTGCTGGAAACCCACACACAAACAAACTCACGTATTAAAAAAATTTCGAACACTTCTGAAATCATATTAACTTTATAAAGATTTATACGGTCGCCATTTTAAAATTTTCAGACTACTGAAACAAAAAATTATATATTATACAAATTAAAAAAAAATTTCAAAATTTTATTGTTCACGAATTAAAAGATACGAGCACTCCCGAAAAGATTCACTTCAATAATGTGAAAATATCAAACAAAAGATGATAAACAAAGTATTATGTTCAACAGGGCCAAAATTTAATTTTAATAATACAAAAATTACACCTTCATGAACCACGTCTAAACAGGTCAATGCACGAATTGCAACTGATTGATTAGCTTTATTATTTGGCAATCACATTGTTTTGACCTTCGGCTTAAAAGTTACCTTTTGTTCTTCTATGTCAATATACATGTTGCTATGCAGGTATAAAAATAATTTCAAATTTTTTTAATATTTTCAAATTAAAAATAATACAAATTATTATAATTTTTAAATTTAAATATTATTTCCTACATATATGAAGGAATTCAGGTGAAAAAATAGTTGGTAATGTTTTTTTTCGCCAATCATAAAAAAAGTTAAAAAAAAAAAAATTTTGCCTCAAACATATAAAAAATAATGAAATATATAGTTAAATGATTAAAACAATAAGATTTATGTTTTTTATAATGATCATTGTTAAATAATTATAAAAATTTTATGTTTTTATTAATTTCAATGTATTACAGTTTATTATGAACATTTGTTGATAAAATTATTATAGCCGCGCTTTGTAGAAGTTAGGAAGGTACCCTGCCAGGGGCTCTTCTCGGAATTTTGCATAATCTTGATAAATAATTATTGAAAAAAATGTTTAAACATTGGCAAAAAGGGGTTTCGTAAATTACTTCTCATCTTTAAAGGATAAAGTATTTCGAGTTGGCATTTGGAGGAATAATAGAGAAAGGGTCACTGAGTTCATCACTCTTCTCCATTTTTGCAATAATATTGTGAGGAAATTATTTTATTAAAGATTTAAAGTGGAGTAATTTGGGGTAAGTTAGTTCAGCAGCGGCCACTAGCTAGAATTGGCGCCACCTTCTGGGCCACTGACACATAGATTCAATGTCTGTCCCCACTTCTGTCAAAAATCCAGCTTTTATAACCACGATTTTCAATACTTTTCAACAAAATTACTTGTAAAAATGGAGATGATTCTTAATCAGCTCGCCCTCATCTAATTAATCCAACAAATCCGAACAAGATATTTCAAGTTATTTACGAGTAATATCTCGCGCGGGAAAACACTTTTAGGTTAGGGATTTTTCCCGGATGGCCTTAACCCAAGAGTTGTCTACAAAAAATGAGGAGTAAATTTCAAAATCTGATAAATCCATTTTTAAAAAAAATGGAGATAAACATAAATTTAATATTTTAAGGACCTCACAAATCTTCCTGTCGCTGTTAAATTTAAGAAAAAAAATTTGTTAACAACGAATTTTCAATTCAAAAACTTTTAGACATAACCAAGATGAGTTATAATTTTTGTTTTTTATTAGAAAAAATTACCAATACCTGTAAATCATTAAATTATAATAAATTTTAATTAAAAACAGAACGTCTTGAATATAAAAACATTGTTATAGAATCAAACTATTACAAATTTTATATTTTAAAAGTAACTACAGTGGTTATGTAAGAAAACTCATTTGTTTCAATTTCTCGAAATAAGAAAATATGGATTTATCACGTTTTGAAAATTTGCTCCTCAAATGTATGGCGCACTTTTTGATTGGTCCAGCGGATGCTGAGCTACACTAGAAAACAAATTTGGAAAAAATTTAGAAAAATTAAATTTGCGAGATCATCGTTCCGTAATACCGCCAATAAAATAGGGAAGAAGTCTCGAACAAAAAATGTATGGCCCACTTTTTGTTTGGTCCAGCGGATGCTGAGCTAAACTCAAAAACATATGGGCAAATCCACAGAACCGGCCGATTTCATGTTACTCACATATTTTTCTATTTTAGAAGTATTATATTAATTATTTTCATACTTCAACCATTTTGTAATATCTCTGAGAACCTATTGAAATAAGAAAATTGAATAAATGTGAACCTTCTAGTCTTTTATAAAAAATAAAATCGAATTAAGTAACTTAAAAAATGAAATTTAAGGTGTTACTCCAGGTATAAATTTTAATTCTTTTAGGTATAACTTGTTCGGCATAGATCCGAACAATTCCAAACTGTGGTGAATTATAGTTTACTTATTGAAGAATGTTTTGAAAGTAATAAAAAATATGTGCTCTTAAATAAAAAGAAATGATAGTCGTTGAAAGTAGCGTTACTCATTATTTTATAATAATGAAATGTCTATACATTTTTGTAAATATATTTTGCGGCGATTATTCGATTTGAATTTTTCAAATTGGAGCTTATTGCTTGTGAACAGACGAACAAATGTATGTATCATAGAATAGAGTGCAATCAGAATTAAAGAAAATATTCCAATAATTATCACTCTATGTTTAAGCGTGAACCATTTTCAACATAGCCTTTTTTCAGTAGCACAACTACAGGATAAAATATGATGAGTTGAAAACATGTGTGATTATATAAAGACATTATTATAATTCTTGTATGCAAACGCTAAATTATATTTTCAATTTATAACGTCTAAAAATTAAAAATAAAAAAAAATTTATCGAAATTAAACTAGTTAATCGTGAAAAATGAATTATCCTTTCATTTGTTTTATTTTCAAAGTTATATCAAAATCGATGTCAATAATGTCAGTTTGTTGGTTAAAATAGTTAATATCAAAATTAGTAAGTAAACAATTTAATTTACAGAAATAAAAAATTTAATGCTAATAAATAAAATATATAATAAAATATGATAAAATATAAATAATTTATTTTTGATAATTAAAAAATTAATTATTTGTATTTTATCGTATTTTATTATTCAAAATGTTTTGCACATATTTCAAATAATATATATAAAAAAACAAAGAAATGCCATTTTTAATTATAATTTCCAGAAGAAAAATAATATTTTCGTTTTTGGCTTTTAACTCAAACGGCATTAAAATAAAATGAATCACGCAAGAAGATAATTGTTCTTGAATATATTTTAAAGAAAGTAAACCATAAATAAAAGGTGTGCTTGCTATTTGGAAAATTATCATCTTGATAAGTAAAAATCGGCCGGTTCTGTGGATTTGCCCATATTGGAAAAATTTTCGAAAAATTTAATTTGCGAGATAACTGCTCAAGAATACCATATATAAAATAGTCAAAAAGTTTGGATCAAAAAATGTATGGCGCACTTTTTGATTGGTCCAGCGGATGCTGAGCTACACTAGAAAACAAATTTGGAAAAAATTTTTAAAAATTAATTTTGCGGGATAATCGTTCGAGAATACCACCATTAAAATATTTAAAAAGTTTGGAACAAAAAATGTATGGCACACTTTTTGATGGGACCAGCGGATGCTGAGCTAGGTCAAGATAAATCTTGGTATTTTTTGAAATAGCGAAATAATCGCTCGGCAATATAGATTTTTTGCTAATAAAAAATTGTTAAATAAATGAATTTTTTTTAAATACATATATGTCTGAAAAAAGATAAATTTCTAAAGGAAATATTATTGAAATGAATAATTTATTGTTTTATCAACATTTTTATTGAAAAAAATTAATATTTAAAGGAATTATTGGTTAAAAATATGAATTATTTTATCAAAAATATGGCTGAAAAAAATCAATTTTTTTTTATCAAAAATATAGGTGAAAATAAGTAATATTTTATTTAAATCAAAAATATTGATTTAAATATTAATTTTTTGATAAAATAATACATTTTTTGACCAATATTTCAGTTTAACAAATAAAACATTTATTTTTTATTAATAATAATAATAATAATATAATTATAATAAAATTAAATGTACACTGAATTAGCAATTTTGTCATATTTTTTCGCAGTTCTCATTTGAATAAAAAGTAAAAAATTTGTCGTTTTCTTTGTAAAAATGGTAAATTTATATATTAGACTAGGTAACTATACTTTATTGAACTAATTATGTGAACAAATAAGTATAATTATAATGAAATGAAAAGTACACTGAAATATAAATTTTTTCAAGGTTACGAAAAATTTATGCATTCATCTGACATGGGGGCGGGGCCTAAAGCAATATGGCGTAAATTGGGTAACACTTTTAGTGAATTTACATGGGAATAACATGGGATGCAATAGAACTAAATCGTTTAAAAAATATTGCTTAATTTAATAAATGTATAAGTGAATTTTTTTAATACAAAATTACTATTTACATTCCTATTTACAAACATGAATAAAAATATAAAAGAAATCTTATTTTTATACAAATTATTTTCTCAAATCCAGCGATACATGTGCAAGAAAAGTATTGTATTTTCCTTTATATTTCATGAAATTATATGAAAATTTATAAATGTATGTATTTCATTTTTCATTGTAAAAGTCTGTTAACAAGAACTGAAAAAAAATTTATTTATCCGTTTTTACAGTGATAAATTAACTTTCAAAATGTTCACATGCACGGGTAATATGAAAGATTATATAACCTCCAAATTTTAAAATCTTAAATTTACCTGGCAAAATGTAATCACTTATTTTGAAATGCAGAGAACATACTCTCATAGAAGGCTTTATACTGTTTATTTTTAAAGCATTTTTCCAGGCCTTTAATTGATCGACTTTTTCAAAATTATCGAACGTATTTTCACATCAACTACTCGTTGTTTTGGTTTCGGAAATTTACGGAAAATTACGCTTAAATTTTTCGCTACAGTACTGCCACAGCCTCTCACAGAACACTTAATTCTGCAGGAAGATTTCTCACGCGGTAAAAATGTAGCTTCATTCATAATGATAAAATAATTAACAATGACAGCGGAACTACAATTGCAAGTGACACAAACAGTTATCCAAAACTAGTTACATTTTTCAACACCAGATGGCATGTGTACGAATGTCAGATCCCAATAACGTTGAGGACCTAGGTGGGAGAAAGTGAGAGGAAGGGTAAAATTTCATAATTTTACCCTTTCCAAGATGTGCCCGTCCAATGGCTCAACTCTTTCTCCCACCTAGGTGCTCAACGTCTGTGCCTTAGAGGTTTTTTTTTCAAAACCTTGAAAAAATTGCTAATTCAGTGTACTTTTCATTTCATTATAATTGTACTTATTTTTTCATATAATTAGTTAAATAAAGTATAGTTACCAAGTTTAATACATTAATTTACCATTTTTATAAAGAAAACGACAAATTTTTATTTTCTACACAAATGAGAAGTGCGAAAAAATGTGCGTGGTTTGTTTACATTTCATGTTTGTTTACATTTCACGTGTTGGACTTGCCCTTAAAATAGATCTATTATTTGGGTCTGGAATTTTGTTAAAAATGGACTGTAAAATCAAGAAAAATGGAATTTTAAAATCAGTCATTCTCAGCTGCCCTGTAACTTATTAAAATATACAATTGTTTCTTCTAAAATTTTTAGAAAAAGTAATAAACTAATGAAATATGCTTTGACAATTTCATTAATTATTAAAAATATTGAGAGAAACATGAGGACATGAAAAAGTAATGTTCTGGGAGAATCACCGATATAATATATTTAATTTTTATTATAAAATAAATTCTATTTAATTAATTAATTACTGATAATAATTCTTATTGTACAATTGTTTAAATATGACAATTTTTAAAGTTCTATTTTAAAATTACTTAAATAATATTATTAGAATGCATATAAGTAATATTTAATTTTTATAATCTAAAGTATTTTTAATACATTATTTCAAAGAACTTTTTTTCAATAATATTTCATGTTTTTAAAGTATATTTTAACTTTTACTTATAAAAATTTCGTTTTAAATTGATAAATTTATATTACTATTACTTTTTCTTTGTACCTAATTGAAAGCAACAAATATTATCCCCCAAAATTATTTTCAAAATTGACTTCGGTAGGGTAGGCCTCTAAAAATTGCTGTGAAGTGGACTTGGTTTAATACAAAATTAAAAATATATATATATTAAAAATATAAGAAACTTGTTGTTCACGCGACACTCATATCCAAACTAACATGATTACAGGAAAAATATAGCGACCACAATTGGAGTTGATAATCATATTGTTTTTAAGTAAAACTCATATTTTTAGAAAAAATCATGGATTTTTCGAATAAAAATAGAAGAAAATTTTATCTTAAGGGATTCAAATTTATACATTTTTACGTGTAGATTACAAAAAAATATAGCGAGAACGATTGGAGTTGATTATCATAGCGTTTTCAAGGAAAAACTGATAACTTTCGGTGTATGTGTCTATCTATATGTTTTCATACTCAAATTACAGGAAAAATTAAGCAAAATTGGAATTTGCCCATGGGCCTTCATACTTTAACCCCCTCAAATTTTAGGTTTAAGGGTACGGAACCTTCGGTTTTAATGCGAGTGTATCTCGCACTTGTCCGATTTTTTCTGTCTTTATTTAATATCTAAAATTATAATGAATTATCAAAATTAAAAAAAAAAATTTTTTATTATTTTAGAAATTTGATTTTTTTTAAATACCTATTAAATTTTTTAAAAATCTACCGGATTGATTGTTTAGAATGATGAAAAAAAGCCTACAAAAAAATTGCCAATTAAAAAATAATATAAATTGTGGAAAAAGTTGAATATTTCAAGAATAATTGATAAAATTTAAACCAAACATAATTATGGTTTGATTTATGTGTAACAATTTAAAAAAAAAAAATTTTAGAACCTGAAATTTAATTTTACTATGAAAAATAAAAAAGAGTAATTTTTAACAATTTTACAATTTTTTTTTTTCTTTTTAGAAATTTTATTTTTTGAAAAAATTTGAATTTTTTCAAAATCCATACGATTAGATTTTTCAGAATCATAAAAAAGTGTATCAAAAAATCGGCAATGAAAAATATTAAAAATTGCGACAGAAGTCTAGTTTTTATTTGAAAATTTCGAGTTTTATTTAAAAAATTATTAATAGGGGGCCGTCTATAAACTACGTTACCTATTTTAAGGGGGGGGAAGGTGGTCTAAAAAAAATGAAAAATTGGTAACGTAGTTTATGGACTATAGAGTAAAAGGTACAGTCTACAGTGAACGGCACCTACTATTAACCTTTAAACTGATTTAGCGGTCTGACAGACCGCTATTAAAACTTTCATCGCTTATAACTTTTTTTTAAAGCGTTTTTTTAAAGCGTTCTAAATTATGTAAAAATAAAAAAATTAAAACGAAACAATATAGAAATTGACTTTTTAATCATAAAAAATAAAAAATATATACAACAATTGACTTTACAAAATTTAAAATCAATAAAATAACATAAAAAAGGAATAGCGGTCTGACAGACCGGTGAAATCAGTTAGTGTGATTTTTCGGCACGTATCAGTTTAAAGGTTAAAAACGATAATAACTATAAAAATAATAATATTGAATTAAATATTACTAGTAAATTAATAAATATACAATATTTAGGAACTGACACAGTTGACAAAAAATTTTATATGCGTTTATATCTACTTCGTGGTTTATATTTTCTTCAATATTATTTTACTTTCTAAAAAACTAACATCAAAAAATTTGCTTTATTAATTTCAAATTTTATAAATATATGAAGAAATTGTTAAACAATTATATTTAAAAAGCAACGTTTTTTGTACATTAAATCTGAATAATAAAATTTATGATAATATTAATAAATTTTCATAACATATATGTATTTTTAAATTAACATTATAAATTCTTATCGGAGTGTTTTTTTAATTTTAAACTTATGTACTATAAATTTTAACACAAATATTTTATTTGAAATTTATTTTCTAACTAAAATATTGTATCGGTCACTATAATTGTTACTCTAAATTAATTGTTTTTTAATTTGATCCGCCTACATTAAAGTTTTAATTACTCAATATTGTCAGAAAAAAAATTGACAACCTTAAGGCCAGGTCCAAGTGAGGCAGCGCCATCTACATTGAAACTAAAATTTTTGAAAATTTCCATTATCCTTTTCTTGAAAACAAGAAGATAAAATGCTTTTTCCTTTATGGATAACTGATTATTGGCAAGAAATACACCAGCTAAAACTTTTTTTGAGTTAAAATAATGAAAAAAATTTCATGTCAATAATAATTAAATATGAGCACTTTTTTACAAAAACTGTAACAGTACTTTCTCAGAAATTACAATCAAAAATGCAATTTCCATTTGGAAAATTAATAAATGCTAAAAAATGCACGACCTAAGATTTACCAATCACGAAAATAACAAAAAAAAAGTATTTTAACATAACATATTTTACTCATTATGACAGCCGTTTGGCAGGTTATATATGTCACCAGACGTTTCGCAGTTTTGCTGAAAGGAGGAGATTGGCGCTGTTGCTAACCACCTGAAATACATAATAATCTACCAAAGGGCTGTCACAATCAGTAAAGCAGTATCAATATGTTAAATATTTAATAAAAATTTTTTGTTCTTATTTTCGTGATTGGTGAATCTTAGCTGGTGTATTGTTTGACGTTTATTAATTTTCCAAATGGAAATTGTACTGTTACAGTTTTTGTGAAAAAACTGCTCATATTTAATTTATCGACATGAAATTTTTTTCATCATTTTAACCCAAAAAAAGTTTTAGCTGGTGTATTTCTTGCTAATAATCAATTATCCATAAAGAAAAACGCATTTTACCTTCTTGTTTTCGAGAAAAGGCTGTTGAAAATTTTCCAAAATTATAGTTTTAATGTAGATGGCGCTGCCTCACTTGGACCTGGCCTTAAACAGCTTTAATTTCGATAAGTTATTAGATTTCAGCGGTCCCTCCCCTTGACAAGTCACAATTACAATGATGCAATTAAAAAAATTTTTGATTTTGGTTCTTTTTCTGTTTCCAGATTGTACAGAAACTAAGGAAACAAAAAAATATTGTCAAAATGAGTGTTGACACTTTATCATCTCCCTTAGGAACTGTGTATATGATTTCTATGTACAGTTACTTCAACTTACTCAGCGATTTCTTGTACAGCAACAATTATTTATTTAACTATGACAAATACAAACCAATAATGGTCGTTAACGCTTTTTACAGATATTTAGAGGATAATCAAAATAATCAAGACGATCTAATTCGAAGTTTATTGCAAGGCAGTGACTTATACGGGGAAAAAGTTGGTGAAATACCTGATGGAACTTTCGTGAATGCCATGTATGAGTATATTATTACTTCTCTTGTATTTGCCAAATATGGAAATATTTACGGATTTTTGGCAGATGTTGTTCGAAAATCTCAAGATTTACATATAAACACTTTGCTAAAGGAAATAAGGAGTACTCTTGAAAAAATAAGATTTCAAAATGAATATGGTAATCATTCGTCACTGACACCTTTAGCTGCAGATCGAATATTTACAGATATAATATTACCTCTATTTCCACAACCAAAAACTAATCTCAAATTGACGTCATTAGATTATATTTATGCACAAGCTGGTGCAATTTTACTTCGATCCGGAAGACAAAATATTGACTATTATTTCACTACTGAATCAAATGAAAGAATAATATTAAATAATGAAACTCTTTTTGAGGAATATTTAATAATTGGACTTTTAATTGAACAAAATATTATTGTTGAAAAATTTGATAAATTAAAAGTAACAGCTTTTGCATTGCCAGCGCTTTTTGTCTATGTTCAAAATCAAAAAGAGAAACTTAATCAAGAAAAAATAACAACCATTGTATTTGATCCACAACACTGGCGTAATGCTTATAATATCTTTCTTACATATCTAGATACGATATATTATAAAATATATACTGTTTTAAAAAAAGACACAAAGTACAAACTTCATTTTGAACTTTCCAATTTTAAAACATTTTCCACCTACGCTCGATATTTTATAGATGCTGATTTTTATTGTGGAAGAAAACCCGAAGAGGTGAAAATTGATAGAGTTTCAGCATATGAAAATAATCCCCATAATTTTGCATGTAAAATGGGAGAGTATTTACCAGATCTTGAAGTCTACTTTGCTAATAAAATTTTTAATATAGTTAACACATATCAAAAATTTGAAAACGAATCAATTGCAAAAGCATTTGAAAATTACTTTCATTCATCGATTCGTGATACTGAAGTAATTATCAAATTAAGAGATAATATTGTTGTTACTGATTTTTACGATCCGAGCATCCAATCAAATGATTTTCTTGAAATCTACTTCCCTGCAAATGGCACTACAAATTATTATGTTGTAATACGAGAAAACTATAATCACAGAATTGATAAAGTTGACCATCTTCCTGACTCTTTACCACAATCGGATCGTCCTCCTATCAAAAAACAAGACGAAAAAGTTTCCTTTACTCAGCAATTAAATGAAATTAAAGAAAATATAGTAAAAAGAAAAAGTTTAAGACTAAAAACATTACTATTGTCAAGTCGACAGGGACGATTAAAAATTGACTGGTGGAAAGAATTTGGATTACCTCTAATAGCTTATTACAAATGTTTATCAGGGACAGATTTTAATAGTAACAAAAAAGATCCTTGTCTACTGGATATGCATATTATGCATAATTTTAATAATATATCTATAAATTTAGTACAAGAAGATACTCAATCTATCTTGACATTGTTAGGTACAATTATAAAAACATTAAGTCTTAAAAACTTACTTATTTTTATTATTGGTATGAACGTGGATACTATATCAGAAAATTTTGATGACTACATAAAATATGAAAAACTTTCAAAATTTGCTAATATAACTCTGGATATAAATCTGCAAAATTTATTACGTTTATCTAATCCTAAGTTTAATATTGTACTAAAGAATAATAATGTATTGAAAATACTTCGTAAAAATGTGGAAACATTTAAAAATTTTACTTCTTTGGAACTCGTATCATTATTCAGTATGATGTATAATATTGGAAAATATTTAAATCGTTACGTTATGCCTTTAACAAAACATTCTAATTATTTAGATTTAAATTTAACTGTTATGTCCCAATTCGAATGCAGCGACATATTCATATCTAGATGTGATTCCGGCTACGGTTATAAATTTGTTACGTTAAGCGATTATAATATTGCAAGTTTACGAACTATTCATCAATCTGATGGGGAAAATATTCTGTTGTTACTTTTATATAAAATTATTGCAATTGATGAAAAAATATTTGAAATAATTAATTCAACATCTTTACATCGAACCCGTCAATTTTTATATGAAATTGATTATAAACTTCAGTACGATTATAATAGACTTAGATTTAGTGCCACAGATGTAGATGAATATAATTTAATTTATTGCAATTATGAGAGTGAACCACAACCTCAATTAAATCTGTGTCCAAGAATAAAAAATAAGAAAAAACAAGAAGAGATTCAAACAAAAATTTTAAACATGTTCCGAAATGATATGTTATATCCTTCAAAAGCTGATTTAATTAAAGTAATTGATAATTATGTATTTCCAGATGAAAATTTTTTTGTTGATGAATTTGTTAGAAAATGGAAAAGTGAATCGAATTTGCTAACTCCACTTTATGGAAAACAATATATAATAGAGCATAGAAATGATTTTCTTACATTACGATACAAAGAATGGTTAGATTCAAAATATTTAAAATTTGAAGATGCTGAAAATAGAATAAATCAACTTTATACTCAACAAGAAAGAAAATTAATTGAAAAGAAAACAACATTAAATGAAATTTTGATAATATACAAATCTCGTAATGAATATTTTTCTGCAACATTTGAAGATTATTATGCTTTAAGAAATTTTGCTACAACTGGATACAGAAGAATAAAAAGTGACACGAATGAAGCAAAACAAATGAAAATTGCTCTATATAATTTAGCAATTAGACAATCTGACGATCCAGACAAAAATTTTGATTTAGTTTTGTCTACAGTTGAATTTATGCATATGGACTCATCAAAAAAATTGTTTTCTCATGATTACAAATATACATTAGAAAAATTTACCTTCACAGCAGTACCTACTGTGACTAATGCAAATACAATTCTAAACAAAAAAGAGGGTTTTGAAAATATTTTATTTGAAATGTCATTTTCCAAACCTTACTTAAGAGCTAAAATAAATCAAATGTATTACACAGCGGTTGAGCAAACTAAATCAATCCTTTTACCTGGCACTGAATTTTCATTTGTAGATTCAAATTATATGAATATAACTGGATTGGGCTATGTTCTTCGAATTAGATTAAAATATATTGTAAATGAGACAAATGATAAATACGAATGGTATCAAAAAATTATGGATGCTATTGCGGATATTAAATTATCCAATTAATTATTATTTTAAAAATATTGTCCTAAACAAAAATTGTAATTATTATGGTACTAGCAAAATTACATGCGCGCTTCCAACTTTGAATGCAATGGTTATTTTAAAATAATAATAATAATACACAGTAAACTTGGTTGTATCTTTTTCTATTGCAACGTTTTGATGCACGCATAAGTTATAACAAAAAGAAATCGTTTTGTGTATCATTTTTAGAAATGATACACGAAACGGTCTCATTTTTTGATGCAAAAAATTTAATCAATTTATATCAATCATGGCCGAATTGAATCGACTCAAAATTAAACGAATTTTTTTCAGATATTTTGGTAATAGTACAATTGCGGAGACCATTTCACTATTTAATTTGAAAATGAAAATAACAGAAAATCAAAGACAATGTGCAATTCGATAATTAAAAAGTTACAGCTTATAAACATAACCCAAAATGCATGAGAAAAAATTTGTCGATAAAATCAATATAGCCGAGCTTTTTAGAAGGTAGATGGCAGTTTTGCTTTTTATAAAAACGATTCAGAAAAAATTTAAAGAAAGAAAATAGATGAGTGCTGCCATCTACCTTCTAAAAAGCTCGGCTATATTGATTTTATCGACAAATTTTTTCTCATGCATTTTAGGTTAGGTTTATAAGCTGTCACTTTTAAATTATCGAATTGCACATTGTCTTTGATTTTCTGTTATTTTCATTTTCAAATTAAATAGTGAAATGGTCTCCGCAATTGTACTATTACCAAAATATCTGAAAAAAATTCGTTTAATTTTGAGTCGATTCAATTCGGCCATGATTGATATAAATTGATTAAATTTTTTGCATCAAAAAATGAGACCGTTTCGTGTATCATTTCTAAAAATGATACACAAAACGATCTCTTTTTGTTATAACTTATGTGCATCAAAACGTTGCAAAGATTTGATGCAATTTTTGGTCTCAATTTGATACTTTTAGGAAAACTGTGAATAATAATAATAATAATTCTGCATCAGTGGAGTAATAAATTAATAATAGGTATATTTCTAATTTTCACGTTATCATTTATTTATACACAGAAAAAAATGAGTTTGATGTTATATAAATAATAATTTTTTAGTTAAGCCAGCTCATAATTAGTTAATACAGCAAAAATAATTAAGCTAAGTTAATTTTTAAATTTAATAAACTTGTAAAACTATTAGTTCGATTGTTGACGGTATAACAAACAATGAAAACCCAAGAAAAAACCTATCGAAAAAGTGATGATAAGAAAAACATAAATTAAAACCAATAATTACAATTGGCGGTGTAAATGTTGATAAATCAATTCTAGTATCGCCAACATAACCGCCGCCACTTGAAATGCCGAGAAAAATTAATTATTTAATTAATAAGTTTGAGAAGCCAAAATTTTAAATAAAAGATGGTGAAATTTTTTTGGCCTATTGGCTTTTTAATAATTATCAATATATATAAAATTTCACATGACGCGTTTCGACACGATTTCGTGTCCTCATCAGATATAAATCTGTAAAAATGGATCATATAATATTATTTTAACTAATTGTATGTATACGACGTTAGTATAAATAATGAATATAAATTCAATTAACATACCATGCGAAAATTAATTATAAATTTGTTTCTTGAAGATTTTTCTGACATGTTATCTTTCGTAGAAAGAATTTCAATAACTGTTTTGACATGACGACAATTTCATAAATATATTAGTTAGTAAATAAAGTTTTTAAATGTTTTTGTATAAAAAATGATGTAGTCTGTAAAGAAATTAAGAATCATCTATCATTTATGATAATTTAAGGTTAATAACATTAAAGTATTTTAACTATTTATATGATGAAAACAAGGTAATAAGATAAAAACAAAATACTTTAATGTTATTAACCTTAAATTATCATAAATGATAGATGATTCTTAATTTCTTTACAGACTACATCATTTTTTATACAAAAACATTTAAAAACTTTATTTACTAACTAATATATTTATGAAATTGTCGTCATGTCAAAACAGTTATTGAAATTCTTTCTACGAAAGATAACATGTCAGAAAAATCTTCAAGAAACAAATTTATAATTAATTTTCGCATGGTATGTTAATTGAATTTATATTCATTATTTATACTAACGTCGTATACATACAATTAGTTAAAATAATATTATATGATCCATTTTTACAGATTTATATCTGATGAGGACACGAAATCGTGTCGAAACGCGTCATGTGAAATTTTATATATATTGATAATTATTAAAAAGCCAATAGGCCAAAAAAATTTCACCATCTTTTATTTAAAAATTAATTATGTTGTGTCAATTATGATTAAATTATTCTTTGTCACTTATGTATAATGTATACGAAAAAGCTGACATTGTTGGGATAAAAGATATTACTGACGAATGAATTTTCTTATTGACAGAATGTATATAACGAGTAAGATCATTTTTTTGTGAATTGATAGTAAAAAAAATAAGATTTGTAAAAATTTTAAAATATAAATATTAAAATTTTAGAAATAAATATTTTTGATAAAGAAAGTCAATGTTCGATGATTTTTTTATAATCTTTGAAATTACAAAAACATAGTTTTGCTAAATATTTTTTTTGTATTTTCTATAAATATTTCGTTGCAAATGAAAATTTTTAATTTATGTTTTTTTTTCAAAAAATTTAATTAATTTGATAATTAATAAATATTAAAAAATTATGTAATCAAAAAGAAAATTTTTTAAAAAAGCAAACTATTTTTATATTGTTTACAGATAAAGAAATATAACAATTTAATAATTAATAATAATAAATTTATGAATAATAATATATAATAAATAATAATGAATAATGAAAAAATAATGAAAGAAATAATAATTATAAGTTAAAATGTTCTAATTATCTGTAATAATCATTATATAAAAAAATGTATATATAATATAATAAATTTATAAATAATAATAAAAATTATATTATAATTGAAACTTTTTTTTTATATAAATACCAAGTAGGAAATATACTGGTGCTGCACACAATGAACAATATTTTTTTTTTACTTTAAACAGTCACTTAGTATATGACTTAATTAATGACGATGAATAAAAATATCCGTCGCGTTAACCATAAAATATTACGAAATCAAGAATTGTCAAAATTTTAGAAAAACAAAAGGAACAAAATACGACTAACTTCAAGTGTGGACAGACGGAATGAATGAATGAATCAATACGGAAATTATTATAGTTAATTAATAATTAATTAATAATAATTAATTCTCTGAGAAAAAAAACAAAACAATTTATTGGATTGGTTTAATATTTTGGTAAACAGTTGTTCTAATAATAATTAAAAAGTCCCTTAATCTAATTAAGAATAGTTTTTCTGATTTTTTTTCCCAATTTTATTTAGCATGCTGTTTACGAGATGTGAATTTTTCAAAATTTCAGAATTTTAATGATTTTCTATTTTTTAATGCTCATAATTTCGTTTAAAAATGCATCAATTTTAAAAGTTTTTGTTTTTTTTTTGAAATTATGTGTTATGTGAACTTTTTGAATGAAAATATGTAAACAATAAAAATTTTTTAAAAATTTACAGTTTCGTGACAGAATATTTCATATTAAAATAAAAAAATGTGTTTGCATATATGAACTTCATATGTTATGGAAATTAAAACAAAAATAATAAAATTTCTATTATGGAGTAAATTTTTTTTTTCTTCCTAAAAATTATCAAAATTCTTGCACGTAAAGTAAATATTATAAAAATAATAATTTTCACAAAAGGACAATAAAATAAATAACAAGTGTAATTTGATTTTTTTTTAAAGGTTAATTATATATATTGAATTCTAAAGTCTAAACATAGAATATAAGAGTAATAAATTTAAATGTTACCAAAATTCTCCTCCGATCTTTCATTATCTTCAATTTGAATCATTCTTTCAGGCAAAATATTTTGTAATTGTGCAAATTTACTTTGCAATTGTTTTTCACGTTCTTTTTGTCGATTAACATCTTCTACCAATGCATTTATTCGCCTTGGTAATGCAGCTTCTTCTTGACTTTTTAAAAATTTAAATGTCGATAATTCTAGTCTCAATTCTTCAATTTGTGTCCATGTATCGTTTAATTGTTTGGCTAATGCTTGAGCGCGACCTTGATAACCTCCCGTTAAAATTTTCAATTTCTTTTCCATTTTTGCCGCACGTTTTGCCTCGCCCGTCATGAGCATTCGATTTTCTTCCAATTTCCTTTCACATGCATCGATTCTGTCTTTTTTCGAGACAAGCGTTGCACGAGTGTAACGCTTTTGTGGTTCTAGATATAAAATCTGTAAAATAATTGAGAAAAAAAATTATTTTTTTTTCTAAATAATAAATTTAATTAATAATATTAATATTATTTAATAATAATAATTTTGATTTTTCCCTGACTTTTTAATAACCTTATTTCTATTTTCTTTGGACAAAAATATGGTTACTGACATATTTAACAATAAATTAATTTCTAATGGTAGTAACAAATGGTAATAAAAACCATTCAAGTTTTTTTAGATTAAAAAATTTTTAAATTCACAAAAAATTTTAATTTCTGTAGAAATTTACAGAAATTTCCCTGACTTTGAATAAAATTTTCTGAAATTCCCTGACATTTCCCTGACCAACAAAATTCCCTGACTTTTCCCTGACCGTCAGTCACCCTGTAATAGCTTTTCATTCATTTAAACCTGAATTTCTTTTGGGACATCAAAAAACCATGATTTTTCAATACTTATACAATTCAATTATTTAAATATTTTTCATTTAAAATTCTTCGACAATTTATTTATTTGTCTCAAATAAATAAATTCAATTATTTTCAGTTTAGATTTTTGAGAATATTAATTTTTTTTTTAGAATTTTGAATAAATTTTTTGAAAAACTAAATTATTTTAAAAAATTTTATTTTTAAAATCTTTTAAAATTAAAATAATGTAAAAATTTTCAATTGAAACTCATAAAAAAATTGAACCGTTTCTATTATATTCATATAATTATGTTATTAACAAAAAAAATTTTAATTGAAAAAACTTAGCAAATTTTGACATTTTCAGAAATTTTAAGAAACTTCTTCGACAATTTAATTATTCAAAATAATTCCAAATTAAAAACATTACTTATTCATAACTTTTAATTCAGAAATTTGTAAAAAGTTTTTTCATACATTCAAATATTTTTAAAATTTTCAATTTTAAGTCTTCTAAAATTTAATTATTAACAAAAAATTGAATTGAAAATCTTTAAAAATTTATTTAATTAAAAAATTATTTATAAATTTTTATCAAAAAAAATTTTTTTTTTTTTTTAATATTTTTTTGGTATTGAAACGTACTTGAAAATGCTTTAAAATTAATTTTATATAAATTAAAATCTGTAAAGATTTGTTATGATTAGACGAATTTATGAAGCCCTAAATATTATTTAAAAAAATTTCAATAATTTCAGGTCTCGGATTGTAGAACTTTTTTTGACTTATTTTAATAAAATGCGACTTTTTTTTTCATTTGTTACAAAATTTTTAAACAAAATATGTCTTCTTTAGTATACAATGCAGATTTTATTCAACTCTTTTTTACTTCAATTATTTAACAAATTTTTAACAAAAATTCTTCTTTAAATTAATTATTGTCAATAATTTTAATAAAATTCTTCAAAAATTCAATTACAACTATTTTTCTATTAAAAATTTTATGAAATTCAATTATTGTGTATTTAATTGTTGTTGTTCAATTGTTGTGTAATTATTGTGTGGCCAGTGTGGCCACACAATAATTACTGTAATTCTTTTTTTGTAATATTCAGTACATTGTACTAATGGGCAGTGTAATTACTACCCGTCTGAAATTAATAAATAAATAAAATAAATAAATAAATAAAAAGTTTCAATTCAAAATCACTTAAAATTCAATTATTTTCAAAAATTTCAATTTAAAACTTTCTAAAATTTAATTGTTTGTAAAATTTTTTATATAAAACTTTCTGAAATTTAAGAATTTTAACTATAACTATTTCGAAATTTAATAATTTTAACTATAACAATTTTGAAATTTAATTATTTTGAATGATTTTTATAATATTCTTCAAAAATTTAATTATCTGACGGTATTTTTGAATTAAAAACTTTAGAAATTTAATTTTTGTCTGTAATTTCTAATAAATTCTTCAGCAACAAAAATCACTTGAAGTTCAATTATTTTTAAAAATTTAATTTGTAAATATTCGAAATTTAAATTACTTTCAAAAAGAATATCTAAAATTATATGATAAACCCAATTATTTTCAATCTTTTAAAATTTAATTATTGTCTAAAATTTAACAAAACCTTTTAAAATTTAATTATTTCTAATAATTTCAATTGTAACTCATCAAAAATTCAGTCAGAAATTAAACAAAAAAACAAAAACAAAACAAAACAGTTTAAATTTGCAAAAAATTTATTTCAAATTTAAAATCATCTGAATTTCAATTATTTAAAAAAAATTTAATAAAAAATTTTGTAAAACTCAATTGTTGGAAAATTTGTTTAATCATTTAATACTAAATAGCATGACAAAATTTTAAATTCAAACAAATTGCTTAAATCAGTCTTCAAAAAATTTTTGAAATAGAACTTTAAGAATTTTTTTTTTTTTTAGAAATTTGTCCTACTTAATTAAAATTTTGAAAATTTGTCTTAGTTCGATTCAGAAATATTCGAAATATATTTTCTTCATAATATTCTTATAGAATTATTTTTATTAAGGAATTAATAAAATGAATTTAATATCCAATAACATTATTTATTTAAAGTAAATTATTTATTAACTAATTAAATTTAGTTAATATAAAAAAATGACTTTTTCGACTTTTTTTGGAATGTAAATCGATTAAAACGATTTTTTTTGTACTTTAAAGTCTATCCAAGACTTGTAATTCAGGATGATTTAAAATTTTTAAATTTTTTCTTTTCATTTTAAAGAAATTAGTTAATGAAATTTTGAACTAAATACCTGTGACAAACATTCCTCCCAAACGGTGCAATATGCTTCCAAACTGATGTCACCATGATCCATGCCTTTGCGAACAATATTCATTTCATTTTCAATCAATTTTTTCGCATCATCCAAATCATCCTTCTCATAATTTTTATATGGATGAGAATTTAAATACGATTGTGCTTGGGACAAAATATTATTTGAACGTTTATTCAACGCCACTGGATTATTTAATGTATCGTACTGCAACATTGTTATCATTTCACGTTTAATTAATTCCTCGGCTCTTTGCAAATCGCTCAATGAATCCGAGGCTGGTCGCAATATATTAAGATTCACATCTATTGGTCGTGGCAAGTCCCTTTGTATTACTTGCGATCGTCGTGACAATTCTCTCTGCTCTGGAAACGAAAAAAAAAGAAATTTAAAAAAAATGTTTTGAATTTTTTTTTTTTTTTAATAGAAAATTTTGATTTACTTTGTTCAATAATTTCCTGTTGTTTTCTTGCATCGACATCGGCTTGATCCTCAATAATATCATTAACAGACGCTGTACCCATTTCATCTGTTTCGTCCTCAGGAACAACAATTTCATAATCGTTCCGAGGCGCTGGCAATGAACGAAGTCCAGCCCACAATTGTTCCTTTGCCTAATGAAAAAAAAAAATAATAATCAAGAAATTTTCAATAATTAAATTTTAAATTTTTTATAAGAAATAAAAGAAAAAAGTAGTACGAAATAATAAAGAAAAACTCAAAAAAATAATAATAATAAACCATTAAATAAATGAATTTATAATAAATTAATTAACAAAAAATTATAAATTTATATTTAATAATATTAAAAATTCTAAATTAAAAATATTTTAATATATAAAAAATCCAATAGTTAAAAAAAAAATTATTCCTTATTTTTAACCTGTTTTTTGATAGCGGGAGTTTCTGATCCCTCTAAAGCTTCTTCGGAATTGATATTCAATTTGTCGCGAATTGGAGTTGGTGCAAGAACGCCATTTTGTGTTCGCACAGAATTTGGAGTGTTGAACGAAGTTATCGGAGTGCCATCGGCACGTTGTGAACGAAAAGGTGTTGCAAGAAGTGTATTTGGCGTGACAACAGCACTCGAAACGGGAACAACGCCACTAAAATCGGAATTGTGAAGCGGCGTATTTAATCCTCCTGTTAAGCATAGAGAATTCAATATTTTTAACATATATCTTCGAAATATGTAAATTTTATTTTTAAAACATTAAAAGTATAATTTATTATGTTATACATTAAATCTTTCAGCTGGTCATCTCTCTTCGTTGCGCTACTTTAATAATGAAAAAAAAAAATCTATTTTAATGTTAAATTTTTTTTTAAATAGAAATGATACCTTTCAATGGAGTGTCAACATTAACTAGAGCCATGACATTTTGTGCCTCTAAAAGAACTCTATCCTGAACGGCTGGTGTCCTTGGTGTCACAGCAGTATTTGGAGTCAATGAATAATCTGCCAATAAACTATCAGTTGCACCTCCATCAGAAACTATTTCACGTGCCACCTGTGATGATGATGGGGGAAAAAAAAAGAAAAGTTATTTCAACGAAAAACAAGAAATAAACTAAAAAAAAAAAAAAAACGAACCTCTGACGCTCGACCAAGTTTAACAACTTGTTGCAATTCACTATCGGAAATTTGAGGCTCAGGTAAAACCAATTTACTTCGCTTCTTCACAGGTTCCTCATTATTCAACATACCCATTGGCATATCATTTTCTTTGCGTTGTTTCAATTTTTGTTTATCCTTTCTTCGCTCCATCATTTCTGCCTCCTGACGTGATTCACCATCCAAATGTTGTTGTCTCAATCTTGAAAAATCAGCCGCCAATGGATCGACATGTTCATTTGAAGTATCATAAAATCCAGAAGCTGGACGTTTTTCAAAAGGAATTTCCGAATTATAATTCATTTCTCGTTTTCGTTTATTTTTCTGATTAACAGTAATTCCAGCGGCTCTCAATTCACGACGTTTTTGCAATGCCGCAAGCCTTCTTGCCTCTTCCAATTGTTTCTCGCGTGCTTTACGTTTTGCTTTTTTCCCCTGTGTATTTGCCAATCTTGCTCGTGCCTCCGAGAGCATTTCAAGTTCATCCTCATCCATATCCTTTGGATCGGGACGCGCTGGCTTTGTCTCAGGATTTGGATCAATTTCACCTGGTTTCAATTTTCTTGGATCGTCCGATACATCCTCGCCCTCTTCTTTTTTTTGCGCTTGATCCAATAAATATTCATATCTCTCTAAACATTGCGCTGCTGTTCGTCCAATAATTGGCGCAATTGTTCTCCATTGCGTTGGCATTAATTTTGCAAGATGTAACAATTTCTCATCTTCCTCGCGACTCCATTCAGTTTTTTTGATACTTGGATCCAACCATTCAAACCATCGTGCTTTACATTGTTTCGCCGATTTTCTATGAAGCAATGAAGCAATACGACTCCATTGATTCTTTCCATATTTCATAACAGCCGCTTTCAATATTTCATCCTGGTGAAATTTAAAAAATTATTTAATTTAAACAAATATTATTTAAATAAAGAAACTGATTTGATATTATATTAAAAAAAAAAAAAAAAAAAAAAAAGATTTCTTAGAAAGAAGCCTTAGTTTGTAAATAAAAAGCAGTTTTCAGTTTAAAAAAAAAAGTAGCCATGAAAAATATATTTTTACATTTACAAGAACAATTATCTAATAATTCAAAACATTCCGTTTTTTATAGTTATTTTTTTGAAATAGTATTTAATTTTTAACGAAGCTGAAGTACGCAACGTTTATGATAAACAATATTTTAAGAAATAATTTTTTAAAATGAAAAATTCTATAATTTTTTTTTACAATTTCTTGATTAATGTAAACTACCAGAATTAATTTTTAGGCAAAAAATTATAAAATTTTTCATTTTAAAATAATTTTTCTTCAAAAATCGTTTATCAACATAAACATTGCGTACATTAGCTTTGTATTTTTATATTTGATATTCAATTTTTAACTTTAAAACATTAAATTACAATTTTAAAATTTGATATTATCTGAAAAATAACAGTTTAATTTGTGATGTTTTGTTTACAATAATAAAATTTTACATATTTGTAAAAAAAATTATTCAATAAATAAGACATTTAATAATAAATATATATAAAAAAAATTAATTAAAATTAACGTAATTTTTTTCAAATTGAAATTAAAATTTATAAGAAAATTAAAAAAAAAATTAAATAATTTTAAAAATAATATTATTTACGAAAATTTGGTAAATTTTTGAACAATTTGTAAAAGTCAAAGAAAAATTTCAAACATAATTTATTTATTTAATCACTATGTAAAGGAGATACAATTTAATAAAAAGAAGAAAAAACTTCTACAAAAAACTTTGATGTAGATGTTTTTCCGAAAAAAAAAGAAATTTTTGTTCAGAAAATGAGAATATGCATGAAAAAATGGTTTCAAAAATAAAAGAAAATAAAAAGTCGAATAAATTGAAGAAAAAATAGAGGATTTTAGGAATTCCCCAAAAAAAAATTAGAAATTCTTCATCGTTTTAAATAAATGAAAATTAACAATAAAGAAAATTTTAAGAAAATAGAAACTCTTAGAAAAGAAGAAATTGAAAAAAAAGAATTCATGGTTATAAAATTGAGAATGTTCTTCCATTTGTAAAAAAAAAAGAAATTTTATTTGAAAGTATTTTCAATTAATTGACCATAAATTTCAGAAAATTAATATTAATTAATATAATATAAATAATATAATAATAATTAAAAACAAATTAAGTAATCAACAAAATGTTTAAGTGCAAAATCAAGTAGCAACATAAATTAATATTGAATTAAATTATGAAAGAGAAAAACAAAAAAAAAAACTCTTAAGAAAAAGTTTTTAATGTATAATATATTTTTAAAATAAAAAGTTATTTTTTAATTTAATTTCGAATAATTATTTGGCGTTTAAAAATTGAGAACTACAGAGGCGTAATTTTTTCTTTTTTTTTGAGGTTAGGCTAAAGAAACATACCTCCGTGTTGCGCCAAACGCCGCCCTTTATCATAATTCGTGGCATTTTGCTATTTCTCAATGGACACGCTCGATGAAAACAATAAAATGAAATACAAAATGTTTTTACTTATTTTGTATTGTCGAAATTAGATAAAAATTGACAACCCGTCAAAATTACACATAAAAAAAAACTTCCGTGTTACACATTAGGATTAGGGAAACGATAGAAATTTAACCGGAATCGTGGAACTGAAAAATTTTCTAACAATAAGGAACGTGGAACTACGCATGCGCATGGATACTTATTTTTAAATTATAGCGGGAAAACTTAAAATTATTTAACAAAATTTAGCAGGTAAATTTAATTAATTATTATTAATATTATAAAAAAAATAATAATAGTCGTACACGAAAATTGTTAAAAATAATAGCAAATATATAAAAAAAAATGTAATATTAACATTTTTTTTTTGAAAAATCAATGTAAAATATAATAATTGCATGAATTTTGAAAAATTTTAATTTTTTTTTTTAAATAAAATTTCTATAACAAAAAAATATCAAAGTAGTAAAAAAAATTGTTTTTTTCAAGATGTTAAAAAATGAATCGTACGGATTATTCAAAAATTTTTCTTTTATTACAAAAAAAATGTTTCTTTAAATTGCAAATGGTCTAAAATAATTTCACAGTAATTAAATTTTTTAACATAATTTCGAAATTTAGAAGAAATTAAAATTTGAACTGCACTTATACTTAATTTAAATTTATTTTTTAAGTATAAAAATAATGACAGTAAAAAGCAGTTTTAAAATTATAAAAAAATTATGAAATTTAATATAAATATGTAAATTATTATTATTATTATTAAAATATCGTACCAGTTTAATAATTTAAATAAAAAAAGGCAATTTTTAAAAATATTCACACTCCTTTTTTTTATTTATTTATATTTTTACAAAGTATGAAAAATTGTCACTCAACTTATTTAAAGATAATTATAAAATTATATTTGATTGTAAAAAAAAAAATCGTATCATAAAACGGAATCAACTGTCACTGAATAAAAATTATGTATAATGTAACATTATTATAATAATCACACAATATTCACCGGTTGGCTGTTATTCAAAAGTCAGAAATTTTTAATTATCATACAAAATATTTACTATTTATTTTATATTTAGAGATCACGTTTAGCGAAGAACTTTATTTTATCCTTGGGATTTGGAATGATCTGAAAAAATTTATTTTTATATTTTAATTAATTATCTTAATCATTGTAATTAATAAATATTAATATTTATTAGCAAAAAAGAAAAATATTTAAATTAATAAATTTAAAAAAACATTTTTATTAATATTTTCTAAGAAATTAATTAATTTTTGAAAATTTTTATTACTATTTTCTAAAAAAAAATAAAGAAAAAATTGATTAAATTTTTTTTTATTGCATTAGGAAAAAAAAATGCTTACAGTATCCTGTCCAGGTTTCCAACCAGCAGGACATACTTCTCCATGTTCATCTGTATACTGGAATGCTTGAACTAATCTGAGCGTCTCATCAACGGATCTTCCAACCGGAAGATCATTCATTGTTATTTGTCGTAAAACGCCTTTTCCATCGATTATGAACAACGCTCTAAATTTAATAATTTTTTATTTTAACAAATTAAAAGGAAAAAATTAAATTTTACAAAAAAAAAGTATGAAAATAGAATTCACATCATGTCAAATTATGATTTAAATCATAGAGTCTTTAATATTAATATTATTTAAACATTTTTTTTTTAAATTTTATATTTGATATAGTTTTTAGATATAATTTTGTATATTCAAAATTTTTAAAAATCCTTTTTTTGTCCAATACTTAATATTGACATTTTATACAAATATTATTGACCTTTTTAGATATAAAAGAATTTTTAAAACACAACTTTTTTCAATTATTCGTTAAAAAATCTTTAACTATGTCAAAATTGTCATAGAAGATTTTAAAAAAATATCGATTTATTTATTTTTAAGAAATTTTACTATAAATTATATCGATTTATTTATTTCAGAAATTTTACTATAAAAATTATTACAAAGTTATTGGAGTTTTCAAAAATAAAAACAATTTAATTTGGATAATTTTAGTTTTTTTTATGAAAGTTCTGAATTTTAAAAAAAAGTTATATTTATATTAAAAAATTATTACGGAATTATTGAGTTTTTAGAAGTCAACCAATATTTGAAAAATATTAATTCAAAAAATGTTATTTTCTTTGAATAAAAATATTAATATTTTCTGATGTATTTATCCCTCTTATTATTAAATTTATCGTTTAAATATTTATGGAAAAACAAACTGCTCAAGAATAAACTTTTGAAAAATGTTAAGTAAAAATTAATTTTATTTTAATAAAAAAAAAGAAATAAATAATTCTTATCAGCTCTCTAACTTAATAATAAAAATAATTTTTTTACTTGAAAAATAAAAAATGTAGGTATTTTTTAAAATTATATTAATAAATTTGTTTTAATTTTTTCTTTAAAATCTCATAATTTTTGCAAAGTTTTTGAACTTATTATTTGCTTCTAAAGTGATATTTTCTCATTTTTTTTAAAATTAATTTTTAACGTAATCATAAAAAGTGTAAAAAAAGCAGAAATTTTATTTACGATTTTCAAAGAAATGAAAAATAAATTTTTTATATTACCGAAGTGTGTGTCCCAAATCGTCCAAATAAACTCCATAATCCTTGGCTATTTTGTGTGTAAGATCGCTAAGTAACGGAATTTTAATATTCTGTAAACCACCTTCATTACGTGGCGTATTAATCCACGCTAAATGAGTGAAATGTGAATCAACAGAGGCTGCCACAACTTGTACATTTAATTTCTTAAATTCTTCAACACGATCAGAAAATGCCAAAATTTCCGTTGGACACACAAATGTGCTACGGGGGGGAAAAAAAGTGAATATTATAAAATTAAACACAGCAAATTAAATTTTAAATAAATAAAATTTAAAAAATTAAAATTTAATTAATTTTAAATAAATATTTTACGTTAATATTTATTTCAATATTCAAATTCTTTCATTTAAATTGAAAATAAATATTTCTAATTAATATCAGACAAAAATAAATAATTAAAATAGATATTCAATGATGGAAATATTTTGAAAAATCGAATTACTAATTATTAAAATTTTTAAATAAAAAGAATAAAAAAAAGAAATTGATTATTTTAATAAATTTTAATATTATATCTTAATACTTACAAATCTAAGGGATAGAAGAAAAATACGAGATACTTTCCATGAAAATCAGACAATTTGATATCGTGAAATTCTCCATTAACAACTGCTGTTCCTTCCCATGATGGTGCTGGTTTTCCAACTGTAATTAAATTAGCAAATGATTTAAAAACAAGATTCACAATTATTAGAAATATTAATTTTATCGTTATGACAAATCTCATTGTCAAAAAAAAAAATGTTCTCCCTTTTTTTTTTTTTTTGTTGCAATAAGTAGGTACTAAAGTATTACAGTTTTCTGACCCTTCTCAGAGGAAATATTTTCACTATTGAAAGATATTTTTGTATTCTAAATAAATACTGGATTATTGCCAATTACTATTCTCGAATTAGCATATAGACCTTCAAGAATAATATTATTTTTCTTTTTAATTTCTACAATTTTATTCAAATAGTATAATAAAAAAAATATTATGCAATTTATATTTCTCAAAAACTCTTATATAGAAGAAAAAAAAAATTTATTTTGCAATAAATACAAGTTTATATTCATATAAAAAAATTTTATTTTAGCCATGACTTATTTTAACAGAAAAAAATTACATATTCCAATTGAAAAAATTGATCAAAAAATTTAATTTAAAAAATTATTAAATTTGTATTCATAAAAAAAATATTTCAGGTGAATTACATATAAAAAGTCGGTCATTTTTATCTATGTATATATTATGATTAAACACTTGAAAAATATTTTTATCAATAACCTTCAGAGTGTGTTAAAATAATCGTGAAAAAGGTAAATAAGGTAAAAATTATAATCAAAATAAATTAAATTTAAAAAAAATTTCACATATTTTTTTCTCAAAAAAAAATATTTTATTTAATATTAATTTTAAATTATATTCTAATTTCTCATATTTATAAATTTCAAACAATATTAATATCTAAAATAATTAAATAAAATAATAATAATAATATAAAATTGATTAATTAATTTATTAAATTCAACAAAAATTAATTCTTTCAATCCACAAACGATAAATTACTTATTTTGAAATATGTTATAAAATAATTTTATTATACTACTTTTAAAATAATTTACTTAAATAATTATTTTTAAATTAGTATTAATTAAAAAAAATATATATATTAAAAAATATTGTTTTAAAGAAAATAAATGATAAAAATGACACGAGATATAGTTTGCAATAACGAATAAAGAGGAAGCGAGCGATAAGCTATATTAGAGATTAGCATAAAAACAATGATAAAAAAAGAGGAACTTACTAACTGCTTTTGTTGTTTGTAATTGATGTCCAGCATGCTTTGCACCCGCAGGATAAACTGATCCACCTGCGTAGGAGTAACAAGTTTCTTCATTATTAGACACACAAATAATTCCCTTTAATCCAAATAATAAGGACAATAAACATAAAAAATAATTTCTATTGTAGCACCGCATATTGTTAATACTATATTATTTAATTTTAATTAACATTGACCTATTCTCCTCTACGTTATAGTATAAACAAACTAAACTTTGACACATATATATGTATATATATAAACGCGATCCACGTTTACAGAATTTTATTGAAATTTTTTAGGTTAGATGTTAGCCGGGTAAAGACTTCTACTTTATCGACAAAAAATTAATAAAATTTTTTTTTATCCTTATATAGAAATTAATTTTTTTTTTTAAATGAAAAAACAAATTATCATCAGAAATGTGTTATATTAAAATACAAGTAAATTTTTGTATATTTATTTCAATAAATAATTAATTTAATTTAAAAATAAAGTAAAAAAAATAAAATGAGTGATTATTTTTCTATCGGTTGGCATACCTGATGTGTGATTGTTGTTAAAATATAAAATGAAAACAATAATCAAAACTTAAGAAATTAAAGCGTTATAATTAATCCGATAAATTAAAGAATTAAAGTAAAACAGTTCGTGATTATTTATGAGGTAAGTTACTTTTTGTTAATATTGTAAATTTTTGATAATTATCATGTGTGTATTATATATATATATATATATATATATATATATATATATATATATATATATATATATATATATACATATATTTATTAGGACGATAATTAGGAACAAATTATTCAAAATAACATTCATAACCTCTGAAAAATTTTCGACTGTTGACATTATTGTTATAAGCAATATGAATAAAACATATATAATAGATATAATATAATAATATATTTTAATATTATTCAAATTAACATATTATTCAATTTATCTCAATAATATTTTAATACACTGAAAAAAATTTATTTAATTCAAATACTTCAAATTATTTGAAAAATATTTAATTGGTTCAAATACTTTTTATTTGGATCAAAAAAATATGTATTTAATTCAAATAACTTGAATTATTTGAATCGCATTTATTTAAACCAAATAAATCGTATTTGGTTGAATTAAATAATTAATTGAATTGAATAAATGAATTTATTTAATACAAATAATATGAGTTACTTGAAACTATTCATTCATTTATTTCACTCAAATATTTCGTTTATTTGATAAAAATAAAAATTATTTGACACAATAAATTTATGTAATTGATTCAAATAAACTGAATTATTTAATACAAATAATAATTCGTTATTTAATCCTAATACACTATTTTTTATCAAGACAAATAAAAAAATATTTCAATCAATTAAATATTTATTTAAAACGATAATAATGATTTAATTGAAACAATTTATTTATTTATTTCACTCAAATATTTCGTTTTATTGAAACAAATAAAAAGTATTTGATATAATAACTTTATTTAACTGATTCAAGTCAACTAAATTATTTACTACTAATACACTATTTTATCAAGACAAATAAAGAGATATTTTAATCAATTAAATGTTTATTTGAAACGAAAATAATGAGTTACTTGCAACTATTAATTTATTTATTTCACTTAAATATTAAATTTTTTTTAATATACAAATAAAAAGTATTTGATACAATAAATTTATTAATTCTAATTAATTAAATTATTTAATATAAATAATGCGTTATTTAATGTTAATACACTATTTTATTTAAAGGAAAATAAAATATTTTGATCAATTAAATATTTAAGTGTAATGAGAATAATGAATTTATTTATTTGAGTAAGAATTTAATTTAGAAATGGAAGAATTAGTAAATAAATATGTTATTTATTCAATTCAAATTTTGATTTATTTGAATCAAAAAATTCTTACATTTTATTCAAATAAATTATGTATTTGGATCAAATAAAATAATAATTATCGCAATTAAAGAGGTTTTAGTTTCAATTAAAACAATTACTTATGACAAATAATCGAATATTTGATTCAAGAAAATTTTTAGTTGTTTCAAGAAAAATATTTTATTAGCCCTTTCGTGCCCATGGGACATATATGTCCCACCTACAAAAACCTCCAGAACTCTAAACAGATTAAATATTTTTTATTCAAACTTGGTGCATTTTTTTCAGGAAGGACAGAGCTTTCAAAAAATGGAACTCACATTTTGTTTAAAAATTTATATTGTTCAGAAAAAAATATAAATAATTATGAAAAATGACGAATTTTTAAAACATTTTAGATTCGCTTGAAACTGGTTACTCGGGGGGTTTTTGGGGTCGCTGAATACGAATCCGGTGTTAGTTTTTGAAAATTCAAAATGGCGGATCAAATATGGCGAACGAAAAAATCAAAATTGTTCGGATTCGCTTAAAAATGGTCACTCGGGGGTTTTCGGGGTCGCTGATTACGAATCCGATATTAGTTACTCAAAATTCAAAATGGCGGATCCAATATGGCGGACGAAAAATCAAAATTGTTCGGATTCGCTTGAAAATGGTCACTGGGGGGTTTTCGGGGTCGCTGATTACGAATTTGGTATTAGTTTTCAAAAATTGAGTCTTAAATCCAATGTTGCAGATCAATTTTTAATAATCGTTAACAATCGATTGAAACTAATTTAAATTAAACAAATTAAAATAAGTTAAAAGAATAACAGCAATAGAAGTTTATTTTTTTATGTCTGTAACGGCCTTCCACACCACCCTTGAGGTTCCGCAAGAAGTGCGTTGGATTTTTTTTGTTAATAACTTTTAAAAATACGTCCATCACATTGCATCCGTCATTTTGAAAAACTAATATCGGATTCGTAATCAGCGATCCCGAACACCCCCGAGTAACCATTTTCATGCGAATCCAAACAATTTTGATTTTTCATCCGCCATATTGGATCCGCCATTTTGAATTTTGAGAAACTAATACCAAATTCGTAATCAGCGACCCCGAAAACCCCCCAGTGACCATTTTCAAGCGAATCCGAACAATTTTGATTTTTCGTCCGCCATATTGGATCCGCCATTTTGAATTTTGAGAAACTAATATCGGATTCGTAATCAGCGACCCCGAAAACCCCCGTGTAACCATTTTCAAGCGAATCCAAACAATTTTGATTTTTCGTCCGCCATATTGGATCCGCCATTTTGAATTTTGAAAAACTAATATCGGATTCGTAATCAGCGACCTCGAAAACCCCCGAGTGACAATTTTCAAGCGAATCCGAACAATTTTTATTTTTTCGTCCGCCATATTGAATCCGCCATTTTGAATTTTCAAAAACTAACACCAGATTCGTAATCAGCGACCCCAAAAACTATAGGAACCACTTTAGTTTCGTTTTTTTATATGCTCAGTTTTGCCTGGGCACGAAGGGGTTGCAAATAAATATTTGTTTGAATCAAAAAATATGCGAATATTGAATGAAATAATTTTCATAATTGATTCAAATAATTATTTATTTGCTTTGAATATTCCATTTATTTGATTTGAATATTATGTATTTGATTCAAATAACTATTTATTTGATACGATAAAATAAAATACTTAGGTTTAGTAAATGTGTATTTGGTTCAAATAAATATTTATTGGATAATAGACAAGTAAATGATGTATTTGGATCAAATACTTTTTATTTGATTCAAATAAATTTTTTTTTCAGTGTATATTTCCTTTTCTTTAACATTTTTTTATCGTAAATTTTGATTTGTTTTTTTGTCTCCGGTATTTTTGTTATAAAAATTTATAGATCATTTAATATTTATTTTATCAAATATTCGTTAATTGTAATTATTTTAATAATTATTATAACTAATTAATTAGTTTTACAATCATTTTTTTATTTTAGAATTATTTCTTGAGCAGTGAGGCATAATTTTCAATTTTACAAAGAAAAAAAAAAAAAAAAAAGTTTAATATCCACCTAAACATTGAACACTTGGATAATAAGATCTTATCGAAAGACAACGATCGCGATCTACATAAAGCGTATTTTGTTTTATCATTAATTCTCTCTCTATTTCTTTTCTTGATTTAATTAATTCAGCAAGTACATCTTCGGCATTTCTTTTTTGTCCCAATATATTAGACATATTTTCAGTGAGTAATTTCACACTATCAATCAATCTGAAAAAAAATTAAGAACTTTAAAGTTTTGTACGTTCAAATGAACGAAAATTTTTTTTTTTTTTTTTTTAAAAAAAACTTCTTTTATTATAAACTATTGCTTTTTCTGTATTTCAAAATAAATTAAATTAATTTATTAAATGTTTAATGTACTTTTTTAATTTTCATCACTGTAGTAATTTTTAAAAAATTTCTATAGACCAAAAAAAATATTTCTTTCATTTCAACATTTAGAAATTTCGGCACATATATTAATTTTTTAATTAATTATTAACGTTATAATGCATTGGAAAAATTATAATTTCTATAAATTTGTCCACGGAGAGAAATGATTTATTTGAACCAAATAAAATATATTTGAGTTAAATAAACGTATATTTGTCTCAGAGCCTACTAACTTATTTATTTGGCGTAAATAAAAGTTTTATTTGTCAGAAATAAATTTTTCTTTGCCTCAAATAAATTTTTTATTTCAATTAAATAAAATATATTTGCAACAAATAAATGAGTTAGTAGGCTCGGAGACAAATATACCATTTCTCTGAGTGTAAATTGATTTATTATTATTTATTTACATATTTTTTAACCAACCCTAATTGAGGATTGTCACGGCAATTTTCAGTAAATTCTCGTTGAAGACGTTCATTTAAACAGGTTTGAGTGCATTTCATTGCTCCATTAAGTTTTTCTAAATTATTATTAATTTTATCTATCAATGCCTCTGTTTCGGACATTGATCGCAGACACTGAAATCATATTTTAAAGCATTTTTTTAAAAAATAAAAATTTAATGAACGCTCATTTTTTTGAAAATCAAATCTTTTATTTTCAATGAAATAAAAAGTAGTTTTCAAATTAAACTTTTTTGCCAAAAAGAAAAATTATTTTATTTTTTTTATATTTATAAATTATAATAGTTTATTTATTAGCAAATAAATATAAATAATAATACAAATCTGAAGTTCACAACGTTTATGATCAACAAATTTTCAAAGAAAATATTTTTTTAAATGAAAAATTCTATAAATTTTCCCCTGAAAAAAATGTTCTTACTTTAATTTATTGATCAAAAAATGATGAAAAACATTTTTTTTTTTTTTTTTTTTTTAGATTAAAAAATATAATTTTCCGACTTGGAAAAAATTTTTGCTTTCTAATCATTGATCAATAAAAATTTGTGGATATTGTTCAAATAATTCATACTTTTTTCAAATTGTTTTCAATTTTAAAACAATAATTTATTGTTTCAGCAATTTTTTCATCTAATGCAATGTCTATTTTATCCGCTTGTCCTCGAAGATCATGAACCGAGGATTTGTAGATATTTTTCATATTTGTGCGTAAAATTTGAGAATTTCTTAAACTATTTTGACTTTGGATAATGGATTCTTTACAAAATTGTTTATAAGTTGTGGGAGATGATTGACTGTAAACGAATATTTTTGTTTTTCAATGAAAAAGGTAAGAAATTTTTATACAATTATTTACATATACATTAATTATTAGTGATAATATAAGAAATGAATTTTTTTTATTTGAAGCAAATATAAAATTTATTTGAATTAAATAAAAATACATTTCTCTCAGAGCTATATAATTTTTTTTTTTATATAGCCATGAGAAATTATAATAAAAAATAAATATTCATTTGTTTCAAATAAAAATTCTATTTCATGCAAATAAAATTTATTTATTTGTTTCAATTAAAAAAAAAAAAAAAAAAAAATAGAGACATTATATACTTTTGTGGCAATTTAACGGATCCAGGTTTCAATAAAATATTCGAAGAATTATATTTTAAGCCTATACAATTTGTGTCAATATCGTAAGTTTGTTCTTTTCTTGACCAATCACATTCGAGTCTCTGTTTAGCATCCTTTAATTCTTGTAGTTGAAGATTTAAATGATTTTTACATCGTTTGTAAATATTTGAAATCTCTTCATATATAATTGCTTCCTAAAATGTATATATTTAAATTATATTTTCAATTATATTTGATAATTAAATTAATTATCATTGTTATACGCGTGAAAAAAAAGGTTTAGATTAAAAATTTATATTCTACTTTTGAAATAATTTTACAAATTAAATTAATTTTTCTAGTCAATTATAATTTTATTCGATTTAAAAGAAAAAATCACTTTTTTTTTTTATTTTAATTCTTGTACTAATTAAACCTGAATTATTTCTTCATCCACTTGATCGTGAACGAGTTCCGGTTCAATTCTTAAACATCTGCTTAATTTCGTTTCATTGTTAATTGACTTAACAAATTCAAGTGCATTAATTGATTTTTTCAATCGTTTCTTTTCATTATTAATCAATTTTATCTCAGAATTATGGTCCAAAATATTTTGTTCTAATTCTTGTTTCCATGTGAAGAGAACTTTTGCTCTTGCACACAATTTTATTTTGTTGTGTAAAGAATCATTTTCGATTTTTGCAAAAGCACTTTCCATTGCTTTCAGAGCAGTAAACGCTAATAATCTCAAAGGAAAAAAAAAAAAATGACGAATGATATATTTTTCTCAGAGCCAAATAAATTTTATTTGAGTTTTGAATAAAAATTGTATTTGGGCTAAATAATTTTTTTTTTTATTAAAAACAAATAAAAAGTTATTAGGCTTTGAGACAAATATATTTTTATTTGTCTCAAATAAATTCCAATAAAATATTTCTCTGATTGAATAAATTAAAATTGTTTTTAAAAAATTAGAATTTAATGTAAATTTTAAATTTTTATATGAATATTTTATTACGATGCGTTATTGAAATTTTCTTGATTCGCTTTAAGTAAATTTTCAAATCTTAATTCATTTTCACCGGGACTGAATCGTGCGAGAGAGCATTTATCAACGTTTGGTCGTGTTCCTGAAATCGATGCTAAAGATTTCCAATAATTTAAAGGAACAGTTTTTGATATTGGTCCTAGAGGTTGAGGATGAGATAATATATTTGGAATTAGAGGACAATTTACTTCAGTCTTTGTTTCTTTATTCTCCTATAGAATTAAAAATGTTAAAAAAAATAAAAATATTTATATATATATTAATTAAATTAAAAAATATATATAATATACCTTATCTTTAAATATTTTACCTTTGTTATTTTTTCTGAAGTGATTTCATTTTGAGGTTTGCTTACAAATGAACTGGGAAAATATTCTTTAATTTCATTTTCTTTTTTCGAAATTTTCTTTTTAAAAAAGAAAATTGGTTCCGATTTGTGATGAATTTTAATCTCTTGAGTATGAGTTGCCTCTTGCATGATTGTTTAAAAAAATAAAATGAAAATAAAAAAAAAAAAATTTTTTTTATAAAACAATGGAAAATTCGTGATTTGTCATAAAACAAATGAATTTTAAAGTTTATCGGATTTTAATTAAACTCTAAAATTTATTAAAAATACATAATTAATTATATGTGATTATTTTTTTTTATTTAATTTCATAAAGAATAGTGCTTGAAAATATTTTCTTAAACTTTAAATCTTTTATAAAATAAAACCTCGGTAAAATTCACAATGTTTATGATCAACGAATTAGAAAAAAAAAATTTTTTTTTTTTTATGCAATTTATTATAATTTTTTGACTAAAAACATTTTTGTAATGTTTCTCGATTAATAAATTTTAAATAAATATTTTATAGGACAAAAATTTGATTATTTTCTGTGTGAAAAATATTTTTATTTTTTGTTTTAATCGATGATCATAAACCTTTTTTTTTTTTTAAATAAAAATATCAATACATATAAAACCTATATAAAAAAAAAGTGGATTACATTTTCATTTTTCATTTTGTCCTAAAATTTTAGTTGTCGATGGATAAAATGATCGAAGAACTAATCCACGATCTCGATCAATGTACAAAGATTTTTGTTTAACCATTATTTCTTTTTCCATATTACTTCTGGATTTAACTAAATTAGCTTGTGCATCTTCGACTTTTCTCAATTTTACCATTAATGTTGATATACTTTCTCCTAAAGTTTTCACTTCCTCAATAATTCTAGAATTATAGTTAATTTTCGTTAGCATTTCTCTTTAAAATTTTTATTTTTATCGTCAATTATTTCAATAAAAGGCAAAATTTTACTTTTTATAAATTGCTAAATTTGAATTTTAAAAAAAATTGATTTTAACAACTTTTGAAATTATATACCGGTACAAAAAAAAAAAAGTTGAAGAAAAATGAATTATAAAAAATATTTACCCATATTGTGGAATGTCTCTACAATTTTCAACATTTCTTCTTTGAAGACGATTCGATAGACGACTTTGTGCAACTTTCAAAGCATCGTTTAAGCTTTTTGTCGATCCACGAAGTTCTTCAATCAAATTTTCCGTAACTGTGAGCTCTTGCAGGCACTGGTAAAAGAAATTACTTTGGTTAAAAAAATTTTTTAAATCGCATTATCAATTATTTGACCGGATCCATCTCAAATTATGCAAATAGTTCGATGGGGTATTTTGAGAACTAACTTCACAATAAAATAAAGAAACACATATTTTTTTAAATTTTCATAACATTTTTTTTTTTTTTTTTGTAATTTTTATGGATATTTTAAGATTTTGGCAGGAAAAATATCTTTTTTCCAAATTTTTTCTAATTAAAAAATATTAACTAAAAAAAAAATTTTTTCTTACTTTTTTGAAAACTAAAAATAAAAAAAAATAACATACAATTTTCAAAGTGTTTAGCCATCTTTTTTTCTCCAAATTTTCATACTACTTACGATAAAAATGTCATTAGTATTTTTTTTTTTTTTTTTTGTTTCTTAGGAGGAAAAAATTACTTATTTTCAATTTTTTCTTTAAAACTTCTTTAAAAAAAAAAATGTTAGCTCGAACAAAACATAAATATTGTCATTTTTTAATTCAATGTTTTTACTTTTGTTATATTAATTATTTTTATAATTTTTCATTAATTACTGATACTTATTATACAACAAAAATTTTTTTTCTTTTTTACTTCGTTTTTTTTAATACATAATTTTTTTTTCACTTGTTATTTTGTACATACAAAATTGTTTAATATTATAAAATGAAAAAAAATATACATATATTTTCGTAAAAACTGTAAAGTAAAAAAAAATTCAATGTTCAAAGAAAGAAAATTTTCTTTTCAATGAAAAAAACAAAATAATTAAATAAAAATTATAAATAATTAAAATAACAAAAGTAAAAACATTAAATGTAAAAATAACAATATTTATGTTTTGTTCAAATATTTATTTTTTAATTTTGTGTAGATTTGACTCCGACTCGAAAAATAATAAATAACTATTTTATTAGTATTTCTTTATTAGAAAAAAATTGAAAAAAAAATTATATTTTGATACAATCTTAAAATATCCATAATAATTACAAAAAAAATTATGAAAATTTAAAAAAATACACGTTTCTTTATTTTTCAAGTATAGAAAATTAAGGGGTGGCACCACCCCCAATTTTGACCCACTTAAATTTAAATTATTAAATGAGGTTATATTTTTTTTCTTGCATCATTTGGGTCCTAAAAACATATAAGGTGGTCAAAAAAAGAAAATTTTAATTTTTGACCATTTTAGAATTTTTATTTTTTGAAAAAATTCATATTTTTGAAAATCCATGCGAGAGATTCTGACAAATCATTAAAAAAGTGTGGAAAAAATTTGACGATGAAAAATACTTAAAATTGTGAAAGAAGATACAATGATGTTTTAACTTATATTTTTCGCTCTTTTTTTGAAAAAATTAAATTTTTTGAAAATCCATGGGGGAGATTCTTAAGAATCATTAAAAAAAAGAGTGGAAAAAAATTGGCGATGAAAAATAGTCAAAATTGTAAAAAAAGATAGATATTTTTAAAATAATAATTTTTTTAAGACTTTAATTTCTAAAATGGTCATAAATTAAAATTTCATTTTTTGGACCATCCTGTATGTTTTTAAGACCCAAATGATGTAAGAAAAAAAATAGAACCTCGTTTAATAATGTAAATTAAAGTGGATCAAAATTGGGGGTGATGCCTCCCCTTAAAATTAAAAAAAAATAAATTTCTTAAGATGGAAAATAATTTCTTACACATAGTTTTTTTTTGTTTATTTAATACCTTGAGGAGTTCTTTTTCCAAATTTTCGCAAACTTGTTCGGTGAGTGCAATTTTCTCGGCCAATGCAGTATTCACTCGATTCGATTGTGTTCGAAGATCTTTCAGGGCATTGGAATAATTTACATTTAAAGTGGATCTTAAATTTATGGATCGTTGTCTTGAATTTTCTGCTGCAGTTAAATTTTCCTTAGTAAAATTATCGTACTCTTCAGGAGTTGTTTGACTATATATGAATATATAATTAAAGTATTTTTAAATTTTACAAAAATTTTTCCATTCTTTAATATATTATAATTTATACAACATTCAATTTTTGATCTATAAAATAGTTTTGTTCAATGTTGTAAATTTTCAATATAAAAAAATATCAACTTTTTAAAAGTTTTAAATAATTTTCAGTGAAGTTTGTGCTGAACTTTTTTTTAACATTTTACAAAATTGTTATAAATATATGTAAATTCGGGGTGCATGAATATCTCATAAAAATCATTAGCTAGAATTTTCATTTGACAGAATTTTTTTTTAGACGAATTTTCATTTTTCGAATTAGCATTTTAGTTATCTTTTTTTGTAAACGAAATTTTATTCAACATCATTTTCAGGTACCGAATTTTCATTTAACGTCATTTTTATTTTAACAAATTTTTTGTTCTCCAACTTTGTATTTTAAAGCATTATAATATTTAAACCAATTTTAATTTATCAAAATTCTCATTCAACAGAATTTTAGTAAATAGTTTGAATCACTAAAATTCTGTTGAATGAGAATTTTGATAAATTAAAATTGGTTTAAATTATAATGCTTTAAAATACAAAGTTGGAGAACAAAAAAAATTGTTAAAATAAAAATGACGTTAAATGAAAATTCGGTACCTGAAAATGATGTTGAATAAAATTTCGTTTACAAAAAAGATAACTCAAATGCTAATTCGAAAAGTGAAAAATCGTCTAAAAAAAAATTCTGTCAAATGAAAATTCTAGCTAATGATTTTTTGAGATATTCATGCGCCCAGTAAATTCTATAAAATCGTATTTTGTAAATAGATATATCTAAAAGTACAAAAAAATTTTTTTTTTTTGATATAATTAAATAAACTTTTTGTATATATTTTTGCAATTATGTATAATGAATTATTTAATATATTGATAATTTTTACTAACTTAGCAGGAACTCTTGTAACACCATTTTTGAACAAAATTAAAGGAGAAGAATTTTTTAGTCCCACACAAAGAGTATCAATTTCATAGGTATCAGCTTTATCCGTCCAATCGCATTCCATTCGGTTCTTAAAACTTCTTAGTTCGAGCAATTGCTCTTCAATTTGTTCTTTACTTTTCTCAAGAAAACTTCTCACCTCCCAACAAAGAGCTAATTCCTGTCGAGAAAATTGTATAACGAAAAAAATATATTATACATATTATCACATCAAAAAATTGTGAAAATATAGCCACTTAAAATATATACTTTCGTTTCCGATTTTACTTTAACTTTGACTTTCATTTTTCAGTGAAAATTTGTAGTCAAATTTAAAAATATTATTTGTTTGATTTAAATTTAAGTGTTAGTTTAGAATGGACGCATGTGATGCATGTAAATTTCCACTGTAATTCCAGTAGAACATTCGAAATATGACATATCTTTATATTTTTGACACCTACTTTACCCTGCTTTTCTCTCTTTTAGTTCCCTCGAGTTCCCCTCCATGTATCTAAAAAAAGCTACCATTCCCTGTAAAGTGTCACAATTTAGATGTTTTACGTAGATCATTTTGAGTTTAAGGTCAGGTGCAACTCGTCAAATGTGAACAAACATGAAAATGTACGTAATTATTGAAAAATTTGCGACAGCTTTTTTTTTAATATAAAATAAAAATTGTTCTTTCTCTATGTGAAAATAGAAAATTCATATATAAAACTACAGCCTGACACTGCATTTGACTAATAATATGAATAATATTAACAATTATAATAAAATGAAAATGAAATTGAATTAGACATTTTCTCAAGGTTACGAAAAAATACGTTGAGAACCGAGGTGGGAGAAATAGTGTGGGAAGGGGTAAAAGACCTAGTCTCTGTCCTCTGGTGGGGGTATAATTTCAGAATTTTACCCTATCCAAGATGTGACCGTCCAATCGCTCAACTCTTTCTCCCACCTAGGTTCACAACGTCCGTGCCTCAGATATACTCAAATGGTTTTATTTTCGTTACATTGAGAAAATTGTTGTTTCAGTGTAATTTTCATTTTATTATAATTATTAATATTATTCATATTATTAGTCAAATGCGGTGTCAGGCTGTAGTTTTATAAATGAATTTTCCATTTTCACATAGAAAAAGAACAATTTTTATTTTCTATTAAATAAAAGGCTGTCGCAAATTTGTCAATAATTACGTACATTGTTTACATTTGACGAGTTGCACCTGGCCTTAAGTTTATTATTAACATTTCTAGAAAAATCGATTGAAATCAATAGAAAAAAATTTTCTATCGATTTTTAACCTAAAAATTATTTTTCGTGTATACTGTAAAAAAATTCCAGACCCCAATAACACGGAATATTCCATTCACATTCGAGGAATATTCTTTGGAATATTTCATCTATATTCCAGAAATATTAAAATGTCCGACCTTTGGAATATTAAGGGAATATTTCATTGGAATATTGATGGAATGTTTCATTGAAATATATATATATATATATATACATTTGAAATTTATCAAAAGTTAATCAATTATTTGTAAATTTTCATTTAAAAACCATTTTTGTATTGTTTCAAAATTTATTTTTCAGAATTAATTTATATAAATATACATATAACTGAACGTATTTTATTTCAATGAAGACAAAATTAAAAAATTCGATATGGAAACAATATAAAATCAGTAATAATAGTTTGATTTTTTATTATTAAAAAATATTCGTACAATGTTTCCATTAAATATTCTTTCAATATTCTGATATGGAATATTCATCCAACATTCCAACGGAATATTCCCCAAATATTCCAATGGAACATTCCATCAATATTCCGTTGGAATATTCCCTAAATATTCAAGTGTAATATTCCGAAGGTCGGACATTTTAATATTCCGTGTAATTGGGGGAGTTGTTTTACGTCGGATTTTGAAAAAAAGTGACCATCATTCTCACTCTCTAAATCTGAATTAGTATAGTTTTCTACTAATGAAAGAGTGCGTATTGGTTTATCAATTAAATTAGTAATAGTTTTGACTAAATTTTAGTAAAAAAAAAATTACTAATTGCTATAGTAGAAAACTACTAATTCATGGAGTAAATCGGCTTATTAATTTGAAATAGTAAAAAATACGATTTATTCCATCAATTAGTAGTTTTCTACTAGCAATTAGTAATTTTTTTTAAAAAAATTAATCAAAACTGTTATTAATTCAATTGGTAAATGAATACGCACTTTTTCATTAGTTAAAAACTACTAATTCAGATTTAGACAGCACACTGTAAAAAAAACTTTTAGCACGTTGTAAGTACTGAATTAGCAATTTTCTCATTTTTTTCGCACTTCTCATTTGGGTAGAAAATAAAAATTTGTCGTTTTCTTTGTGGAAATGGTAAATTTATATATTAGACTAGGTAACTATACTTTATTGAACTAATTATGTGAACAAATAAGTATAATTATAATGAAATGAAAAGTACAATGAAATAACAATTTTCTCAAGGTTACGAAAAATTTAAGCATTCGAGTATATCTGAGGCACGGACGTTGAGGACCTAGGTGGGAGAAAGTGAGAGAAGGGGTAAAATTTCAGAATTTTACCCTTTCCAAGATGTGACCGTCCAATGGCTCAACATTCTTCTCCCACCTAGGTGCTCAACGTCCGTGCCTCAGATATACTCAAATGGTTTTTTTTTCGAAACCTTGAAAAAATTGCTAATTCAGTGCACTTTTCATTTCATTATAATTGTACTTATTTTTTCATAAAATTAGTTAAATAAAGTATAGTAACCAACTTTAATATATTAATTTACCATTTTCATAAAGAAAACAACAAATTTTTATTTTCTACGCAAATGAGAAGTGCGAAAAAATGTGCATGGTTTGTTTACATTTCATGTTTGTTTACATTTCACATGTTGGACTTGCCCTTAAATAAGTGTGAAATAAAAATATCGTTTTCTCAGTGTAGAAAAAAGTACATTACAATCACGAATCCGATATCAGTTTTTCAAAATTCAAAATTTGATGAAGATTTTTTTAAAGATTGATCGAATTCGCTTGAAATTGATTATTTACGGGTTTTCGGGGTAATTGATTATATAGTGAACTAAAAAATAGTCCGTCATTTTGAAAAAGTAATAATAATTCGCTGATTCATAATCATAGCAACCCTGGAAATTTACGAGCAAAGAATTTCAAGCGAATCTGATTAATTAAATAAATATATACACAGAAAAAAACTGAACTCATAATGAGCCGTGTAGGCGGCTCATTTTGATGTGCAACAAAAATGAACCAGGTTGGTGGCGCCACTGTCTATGTCGTTTAGCATTGGCTCATTTTGATTTGCAACAAGAATGAGACTAGGTTTTTTCTGTGTATATTTCACTATATTGAATCCACCATTTTTAATTTTGAAAAATTATTATCGTTAGTAATCAGCGGCCTCGAAACCCCCAGAGAGTAAAGAGTTTCAATAAAAATAAAAGTAAATAAAATAAAAATTTCTGCACCACTATTTAGGCGGCTGAAATAAATTATTAATGTTCATTATTAATATATATATATATATAAATAAAATTTTCTTTAGAAATATCCACCTTCACTAATTCCGTTTCGACATCGTCTTTCACGAGATCCGGCTCCAGTCTAGTGGAACGAAGCTCCAGGAACTCGGCAGCAATTGATTCGGGTATCGTGAGAACTGACAGAGACCGCTGGACACGTCGTCGCTCCCCATCTTGCAATTCAATTTCCTCAGTTATGTCAAGAAGGGCTCGTTCCAATTCTGTTTTCCATCGATGAACAACACCTACACGGCTACTGAGCCGATCTCGATTTTCCAGTTGGGTCTTATCAGTTTCTTTGTAGATCTCTTCTTTACAATGTCGAGCATCCAATCTAATTGTTCTATAATGTGTATACAAAATAAAATAAGGTTTCACCATATTTTCTTATAATCTTATTACATTGCTAAAGATTATAAATCTAAATAGGATAATACAAATTGATACATAATGAAGATTATATTGTTATGTTAATTAGAAATATAAATAAGAATATTGCCAAACCTTGGACGGCAAACTTGTCGCAAGCTAACGGCAAGCTTCAAATGTCCCACTTGACCCAAGCATGCATGGTAAGCTTACGGAAAGATAGCAGTGTAAGGTTACTGCAAGATTGTAGAATAAGATTATCGCAAGATTACTCATTAAGCTTGTAGCAAGGTTGGTGCAAGGTTGCCAAATAACCTTATGCTTTAAACGTATTTTTTTTTTTTAATGTTTCGTTTAATTTCTATAGGTAATAAAATTATATAAATTGGACGAAACATTTTTGAAGAAATTTTTTTATGTTCAAAGCAAGGTTATTTGCCAACTTTGCTACACGCTTACCGTGCAATCTTACTGAGCAATTTTGCGATAATCTTATTGTGCAATTTTGCGGTAATCTTATTTCTGCAATCTTGCAGTAACCTTACACTGCTATCTTTCGGTAAGCTTACCATGCAAGCTTGGGTCAGGTGAGACATTTGAAGCTTGCCGTAAGCTTGAGGCAAGTTTGCCGTTGCTGCAAGCTTACGTGCTATCCCAGATAGCACGGAAACTTGCAGAAAGCTTGCGGCAAGTTCACCGTGCAAGCTTGTCAAGCTTTCCGCGCAAGCTTGTCTGAGCTAGCGAAATGTCCCACCCAGGGCAAGTTTGCCGTGAAAGCTTGCTGTAAGCTTTCCAGGAAAAGTTGCTGCAATCTTGCCATGAAAGATTGCTACAAGATTGCTGCAAGCATACTAAGAATGATTGCGGCAAGCTTGCCGTTAAAGATTGCTGTAAGCTTCCTACGTAAAGTTGCAGGAGAATTTCAACAATCTTCTAGAAAGGTTGCTGCAAGCTTGCTGCAATTTTTAAAAAATACATTTTAAATTAAAAAAAATTTTATTTGTTTTTTTTTTTAAATTTGAAAATCCTTGTGACGTTTATTATTATTAATTATGTCCTGTTTATTTTTATTTGGAAACTTAACGAGAAAATTTTCGAATCAAATTTGAGGGGACTGGGAATTGAACCCGGGTTCGACAGACACTAACCAAAGATCCTAACCAAGAACCTACTCGACCAACTATCAGAGAATAAAAAAATCTTGCTCTTAACCCTCGTTTTTCAACTGTTTTTCAACTCATAAAAACAGTCAAGAGTTAAGAGCAAAATTTTTTTATTCTCTGATAGTTGGTCGAGTAGGTTCTCGGTTAGGGTCTTTGGTTAGTGTCTGAAGAACCCGGGTTCAATTCCCAGTCCCCTCAAATTTGTTTCGAAAATTTTCTCGTTAAGTTTCCAAATAAAAATAAACAGGACATAATTAATAATAATAAACGTCACAAGGATTTTCAAATTTCAAAAAAAACAAATAAAATTTTTTTTAATTTAAATAAAACCTAAAAAATTAACCAATCAAAAAAATTGATATTAATTTTTTATACGAACTGAGCTTCTCGAATTTTCTCGGTCGATTCATTGAAAAATGTTTGATTATGAGCTCGCCATTCGCCGGGACTATATCGCGTTATTGAGTAACGATCGACAACAGGACGTACTCCCGTTATTCCACTATAGGGACTGTATGACACACAACCAGTTGCCCATGGTCCAACTGGCTCCATAGGACCCTCACTTTTCACTGGGTGACCATCTTCTTGTTGAGGAAAATACGGAGGATTAATACCTCCAGTTTCATGATGATTCTTCAAAAGATCTATCATTGGACCAAGATTTTTCTCTTTTATCTATAAGAGTTTAAAATTAAAACATTCGTTATAAGTATTTTCAATATGTCTAATAACAGGATTAATATTAATAATAAAGTTATTTATTTTTATTATTATTATTGCTACGCTCCACGTACGGTGAAAGGGACCTTAGTTGCAAAAACATTTTAGGTTATGTTTGTGTATTTTGTACTGATACTACAAACAGATGGTTATAAGTAAATTAACCGGTTAAAGTTTGCAAATTACTATATATAGTGAAAAATTAAAATAAAGAAAGCAAAATTATTAAAAAATTTTAAAATTCCACAGAAAATTAAGTATAGTGCCTATATGATGGAGATTAATATGAACTTACTTTTAATTCTTGAGAAATAGTAGAAGAATCTTTTGGTTCTTGACAATTGTAAATTTGAATATCCCTCTCAATTTCTTGTATTTGATCACATTGCTCATTGGCAAGTCTACTTGGTTCATTTAATGAACATCTTTCATCAAGATTTCTTCTCTGTAGCATTGTGCTTTTTAGTTTTTTTTTTTTTTTTTTTTAATATAAAATACTATTTAATTTCTAGACTATATGATATATGATTGTAATGTTTCTTCGCTTTGGGAAACAAACTGATAATCTCACCTGCTGGAAATGGCTTTTTGGGGAAGGTTGGAAGGGCTGTTTCCTAGGTGCTAACATTGTAGGAGAATTTAACAATGAATTTATCGATCTGATGCGTGGAAAGCGAGAGAAATATTATTGCATGTTTTTTTTCACTTTTATATTTTGAGGTTTAAAACTACTTTCAGTTCACTTATAATATTGTTTTTTTTTTTTATTTATGTAAATTGTTTTTAACGATCTGTCAATTGTTTCATTTTGTAATCAACAGAAATTGAAATTTTTTATTACCTTAGTGAGTAAATATTAAATATAACTAGATATATGTGTATTTAAAATTATTTATATTTCTATTATAAAATTTTTATTTAATTCTTTCGATTCGGATTTTAAGGTTTTTTTTACAATAAGTTCACATTACAATGAGTGCATCGATTGTCAATAGGTCGAAAATGTGTATAAATTTTATTAATCGAACTTAGGCTGCGTCTACAATAGATTAAAAAATGTGTAACGATCGTGTAGTGTAGTGTAGTGTAAAGTTGTGTATCTTGTATGACTTAAGGCTGCGTCTACAATAGAATAAAAAATGTGTAATGATCGTGTAGTGTAAAGTCGTGTATCTTGTATGACTTAGAATATTGCATATTAACTGCTGTTAATAAACAAAAACATAACCTCAAATTCAGATTTTTAATATTAATTTAATTAATTTAATTAATTTAATTATTAATTTTAATTTTTAATATTAAAAATCTGAATTTGAGGTTATGTTTTTGTTTATTAATAGCAGTTAATTTGCAATATTTTAAGTCATATACAAGATACACAACTTTACACTACACGATCGTTACACATTTTTTAATCTATTGTAGACGCAACCTAAATAGCTTTCACTTTTAAATAAAAATACATGTAAATTTTTCGATAGTTGTCAATCACTGAATACATTACACGGAAAAACTTTGTGCAAGAATCATTCCTAAATTTGTTCAGGAATTGAGGATATGAAAATAATTTAAGAAATCTTATTTATATTTTCTTTGAAAAATTCTAAGCAGTATTTCTATAAGAATTGTAGAGAAATTCAAGACAACTTCCTAAACTCACTATAGAAAGTCTTGAACTTGTTTCAGAATAAATTTTTACGTTTGCGAGAAAAAAAATTTACTCTGGGAGGACTCGATCCCACGTCTTCGAGAGTCCAAAAACTCCGCTTTACATCTCTCAGCTACCTTAGTAGCTTATGGTATTATGCATTGGAAACGTATTTGACGCAACCAATCCCTGCCTAGTGCTTGGTTACTGTACTGTGTCTTCTAAAACAGTTCAAGAAACTTTCAACGCCCAGTGACTGAGATATTCTGATCGCGGCATTAACAAGAAGTCTTCCAATGTCATAATAAAAATACAAGTATTTTCTTCAATGATTTTTGTATTTTTCTGTAAATTTTGCAGAATTTTTCTCATATCCTCAGTTCCTGAACAAATTTAGGAATGGTTCTTGAACAAAGTTTTTCCGTGTATCTTTATAGCGAAATCTCTTGTACAAATTTAACATCTGTTGTAGAAACGTCTTTAAAAGCATTGTACAGTAGATATAGGTCAGTTTAGTCAGACCAGTTTCATTTTCTACTTACAGCTTCTCTTTTTTTAAAAAAAAAAAAAAACAATGTATATAAACTATATTTGTAACTTCTTTTTTTTGTTTCAGATGCTGTTAAAGGATCTTCGATTAAAAATGTTATTATTGAAAACTAAATCGTAATTATAATTGTGAATATGTCAATATTTCTGCAACATTGATTATGTCCGTCATTCGGAATTTTCCTGGGAATATTTAGGCAATATTCCTGTAAATGTTAATTATATCCGCCTTAGAGTAATAATATTGCAATATTTCCGTATGACGGCTAACAACCAATGTTGCTGCAATATTGCCACGCAATAGTCACAATATTGTCATGTGATATTGATGCAATAATCCCAAATGTATAAATGATTCGTACGAAATTCATTTAGAATTCGTATTAAATTCTTACAAAAATTCGTGTGGCGTTTTGAAACAGAATTTATCTGTAATTTAATCGTAATTTGTGTGCGGTTTTATTTGGAAAAATGGATACAGTATTGATAAAAAAAAAAAAAAATTCTACACACAAATTCAAATGAAGTATTCTGCCTGTAATATCTAGGTTAAATTTTTTTTTTTAATTTAGATTCAATTTTGTGTACGAATTTCGGACGTTTTTTGAAATTGGACTACTTTTGCATATACGATTTTTTTTTGCATACGTTTTTTTGTACGTTATTCGTGCGAAGTAATAACAAATTTTTGATAGAAATACAATAGTAATACCGCGCCTATTATTTCTCATAAAATTGAAAAAAAAAAATTGTACAAAATTCGTACGCCAAAGTAGTCGAATTTAAAAAGAAAAATTTATAGCAAAAATTACGTGCGTCATTCCTTTCAAAAAAACGTCTGAAATTCGTACAGAAAATTGAATCTGAAATTTAAAAAAAAAAATAACCTTAGATATTACAGGCAGAATTCCATTCGAATTTGTGTATGGAATATTTTTTTATCAATTCTGTATATCTATTTTTTCAAATAAAACCACACAAATTACGATTAAATTACGGACGAATTCAGTTTCAAAACAATATTAACCCCTTGGGTGTCGATGACGTGTATACACGCACATAAATTTTGAGCCCAATAATAAGACGGAATTGGCCTAAAATTTGTTACTTGGGGGTTTTTGGGGTCGCTGATTCAGAATATCATGTCAGAATTACAAAATTTCAAAATTCAAAATGGATACAATAATAATCACACCCATACTATGCTATGTTGAATTTTCAAAATCTGACTTGAATATCGTAAAGAGGGACGTTCAAAACCCCTGAGTAACAAATTTTAAGTAATTTTAATTAATTTTTAAATTTTTAGAAAATTATCTGCCACATTGGTAAAGCCATTTTAAATTTGTGAAATCTGACTATAGATTCGTAATCAGCGACCCTCAAAACCCCTGAGTAATAATTTTTAAGTATTTTTAAATCATTTTTGCCATTTTTTGAAAAATTGTCCACCATATTGTCTCGGCCATTTTGAATTTTTGAAATCAGACTTTAGATTCGTAATCAGCGACCCCAAAAACCCCCAAGTAACAATTTTTAAGTATTTTTAAATCATTTTTGCCATTTTTAAAAAAATTGTCCGCCATATTGGTACCGCCATTTTGAATTTTTGAAATCTGACTTTAGATTCGTAATCAGCGACCCCAAAAACCTCCGAGTAACAATTTTTAATTATTTTTAAATCATTTTTGCCTTTTTTTGAAAAATCGTCCGCCATATTAGCTCCGCCATTTTGAATTTTTAAAATCTGACTTTGGAATCGTAATCCGCGACCTTAAATACCATAGTATACACATTTGCACAAATTTTGGTCATTCAAAAATTTACTCACATTTTAGGCCCACTTATGAGATTTTGGCCTTGACTGCGAAGGGGTTAAAAGTACTTAGAAGATATATATGTTTAAATTGTCTTCGTCATTTTTGTAAACAAAACATTAACCTTATAAAAATGATTTTTTAAATTTTCTAAAAAAGTATACACTTCAGTCAAACATCTTCTATACTCTCTTAATTTGAATCAGTGAAATTTGACTGGTGAAATAGCTAGAAGTCGGTTACTGAATCATTTAGTGAAATTATCACTGAAAATCAGTCATATATCACTGATTTCCAGTGAAAATTTCACTAAATGAATCAGTCAATCTGTATTATCGGTAATGGGTAAAACAGATTGACTGATTCATTTAGTAAAATTTTCACTGGAAATCAGTGATATATGACTGATTTTCAGTGGAAATTTCACTAAATGATTCAGAAACCGACTTCTAGCTATTTCACCAGTGAAATTTCACTGATTCAAATTAAGAGAGTAGGTACCTTTAAAATTTTTTTTACAAAATTTTTCAATATTTCAATATTTTATGAATTTTAGAAACATATACTTGTGTTGCATAAAATAATGTTAATAATTTAAAAAAAAAATGGCAACAAATTTGAAAGAAATTTGTTATAATAAATTAAAAGCAAAATTTCCAGACAATTGAAAGAATAGTATTTTCTTATATATATATATATAGTAAATGCAGATTTAGCTGTAGGATTTCTTATCAGAACATGGGATATAGAATTGTAACGAAAGGGTGGTGTCGGGGGAGAGAAAGCTGTTCAATCCTAAATCCTCGAACGTCGGCCGTGGTCGAGTGGACCCGATCGTGCCTGACAAGGTGGTCAGAAGGCCTCGTTGAGTTTGTTCAAGCGAACGACCGGGCTCAACAGAATACACACACCAACCAAACTACGTTTGGCCAAATCCCCTTAATCATCAGACCACCGATCTACCGTCAGTGGTTCACCACTTTTCTATACTATGTTTCGCTTTCAAACATCAGAAACGAACCATAGTTAACGAATCTGTCAAACTTGACTAAAAATACATTAAATTTCTTCAGTGTAAAAAAAAATGAAATAGCATTCGCAATTTTATTAGAATATTTTTGATAAATCATATTTCTTTTTTGTATGCATATTTTTATATCCCTTTTAATATTGTAAAATTTATATTATTCTTATTTTGGATAAAAAATTTAAATTTAGAGTAAAAATTTGCGCCCCTGATGTTTGATCGGACGTTGACGGTATATATATATATATGTATTATACGAAGTAGAGGCTGCCATTTCAGGTTTTCAACCCTTAAATCCTTGACGATTGCCACATTTCTCTTCGTATAGGGGGTAAAAGAGAGGCAATGAAAAGAGGATTCGTTTTTCAACGAAGCGACGTGCAGTAAACCATTAGCTCGTGTAAATGCTATTTTATGATTCGTATTGAATCTCACTCAGGGACGCAATATATACAAAATTTCACTATTTATGTAAAAAAAAAAAAAGAAAAAAGCTTGAAAGTAATAAATATGTTAATCTGATATACTATTACAATAAATATTATAAAACATTTAAAATATGTAAATATTAATCAAAAAGGAAAGCAATTTTGTAAAAAAAAAAATTTTTGTTTCAGATGCAGAAGAAAATTTGATTTATATACACGGAGAAAAAAATCAAGCGCGAATATAGTAGAGACAGTAACTATACACGTAAAAAAATCTTCACCTGGAAAAGCGATAAGTTTCTTTGGAACAGCGATATATTTCTCTAGAATAGCGAAAACTTTCGCTGTTTTAGAGAAACATATCGCTGATTTAGGTGAAGATTTTTTTCCGTCTACTACTTTCGCGCGTGCGCTTTCTACGATATTTGTAGAAAAACATACCCAATTTGCAGGGTCCTGTACCAAAAGAGTATATAGATCCCTGCAAATATCGTAGAAAGAGCACGCAAGATTGCTCAGTAAGCTTGTAGCAAGGTTGGTGCAAGATTGCCCAAAAACCTTACTTTGAACCTAAAAATTTTTTTTTTTTAATTTTTCGTCAAATTTATATATTTTTATTATATATAAATTAAAGGAAACATTTAAATAAAAATTTTTTTTTTTGTTTCAAAGTAAGGTTATTTGTCAATCTTGCGATAATCTTATTGTGCAATCTTGCAGTAACCTTACACCGCAATCTTGTAGTAATTTTACACTGCAATCTTTCGGTAAAGATGCGGTAAGCTTACCGCATGCAAGCTTGGGTCCAGGTGGGAAATTTGAAGCTTGCAGTAAGATTGCTGCAAGCTTACGTGCTATCTGGGCTTAAAAGGAAAAAAATTATAGGTTATGTTTGTGAAACTGTCGAAAATGTTTCGATTTGTATTTTGTATCAAAATCTGTAATATTTGCTATATTCAATAAAGTATTTTTACCAATTTCAAACTATATAGATAATAATTGACATATCAACCTGTCACTAAATAGAGGCTATAGTGTATATATAGTTATTTTTACAAGAATTTTTATTTGACAGAATTTATTTTAACAATATTTTTGGTAGCAAATTAAGGATGTCAAACAGTCTCTGAAAGTGTTTGTCAAGGAGAGCTACCATACAAAAAAGCGATTTCTAAACGAAAAGTAGGAATGTAATACATATAATGACAGGTTTATTACGTCCTGTCGCCGTCAGATGGCAGAAGCATGCAGGGAGAACAAAGTTAGCATTTACAATTCACCGAATCTTAATTTGTCAAAATTTTTATTTGTACAAATTATTATTTGATAAAATTCTTAAAATACCGAACTTTTATTTATCCGAAATTAAAAATGGCCAAACAACAGACTCTTGGCCATGTAAGACGAATTATTATGTAGAATTTTTTTTTTGAAATGCTAAAATATAATGTCAAAAATTTCATGACTAAAATTTGTACACTTGGGAGCGTTAATGGGATAAGATTTAAAATCAGAAAATATGCAAGCTTTATATTGAATTCGTGTATATTTTCAATTGTCAACGTTTTTTTTTTTATTTATTTTGGTCTCATTCAGGAAACTGAAGTCATTATAACAGATGACTTTTTGAAATGGTTGCGGCTACCATATCAGTCTCAAAGTCTCTCTTTCTCTCTCTCTCAGCACTTAACTGTACCGCATCCAACTTATTTCCGGACGAGTTATGTACAACGAATAACAGACTATATTCCCGGGGGGTGGTGGTGGTGGTGGAAGATCGACATGGGTTTTTCGCTAGCGGCGGTTAGTCGACCACCCTGGAGGAGAGAAATCCTGGGGATTTCGACAGGGTAGAAGGCGTGTCAAGTGCTGAAGCCACACCCAGCAACCCCTTCGAAAGCGGAAGTGAGTGCGAGGGTGGAGTCTACCAATGACATAGTGGTGTCGGAAACCGAGTCATCTGACAACCTGGCCTTGGAGCCGCCCCCGTGGCTAACTAACAAGCTCCACGATGACGAGTACGAGCAGCCACTCGGCCAGCAAGTCCTGAACCATCTCGAACCGTCCCACCCTATAACGGCAACCATCCCCCCACCCCCCATCCAAGAGCCATTCTCCAAGGTGTTACATGTGCCTTGGCGTTACGCCGGGGATCGCATGTCGTTACAATAGCGACTTGTCGATGTGTGTCTCTATATACAGTCATTGTATATAAGTGACTGTTGGTCGTATAGTCTCAAAACCGAGTTTTAACACACACACACACACACATATACACCACCTCCGCATCTTTGCATCATATCCGATGGGAGTGCACACCAATGCAATTTCTTCTTCGTATATGCGAGGCATATTCACATTTGTACATACACATCACCCCTTAACATTGGTAGCCACGTCAAGACCTGCGGCCAGGATACCAGGGAGAACCGGCCGGGACGCTGCGAGATCCTGTAAACGAAAAGCAACTGCCAGTCTGGGGATGTTCGACTTTTGATCGGTCGCGGAGGATGGGCACAGGTCAGTCGCCTTATATTGAGTTCTTACATTTTCTTCCAATGTCTTTTCAATTTTATGGATTAAAACCACCCACCCACCTACATACGCGAGTGACTTATATACCTATGTGTGAATATGGTGTTGATTCAATTTTTTGAAAAAATTTAAAACATTTGAAAATGTTCGGTAGTGATTTATTGAAGATAAGTGGTGTGTAGTGATTTTAATTATTATTATTAATTTACGGAATATATTTTACGAGTTTGCTTTTAATAAAGGTATTTTGTCGCTGGAAAAATTGATGCTGTTATAAATACGTAAATAAATATCCAAATATTTATTTATAATATTCATTTCTTCCTTATAATCTTCTCTGATTAATAACCTGTTTTTAATATTATTGTTTGATTTTAAATCATTTTTTTAAACATTCTCTCGTGATTTTTTTTTTTTTTTAATTTTATTATTTAATCTTTTAAGTCCAAGAAATATTATTAAAGAATGGTTATAATTATTATCTGCCTGGAATTTTAAACGTTCAAATGAACGATAAATTTGTTTACTACTTTTTTTACTTCAAATTTTATTATACAATATATTATTTTCTGTACATCCAAAAATAAATTACTAAATGTTTAATTCATTTGAACGTTCCAGAATTTCAGGCATATGTAATTTTAATTAATTCCATTTAACGTGATTTAAAATCTAACACTAACTAGAGTAGAGTGGAACGAGAACACCACTTTTTTAGTTTATGAACTGGTCCATGAGCCAATAAAGACAAAAATCAAAAAAGGTTTGAAAGACAAACTCTTTGGATACATTTTACTCCAGTGAAGCAAGTTCCGGTCTCTTCATTATTTTGAGCTACAACCATTCTACGCTACCTGTGCAAATAAAATATTTTTTTAATGCATTTAAAAAAAAACTCACGAGCAAAAGTGTTAGTAAAAGTAATGAAAGTTAAATTTTATTAAATTTCCCATTAAAATCGAATAATACACGGAGAAAATTTGTTCCGAGAGTTTTACTGAAATTAATTCGGTAAAATTGGGATATAACAGCAAAACGGTAATTTTTCAAGAATTAGTACAGTAAAATGAATTTCATAAAACTGTAATGCAAAAGGCATAAAATATTAAAACACATATATTAGTGTCTCAAGTTCAGTTCGGGAAACCGTAAAGTTCTAGCAGTACATAAACTAGAACAATAGCTAAGAATATTAAGGTCTGTTTTTGATAAATCAATATTGAAATTTCATAAATTATTTAAATTATTAATGAAGAGTTCGGTAAAACTTCAGGCAGAAATATAAAAAATAAATATTACCATTACCGGAAATCTCAATTCAACTACTTTAATGATTCTCTGATGGTTTACAATTTGATACTCACATATACGAATTGAAACAGTACATCATGTTAACCTTTACACCTAATACACGCAACACATTTTTATTTAACGTAATACATACTAAACGCATGCATATAAAATAACGCAATACATATAATCGCTCGCTTTACATTGCTTCAGAAGGTTTGACCTGTCCTTATATATTAACCAGGATTTTAGTTTACCGCTTGTGAGAAACGTTCAAACAATTTATTGAAAACAAAAATAAAATAATTTAGATTCAATTATTTCTGAATATGCCAACTAATTTTAAGACTACATATGACAAAATTAGGAAGCAAACTTATTTTTTTTAAGTAATTAATTCACTTTTTATGAAAATTTTATTTAAAATTTATTGTGATTTAAATAGAAACAAATTAATGAAAAAAAATTATTTTGTTAAATAAATTATTTCCCCTAAAATTTAATTTAAAAATATGATTTAGTTTGAAAATACATTTGAGCAAAATTCAATTTTTTGTTTATTTCACCTCTAATAATAGTTAATGAATTAAAATAATTATTCATTATGTTTTCTGAAAAATTGAAAAAAGATTGTGCAATAATAATAATATATATAAAAGGTATAAGTTGATAAAAAAGTATTTTAATCCTGAAAACAAATACAATTAGAATTGTACGTACGTTTTACCGAACTGGACTTGAATTATGTAGTGCCCAGAATGGAAATACTCGCAGGAGAGCTGGCTATAGTTTCATTCGTCAAACTAAAATTCCATACAATTACATGTAGCTTTAAATTTGATTTGTTTGTAAAATTAGTGGGCCGTTAAGAGAAAGACTACATGTTTTAAATAAAAGATTCATCAAAAAGTGATAAATAGCACAGGTTTTTTTGGTTACTTTGAAATCTTAATAAAAACGATTGTTTTAAAAACTAACTTTTTGAGAAATTCATTGAATAAATATTGATTTATAATTTCTTGTAGACTAATAGTCAACATAATCTACGTATACGTTATCGTAATATAAACCAATGTTTAATGATTCAAATTTTTCATATATTTACAGTACTAGCTTGTAATTAATTAAAATATCATATCAAGTTTTAACTATCATCACTACAAAAAATAAAAAAAATATTTTGAAAAATTCCTTTTGTGCAACTATATATCCCAACTTTCAGTTAAAATTCAGTAAAATGTTCGGAATAAATTTTCTCCGTGTAGAATAATAGATTATTATTCAGAGAAGATAGTGAAGAACATTAAATAATAAACATAAATAAATATTGAATATTTATTATGTATAAAACATAATATACCGTCGCACTTATATATTTATTTAATAATCACCTTTAAAACATTTCTTTTTTTTTTGAAAATTATACGAAAATTTTTTACTAAAATATAGTCATTTGTTAAAAAATATTATTTTATTAATTGTTATTAACACAGGTCTTCAAAATAAGACTTTTTTTTACTCTCTAAATCTGAATTAGTAAAAATGTTTACTAATTTAAATTAGTGACTCACTTTTTGCTTTAGAATTAGTTAAATTTTAATAATTGTTAGTAAAAGTTACTAATAATTAGTAAAATTTTACTATAATTCAAAAGCAAAAAGTGAGTCACTAATTTAAATTAGTAAACATTTTTACTAATTCAGATTTAGAGAGTAGTTGTTGGAGTGGTTTCCAATGTATTTTAGTAAAGTCTCCATAAAAACAGTGTTTTTGAGGCAGTGGTGCCAGGCTGCACACCAATTCCACTCCCACCATGCCGCCCGTGCGCCTCCCACCATACGGCCACACACACAAGTGTAAAGCGTGCGCTTACTCTTGTAGGTGTGCCTATTTTTCGTTTTCCTCATATTCGCCCGCTTCAGCTGAGCGACTATGCCTGTTTTTACCGACAGCCGGTTAATTTCACGCGCGAACTTTTAAATTCTTTATAATATAAATATACTTTTATTAATGTTTTTATAGATATTTATTAATAAATAATTAATAAATGATTAGTAATTAATTAATAAATAACCGATAAATAATTATTACATAATTAACAATAATTTTTAATTAATAAATTAATATTTAATAATTATTAATTAATAAATTAATATTTAATAATTATTAATTAATAAATAATTATTGAATAATTATTAATCAATAAATTATTGTTAAAATAATTGTGCTTGTACAATTATTTATTTATAATTTATTGATTAATAATTATTCAATAATTATTTATTAATTATTAATTATTAAATATTAATTTATTAATTAATAATTAATAAATGATTAGTAATTAATTAATAAATAACCGATAAATAATTATTACATAATTAACAATAATTTTTAATTAATAAATTAATATTTAATAATTATTAATTAATAAATTAATATTTAATAATTATTAATTAATAAATAATTATTGAATAATTATTAATCAATAAATTATTGTTAAAATAATTGTGCTTGTACAATTATTTATTTATAATTTATTGATTAATAATTATTCAATAATTATTTATTAATTATTAATTATTAAATATTAATTTATTAAATATTAATTTATTAATTAATAATTAATAAATGATTAGTAATTAATTAATAAATAACCGATAAATAATTATTACATAATTAACAATAATTTTTAATTAATAAATTAATATTTAATAATTATTAATTAATAAATTAATATTTAATAATTATTAATTAATAAATAATTATTGAATAATTATTAATCAATAAATTATTGTTAAAATAATTGTGCTTGTACAATTATTTATTTATAATTTATTGATTAATAATTATTAAATATTAATTTATTAATTAAAAATTATTGTTAGTTATGTAATAATTATTTATCGGTTATTTATTAATTAATTACTAATCATTTATTAATTATTTATTAATAAATATCTATAAAAACATTAATAAAAGTATATTTATATTATAAAGAATTTAAAAGTTCGCGCGTGAAATTAACCGGCTGTCGGTAAAAACAGGCATAGTCGCTTAGCTGAAGCGGGCGAATATGAGGAAAACGAAAAATAGGCACACCTACAAGAGTAAGCGCACGCTTTACACTTGTGTGTGTGGCCGTATGGTGGGAGGCGCACGGGCGGCATGGTGGGAGTGGAATTGGTGTGCAGCCTGGCACCACTGTTTTGAGGGTTTTCATTATTTTTTTTCTCCTTAACCGGACGCGCTAGACACTTCTATATATGAATACCCGGATCAAATAACTCGACCGACGCTCGGACGCACGCTCTAATGGTAGTCGGGTAGCAGTGAGCCGCCCACAGGCTGTCACTGCTACTTGACTGGTAATAGAGCGTTCGTCCGAGCGTCGGTCGAGTTATTTGATCCGGGTATTCATATAGGCTTAAATGAAAGTTTGAAACGTACATTTTAAGACCCATATGCGCATAATGAAATTTTTTTTTGAAATTTTGGAAAAAAATGGAGATAATGACCTCAATAATTTTTTTGGGTGACTTGAACCTAATTTTTTTTATCTTGCTCATATGAGTCTTAAAGTGTAAGATAAAGCTTCAATTTAAGCCTATATATAGAAGTCTCTATCACGTCAGATTAAGGAGAAAGAATACTGAAAACCATCAAAAACACGGTTTTTGGAGACTTTACCCCCACTTTACTCAAAATCCTGACATGATACGTAATTTTGGAACCCGGGATCGTGTTTAAGACACAAAAATACATTGTAAACCACTCTGATATCTCAATAAAAAAAATACCTTGTTAAACTTATGTAACTTAAAAACTATTTGGTTCAAGAAAAAAATTGTTCAGTGGAGATTACGTTGATTTTGAGGTTTTTTTCAAAGATTTTTTTTATAGTAAAAAAAATATTTATTGGTTACAATTTTTTTATGATAAAATATACATTTTAAAGAGTCGAAAACAATTTTTTTTTTAACAATCTAATAAAAAATGGCTGCCGAAAGTGGTACATTTTAAAAGTTTGTCACACTTTTTCTCTGCTCTCTAAATTTGAATCAGCGATAAGTATACCACTGGTACCAATCAGCGGATATACGCTGAAAAATCAGTGAAATTCCACTAATTCATCAGTGCATATAAGCTGATTAGAATCAGCGGTATACTTATAGCTTAATGGATTTTAAAAATCCTATAGTTTACACGAAAACTACACATGCGAGGAACATACTGTCCAAATTTAAAGTTAATTGGTTGAATAGTTTTAAAATGAAAATGTGACAAAGTTGAAAAAATATGCACGCAGTTTTGAGAAAAACACGTTTAAAGTTTTTAAAGTAAAAATTAACCAAAAAAGTGATTTTTACTCAATCGGCGATACCGGCTCCATATACATTGTGAATTGTATATCTACATATACACTCTATTAATCTAATGCCAGTCAAGTAGCAGTGAGTGCCTCTGGGCTATTTACTGCTACCCGACTGGTACAAACGCATGCATTCGTGCCCTCGGTGAGTTGATGCATGTTCCTTCTCAATTTATATCAGTTCTAGACCTTGGAAATACTTTAGACTAATTTTTCCGTGTTCTTAAATAGTTATACTAACCAAAAATGAAAAAAAAATCTCCTCTTAATCTCCTCTTAATACAAAAACACTTTCTTTTTGTGTGTAGAATTAAAAAAACAATGTTCAAAAATAAAACAAATTTAACTTTATTTTAAGTTTTTAATTTTTCTGAAACTATAAACAGTTCTTAAGTTTTATTAACAATTTTTTAAAAAAGAACAAAAATTCTATTTTATAAGTAAAATAATCTGAATATTTAAAGGGAAATTTTATTTGCTTGAACGGAATAACCAAGTCACAGATACAGAAATTACATATAATAAGAGTGTTAAATTGAAACCAAAGAGAAATTTAAAGATTCAGTGTAAGTACATATAGCAAGATTCTCTTGAGGAAATTTTGACGTTTTAGGGAAAATTACGCGCGCGATAAGGCAAAGGAAAGAGGTAGGTGAGGATGAAGGTAATCCCTTGAGGGTTTGAAGAACCGAGTCGGTCTGGTTAGGTTAAGTTGGCGTGAGGTTTAAGGGTTGGAGAAGTTGGAGGTTGGCAGTTGTCTCTCCATGAAAGGGGGATGAAGCTTTGGTTGGCTTAGACACGGCACTGTTTTTCTTGCCGCGGATCATTAGGACGATTAGGGTTCCTATGAAAGGGAGAGAACAGATTAGCGTTCTTTTAAACCATCTTTCGTTTTGTTTTATGTCTTTCTTTTTATTTTATTTTTTTTTTAAACAGTGCATGAAAACAATGATCTCAAAGATTTTCTCGTTTTGTTACTATATATATATATATATATATATATTTTTTTTTTTTCATTGTATTTTTGTATTACACTTTTTTTCTCAACAATCAGAAGAGTGAAAAAAAATTTACACTGAAATAAATTTGAATTAAATACTCGATTATTTGACTGTTATTAAATAAATATTTATTTGATAATGTTGATAATAGTCAAGTAACCGATTATTTGAATCAAAACAAATCTTTTTTTTAATGTATATGAATGAGAAATTTAAAAATTTGCCATCATGGTAAATGTAATTAAATATAAAAAATTTCTAGGTATAAAAATGCCACAGTTTTCCTGAATTTAATCATTTGGATTAAAAAATTAATTATCAATAAATTAATTATTTTTTAATATTTTAATAAATATTCAAAAATATTCGGATTTGAACGATTTCCCCTGATGCAGCATTTAAGGCCTGAGCAAAATAAAAACGTAACCGGAATCGTGAATCGTAAACGCAACCGGAAGAATAAGATAGAGAAGGACAAACAATCTATCTATCCTTCTCTAACTCATTTTGCCGGTTGAGTTTGCGATTACGATTTCGGTTACGTTTCTATATTCTGCTTTGGTTTTTACACGTATGGTAAAAAAAATTTTTATTTTGTATTTTCCGAAATACACAAACCTAATTGGTTGTTCACAATCTGATTGATAATGGACAACCAATCAGATTTTTGCATTTCGGAAAATCAAAATAAAAAATTTTTTTTAATTATTTTATATGTTTGGCCAACGCAGAATGAAATCTCTAATCGTAAATCTTAAGCCAAAAGTTCTGAACGTTCAAATGAAAAAAATATTTTTTTCAATTTATAAATTATTAAAACTTATGATGAAAATGTAAAATAAAATATATGAAATATTAAATTTTAAAAACATACTTAAAAAAAATATATATACATGTTTTTAACCTAAAAAGTTATTTTTCGTTTATCATTCGGAGATCATTTTTAGTTTAAAGTTTATTCTGTGTGTATTAAATTTACTGTATTATTATACAAAGGGCAATTACTAGCAATTAAATGTTGGAGTTTTATTTCTGTATTTTAATATTATAAAATGGTATTTTACATAAAAAGTATATACTTATTTAACTGAAAGAGACATAAAAAGTGGAAAATTTACAAAATAAAAAAAACAACTTTTAGGTTATATTGTCCTCTGATGTTTCATGCGTTGTAAATTTACAACGTGCTGAAAGTGCTTCTGTAGTGTGGTGCGGGTGGTTATTTTTTTCTAAATTCCAACGTTGTAAAATTACTCTGACATTTTTTACAGTGTACTCTAAATCTGAATTAGTTAATTAGTGATTTTTGACAAATAATTAGTTAAAAACGGTTACTATAATTCATTTAATGAACAAATCGGTACAGTTGAATTTATAATCAAAAGTGACTAATTCAAATTATAGAGTAGGACAAAAATTTCAAATTTAAAAATTCTGGTTATGTAAAAAAAATAAAATTATATCTTTTATGTGGATTTTTTTAAACTATAATAATAATAATAATAATAATAATAATAATAATAATAATAATAATAATAATTTGCATTTTACCTTACGTTTCCGCAGAGAGGCTTTTGGACATTCTGTGCGATGTATGTGGTGACCGTAGCTCAGGAAAACACTACGGTATCTACAGCTGCGACGGTAACGTCATCCGCTAGTCCGTACCAAAGAGATCACTTATACTAATGCATAAATTTAGTCAAATTTGCATGGAAAAATAAACAAGAAAGATGATTTTTTTTTCTTCTTCAGGGCATGTGACACATTTAATTTACAACGTTTAAAAACAAAATTTAATTTTTAATGTAAAATAATTTTTTTTTCCTCTTAGTGTAATCCAAATAAGTTTGTAAAATTATTAGACTAAAATTTTTTTTTTTATTAAAGTTATTAACAATTGAAATTTTTAATAGTTTTAAATAAAAATTTTTTTTTTTAATATTTTTTTTACACCCAGAGAAAAGATATATTTGTCTCAGCACCAATTAAACTTTTTATTTGTTTTAAATAAATTTTATTTGGCTAAATTATATGTTTTATTTATGTCAAATAAATTTTTTTTTAAACAAATAAAATTTATTTAAAAGAAATAAAAAGTCTAATTGGTGCTGAGACAAATATACATTTATTTAACTCAAATAAAATATATTTTTTTTGGTTTAAATAGAATTTTTCTCTGGGTATGTACTCTCTAAATCTGAATTAGTTAAAAATAACAAACTCCAAGTGGGCAAAAAAGTATGTTTTACATGAAACGTTCTGAAAACGTTTTAAGAAACTTTTTGGAACGAATATGTTTTTTTGTCCACTGAATTGTTAGTAAAATCTTAAATGACTTTTCAGATTTATTTTCAGTGAAAAAATAACTGAAAAAAATGGTAAAATTTGAATAATTGAAGTAATTAACATTAATTATTTTAACATAATTTAAATGCGAATTTAACTAATAATTAGTTATTTTTAACTAAATTATTAGTAGAAACATTATTTGAATCAGTATATCTGACTTTTGGTTATTAAATTTATTATTTTTAACTAAATAAATTTAAAAAGTATCCTGTTTTGAGGTCACTTTAAATATAGTTAATAAAAAATAATTCTTATTTTCAATTTAAAATTATTTATCAACATGCGTCAAGTACTCTCAAGATTTTTACGCTTTGAAATCACTTATGTCTGACCATAATCTGTCTATTCTACTGTTACGTACTCTAGAGATTTTTCTACTTGTGAAAGGCACTGTGATGTCTGACCAAAATCTTTCTAATCTACTATCAATTCAGTAGTACACATATATACAAAATTTTTGAGTTTATTTTAATTTTTTTCAAGTTTTTTTTTTAATTATCTACTATTACACAGCTAAACAAAAAAAAATTGTTGGTTCTCACCTGGAGTCCTCACTATGTCTACCTTATGTTATTGGAATCGCTGAATTCGAATCCGAAGTCCATTTAACCCCATCAGATCAGGGTTTTGACATAACCTTAAAAATCCAATATGGCGCAAACATTTTGGAAAAATTCATCGGCGTCGTTTGAAACTCGTTATACTCGGGGGTTTTCGATACGAATTTGATGTCAGTTTTTAAAAATTCAAAATGGCGGATCTAATATGGAGGACGCTTTTTTGAAAAACTTAACAGATTCGCTTGAAACTTGTTACTCGGGGGTTTTCAGGGTCGCTGAATCCAAATCCGATGTCTATTTACCCCAATTAGATCCGATTTTTTTCTAACCTCAAAAAATGACTTTATATTTATATTAATTTAACTAAGGTTGTGAGATTTTTGAAGTATGATATAGTATTCGTAATCAATGACCAGAGAAAAACTCTTAGATACAAAGTTTCAAAAAAATAGGAACTTCTTTTGAAAAATTTGTCCGACATTGATTCGTCGTATTGAATTTTTAAAAACTGACATCAAATTCGTAATCAGCGACCCAAAAAAAAAACCCCCCGAGTAACAAGTTTCAAGCGAATCTGTTAAGTTTTTCAAAAAAGCGTCCGCCATACTGGATCCGCCATTTTGAATTTTTAAAAACTGACATCAAATTCGTAATCAGCGGTATCGAAAACCCCCGAGTAACGAGTTTCAAACGACGCCGATGAATTTTTCCAAAATGTTTGCGCCATATTGGTTTTTTAAGGTTATGTCAAAACCCTGATCTGATGGGGTTAAATGGACTTAGGAATTGGAATTCAGCGACCCCAATAACATAAGGTAGACATAGTGAGGCCTCCATGTCAGAACCAACATTTTTTTTGTGTGGCTGTGTTATTATTATTATTATTTACATGATTTTTGTTTTAAAAAAATTGTTAATTTAAAAAGTTTATTAAATTGTTTCGCATTCAAATTCATACTTCTCATTACACGTAATTATTATTTATAGTAATAAATAATAATTATTATTGTTATTGTTTTTAATTATTATTAAACATCGTTTTTCTAAATGAGTATCATTTTTTTCACAATGGTTTTATACTGAGAAATGTATACAGAATATAAAACACATTTTTTATTAACATATTTTATAAAAAAATTAAAAAACTGTTTAAAATAAAAATATTTTTAAACAAAAATTATTTTTGAATACTATATATACGTTCCAAGATGAGAAAAATTATTGTTTTGTTTTTAAATTTGTCAACTGGATCTGGAGAAATTTTTTTTTTTTTTTTTTAATTAAGACTTTTATTTTATTTAAATTAATATTGAATATTAATGTCTTTGAGAAAAAAATATAAATTATTTTTTACTTTATAAATTAATTAGAAATTATATATGCAAGAAAAATATTTATTATTTAATTGTATTTAATTTGTTTGAATGCAGGTTGTTCAGGATTTTTTAAAAGAAGCATTCACAGTAATCGAGAGTATACCTGCAAGGCTCAAGGATCATTGAAAGGGCGATGTCCCATTGACAAAACTCACAGAAATCAGTGTCGTGCTTGTCGCCTGAAGAAGTGTTTTGAAGCTCGCATGAACAAGGACGGTAAGTACTTTGATTCTCTTTTCTAACAAATTGGACAATTTAATTATAATTCCTCTCGCTTATTTACCCTCTAACAAACTTATATAATTATACGCTGAAAAATATATGAAATTATCAGTATATATAAATCAATATATTTATAAATAAATATATATATATATACATATTTCATAAATTTTTAAATCCAAAAAATTTTATTAGATAAAGTACCTATATAATTTTTTATATATTATATAAATATTTATTTAATAATTTTTAGGGGCGCATGAATTCGCCATAAAAATAATTAATTACAATTTTTATTTTACAATATTTTATTGAAAATAATTTTTTTAAAGTCAAATTTCCATTTTCCGATCAAATTAGCATTATAGACAGATAATTTCTTTTCATACGAATTTTTACTTAACAAAATTTTTATCTACTGAATTTTAATTAGTCCGAATTTTCATTTGTCCGAAATTATAAATGTTGGAACAAACAATCGACACAAAGATTTCGGCGAAATTTTTGTATCGATTGTTTGTTCAAACATTTGTAATTGCAGATAAATGAAAATTCGGCGTCTTAAAAATTTGTTAAAAAAAGAAAAAATTCGGACAAATTAAAATTTGGTAGCTAAAAATTTTGTTAAACAAACATTAGTGTATACAAAGAAATTCTGTCAAATGATAATTCGAAAAATGAAAATTTGTCTAAAAAAGAAATTAAAAATTTAAGAATATATAAAAAGTTAAAGAAATTGAAAGTAAAATAGCAAAATTTTGGAAATTCACAAAAAATTAGAAATTCGATCTCAAAATAAAAGAAAATTTTGCAAGAATAGTTATGATAATTTTAGAAATTTTCAAAATAAAATAGAAATTTGCGGAAAAAAATGTTAATTTTTGACCATTTTTGTAAAAGTAAATAAGGATAATACATATAAATATAAAATTTTATTATTTAAAAAAAATATTTATAGTGAAAAAAATTTACTTGATTCAAATACTCGATTACTTGACTGTTATCAAATAAATATTTACTTAAACCAAATAATGTTTATTTGAGTTAAATAAATTGTATTTGAACCAATAATTTCTGTATTTGAAACAAATATACCATTTAATTGACTCAAATAAATATTTATTTGATAATACATAGTCAAGTAATCGAGTATTTGAATCAAATATATTATTTTTATCAGTGTATACTAAGAGAATTTGAGAAAAAATTCGTTTTAAAATATAAAAAATTAAAAAACAGAAAATTTATAAGAAAACAGAAACTTTTATAGAAAAGAAGAAATTATATTTCCGTTATAACTATAAATAATGAAAAAAAAATTTATCAGATATTCACTTTTAACATTTGATAATTTCGTGAAAATAAAAAATCAAATGAAATATATACTTTCCCGTCCTATATATTGATTTCTATAGTTTACGCTCGGCTTACGATTTGAAGGGATTAGATTTAAACCCTTCGGGCACAAAGACTGATAAGATCAATATCGAAGATTCAATGTAAAGTTTGCAGGGCGTGATGAAATTTAATATTACTATCCTTTGCGAATATTATGTGTTTTTAATATTGCCTTTTAATTTTTTTTTTTTTCATTATAAAATTGTGCGGACAAATAAGGGAAATAAATTTATATATACGAATGCATTGTCTTCTTCGTATTACCTATATAAATGCACTCAGAAAAAAGTTTTCTTTTGTACCAAATATATACCATTTTTTGGTATTAACACAATTTTTTTGGTTATTCCAAACAAAATTTGTTTGATACAAATAAATATTTATTTCATCTCAATTATTTTTAATTTTTTATTTAATTAATAAAATAAAATTATTAACCATAATCAGAAATTGAATAGAAAATTTTGATTTATTAATTTTAAAATTCGCGCTGAAATGTTTCTGGTCGAATGTTATAATTTAAACAAATACAAATTCTGCGAAGTAAATGTTTGATTATATAAAAATGTTGTATTATAGAAAATTGATATAATGAAAATTCATGTCAAAAATAATTCGTCTAACATATAATTCTATTGTGACGCGCACTGAAGAAAGGGACCTTATAGAAACAAACGAATTATATACACTGTAAAAAATAAAAAAAATTTACATTTTGAAATAGTAAAATTACAGTTTAGAATTTATGTAATTTTACTATTTTCTGTGAGATATTTATACACTTTTTAAATTTAGAAATACAATCGAACTTGTAACTTTACAATTTTCGTAGTGGTAAAAAAACAGAACGTTGTAATAGTACAAGCTTAAATTGCTTTTGTGTGAGTTTCCAAGTAGGTAAAAAAATGGACCCTCTTTGAAAGCGACAAAAGTACTCTATAATGTACAAGTACACAAAATTGTGATGTTATATTTTTTTGTGCAAATTTACATTTTTAAAAATTAAATAAACCCACTCAAAATAGTCAATTTAAAAAACCCAGTAGTTTTTCAACTTTGAAAATGAAACAAATACAATTTTCTCACTTTTGCATATAAAAGTAAATATACTCATTTGTCACTTTAAAAGTAATAGTTATGATAATATACTTAGGTGTTGTGAATTACTTTTCGTTTTTTAATAATATTATTAATATAATATATATATATATATATATTTATGTGACCTGATATGAAACGCAATGTAACCTAAAATTTTTTGCTCAATATATTCCTTTTTATCTCGTCACACACATATTAATATATTAATATTATATATTGTAACTCAAATAATAATGAAGAAAAGTAATAATTCTATAATATAAAAATAAATGGCAATTAAAATATTTTTATTACGATTGCACACAAAAAATAGCATTGGTAAAAATGACTGAAAATATGTAGTTAAAAAAAGCAGTTAAAAGTACCATATTCAGAACCATTTAAACTAAACTCAGACATTTGGTGGTACTAAATTTTAGTAGTCAATTTCACCTAGTCAAAATTACTAATATTTGTAGTTGAAATAACTGTCATGTGATTTTAAATGGCTTTACAACATATTAATAGTTAAAACTACTGTTAGAAATTGTTATTTTTAGGATTTGCGTGTAGGTGAAAGAAACATTTCTTATTAGTTGCAGAAAAAAATTTGATTTACTGTTTTCATGTAGTTAAAATAAGTGTTGAAAATAGTTATTTTTATGATTTATGTAGTTGCACGGAGAGACCGCCGGTTGGAAAAATTACTAAAAAGATTTACAAGTAGCGGAAATAAGGTTACTTTGTCATACAGCATACTTAATAAAACTGTAGACTATAGTAATTTCTATTCCAATTTGTGTACAATTTTACTATAGTCTACAGGTTTTATTAAGTATGCTGCTAGTAGAATTTTCGATTTCCTACAGCAATATTTGACAATGTAACCTTATTTCCGCTACTTGTAAATTTTTTTAGTAATTTTTCCAACTGGCGGTCTCTCCGTGTGAAGAAACCATTTCTTCCTAGATGCAGTAAAACCATTAGACTTACTGTTTTATGTAATTAAAATAAGTATTAAAAATAGTTATTTTTATAATTTGTATAGTTGAAAGAATGTCCTCAAATATCATGCAAGCCATCTTAGCGTGCGTGCGTGGTTAGATGGTTAAGTTGTCGGCTTGCGAATGTTAGGGTCGTGCGTTCAATCCCCAGCGTTTAGGGATTTTTCTCTGTTAGGTATACAAAAATTAAATAACATAAGGCATATATAAACGAAAGTAGTAGGGGAGAGGGTGAAAAAATGGATCTCAATACTAGTATTAATAATAATAATTTTACTACTTTGAATAGTTTTTTTTTCTAAATTTTACAGTTGATTTAACCGTTTTTACATAGTTGTCTCAACTACTTTTTGTTAATAGGCGCCTCCTAGAACTAGGAGAAATAGTTAAAATTTAGTCAAATTTACCATGATTTTTTTTCAGTGTATAATATTTAAAATTACCGTGTGGTGTACTTTTACACTACGAGATGTAAATTTACAAATTCTAAAAGTAAAATTCCCCATTCTAGATGCTGTTATACTGTTTTATGTACTTATGCCACTTTCACAGTAGGTAAGATTTTGGACCTACGTAGAAAGTGGTAATGTTACAAGAAATATTTTTTACAGTGTAGGTTATGTTTACGGTAGTTTTACCTTGATTAAAAGTTCATTTTTATTTATGTAAAATTGAAATCTTATTAAATATTTTAGATATAATGAAGACTTACACTTAGAGAAAAGATTTCTTTGATTTAAAGAAACCAGTTTCATTGACTTGTTTTCTTTGATTCAAAATAAAATTTTCTTTGAAACAAAAATAAACTTCTTAATTTCAAATAAAATTTTTTTGATTCAAAAAAATGATCTTTGAATGAAAGAAATTTGTATACATGAAATAAAAGAAATTTTAACATTGATGTAGGGTCAAAGAAACATTTATTTGAATTAAATAACAAATTTCTTTAAAACGAAGATAATCATTTTTTGAATTAAAGATAATTTCTTTGAAACAAATAAATTTTCTTTGAATCAAATAAATTTTTTTTATCGATGTAAATATCAATAATTTGTGTTTAGTGTTGATCCTCTTTGAGTATTTTCGCACTTACAAATTTCAAAACATAACCTATAATTTTTTTCTTCTAAGGTCCCTTTCTTCAGAGCGCGTTACCTATATTGAAATTTTAAAATCAAATAAAACTTCTCACAAATTAATTTTAGGCATTATTCATGCGTTTCAAAAACAATTGATTCATTTAACCAAAAATTTGATTAAATGTATACAGCAATACATTTATTTGGTTGATTCAACAAAAATTTGTTTGTTAGTTAAACAAATTTTTTTCTGAATGTGTGTATAAAATTTAATGGACCCAGATGAAATTAATAATAACTTCACAGAAAATTAAAAGGCATTAAAATAAGCTTCTTCAATTAAAATATAGTTTATAATAACTATATTGTAGATTATTGAAGGATATGGGTTAATTATTTCGTATCTTGTGTCAAAATGAACTTGTCACTCGAAAAAGAAGGAGTCACGCTACGTTTGCAAGTTTTACGAAATCATAATGCCAGTCACGCTCAATATTCGATTAATGTGTTTTGAATGATTCGTGACAGGCAATTGAGTTTTGACAGATTAATAATAATTCTTAAGTATATATATATATATATATAAATATCAAGTGAAATGTATTAGCTGCGAATTTTTTTTTCATGTTAAAATGATAAATTCAAAATAAGCCTCTAAGTTCCATCAACATGATTTCATGAATCTTTTGAAAATTTTTTCGCTGTTTCGTAAGCATTGCAGCTTATTTTAATGCCTTTTAATTTTCTGTGATATTATTTTTAATTCTAATATTTAAATATTGTATTCTTGACACTAAAAATCACTTTCTAACCATTTTCACACAAGATTTAATTTTTTAGTATTCTATAATAAATATGCATTTATATGCCGATTTTAAAGTATTCAAATTTAAAATTTATAAAAATATTAAAAACCGATAAAATTTTTATGTTATTTTACTGGAACGAGTTCATGATTTTCCCATAAAACTAAAATAGTTAAAATTTTCATTTAAACATTTTTTATACATATTAGATATATAATTAGTTTTAAAACGAATTTTTTTAATTATCATTCGACAGAATTTATTTTTAAACGAATTTTTCCTTAACAGATTTTTTAGGTACCGAATTTTTGTTTGACATAATTTCTCCTCACCTAAGTAACGTTTTATTTCAAAAATTCTAATTTAATTTAATATTAATTTATCGCAGAATTCTTATTTAACAGAATTTTAAGTGATTTAAATTTGTAAATTCCAGAAATTTCAATTCACCAAATCTTTATTTATTTCAATTTTTATCTGCACGAATAGTTTTTTAATAAAATTCTTAAAATGCCGCACGAATTTCCATTTGTCCGAAACTGTAAATATCCGCGACGAACTATCGACAGAAAGATTTTGGTGCGAATTTAAAAATTAATCAATCACAATTTTCTTGATAATTTCAGGACGCATGATTATGTTCTAAAAATCATTAGTCATAATTTACATTTTATCGAATTTTATTTGTCCTAATCAGTTTTGAGCCGAATTTTAATTTGTTCGAAATAGCATTTGGCATAATTTTCATCAATCCGATTTTCTATATGGCAGAATTTTTATATAACGGAAAATTCAACTCACAGAATTTTTATTTCTTCTAATTTTTATTTGTCAGAATTTTCATTTGTCCGAATTTTCAAATGCCCGAACAAACAATCGACAGAAAGATTTCAGCGCGATTTTTAAAATCAACTAATCACAATTTTATGAATAATTTTTGATTGGTTGATTTTAAAAATCGCGCTGAAATCTTTCTGTCGATTGTTTGTTCGGGCATTTGAAAATTCGGACAAATGAAAATTCTGACAAATAAAAATTAGAAGAAATAAAAATTCTGTGAGTTGAATTTTCCGTTATATAAAAATTCTGCCATATAGAAAATCGGATTGATGAAAATTATGCCAAATGCTATTTCGAACAAATTAAAATTCGGCTCAAAACTGATTAGGACAAATAAAATTCGATAAAATGTAAATTATGACTAATGATTTTTAGAACATAATCATGCGTCCCATAATTTCTGATTGATCAATTTTAAAAATTGCGCCAAAATCGACTGTCGGCCATTTGCAATTTCGAACAAATAGAAATTTGCGGCATATTTTAAGAATATTCCATTAAAAAATTAATCGTGCAAATAAAAATTTGACTAAATGAAAATTCGGTGAATTGGAATTTTTGGGATTTTAAAATTCGAAACACTTAAAATTTTGTTAAATGAGATTTTTGCTAAATTATAATATATAAGATTAAATTAGAAATTTTTCGTTTCTCAATTTTTAAATCTTTATCCGAATGACAACTTTATTAATAGTTGAAGGTGCCAAAAATAAAATTATTTATACTTTTACTGAAATATATATTTTTTTTTATTTTTGCTTTAAGGAAGAATCAGACAAAGAATTGGAACATAAGTTAGTATGTACATACCTATTTTTTTATTTTTAAATTAAAAGATGATTTAAAATTTAGATAACATAACTTAAATATAATGTTTTTAGCTTTTGTTACCTAAATCGTTTCCTATATGCATAAAAACTTTTAATTTTGATAATTTTATTGATTTTGATAATTAAATTTTTTAAAATTTAAATCATCTTTTTTTGAAAAATACCAAAATACACAGTTTGACTAACTTAAGTTTCGATTTCTGATTCTTCCTTAAAAATAAGGAATTAAACTAATTTTTGACCTGATAAATTTTTCTATTTCATACCTTAAAGTTGTTAACTACAAATACAGATTGTATACTATACAGATATACAAAATTCAAAATGGCAGATGAAATATGAAGAAAGATTTCTTAAAAATCAATCTTTACTTAAAACTGGGGGATTTTTGAGATCGCTGATAATATAGATTTTGAATATTTGAAATATCGAATCAAAAATTGAAAAATTTAAAATAAAAAAATGTTTATTCAAAATTGATTTTAGAGGAAAATAAAATAAATTAATTATCAGCGATGAAGTAATATACAGGGGGGGAAAAAAAAGATGTTTTTTAGATTTGACATATAACGATGATAGGAGAAATGTCAGAGAGAATATAGGGAGGAAAAACGAAAGGGCAAGCCAGGTAGACAGACGCAGCATCCGTGTTCCATGAGCATCAACGAAACGCGAAAAGTGGGGGAGGTTATAGCAAGTGGGGTGTGAGAGATGGCATCGAGTAGGGGTGCTTTTGGGCGGGACAGAAACGACCGCTAGTCTCGTGGATGAGGGTTCGAGGGTGTTAGGGGTGTTTAATGCAGAACGAGTGTTTCGGTTCCCAGAGGCCGGGGGGGGTTTCAAGCTCGAGTAAGAGAGGAGATTCAATTAGTGGCAGAGCTTCCTAACGTTAAGGAGTCTCCACAAGGATCTAAATTCACTTATTCCCTTTTACCCTATAAACAGATTCAATATGCAATAATATACCTTATCTATAAATATATATTTATATAGATCTTGTCAGTTTTTCTTTAAATTACCCTATTTTATTTTAAATTACAATTTTTTGTTTCTAACTTTTATTCTATTTAACATTATTATACATTTACAGTATAGATAAAACACATAGGAATAATAGAAAAATCTCACTCTCGCATGGGGAATCGAACCTAGGACCCTTGGCACGCGAACTGCGTACTCTAACCACACAGCCATATCTTGACTTACAGATATTTTTCTAATGACCTCAATTTCATTTTCGGGCAAAAAAAAACTACTGTTTTCTTCCTACCTATCGGATTAATTTTACCATATTACAAAAGTTTAGCGGGGAAATTTTTTATCTCAAAGAGAAGAAATTTTTTTTTATTTTTTATAGAAAATATTCTCTCTGGGTATAATTTTAAATTTATAGTTTATATACGGTGAAAAATTGCGAAAGAAAAATAAATAAATGTGTGGTTAGTATGAAGCCAAGGTTTTGTTCCTATAGATGGTTTCTGGGGTGAAAATGGAAATAAAATGAGCCAGTATCATCCCACTAATGTATCCAAGACGCGTCGCGGTGTTGTCACTTTCTATCCTTCTTCAAACACGCAGATATATCACAATATCTCTAAAACTCTATTTACACTAACGGCGATCTCTTATTTTGTGTTTAGAATTTTACACTACATAACATAATAATTACTATCAACTGGGGCTATTCTACTCACTCATGGGGCTATTATACTCAGTGCCACTTTTTAATTAATAAAATTTTATAACAGAACGAAACGTTGTTATGTAAAAATAAGAAGTGACTTCTTATTCTTATTTCCCTTTAAAAATCAAAAAAAGTAATTTTTAGTATTTATCAATTAAAAATAAGTAAGGGAAATATTTTTATATTTAATTTATTTTCGTCTAATATTTTTAAATAACATGTTATTATATATTTGGCCTTTTGTTATAAATGGCTTTTTGGAAAACAAATTTGGCTCTGTTGTTTGGTTCTGAATCAATAAATAATGCTGCGGGGATTCCCGGTGTTTCGTCCCTCGTGGAGTAATATTTTTTCCACGCGAAAAAAAAATCCTCTGACGGAGAATGCACGATAAAATAACAGAAAACACATAATGAATATTTTTCCTCGTACTTCTGTCCAGGGGATGATTTTTTTTCGAAATATAAAGCTAGAGGCGTTTTAATAAAAAAATATATATATATATATATATATTATAAAATAACGTGTATCACCTGTAATTTAAAAATATCTTTTTTTTGCTGCAAAAGCTAATCAATTTCGATATACACCTTGTAGAGAAAAAAAATTTCAATTATTATACTATTGATTAACTTATTACAGTTGATTTTTACATGTAGGATTTTTAAGTATACACTTGAAAATTTTTTTTTTTTGTATTTTTAAAGCAGCGCATGAATTTCCAATAAAAATCATATTAAATTAGAATTTTCATTTTAAAGAAATTTATTAGAAATAATTATTATTTAGACGAATTTTTTAATTTTCGAATTAGCATTTGACAGAATTTCTTTTTATACGAATTTTTACATAATAAAATTTTTAGCTACCGAATTTTTATTTTACATTCATTTTCTTTATTAATTTAAGCGAATTTAACATAATTCTCATTCAATCAAATTTCATGTGTTTCGAATTTTTAAATGACAGAAATTCCAATTCACCGAATTTTAATTTGTCCGAATCGGTCCAAATTTTAATTTGCCCGAAATTTCAAATGGCCGAAAATTCAACATCTTAAAAATTCTATCAATTAAAAATTTGTACAAATAAAAATTCGGATAAAAATTCTGTCATTTAAAAATTTGAATCACGCGAAATATGAAAATTCGAAAAATGAAAATTCCTCTAAAATATACTTATTTTTTTTTAATAAAATACATTAAAAATAAAAATTATAATTAATGATTTTCATGAGATAATATAATGCACCCCATTTTAAATACAATCTCTATTTTAACAGAAACTGTAAATTAAATAATCCGAAACCGTTTTTGAATCGAGTGTGCACGAATTTTATACAATGCGTTTTTATGTGTTTCATATATTCTATTCTAGCTCCTGATGAGAAAAAAAGTTGTTATTCCTCATTCAAAAAAAAAAAATAAAAATGTATTTATATAGGATGAAAAAAATCCATATATTAAAGCAAAAAAAATTATATATTTTAAAATGGTATTATACATAATTGTGACGCTCCACGAGAGAAGGGACCTATCTCCGAAATAATATTAGGCTTAGTTTTCATGTACGCGGTGCACGGAAAACTGAGCCTAATGTTATTTCGCGGGGATAGGTCCCTTCTCTCGTGGAGCGTCACAGTATTGTTTTTTTTCATTTCTTTTCTGCAAATTATATTTGTTTAAACAATTTATTATTATTTAATTTTTAAACGCCTCTTTAGGACATTTATTTATGGCTGATGAATGTATACAGTAAGAATGATTGACTATTAACCAGCTCACGAGTGCGTGGAAGACACTCTTATGCGCAGTTCCATTTGTGTCACTCTCGCAGTAATGCTTACCTTATCTGATCAGTATGAAATCATTCTTGCGGTATATTAAAAACTATTTGGCAAAATTGAATTTAAAATATTTCATCCCTTCTTTCTAAATTTGAATTAGTGACTATTCGTTGATTCTCAGCTGTATACTCTGGGCTGATTAAAATAGCGACTATTCGCTAGTAATCAGCTAATTTTCACTATTTGAATTAGTGAAAATTCGTTAATTACTAGCGAATAGTCGCTATTTTAATTAGCCCAGAGTATGCAGCTGGGAATCAGTGAATAGTCACTAATTCAAATTTAAAGAGTTAATTTACAGATAAAACTTAAGGGGTTACGCCACCCTGAACGCATGAAAATCGGATGGTTTTTTATGAATTTTTTTGACAAAACTGTTAGAGGTAGGACTTATTTACATTTATTGATGCTTTAATACATATATTAAGCTTTATAAATATTTTAAAAAAAATGGTTTTTAATTAAAAATGGCGAAGATATAAGTATTGGCGTGTATCAATTTTTCCGGAGCATTCCTTGATGGTGTACCTGATTGGCAGTTCAAATTTTGTCTAAAACAAGTAAAACAATATTTTTCTTAAAAAGTGACAAATTTTGAACAGAGTGACGAAGCCATTTAAAAAAAAATTTTTTTTACGCAAATGGAAGCACTTCAAAAATTGACATTTTTTTGGGGCTAAAAGTACCGTATAAAAAGTTGGATAAAAAATTTTCAAATTATTCAATCGAAAAAATCCCACGTCACTCTGTGGAAAATCTATTTAGGAAGATGTATATTAATTTGAAAGTCAATCGGTTGAATTGTTTTTGAGTTATCGTGTACACCGTCTCGAAAAATGTGGTTTCGAGAAAAACGCAAAAGAAGAAAAAAAATATACTTTAGTGTATTATAACTTGAAAATTTTTTAACTTAGGTACTATTTAATCAGCAATTCTTGGGCCATAATACTCTTCTCCTAGAATGAAAAGAATGTCCTCTGATCTGAAAATGGAAAGTCGTTAAGGAGGCGCTAGACGGCTTCTAGCAGCTCTCGGCGCGTCCCTACCCGCTGACTTCTAAAGATCATAACTTTTGTAATTAGTGAGACATTGTCGTCGCAGACATCTCAAAATATTCGTTAGAATATAAATTTTGAAATTAAGCAAAAAAAAATCAATTTTTTGAAAATTTCAGGGTGGCGTAACCCCTTAAGGGTAGGTCCTACTAAGGTAGCACCATCTCTATCTTCTGATTTTCCGGCTTGTAAATTTACAACGTGCTGAAATGTTTTTTACAGTGTATGAGACGAGTGGTCACTTTTTTCCAAAATCCAACGTTGTAAAATAACTGTGGAATTTTTTACAGTGATATAAATTGAAAGATGTTGATGAGAGTAAAATTGCGCATTAGACGAGGTCGACATATATTATATACTATATATATATATATTACAACTGGTATAAGGCATGAAGAGCTTGAGCTTGAAAGTTCGTATATAGCATTTGAGTTTTTGGAGAGGAAGGGAATGCGTGAGACTAGACGGCTGGTAACGCAGTGAAGCGAGGCGTGCCCTACACGCGGCGGGCAGCATCAATCCATCCACGTAAACTGCAAACGGGGCCAGCATCAGCACACGAGGCAATGAGGGTGGGGTGCAAGCTACAATTTTCCTCTCTTTTTCCCTCTCAAACCTTTTCAACACTTAAATACACACACACACACATACACATATGTGTTCAATGTATCTCTCGAGGCTGACACGCGATGCCTGGACAAAACGGGTCGTTGAGTTAAGCTGGGCTTTGATCGTCACCTGTCACGCTATCCGTGAAGATCGCACAAACTGCAAGTGTACAAAGCTAGCCAGGACGATGGAATTTCTGTTTTAAATCTGCAGAAAAAGAATCCTTCGTCTGATGCACTTTTTCGTGTCTTTTCTCTGCTAGTTTCTCTTTCATGAAAAATCCAACTTTATTCACATCAGATTGCTTTTAAGGGTTGTTTAAACGGTTTATTCAAATGAAAAAATTTTTATTATTTCATTTTTAGTTGATATTATTATACAAAAATGAAAAAATCAAATTCTGTAATAGTATTATTTTACGTATATATAATTACAAAAGACGACAAAATTTCAACAACTTCATGTTAACTAAAATATGACAGTTGATTTTAATAGAATTTTTCCCGTAGAATCCGAATTTGACCTTGAAATTATCCAATTGGCTCTAGTTTTCGAGTAACATGAGGTTTAAGATGCCAAAATACGTGTTTTTTTGCACAGCTGTAAAACAAAAAAGGGACGAAATAAAATGTTCTACGTAGGGTTAAATGATAAAGCTCGCAAACATATTGCTCTTCAAGATCCAGTTTCAAAAACTTGATTAAATACTGCTTTTGCTGATCGGATATATACTATATATTGGAAGCGACAATTTTTTTTAAAGGAGGTTCTACAATAGGTGCAAAAAGCAAGTGCAAGTTCAAATCCCATGAGTGCAAAAGAGATAGATAAACTATGCCTATTTCTTTCGCACTCATGAGATTGGCACTTGGACTTACACTTTGCTTTTGCACCTATTGTAGAACCTCCTAAATGTAAATTTTTTGCCCAAGGGATGGGTGTTATGACCCCCTGTGAATTCTTTACTAATAAGATGAAAAAATTTTTACCTTATCTAAAATGCTATCATTCAATGTTACATGAAATGCACACGAAAGAATGCTACAAAAATTCAAGCGCGCTCAGTCACAAAAAGTGTTCCCAGTTGTTGAAATTGTTCAATACCGAGTTTTTTTAATTTTTGGATATTAAAAAGCAAGCTTTCATTTAATTCTATGTAGTCCCTTTTTTGTTTTACAGCTGTGCAAAAAGTGCCAAAAACGCGATGCCCATAATAAGTATGGCATCAACTTGATCCATTTGAAGATAATTATAAAGTAGAATTGGTTGGTTTTCCTACTCGTTAAAATCCCCACTGATGGACATTTGTCATAATTTTCGTCAACTACCGCACCCTATTCTAGTGAAAATTTAGTAACTTCTAATTTTAACAATAATGTCACTAAATTTTTACTAGAGCAAGATGCGGTAGTTGACGACAATTATGACAAATGCCGAGTGAGAACAATGGAAACCAACCAACAGATAAGCAGAATTGGAAATGTAGATTACCATGTGCAATTTACATTAAAAAGTCCAAAATGTGATATTTTTTTCGAGTTAGTTTTTTTAAAGTAACGTAAATCAAATATTTAAAATTTTTTTTTAACGTTTCAAATTGTATCTATTTAAAAGTAAATTATTTAATTAAATATTGTTTTAACACTGCACGGAGAGAAATAAATGGTAAGATCTTATGATCTTAGATTAAAAGATAGATGGTATCCGGTACCATTATTAAGCTACTCGGTACTATCAAAGATTTTACAAAAAATATAGTTATGTTATACCCGCACTACAATCAAGATGTTACTCCGTACAATCTGAATTGTAACTGGATAGAATCTAGATAGCTGTCCGTATATGTAAGATAAAATATATGGTACCTGGCACTATATAGATATAGTACCCCGTACCATCTATTTCTCTCCGTGCGCCTACGTGAAAATGTTCCAGGAAGACTCCCGGGAGTTATTTGGGAATTTTTCAAAATAAACTTCCGAAAAGTATATTTAGTGTCTATAGGTAATTAATTTGAAGTTTTTGTGAAATATTAATATTAAAAAGAAGAAAATCATAAATTAAGAATAACATGTAATTTTTCAATAAATTCATCTGAAAATTATAATTCTAAAAGATATATGTCAAACTCTACGAGGTGACCAGATGACTATACCCTTGGTTCAACTTATTTCTTGACAACTTCTTCGGACAAGTTAACCCTAAAAAGCTAAAATTAATCAACATAATGAATCGAAATATATATCTGTATACATTATTGAATAATTTTCGCAATTTTGGAAATTTTAATTTTTTTGAAAACTCTGAGCTATTTTTCCAAACCGAAAAACATTCCCCTTCCGCACATCGCCCTCATCATCTGGACCAATTTTTGGGCTACGACTTTCCGATCACCCTGTATAGGCTCATAAGGAGAATTATCATGATTTTGTTCTAAAAACAACTGGTTTATCTAAAAAGGCCTTCACGGAATTTTTTGTAAAATTTTTGGTCTAATCTTCGTCCTAAAACTGATCCTAAAACACTTTTTACATTTCGTCCTGAAACTGACCCTATAACACGCTATTTACCTTTGGTCCTAGAATTGATCCTAAAACTCAGTCTAATCCTCGTCCTAAAACTGATCCTAAAACACTTTCTACACTTCGTCCTGAAACGGTTGCTATAGTGCCAGAAAGTGTTTTAGGATCAGTTTTAGGACGAAGATTAGACCGAGTTTTAGGATCAATTCTAGGACCAAAGGTAGAAAGTGTTATAAGAGCAGTTTCAGGACGAAATGTAAAAAGTGTTTTAGGATCAGTTTTAGGACGAAGATTAGACCGAGTTTTAGGATCAATTCATAGGACCAAAGGTAGAAAGTGTTATAGGACTTACCATGACAACCGTTTCCATGGCAACCGATTCCATGAAAACCATTACCATAGGAACTATTTCCATAGCAACCATCACCATAGCATAGCAACCATTGTTATTTTTGGAAATTTTAATTTTTTTGAAAACTATATGAGCTATTTTTCCAAACCGAAAAACATTCCCCTTCCGCACATCGCCCTCATCACCTGGACCAATTTTTGGGCTACGACTTTCCGATCATATTTGTATACAAGGTAAAAAGTACTTTCTTTGTCTATTAAAAATAAATAAAAGTACAGAAAAGTACTTTAGTGAGAATGTATAAGAGAGTGTTTGATAAATTATCATTGATCAGCCCCGTCGATTAGCAAACAACGAACCCCATAATCAAGTGGACCAACCCTCTTTTGCACGCTCGATCTAGATGCGTACCGACACGTAACATATACAGAATAATTTCCTCCAATGGTTTGCAAGCCGACACGGCGATAAATTCCATATGAATAGAATTTGGTCTATCCGGCCGATACACATGTAGGTCTCGTCGCGGCTTTCGAATATGTACGGGGGGTGTTGTACAGAACATGTGGGGCAAAGTTGAGCGGAGCAGAGAAAAGCAGAGGATGGGAGTTGTTTTCGAGAGAGAGAGAGAGAGAGAGAGAGAGAGAGAGAGAGAGAGAGAGAGAGAGAGAGAGGAAGGGTGGCTCATGGCAATGTATCAAACCCCACTCGCTCAAGGATTAGCCTCGGAGATCGCTGACTGTTGAAATGTTCACAGATCGGTTTACCGTTTAGTAGGATAGAGAGAGCGAGTGTGAGCCTATCATCCACGGACCACCACCCACGCACCCTTCACCTTGCTTACCCCGAGGGTCGCCTGTAGGGAGAGACTCAATGTGTGGGAAATCGCATTGTGACCCACACGTGCTACGCAATGTATTACGTTATATCCTTGCCGGAGTATTTCCCTCTTCTCTCGTATATACAAACACACTAACACTATTGACAATTGAATTTGTCTGCGTATGTTTGTACGCTGGGTCGGTCCATTCTGACACCCTTTTGATCCTAATTCTACGTGCCACTCGGTGGCAAGTGATGCGCACAACCAACAAATTCGTTTCAACGTTAAGTCACATTGGTACAAAGATTGTAAAATAAGTAGAAAAGCTTCACTTCAATCTTCTTAAGCGCTTCTTACAACGATATTCGAGGGAAATGAATATCATTTGAAAATGGGGGAAGTCTTTTTTTTTATCAATTATTTCTTTGATACTGGAATATATACTTTTTTTGCCCTTTTTGTGTGAATTTTATTTTTAATTTTAAAATAATTCAATAATTTTAATATTAGGAATTGTTTTGGAATGGAGGAGGTAGAGAGATTAATGAATCGAAACTGTGATATAAGGGATATTAACGATAGGATTAGAATAACGGAACATGATGTACAGAGACAAATAGAAGAAAGCAGAATTGATGCGTTACTCTCTAAATTTGAATCAGCGGAATCTCGCTGATTCTAATCAGCTTATATGCACTGATGAATTAGTGGAATTTCACTGATTTTTCAGCGTATATCCGCTGATTGGTACCAGTGGTATACTTATCGCTGATTCAAATTTAGAGAGTAGGTTATCAAAGAAAACAATGAAAGGTCAATTAATATTTAACAGATAATAAGGTTGGAAATCGGAGGTACCCCTACTTCGGAAGTATATCCATAGATTTAGTTTAATTGCAAAACTAAGGTGTAGAAATTTTGAAAATTATAGAAAATATTGGTTGGACGAAGAAAAAAGAAAAATGTAAATTTTGTTATAAGGATTGGAATTGTCTAGAACACTACGTTAAAAATTGTGAAATTACGAAAGTTTGGTTTTCAGAATTAGGTGATAATGAAGGTGCCAATAGTAATGAATTAAAGTTTACTCGGGAATTTTTGAGTCCTAGAAAGAGTAGGCGAAAAGTTGTTAAGTTTCAGTCAACCAACAAAGCCTTTGCATGTTTCACCATTTCAGCCCTCATACCCTTATATATATATATATATTGATGGCCCCTTTTTGATAGAGACAAACATTAGTGATTCTGACCCCAGAAAACAGAACATCTGCTCTTTCATTTTCTCTGATTCCTGAAAGTCCAGGTATCAAAATTAATGTTATTGTTTTTTCAAAATTAAGCAAAGATAGTAATGATGTTGAAACCAATTTTGAATGCAGTTACTCTCTAAATTTGAATCAGCAATAAGTATACCACTGGTACCAATCAGCGGATATACGCTGAAAAATCAGTGAAATTCCACTAATTCATCAGTGCATATAAGCTGATTGGAATCAGTGGTATACTTATAGCTGAGAATCAGCGAGATTCCGCTGATTCAAATTAGAGAGTAGCTTTTAGAAATATTCCAAAAGAAGATCTTCCAGTTCAATCTGGATAATATGATTAACATTCCTCTTCTTTTGCAACTATTACCATACTGATTGTTCTTTATCTTGTACTTGTAATTCTAGTACAACTACCTACATGGATTCATTCAATACTATTTTTCCAATGTACATAATTTCGGTCCATTGAATATATAATTAATTATATTTATGATGAATTTAAAATATATACAGGGTGTTCCAAAAGTATGGAAACTTGCAAATATCTCGAAAAGTACGAATTTTCGTAAAAAATGTCCAATACAAAAGTTGTTCCAAACAAAAAGATCTACATTGTTGAAACCAAAAAATTGGGCCCCGGGCCCAATGTTGGGCCCTACAATGAAAAAAGTAGTTTTCTTAAATGAGACCAACAATTTTGAATATCAAATTCGTAATCCCCATGAAATTCTGCGTTCAGACATGTGGTATAAGTGCCCAAAATATTGGGCCCAATCCAAGATATCGGGCCCAACATTTTTCGACAAACAAAAAAAAATTTTTAAAATCGTATATTTGGAGGTTTTTGGGGTCACAGGATTACAAAATTCAAAGCTACTTTTCAAATTGGGCACAGAGCCCAATGTAGGATTCCGCGGCCCAATGTAAGGCCCACAGTAAAAAAATTAGTTGTCTAAAATAAAACCCACTAATTTTTAGTATCCATTTCGTAATCGTCATGAAATTCTGGATTTAGTTTTGTAGTACAAATGCCAAAAATATTGGGCCCAAAATTTGTTGACATAATCATAATCGTTGTGAAATTCTAGTCTCAAACTTGTGGTACAAATTACAAAAATATTGGATCCAATCCCAGACCTTGAGCCCAACATTCAACACTTTTCTGCAAATCAATTTATTTCTTTGTCAACAAATTTTGGGCCCAATCTTAGACATTGGGCCCAATATTTTTGGCATTTGTACTACAAAACTAAATCCAGAATTTCATGACGATTACGAAATGGATACTAAAAATTAGTGGGTTTTATTTTAGACAACTAATTTTTTTACTGTGGGCCTTACATTGGGCCGCGGAATCCTACATTGGGCTCTGTGCCCAATTTGAAAAGTAGCTTTGAATTTTGTAATCCTGTGACCCCAAAAACCTCCAAATATACGATTTAAAAATTTTTTTTTTGTTTATCGAAAAATGTTGGGCCCGATATCTTGGATTGGGCCCAATATTTTGGGCACTTATACCACATGTCTGAACGCAGAATTTCATGGGGATTACGAATTTGATATTCAAAATTGTTGGTCTCATTTAAGAAAACTACTTTTTTCATTGTAGGGCCCAACATTGGGCCCGGGGCCCAATTTTTTGGTTTCAACAATGTAGATCTTTTTGTTTGGAACAACTTTTGTATTGAACATTTTTTACGAAAATTCGTACTTTTCGAGATATTTGCAAGTTTCCATACTTTTGGAACATCCTGTATAAGTGATTGTAACTTGAAGAATTAATTTCATATTTCTTGTAATTTTTACTTTCATATATCTTTAAATAACATACACTCTAAATCTGAATCAGTGAAAATTTCACTGAATTCAAATCAGTGGCTCAGTTTTCTTTAATTCACCAGTGGAATTTCACTGAGAATCAGTGGTTTTTACTGATTCCCAGTGAAATTCCACTGGTGAATTAAAGAAAACTGAGCCACTGATTTGAATTCAGTGAAATTTTCACTGATTCAGATTTAGAGTGTAATATGATGATGCAACCTATTGTAACAAAAGTTTTAATAATCCATTAAATAGAAGCTGATGAATAAATTGCTTTGGAATATTGAAAGAGTACAATGAAATAGATGATGAGATCTGACCAGATGGTCGCGTGAAGTATAAATATATATATACTTGGGGGATAATAGTGATTTAATATATATGTAGTGAACGAAACCTGCTATTTAAAACTTTCATATGGAATAATGAAAAATAGAATCGATTAAGAAAACGAGCCTCGGGTCAAGTAAACTAAATCATCCCTAACGATACTTTTAATCACAAAATATGTTTTTGAATATAAATATTATTAATATGCCTGGAACTACATTCGCTGAGAAAACGATATTATTTTATAATTCAACCATTTTTTAATTCAGACTTATATATATATATATATTTGCTATACAAACATTTTTAAAGATGTAACATAATAGATTTTTGTTGATAAAAAATATTTCATTTAAACATTAATTTTGTTTCATTCAAAGTTATTATATCCTTGACATGCAATTAAATATAAATGAAAAATAATTCATTCATTATAATCTAGTTAAAATCTTATTGACAATAAATATAAAATAATGCAGTGAAACATCCGAATTGTGAAAACTTTGTAGGGAATGGTAGTTTTTTTTAAATCTATGATGGGGAACAAGAATAGAAAAAAAGCAGAGTAAAACAGGTGTCAAAAATATAAAGATATGGCATATTTCGGACGTTCTACTAGATTTCCAGTAGAAATATACGGTTGATTTCCATTGTTCCCACTCGCTATTTGTCATAATTCTCGTCATCTACCGCACCCTGCTCTAGTGAAAATTTAGTAACTTTATAGTAATTTTTAATTTTAACAATAAAGTCACTAAATTTTCACTAGAGCAGGGTGCGGTAATTGACGAGAATTATGACAAATTGCAAGTGGGAACAATGAAAACCAACCAAGGCCATTCTAAACTAATTCTTAGGTTTAATCAAACATATTATAATTTCCATTCAAACAAATAATATTTTTAAATGAAAGTGATAAATATTTTCCATATCTTAAAATAAAACTTACAAACTGTGTTGAATTTAAAAAAAAAATCGTTCAAACAGATTTCTATATTTAAATAAAAAATTTTTTTCTAAATGTGAAATTTTAACATTTCGAAATGAATATATTTTAAAAAATTAAAAACTAGCGTGTGTACCTTAATAGCCCCGATTGACGGTAATTTTGTCTTTTAAAATAATAATGTTACATTTGAAGCTTTTGTATAGTAGTAGTTATAACAATATTTAAAATTTTCAACAAAGTCTGTGATGAAATAACTATATATATATGCATTGCTCTCAAAAAGTAAAAGAGATTACAGAGAGTGGAATTAAAAAGTGATTTGCTCGTCGTTGACACGGTCATATACGCGATAAGGGATAAAACGGATATTGCTGCGCCGCGCCACTGGGAACGTGGGAATTCGCGGCTGGTATCCGCTCAGCCTCATTAATGATGATGTCGGTATATAGCTCGCCAGTAGCTCTGCCTCCAAACCCAGCTCTCGAGACCAAGCTCAAAACCCTGCAAGCTGAAACCCAGCCGAACCACATTTACTATCTCTCATGTCCTCTCTCTCTCTCTCTCTCTCTATCACTCTCGTGTAGCCTTTCTCCCTTTATCACCTACCACCTACTGACATTACACCTCCGCTGCTTCACTTCTATATACATCTCACCATCAGTTTTCTACTATTTCCTACACTCTTTCAAAAATTCTATATAGATTTCGCACTATTATTTTTTTTCCCATCATCGTTTCACACTTGTCTCTCATACCTGATGACAAAATTTTTAGTGACTTTATAATTCTAATTTGATCGAATTTTTAAAAAAAAGCGATTGTAAATTTAGCCTAACTTTCCGTTAACCTAATTTGAATATGTCATAAATAGAAAACGTCCTAATTTTTATTTGCACAAAAAAATGCCAGTGTAATTATATACACTGTAAAAAAAGGAGTTGAATTTCAACTCCCTAGGGGATGCTATAAAAGTCCCACCCTTTTGGAGTTGAAGTGAAGGGAGTTAATGCTTTTCGAGTTAATTTTATGCCTATAGGGAGTTGGTTTTAAGGAGTTAATTTAATAATTAACTCCTTTTTTGACTTGATTTTTAACTCGAAAAATTTAACTCCCAGTAACGTTAACTTCCTAATTTTTTTACAGTGTACTATGTTGGACGCTGGAACCGAAAAGTTAAAAGGCTACATAACCTAAAATTTATATTTTATAAATTTTTTACTTATTCTGTTTCTTTCAGTTAAATATAAGTATACTTTTCTTTTGTAAAATACCATTTTATGATATTACAATACATAAATAAAACACTTAATTTCTAGTAATTAAGTTTCATTGTCTCTTTTACTATTGGGTTGGTTTCCACCAGGGATGGGTAAATGTCGCAAACTCAAGGTTTGCTACGTATGATACCTAAAATGTGTAGTATACGTAACAAATTGTCGCAAACGTCGCAAACCATATTATAAATATAACCTCACTTTTCGGATGTCAACTCGGACTCGCCTCATCATCATAACAGATAAATTATAATAATGTCTCAGGCAACTCAGGTAAATAGATCTACTGGTAAATATAAAGAGATGAAATATTCTTTAAATAATAATTTATTGCACTTCAGTTTAATAATTTTTATTAAGTTAATAAGTGTTTTTATATGTCTTTACTCTTTACTTTGAATTTCTATAATCCTACAAAAAAATCTCGTCAATGCTTCTGAAAAATTAAATATAGATCTTTTTGATTTTTAGAAACAGCAGGAAGAAGCGGATGAAATTTCGAAGATATTGAATTTATCAAAAGGAGATCTTCAACTAGGGATGTTCTTTTTTGGATGTAATATTCCATTCGCGGTAGTTGAATCCGATTTTTTTAAAAAGTTTGTCAAAACTTTAAATCCGAATTACTCGCCGCCTACCAGAAAAACTCTTAGTAATTTTATTTAAAAAAAATTTATAATAAAATGTTAACTGATCATTCATCAATACAGACATTAATGTTGAGAGGCCTTCCACCTAGATTTATTTTTAAAAAAAATGTCCACAAAGCAATAATCAAACGAATCAAACAAAAATTCAAAGACTAAACACATAGCGGGAACCAACTAGATTGAGGTTATATTTGCTTCTGACCATTACGAGTGCCTACGTCATGAAATGTAACAAACGTTGTGTAGCAAACTGGACAAGTTGTATACACATGTAACATACGTAGCAAACTTAGGTAACATACATGAAGTATGTTACTTACCCATCTCTGGTTTCCACACAATAAAAACAAAGTCTTAAACTGTTTACACCTTAAATTAAGCCCATGTATTTTGCATAAGTCTGTCTTTGTCTAGTTGGACTGACTCTGTTTACACCTAGAATTCAGCCTCATAAATAGGCTGAAATCAAGACTTTTTTTTAGTGTACATTGTACCCACTCGACAAAATACCTATTTGCCATAATTCTCCTCAACTACCGCACCCTGCTCTAGTGAAAATTTAGTGACTTTATTGTTGAAATTAAAAATTACTATAAAGTTACTAAATTTTTACTAGAGTACACGGAGAAAATTTGTTCCGAGAGTTTTACTGAACTTAGTTCGGTAAAATTGGGATATAACGCAGCAAAACGGTAATTTTTCAAAAATTAGTACAGTAAAATAAATTTCATAAAACTGTAATGCAAAAGGCATAAAATATTATAACATATATATATATTAGTGTCTCAAGTTCAGTTCGGGAAACCGTAAGGTACTGGCAGTACATAAACTAGAACAATATAGCTAAGAATATTAAGGTCTGTTTTTGATAAATCAGAATTGAAATTTCATAAATTATTTAAATTATTAATGAAGAGTTCGGTAAAACTTCAGGCAGAAATATAAAAAATAAATATTACCATTACCGGAAATCTCAATTCACCTACTTTAATGATTCTCTGAACGTTCACAATTTTATACTCACATATAGGAATTGAAACAGTACGTATACGTTTTACCGAACTGGGCTTGAATTATGTAGTGCCCAGAATGGAAATACTCAGGAGAGCTGCACAGAAAAAACCTGAACTCAAAATGATAGCGTATGCTACTCATTTTGATATGCAGCAAAAATGAGTCAGGTTGGTGGCGCCACTGTCTATGTCGTTTAGCATTGACTCATTTTTGCTGCATATCAAAATGAGACTAAGTTTTTTCCGTGTGGCTATAGTTTCATTCGTCAAACTAAAATTCCATACAATTACATGTAGCTTTAAATTTGATTTGTTTGTAAAATTAGTAGACAGTTAAGAGAAAAACTACATGTTTTAAATAAAAGATTCATCAACAAGTGATAAATAGCACAGGTTTTTTTGGTTACTTTTAAATCTTAATAAACGATTGTTTCAAAAACTAACTTTTTGAGAAATTCATTGAATAAATATTGATTTATAATTTCTTGTATAGACAAATAGTCAACATAATCTACGTATACGTTATCGTAATATAAACCAATGTTTAATGATTCAAATTTTGCATATATTTACAGTACTAGCTTGTAATAAATTAAAATATCATATCAAGTTTTAACTATCATCACTACAAAAAATAAAAAAAATATTTTGAAAAATTCCTTTTGTGCAACTATATCCCAACTTTCAGTTAAAATTCATAGTAAAATGTCCGAAACAAATTTTCTCCGTGCAGCTGGGTTAACTTTCGGTAAATGAAAATCGCCAGGGCTGAAGAAAAAGAAAAAATAGCAGTGAAAGAAAAAGAAAGCTCTGAAACAAATATACAATTATATTTAACTTAAATAAAATATAGCTGATTGAATGACAGATATTGATTAATTTGACCTAATTTTAGAGTTGATCTAACAACCAAATATCTAATTAATTCCAACGAACCATTTTCTCTATTTATTCTAAAAAAAAAAAACTCAAATACTATTATTATTATTTAATCAAATTAAATTGAGTTTTTACCAAGTTTTATAAATAGATATAGGAATAACTGACTCTCGAAATTATAAAAAAATTTATTTAGCTTCAAATTATTTTTTTAAATAAATTAAATTTTAACATCAAGCGGAATATTTTATTCTAAATGGCGTGAATTATTTTCACCTCTGGTAAACATCATTAGTTAAGTTCACTGCAAGTGTACAAACAAATGTGATTGCGAATAAATAATCAGCTTAGTTTGGGATATAGTGATTATATATTATATATATTCGATTTACATTTGTCTCTCTCATCTTTGTCAGATTTTCGTAATATATATATATATTTGCAAAGATTGAATAATATTTTGAAAAAAAAAATGATGAGAATTAAATTTGAAAATTCGAAATAATTAATTATTTTAAACTAATTAAAAAATTTGTAATTAATTTTCATGTTTATAGCTGTACAACATGAACGAGGACCGCGGAAAGCAAAACAACATTCAGTGTTGTCGGACAGACATCAACAGCCACCTTCAATTTTAACGCAGCTTTCGCCTCATCACAACGCATCGCGCGTTGACATTAATTCAACACATCCCTTCGTTCCACAAAGGTTAATATATTAATTTCATAAAAATTTGAATTTATTTATTTTGTATTAACCAAAATTCATTTAACTTCATCGAGAGAAATATTTTATTTGCATTTATTTGCGACAAATAACAATTAATTTGAATAAAAAAAAATTTATTTGTCTTAAAGCCTACAATATCAAAAAATTTTTTTATTTGTTTCAAATAAAAAATTTTATTTAGCACAAATAAAATTTACTTTTAAAGCAAATAAAATTTTTATTTAAACCAAATAAATATTTATTTGGCTCTGAGATAAATAATATATAATTTCTCGGTGTGTGATATAATTAACGCCAATATTTGGGACAAAATAGCAAATAACAAAAAAATAATTATATAAGAAATAGAACATTGTAACAAGTAAATTTTTTTTTTTAAATTGTTATCAAATAAATTAAAAATGTTATATCTAGTTCTTTATAAAATTTGTTTTAAAAAATATGTATGAAAAACAAAAATTTTATTTGTTCAATAACTTTTGAACAAAATTTAACAGAAAGAATAAGAATCTTTAAACAAAATGTCAAATAATTATATATATTATTTAACAACAAATTTTGGCTTGAAATAATCTTTTTTGGAGATTATACGAACTATAAATCGAACCGCCGGATCGTAGAAGGGCATACGCATGAAATCCAGTGCTTTAAGTTGGCCCCTGACATGAAAAAAAATTTTTTTTTTTAATTTTGATTTTTGAATATTATATGGGACCATTCATTAATTACGTAAGGACGATTTTGGCTAATTTTGACCCCCCTACCCCCATGTAAGGATACATAAGATTTTTCGGACCCCCCCCCTCCCCCTTCTTACGTAAGTTTTTAACAATATTAATGTAATTATAAAATTAATAACAACAATACAAATGGAAAATACTTGACAAAATCTTACGTAAGATTAGCTTCTACCCCCCCTTTCCCCGACGTAACACCATGTAGAGATTTTATAAACCCCCCCCCCCTCCCCTTAAGGACCCTTACGTAATTAATGAATGGCCCCTATCCTTGTAGAGAATAAAATTACGCAACTTTTTTTCTCAATGAAGTTTTTTCTTAAGGGGTTAGGGGTAGTCAGAATTTTCAAAAAATCAAATTTTTTTTTTTTGCATTTTCGTTAAGTAAAATATCTTAAAAATAATCTCTGAAAATTTCAAGTTAATCCGATAATTCGTTTTTAAGTTATTCGACAAATAACAAAGAGAGCTCGGGCCTTTTAAAGCGCTCGGGAGCGCTTGCAGCTAGTGTTAGCTGCAAGAAATCGGCTTTTAGGGTTCTATTGTCATCGATGAACTTAGACTTGGGTATATGTAGTAGTACCTAAATTAATATGGCCCAGGAATAGATGACTCGGTGTAAGTAATTTAATAATTCGTTTTTTTGTACGTAAATCTAGTGTGAAACTAAACGCGTTTTTCTCAAAACTATGTTTTTTGAACTGGTGACAACTATAACTCGAAAACCGCTCAGTCGATTTTAATGAAATTTATACAGCTTTTAGAATACATAATAAACTCGGGCCTGATCGAAGGATTTTTTTTTTTTGAAAAATTTCGATTTTTTAAGACCAATTAACTGTTGATTTTTTCCCAAAAATCTAGACAAAAATTTCCTGAGGCCGCCATTTTGTTAATTTTTGAAAAAAAAAAATCCTTCGATCAGGCCCAGGATTATTTATTTATAAAACTAATTTTTTTTATCCGACCCTGTTGAAAATTCCGACCTCGTTTACGACGTCGTATTCTAAGTAGTTTGCGACGTAGTAAACGACGTAGTAAACGACGTAGTAAACGAAGTAGTAAACGACGTCGTAAATGAAAGCGGAATTTGGGATAGCAAACTACGTCGTTTACTACGTCGTTTACTACGTCGTTTACGATGTCGTTTACTACGTCGTTTACTACGTCGTTTACTACGTCGTTTACGATGTTGCAAAAATTATTTTAATATTATTTATTTAGTAATTTAGTAAGTCCAATATCCAATATTAAAAATTTTAATAATAATTTAAAAAAAAATTTATTTTTATTATTTTTTTATAGTTATTATTATTATTTTATTTTTAATATTTAAATTAAAATAAAAAAATGGTCATCAAAATATTAGTGAAACCATTTCTTCCAAAAAAGAATTTGTCTCAAATCCAATAAAGGAGAGACATCGGGCAGAAAAAAATTTCGACAAAAAAAAAATTTTCGATCACTGCTTATATACCAATCTAAAGGCACCTCAACTGCGAGAAACAGTTATGATGTTCGCCCTCCCTGTGGCGTTGAGCGAACTTAAGTCCAGAGCTGAGCCATCAGCGCAGCGCGGAAACATTTGAAAAATTTGATTTTATTAGATATTTTATTTTATTTTAAATATGACAAATAATTAACTTAATAAATAATTAATGTCATAAATAATTATTAATAACATAATGTCATACTTAATAATTCGTTAATTAATTATTTTTAACGAAAATTTGACAAAAACAAAATTTGTTGGCCAAAAAAAATATTACCATTAAAAAATAATTTTTTTGTTAAAATTTCGTAGTAAAAAAAATTTTTTCAAGACAATTATTTGTGACCTAAAAAAATATCACGATGAGAATATAATTAACAAAAAAAATTACTCGTAGCACAGAAAAAATTTCACCATGAGAAAATAATTTTTTTTTAATTTTATTTGTAAAAAATTTATTGGTAGCTCAAAAAAAATATCACGATGAGAAAATAATTTTTTGTCAAATTTTCTCTGTAAATAAATTAATTAACTAAATAACGTACCGTAAAACGGGGTTATTTCGCTCATTGCGGGTAAATTCGCTCACCCACTTTTATGCTTTATTTCAGCTTTAAAATAAAGTTTAATACATTTATTACCAGGTAAAAATGTTAAATTTGTTAATAGAAATACTAAATTTTAGTTTTTAATCAAATTTAAAGCAAAAAAATGGGTGAGCGACTTTACCCGCACTGAGCGAAATAACCCTGTTTTACGGTAATTATTATAGTTACTTAATTTTTTACTACGAAAATGTAACAAAAAAATATTTGTAGAACAAAAATAATATCAAGATGAGAAATTTAATTATCTTTAAATTTTCTCTGTAAAAAAAATATTTTGTGGCCTAAAAAAATTATATCACGATAAGAAAATAACTTTTTTGTCAAATTTTCTCTTAAAAACAATTAATTCACTAAATACCGTAATAAATCGTTGATTTTTTTTACTACGAAAATTTACCAAAAATTTATTCGTAGCACAAAAGAATATCACAATGATAAAATAATAATTTTTTTTCAAATTTTCTTTGAAAAAAAAAATTCGTGTTTTTAAAAAAAATCACGATGAAAAATAATTTTGTTGTAAAAATTTCTCTGTAAAAAAATTTAACAAAAAAATTATACGTAGCACAAAAAAATATTACGATGAGAAATTTACTTATTTTAAAATTTTCTCAATAAAAAAATTATTTGTGGCCCAAATAAAATATCACGATGAGAAAATAATTTTATTTGTCAAAATTTCTCTGTAAAAAAAATTAATTAAATAATTATATAATAATAAAATGTTTGGTCTGTCTTTCTGTCCTAACTTGAAGTTGGCCTTTTCTGATTTCACGTATTTTTTTGAATATAGTAATCTTATGACGTGTCAAATTTTGACAATTCTTTTTCTCATTTTTGCCAAAGTTGTATAATTGTGTTTCCAAATTTCTTTAAAATAAAATAATAAAATAAGTTTCTTTAAAATTCCAAATTCGAAAATTCAATTCACGAAGCTGAAGTACACAACGTTTACCAACGAAAATTTTTTTAAAGTTGTATATTGATTCAAAAATTGTATACAAATACAAAAAATTTATAATGAGAAAAAAGATGCGCCAGGAAATTTCGTACAAGATAGTAATTTGAAAAAAATTTATTTTTAAGGTACCAGGGGCCAACGATTACCTATTAAATATTAATTATAAAAACACAGGCCTCGAATCAACTTAAAGACACAAAACAGTCGTTTTAGTCGATTTATATTCCAAAAAAAAGTGGATTTGTTTTTCATTTTAACAAAAATATTTTACAGATTTTTAAATAAAAATTTTTTTTTAATAATAATCCTTTTCGAAGGGTTAAAGTTGAAATTTTTAGAAATAATTAAATTTCAAAAGATATAGTTAATTTTCAAACAATTATTAAATTTTACAGATCTAAAAATAATTTATCAAACAATTTTTGGAAAACATTTTTTAAATTTAATTGAATTTTCAAAGATTTAAAATTGAGATTTTTGAAATTAATTGAAACTTTAAGTGTTTTGTAATTAAAATTTTAGATGATTTCACTAAAAATTTATTAGAAAATGCGGACAAAATACAATAATTTGAAAATCATTTTTAATTGAAAAATGGTTTCACATAGTTGAATTTTCAAAGAATATTATTAAAATAGTTAAAAATAATTGAATTTCCTTAGAGTTATAATTGAAATTATTAAATTTCAAAAAAAAAAAATTTCGATGGAAAATTTTAGAAATTTTAGATGCTTTTAAATTCAAATTATTGAAAATTCAATTAATTTTGAATTAAAATTTTTGAGAATAATGAAATTTAATTTTGATTTTAAATTTGGAAAATAATTGTACTTCAGTTCATTTTGAATTAAAAATTTTGGGAAATACTTGAATTTTACTTGAAATTTTTTATAATAATTTAATTTAAGTTCATTTTTGATTGAAAATTTGGATAATTAATTTTGAATAGAAATTTTAGAAAATAATTGAATTTTATTTCATTTTAAATTGAAAACTTGGTAAATAATTAAATTTTAAATTGAAAATTTTGGATAATTATTGAATTTTAATTGATTTTGAATTAAAATTTCGGGTAATAATTGAATTTTAGTTTATCTTGAATTGAAATTTTTAAAAAATAATTCAATTTTATTGTGATATTTTTTTTTAAATTATAAACAATTGTTAAATTTCATAAAAATTTTAATTGAAAAATAATTTTGATATAATTGAATTTGTGATGTATTTCATTAAAATTATTAAAAATAATTAATTTAGTGAAGAATCATTTTAGTTCAAAATTTGTTAAATAATTGAATTGAAGAAGATCTGAAGAAGATCTACATTTTATACCAAAAAAAATGTATTTTATTTACATTTTCTTTTCAAATGTAAAAAACAAGTCGCATTTTATTAAAATAAGTTGATAAAAGTCGTATTTTTGAAAAAAGTCGGAAAAAGTCGTATAATCCGAGGCCTGTAAACATATAATTTTCATTATTATCATTTAATATGTTATAATATTCTAATAAATTAAATTATTATTAATAATATTAATCTTTAATAAATTTCTTTATAACAAATAATTAAATCCTCGATTTGGCGCGCTTGCGCGCGTTTAATTTTGCTAGTTAATTAATTTTTTTACTACGAAAATTTAACATTTTTACCTGGTAATAAATGTATTAAACTTTATTTTAAAGCTGAAATAAAGCATAAAAGTGGGTGAGCGAATTTACCCGCAATGAGCGAAATAACCCCGTTTTACGGTACGTTATTTAGTTAATTAATTTATTTACAGAGAAAATTTGACAAAAAATTATTTTCTCATCGTGATATTTTTTTTGAGCTACCAATAAATTTTTTACAAATAAAATTAAAAAAAAATTATTTTCTCATGGTGAAATTTTTTCTGTGCTACGAGTAATTTTTTTTGTTAATTATATTCTCATCGTGATATTTTTTTAGGTCACAAATAATTGTCTTGAAAAAATTTTTTTTACTACGAAATTTTAACAAAAAAATTATTTTTTAATGGTAATATTTTTTTTGGCCAACAAATTTTGTTTTTGTCAAATTTTCGTTAAAAATAATTAATTAACGAATTATTAAGTATGACATTATGTTATTAATAATTATTCATGACATTAGTTATTTATTAAGTTAATTATTTGTCATATTTAAAATAAAATAAAATATCTAATAAAATCAAATTTTTCAAATGTTCCCGCGCTGCGCTGATGGCTCAGCTCTGGACTTTAGTTCGCTCGACGCCACAGGGAGGGCGAACATCATAACTGTTTCTCGCAGTTGAGGTGCCATTAGATTGGTATATAAGCAGTGATCGAAAATTTTTTTCTTGTCGAAATTTTTTTCTGCCCGATGTCTCTCCTACCTATTTATTGGAATTGAGACAAATTCTTTTTTGGAAGAAATGGTTTCACTAATATTTTGATGACCATTTTTTTATTTTAATTTAAATATTAAAAATAAAATAATAATAATAATAACTATTAAAAAATAATAAAAATAAATTTTTTTTTAAATTATTGATTTTTTAAATTATTGATTTTTTAAATTATTATTCAAATTTTTAATATTGGATATTGGACTTACTAAATTACTAAATAAATAATATTAAAATAATTTTTGCAACATCGTAAACGACATCGTAAACGACGTAGTAAACGACACCGTAAACGACGTAGTAAACGACATCGTAAACGACGTAGTAAACGACGTCATTTACTATCCCAAATTCCGCTTTCATTTACGACGTCGTTTACTATGTCGTTTTCTACGTCGTTTACTACGTCGTTTACTACGTCACAAACTACTTAGAATACGACGTCGTAAACGAGGTCGGAATTTTCAACAGGGGATTGATTTCTGATTAATCTCCAAGGACTTATGATTGTCACCGCAAGGACCTTTTTTTGGAACTGGGTTAACAAAAACAGCTGTAACTTCGGAAATAAAAATTTTTTTTTTTTTAAATTTTCGTGACTTCAAGTCAAAACATTGTTTAATAATACCATATTACTACTTTTGTAAAATAAAATTATTTAATAGCAAAAAAAAATACTGAAAATTCTCATTTTTTCGTGCCTCTGACTACCCCTAACCCCTTAAAGTAAATTGTTTTGAAAATAATTCCAAAAAACTTGATTTTTTTATACCGTAATATTTCATTCAATTTTATGTTCAACTCGTCATAAATCCAAAGTTTTTTTGACTTCAAAATCCGGAGGATTTACTAATTTTTTTTTTTTTTTTAATGTTTCGTCTAATTTATATAATAAAGCAAGGTTACACAGAAAATTAAAAGGCATTAAAATAAGCTGCAACGCTTCTTATTTTAATCCAATTTTGCTTATTTTAATCCATTTTGGTATTAAAATAAGCAAAATTGGATTAAAATAAGAAGCGTTGCAGCTTATTTTAATGCCTTTTAATTTTCTGTGTATTTGACAACCTTGCTACAAGTTTACCGTGCAAGCTTACTGAGCAATCTTACGATAATCTTATTATGCAATCTTGCAGTAACCTTACACTGCAATCTTTCGGTTAGCTTACCATGCAAGCTTTCGGTCAGGTTGAAACTTGCGGCAAGTTTGCCTTTCACGGTTGGTAATATTGCGCGGCAAGCTTACTAAAAGTTACGTGCCATGTCTGATGGGTACAGTAGATATAACCTATAATTTTTTGCTTCTTACATTTATTGTTTTTGTTTATTTTACTGAGAAAAATTAATGCAATATCAAACCATTTGTAAAGTCATAAATGATTTTTTTGATAAAGTTACAACCCACATAGCACGACTTCTTGCTGGAAGGTTACTGTAACGATATCTGTATGGTTTGTAAGGTTACCGTGTAAGCCTGCAGTAAACTTGAGGTCATCTTAAAACTTCCGCCTTACAGTAAGCTTACACAGTAAAGCTAAGGGAAGCTTACATAGTAAGGTCGTGGTAAGTTTACATGGTAAGGTTGTGGTAAGCTTACACAGTAAGGTAGTTGTAAGCTTCCTTTAAGGTTACTGTAAGGTTACTGTAAGGTTGCTGTAAGGTTACTGTAAACATAGAATGTTGTTAATAAATAAAATTTATTAATATTTATGCGCAGTAGTTTTCTATGGCACATACGGCTGCGCAGTAACTTTTATTTGACAAACCCTATTGGGGTTCATAAAGTACTTTACTAAATATATAATTTTTTATACAAAAAAATTTATAATATAATATATGTTATAATATAATTATTTTTAATATATTTTCATATTACTTTATATTAACAGTAACCTTACAGCAACCTTACGGGAAGCTTACAGAAACCTTACCATGTAAGCTTACCACAACCTTACCATGTAAACTTACTACGACCTTACTGTGTAAGCTTACCTAGCTTTACTGTGTAAGCTTACTGTAAGGCGGAAGTTTTAAGATGACCTCAAGTTTACTGCAGGCTTACACGGTAACCTTACAAACCCTACAGATATTCTTACAGTAACCTCACAGCAAGAAGTCGTGCTATGTGGGAATGTTAAACATAGTAAGAAAATCAGAGGTTAGGAATACAGCGACGTCTGACATTGTAAAGTTGCAATAATATGAACAGAAACAGACTGTTTTGTAGCTTTACAATGTTAGACGTTGTCCATTTTTCGAGTCATGTTGGACGTTGTAAATTTACAAACTATCGTAAATTGACAATCGTTTGTAAAAATGCAAACTCATTGTAAATAAGCTAATCTTTATAGTAAATAAACAACAAGGCTTGTATGAATACGTGTTCATACAAGAATTTATAAAGATCTGTTCGAGTCCAGTAAAATTCATGACAAAAAAATAAAGTCATCTTTGTGATTGTGATCATAAGATAATGTGCATTGAAGATAATTCCTTTTTTTAAATTAATTATATTCGTTGCTTTTTAATTATAATTAAAAATTATACTTTTAATAAAAAATTATTTCTTTAACATCTGAGTTTTATTATTATAAGAATAAAAAAAATTTTTTAAATCTAACCTCTTATTATTTGAAAATCGCATTCTCATATTTGTCTCTTTGCAATTTTACAAAACGTTGGTAACTTTACAACGTCTGACGTGGTCCATTTTTCGAGTCACGTTGGACGTTGTAAAGTTACAACGACATTTTTCTCAGTGTTATTTATAATATCAACTTTTTAATTTGAGGTAATAATAATAATTATACGAGCACAATGCAAACTGTGTACTTAATAAATTTTCTACGTCAATGGGTTGAACCTTCTTAACTATAACTCTTACATCATATTTTCTATAAAAGAAAATGATTTGGAATTTATTTTCAAATAATAATAATACACGTATAAAATAATAAATTTGTATTAATTCTGCTTTATATATTGTTCTTATCTATATATTTTTATATAATGGTAATAATGAATACTTGCAGAAGATTTCGAATGGATCACCGATTTACACCGTACCCTATACCACTTCGTATTCATAAGTCATCTGAGGATTCCCCTCCGCCTGCACCATTGGCACTTACTCATTCTCCATCGACAACGACCCTCTATCATACAACGACAGTTACCGTCGCACCACCGCAACTTCTACAACTAATTTTGGCCGCAGAGAAATGCCAGGTAAAGTAATTCAACCCCAAATTGTTCACCCCACCCCCTCTCATTCCTTTTCACGCTAATAATCCCTGATGAATAATTTTAACGGGGGAAACAAAGTGCCAACAAGTTGTGCTTTTCTCCATTTAAATTCCTCACTATCGCTTCACTGATTCCCTTTATATTTCGTTTATATATAATTATACTCTGTTAAACCTCTGTTCTTTGAATTTGATTTTCTCATTTAATTACGTACGACGAGTAATATGTAATGTAACTTGGGGAGCTTTGCTTACCAAACACATTATTTTTAATTTAAAAAATATTGTCTTTGCGAGGCGCATGATTTTTCCCAAAAATTAAAAAGGTCGAAAATTTAATTGATCGAATTACATTAAGTCGATATTTTATTTGAACGAAATTCTAAATGATCGATATTTAAAATGGTCGATATTTTATTTATTCGTAATTCTAAATTATCGATATTTAAAGTTGCCAATATTTTATTTAGTTAATATTTTATTTTATCGAAATTCTAAATGATAGACATTTATGAAGGTCGACATTTTATTCAGTCGATTTTTTATTCGGTCGAAATTCTAAATAACCGACATTTATAAAGGTCGATATTTTATTTAGTCAATATTTTATTTGATTGAAAATCTAAATGGTCGATATTTAAAGTGGTCGACATTTTTATTTAGACGATATTTTATTTGGTCGAAATTCTAAATGATCGACATTTAAAGTGGTCGAAATTTTATTAGTTCGATATTTTTTTTGGTAGATATTCTAAATGAACGACATTTAAAGTGGTCGATATTTTATTTGTTCGATATTCTAAATGATAGAAATTTAGAAGCATCGAATTCTATATCCATCGAAATTTAATTTGGTCGATATTTTAAAGGCGCTCTCACACCTTTTTGGCTGCCTGCAGGTTACCATGGCAACGCATGAGAGTGAGTACGACAGAAAATTTAAAAATTTGAATATTCAAATTTTCTGTCTCACTCACACTCGTGCGTTGCCATGGTAACCTGCAGGCAGGCAGGCAGCCAAAAAAGGTGTGAGTGCGCCATAAAAGCTCGACATTTTTTTAGCTATACGAGTTTCCTTTCTATGTAGATTGTCGGTAAAGTACATTGAAATTTTGCGGGAAATTTGAAATTATTGATGTAAATAATAATAACATAGAGAGGAAACTCGTATAGCTAAAAAAATGTCGAGCTTTTAAAATATCGACCAAATTAAATTTCGATGGATATAAAATTCGATACTTCTAAATTTCTATCATTTAGAATATCGACCAAATAAAATATCGTCTAAATAAAATGTCGATCATTTAGAATATCGACCAAACAAAATATCGAACTAATAAAATTTCGACCACTTTAAATGTCGATCATTTAGAATGTCGACCAAATAAAATCGTCTAAATAAAATCTCGACCACTTTAAATATCGAGCATTTAGATTTTCAATCAAATAAAATATCGACTAAATAAAATATCTACCATTTTAAATATCGACCATTTAAAATTTCGACCAAATAAAATATCGACTAAATAAATTGTTGACCGCTTTATATATTGATCATTTAGAATTTTGAATAAATAAAATATCGACCAAATAAAATGTCGACCACTTTAAATATCGATCATTTAGAATTTCGGTCAAATAAAATATCGACTAAATAAAATGTCGACTTTCATAACTGTCGTTCTTTTAGAATTTCGACCAAATAAAATATCGACTTAAAGTAATTCGATCAATTAAAATTTCGAACTTTTTAATTTTTGGAAAAAATCATGCGCCTCCAATTCGAGTTAGTGGCCGCTCAAAGAAATAACAAAAACCTATTAACTCCACTATTAATTACTTTTTTAAATTATTTCGCATTCAATTACAGTAAATAAGTAGAACAGCCCAATTCCTTCAACCCTTTTTTATCATTCCTCAAAATTTCAACCCGAAATTAACATTAAATTTTTGTTTATAATTCACTTTTGGAAAAAAACTGAAGAATAACATCTAGAAACAAATTACAATAATTTTATTGACCATATAGGTTTAACTATTTTTTATAATTTCTATTAAGAAAGGCTAATTATATATTTTATATTATTGATAATATAACATTTGTGCAATTTTACTTGCGATTGTATTGAATTTTTTAAATTAAATTTATATTATAAATTTTATTTTAAAAAATATTAATTTTTTATAAACAAATTTATTTATTTTTAAATTGATCGTTTAAAACTTTTGTTTGGTTTATTGCATATCTGAAAACAATAAGAAAATCTTGCAAAATATTTTAGACTTGCCCACGTGCGAATTTAGGTTGGCCGCCAGAGTTTGATGGTTGGCCCAAGGTTGGCCTAACTTTGGCATGCAAAGTTTGGTCCGCCAAAGTTGGGCCAACTTTGGTGATTACATGAACCCATGGTTGGGCCAACTTTGCATGCTAACTTTGGGCTGCAAAGTTTAGCCAACCATCGGGCCAACCTTAACCCAGAGTTGGGCCAACCGTTGGCAAAACTCCAGCAAACATAGTTTAAAAGACCTAAAAGCTTTGGTTGGCCAAACTCTGGGCCATGGTTGGCCCGAAGGTTGGCAAAACTCCGAAAAATGTAGTTTAAAAAACCTATAAGTTTTGGTTGGCAAAACTCTGGGCCATGGTTGGCCCACTGGTTGGCAAAACTCCGGGGAACGTAGTTTAAAAGACCTATAAGTTTTGGTTGGCAAAACTCTGGGCCATGGTTGGCCCACTGGTTGGCAAAACTCCGGGGAACGTAGTTTAAAAGACCTATAAGTTTTGGTTGGCAAAACTCTGGGTCATGGTTGGCCCACTGGTTGGCAAAACCCCGGGAAATGTAGTTTAAAAGACCTATAAGTTTTGGTTGGCAAAACTCTGGACCATGGTTGGCCCACTGGCTGGCAAAACCTCGGGAAATGTAGTTTAAAAGACTTAAAAGCTTTGGTTGGTCAAACTCTGGGTCATGGTTGGCCCGAAGGTTGGCAAAACTCCGAAAAACGTAGTTTAAAAGACTTAAAAGCTTTGGTTGGTCAAACTCTGGGCCATGGTTGGCCCGAAGGTTGGCAAAACTCCAAAAAACGTAGTTTAAAAGACTTAAAAGCTTTGGTTGGCCAAACTCTGGGCCATGGTTGGTCCGAAGGTTGGCAAAACTCTGGGAAAAATAGTTTGAAAGACTTTTAAGATCTGGTTGGCCAAACTCTGGAACATGGTTGGTCCGACGGATGAAAAAACTACATGACAAATAGTTGGAAATATATATATAGATATATATATATATTAAACATATTCAGTAATAAAATAAAAGTTGTTTCTAATTCCAGTATTTTATTATTTTGTGGCTTCTATCACCCGTTTAAGACTCTTAATGAATTATTAAGAAAGTAAAAATATTTTTACTGGGTCGCAACTTATGAAATCATTTTTCATTTATTTTCACATGCGAGCGTATAGTCTAGTGGTTAGCGTATTAGTCTGCGGTGCGTTAGGTCAGGGTTCGATCCCAGCGAGCGTCAAATATTTTCTAAAATGTATGTCGACAATTGCGTTTAATAATAATAGTTTAAGGTTTATGTAATGTTCTTCACAATAATAATGTGTTAATTGTGTAATTAATAATTAATTCACGTTTGTAATTAATTTTCAGCTTTTTTTTTTAAGTTGGGCCAACTTTGGGATCAGTTGTTGGGACAACCTTTGAAAGTGATGGTTGGCACATCTTAAGTATTTTAAGTTGGACCAACGTTGGCATTAGTTGTTGGGCCAATCTTTGAAAATTACGGTTGGCACAACATACGCATTTCAAGTTGGACCAACGTTGGCGTCAGTTGTCGGGCCAACCTATGTCGCCAATGGTTGGCGGACCGTTATCATTTCATAGTTGGCCGAACCTTTGGCATGCGAAGGAGGGCCAACCATAGGTATAGTTGGCCCAACTTTGGGCCGACCAAAAATTCGCACCTGGGTGGTCTCAGGAAACTTTTTGTTTAAATAATTTTACCCACAGAAAAGCAAAATAAAGTACATTTTAATTTTGAAAAATAAAATCAAGTTGAAAAAATTTTGATGTACAAAATATTAAAACAAAAAGATTCATCGGGTTCACTCTAGAACTTTTTGTAAACTAGTATTAATCAAAAAAAGAAAATCTATTTGAACCAGTACTGGCTCAATATCGGCTCAGTACTGGTTTGCCAGTACTGGGAGGATGGTACTGCAACAGTACGGATACAATGAAAATACCAGTACTGGTTCAGTACAGACTGCCCAGCCTCGGCAGCCAATACTGAACCAGTACTGCGCCACTAGTCAACTCTGATATAATACTGAAATTTTTGATTGGGATACTTTCTTTTTTATTCAAAAATACATGAAAAATGCTTTAAATTTTTCTATTTGCCTTTCATTTTCACTTTACTTTTTCAGTGAAAAATTTAAAATAACATTAAAATGAATATCAATTTTAGGAAGTAGGCTGGAATAGTAGTTTGCAGCCAGACCTGGAGGAAATAGAACAAACTGAAACGGAAACAAGTCGCAGTCCATCCGGGATTGTCCCAAGTTTCAATCCCACTTGGGAAGTTTTACAAGTGAGATAATTTCACCAAATTTATTTAAATTAATTTTTTCAAAAAATGACGCGATTTATAATTTTTCTATAACAACAAAATATATTATTTAAATATATAACTACAATTATGAAAATTAAATATATTATTGAAAAATTAGAATAATTTTTTTTTCTCGATTTTATTAATGTTTTCTTTTTTGTTAATAATTAATTTTT